>NC_139541.1:34965034-35565034 GCF_965153285.1 Podarcis tiliguerta | reverse complement strand
TAGCATCGATTTATACTCCACAAAGAATATTGGGCTCTATAGTTCTCTATTCCTGTTCATGCATGGGAGGATGGGGCCCAAGGATGGGGAGCATCTGGTCTGCAAACCAGACACGGCCTTCCAGCCCTCCCCATCTGGCCTGCAATGCCATTTTCAGGAAGCCATTCATACTTCTCTCATACACTTGATATCCCACATGACATCAGGTGTAGGGCAGATAAGGGTCGGGCTTCAAAGGAAGAATTGGGAGCTTAAAGCTTATGGGCAGGTGGGAGTGCATCTTCAACCATCCCCTACACCTCTCCTTCAAGTAGTCCAAATGTGCTGTCACGCAAACATGAGGTTGCCAAGCATAGATAGTCATGGCCAGGCTATCTCACTCCAGGAATGTCTGTAGATGGAGAACAAATAGGTTGTGCAATTGTGAGCAAAATACTGAATATGAGGCCAGGCTGAGCAGAACACAGAGTGCTCCTCTGATGTTAAAACGATAATGACAAAATGTTCCTGAGCTCACCAGGTCATTGTGGTCAGCTTGTCACATGGAGCTAGATCTGAAACGTGACAGGACTTTCTGGCCAATAGACTTTTCCACAGAGGAGAAAAGAAATAATGGCACAAAGATGAACAGATCAGATTCTCATTCCTGGCAGCTCTGCCCTGAAGTTAGAGGGGCAGGCAGGGAATAAGTGCTAGCCAGAAAACAATACAATTAGGCAATTGATCTCTTGTCTGCTCCAAAAAAAAATAAAATAGATAAACAAAGAGCATTTTAAAATGCAAGATTTGAGTGTATGTGGGAGAGAGGGGTGGGAAGAAAGACTTCCCCAATCTGCAGCTCAGGGGTAGAGCATCTGCTTTGCATGCAGAAAGTCCCAGGTTCAATTCTAGCATCTCCAGGTAGGGCTAGGAAATAGCCCGACTAAAACTCTGGAATGCCTCTGCCAGACAGTGTGGAGAATGCTGAGCTAGAGGGACCATATTCATATATGACATTGCACAATCCCGCACCCCCATGAAATCAAACTTGGCTTCTTTTGGTTTGTTCACAAGAAAGTGTCCTCTATTCCCCCCCCCCTTAGGCTGCCACATTCTTCCACCAACAATTGCCAAACGAAAGTCAAGAGTCCATCTCCGTTTTACATTCCTCCCGGCAGCTACAGAAGCAGGGCCTCCCATAGTTCATAATTCAGAACTCGAATTTCAGGAGACAACATCAGAAATGTCACTTTAAACCACACTAATTCCTTCACAGTTTAACATGAGTGGGTGACAGTGCAATCCAAGCTGGGAAGAAGCGGGGGGTGGTAGGGGGGAAGAGGCTGTCTAATTTCAGTAAGAGTAGCAGAAGCCAAGTTGGCAGGCCTCCATTTGGATCAGACAAACGTCTGCTCTGTGGAAGCCGAAAGCACAGTGATAATTATCGTTGCTGATACTGCATCAGTTGTAGTGACAGTGCGGTTTATGAATATGAACCCTGAGTAAGGCTCTCTCCTTCAGCGACAGGGTCTTGGCACTTTTGTGGGAAGCTGGTGGAAGCCCTGTGGATTTCAGCGTGGGGCCATTGATTCATGCCAAGGACTGGTACTGTGAAGGTGGAAAGTAATTCATTAGGCATTGCACGTGTTTAATTGTTGCCTGTCTCTTTCTCCCTTGGGTTAATGGCTGTGGGACAACGGGGGGACTGTTCTATGGAGGGGTGGGGCACCTTTTCAAGCAGGGGGACCACATTCCTTGAAGTGCAACCTCCCAAGGATATCAATGATGGGTGGGGCTAGAGACAAAAGTGGGCAGAGCAATGGATGCTATACTTACCTTTGGATCATGGGTAGGCAAACTAAGGCCCGGGAGCTGGATCCAGCCCAATCACCTTCTAAATCTGGCCCTCGGACGGTCATGGAATCAGCGTGTTTTTACATGAGTAGAATGTGTGCTTTTATTTAAAATGCATCTCTCGGTTATTTGTGGAGCATAGGAATTCCTTCATATTTTTTTTTCCAAAATATAGTCCCGGCCCTCCACAAGGTTTGAGGGACAGTGGACCGGCCCACTGCTGAGAAAGTTTGCTGACCCCTATAATGCTATATTCCACCCACACAAAAACTTCTACAGGGCTTTTTTTTTCAGCTGGAACTTGCTGGGACTCAGTTCCAACACCTCTCAGGTGGACACAATTGCCATTGTAAGAGGTGTTCATGGGAGGCATTCATGGTGAGTTCCAGCACCTCTTTTTTCAGAAAAATAGCACTGCATGTGCATATCACAAAAAGATTCACACAGGCTGATTTATATGGGCAGATGGAAACTTAGACACAATTAGCCATTGCTATACTGTACATAGAAATAAGGAAGCACGGAGTCAGGCTAGGGAGGGAGTGTGGATAAGGAGGGTATGTGGCCTGGGGAGAGTTTTGAGGGAGAACTAGAAAGGCCTGGAGTTCCACATTTAGCTCATAGTCTGAGGTTCCCTACCTGAGGTACGGGTTTGTAATGCAGAAGCCTAGTTCCTGTCCTCACCCCCCACCCCTAGACATGGGGATCAGTGGTCTTCACACTTTTCCCTCTTTCAAATGTCTCCTTCATTACACGTAACAAAAAAGTTGTTGTTCGGTGTCGCCTGCACATTAGCAAAGATAAACTGTTCACTGAGCATAATGATTAATGATTGAATAGTGCAGTTGTTGCAGAAATATGGTCATGCCGTGAAGAGAGATCTGAAGATTATATCTAACACCAGGGGATGGCTTATTAATCACACTTCTGGAGGAATTTGTGAGTAAATCAATCCACCTTATTAATGATATTTCAGCTTTGCTCTGCGAGATGTCTTTTATACATCCAGAAGGGCAATTATCTGTTTAGGCCAGGAAACAATATTAGTTACAGCTAGTGTGGAAATATTTGATCTACATTACTTAAGTAAAGAGAATGAAAAGAGAAAGAATAAGAATGTATGAAATGCACTCTGAAGTCCTAGAAAAAACATGATGTCATTTAGGAAAGGTTTAATTGTAAATTGTTGTTCCCCTCTCTCTGGAAATGACACGGCACGTGTTCCCAAGTATAAATTATGGTCGAGTTTGCATACTCAAACTGTGATAATATAACAGCTTGCGGAGGGGGAGGTATACTTTTATCACCTCCAGGTTTGGAGGAATTCCTGTAGTACATGAAGTAGTTAACCATATTCTGGAATGCTTTATTAATTTAAGAGTCCTTCAAAGAGGGATCTTAAATTCTTGATAGCAAGAAGAAGAGAAAAGCAGGCAATAATTTAAAAGGAAATATTTTCCAAGTTCAAGGCATCCATTTTTCGACTTGTCTGTCATCGACAGTTCACTGAAGTTAGAAAATTGGAGACAGGGAAAAATGAGTTTACATAGATCCAAATGGAAATCTATACATAAGCCTGCAAAGGAGTTTTGTTAACAGTCTTAGCATGGATGTTTTAATTCTTTTAGCATGGACACTGGAACAGTTTAAAAGTAAGACGTTGTCGATCTTAGATGCGGAGCAAGCTAGCATGATGCTCACTGGTGGCATCCAACGCCATTGCTTACCTCTGAAGCAATTGCACAGGTATGCCCATCCACTTCTGATTGTGTGAACTCACCCTCCACCTTCTAGTTTTAGCTGGTTTTGAATTCAGCCGGTGATTCAGGAGCCAGCTGGGGCTAAGTCCATATTTTATTCATGTCAGTAAAGCTTTCATCAAACAGGATATGAATCCCCCCCTTCTTTCTGGATATCTATGTACATTTTGAGACTGCTGTTCACAGTCTGGCTCCGAGCCAGAATGATGTGCACCCGGAAATGAAAAATGGAGCGAGTCACGTCCTAGTCTTGCTCCTGGCTCTTCGAACAGGCCCAAGCGCATGACAGCCTTGCCAATTCTCAATTGAGTTCAAACAAGGAGGAAATAGCCTTTATTCAGTTTTCATCCAAGCTTACCAACATTCATGATCAGAGGAATACACACACACACACACACACACACACACACAGAGAGAGAGAGCCATTATTGTGTTTCTCTGAAATCTGACTAATGCCACAAGGCTGCTTTAATAAAATAACAACACATTTTGTTCCAGTCCAGCCAAACACAATGCCAGCTGAATGGAACACAGGAAGTTGCCTTAACTGAGTCAGACCATCATACCATCTAGCTCAGCATAGTCCACACTGCTGTCAGGGACCTTCTGCATGTAAAGCAGATGCTCTACCACTGATCTATGGCCCTTCCCCAAGGGCAACACCACTCATTGCTATTCAGGTGGGGGCAGATTGGCCTTCCTTGCTTGAGACCGGAGATGATGATGCCTGGCTGACATAGCCAAGCAAGGACCATGGGGGATAGCATATGAAAACAAACTGCCCCATCAGCTAACTCTTGGGAAATGGAGGCTTACAACTGTCAAAAGCTGACTAGCATGGGTGGTGGTGAGTAATCCCTATGCCTTGCTGCTTGGCTTTCAGGTGAGTAGACAATGAAAGATGTGGATTGGCTGGGGTTGACCCAGGTGTTTCAAATCAGGTGGTTTTGCCCAAGAAGGAGGTGGTGGGACTTCTTATTGCCTCCATCAAATTTCTTGCTTGCACTTGCACTTGTAGTTTTGCTGATGTCATCACAGATCATTATGTTAAGAAATATGGCCATTTATACCCATAGCTGTGACTAATGTCTATTCTTATTTCTGTTAGACCTAATTTGCACCTCCTGGACTATTCACAGATTACAATATAGAGCATCTCCAGACAGGGCTGCTTCTTCAGCATGCCATGGATGACATAATAGTGTATTACTGGTGGATCTATACGGAACCATCCACTCATCATTCCACTTTCATTTTATTGCCATCTGGAGGGGCACTTTTGCAGTGCAAAAGACAGAGACAACAAAACCCGGAACACTTGTGGTATGGAAAGCTACAGAATTTCAGCAGGAAGCTATGGGATACACTCAGACTTGAGATGAAGCATTATGAGCACCCCAAAACCTTTGCAGGCAATAACAGTACAGTTTTGAAATTGGGATAATGTATATCTGTCCCAGTACCAATGTTAGCACACATTATCATGAATGCACAATAAAAGAAGTGTGCATGCACATGAAAGCTTATACCAAGAACAAACTTAGTTGGTCTCTAAGGAGCTACTTGGGATATATATATATATATATATATATATATATATATATATATAATCACCCAGAGGGGCCCATGAATCATTCTTTGAAAATTCACACTTCTCTGAATTTTGTGATGCAGTTCTCCAACCAAGCAATGCGTACGGATATGGACATACCAAGCTTAAGTGTGCACAGATATGCTTAAAGTAGTGAAAATAATATGCAAAATTGCATTATATTGGGGAAAATATTATATTGGGGAGACATTTTATGGGGGGAGATGGCAGAAAAGCACTGATGAATTTTCATGAGGACTTTAAAAATTCACAAACTAATGCGGAACTGTGGAGCACTAAACTTTAGGCTGGAAAAATGGCTGAAACATACATCTTTGTCCATCTCTACCCATAGGTCTGTTTGGCCTATTTATTTCCCACTTTAACATGTGATTTTTCAAAAATGCAGATTGTAAGCATAATTGCCTACAGAAATGTGTGTATTAGGAGAACTCCTAACTAAAATGTTGATGAAATGTCACGAGAACTTTTTAAAATACAAAATAATGGCAAAGTGTGGAAACGTAGAGAACTGAACTTTATATTAGAAAAATCAGAAAGCAAGAGAAGCCAAAATTGACAGATTTGCCTATCCAACAGGCCCTGGTTTTGTAGAAAGAAAAGAACATTTTTCATCCTATGTAAAAGGGCAGACCCATGTTCAGTGGGAAATGTCCTTTTACTGCTTTCTCTATTAAAAAAACAACCCATTTAATTATATTTTCTTTTTCTTTGCAGGGAGCTGGGGCATTCAGGGTTAAATTTTGGGGAAATGAGACCTTCCAAACAGAAGACAGCCATCAGCTGATGCACACACTGACACAGCCACAGACATACCACACCATCATGTTTTACCTTGTAAAGTATTGAAAACGGTACAGAAAATCATCCAACTTAACAGTGAGAGTTTCAGACAAAAATCTAATCCACCATTCGTGCAAAACACAATGAAGTCCAAATGTTACAGGGGAGGGGGTGGTGGTAGAAAGGCATTTTTGTTTCACTAAGGTGTACATGTTAAATAATCAAAGGATTCAACATGACAATATGGTTATAGATAGTTATCTTAAGTGCCTTCTGTGGCGAGAAACTGAAATTAAGAACTTGAACAAAACATGAGACATGAAAGCCCAGGTTCTACAAACACTACGTTGCTTATTAAAACTACTTTGATCCATTGCTTCTTTGATATCCTAGGTCTTATCAAGAATTCACTTTCAGGGGTAAATATAGGTAGTTCAGAGAGATTTTATGACATACTGTACATACTCTTTTCCCCGACACTTTTTTTAATTACTTGGAGGGGATCAAGAACAGGAGGAAAGATATGCTGATAGCATTGCTATCTGACAAGGTTAATTTGAAAAATGCTGATTATTTAGAAGTAACCCATATGCCTACTACTCCCCCCCCCCCAAAGTCAAGTTTGCAGGATTTTCAGTTGTTTTAAGCCACTTTATAAAATGTTATTGATTAATTAAAATACATACAAAGTGAAAGACATACAATTAACAAAAGGCTTACTCTCCGAACCTTAATATCTCCCCATGAAAATATAACCCAGTTAAACTGGGTCAATAATCTCCATTGCATGGGGACAGAGTGGATGCATACCCTTTGCTGCCAAATACATAATATACACCTTGCGTTAGGGTCGGGAGAGACTTGTGAGTTTGACATCCTAGAGAGACACTGCCTGAGCAAGAAGGACCAATGGTCTGACTCAGAATAAGGCAGCTTCCTGTGCAATGTATCATGCAGGTGCTCCACACAAAGGCTCAGTTTGTTTTACATTTTCCCTTGAAAGAAAAGGAGCTGGTCCTGCAAATTTGATTTCTGTGCGCAGCAGTGGAGCTAGCCACTCCAGCACATGCCATGCACCTGGGGGCGGGGTGATTATTCCCAGGGGTGCAGGATCTGGCATGGCTGCAATTGTGCCAGGGGTGCCATCTGGCACTATGCCAGTCATGCCTGGGGGAGGATTTTGTCACCCCCCTCAGGAATGACACCCAGGGTGGACCGCCCCCACCGTCCCCCTTCCTACGCCCCTGTCTGTGTGCATGGATCTCCATGCAGAATGTTCACCTCACACATCAAATTATTAGTGGCCATGTGTCCTACTTTCCAGAGGGCAGTCCTCCATTTGAAACAGTCCTCTGTCTGAAATGGCATCGCAGAACAGTCCTCTGCTTGAAGCCATCTCTTTGAAGGGCTGTCCAATCCATGTCCTGCTTAATGATAACGAATACGAGGAAGGAAGGCCACTTGCTCAGAGTATTTTCTGCTGTAGTGAGATGTGCCACGTTTCGATTTAAATTTGCAAATATACATTTGAATTGTGCGTTTCCTTTTGTCCTTTTCTGAATGGTGCATTTCTCCCTTTTTGCCAATGCATACATGCAGGTAGTGCAGAGAAGAGGCATTTCCCTCTGTTTCACCATATGAAGAGGACTGCAAGTGTATGAATCAGGATGACGTCACATCAATTTTAATATACCTAACTTCCAATGAAGTGCCTGATAACTTAGTATGAATTGCTGTGCTGAGGCAGCAGTCATGGATATCTGCCAACCATCTTCTAGTGATTCTAGATTCAGGTAGGTAGCCGTCTTGGTCTGATGCAGTCAAAATAAATTAATAAAAAAAATGTCCAGTAGCACCTTAGAGACCAACTAAGTTTGTTCAGGGTATAAGCATGGTATCTGAAGAAGTGTGCATGCACACGAAAGCTTATACCCAGAACAAGCTTAGTTGGTCTCTAAGGTGCTACTTTTAATTTATTTCATCTACTAGTGAGTTGATCAAGAAGTTAACTGATCTTCCTCCAGTTGGTTTCAGTGTGGGGCTCGTACAGCAGAACTTTACAGAATATTATGCCATTGATCTATATTTGCAATGAGATTGTCATAAGAAGTGTGAATTATTCTCATGTTCAAGTAATGCTGGAAGATTAAGGATCAGAAGCCACATACAAGAAGTTGCTATGACATATCTGATGTGATAGCTTTCCCAGCTGTGCACTAGGGAATATATAACTCTGTTTAATAAATATGTAAGAGCCTTGTCATGCCGCAGTTCATGCGGCCAATCAGTGCATGGACAGCTCCATATGGGAGAAGGCTGTCCTTCTGATATCCTGGGGCTTCTTTCCAGGGCAGGTCCATCATTCTATTGCCAAGAAAATATTGCATCATTACAAAATTGTAATGAAGGTGCTGTCATAGAGAGATGCAGCTGTACCGATCTGTTCCCTTTGTTTGGGAGTAACTGGCTTCCAGTTTAGCTATTCTGGAGCAAGCTCTCTGCTTGAACTAAAGCAATTCAAGCTGAAGCTAGAATTGGAGTAAAGCTGTATTTTGAAAACCCTTCGTGTAACAGAAAATGCCAATATGCAAACATGCTCATATCTTCAACAACATTAATTTAATAGAAAGAGCAGATCCAATTCTTCCAGGTCACTAAAAGATGAGTGCTATTTGTTGATGGTTTTACTTTTATGCATCATTCTAGGCAAAAATCTGTAATCAATAAGCCATTGTTCCAGAGCTTCAAAGCAAAGCCTGTTGTAATGATGCGAGTATTTGTTCAGCCACATGTAACCTTTATTTTTATGGCATCATGTGACAAAGGCAATATAGCAGCACAAATAAAAAACAGGGTGCCTGCACTTGTGTAGTTGAGCAGATGGCTCTACATTTTTGGATATTCAGATTAAAATACAGATATATCCCTCACTGTAAAATACCCACCTGAAAAGAAATCTTAACTCGATTCTGGGAAATATACCCTCCGGGGAGCAGCCCCCTACCCCCGCATTGCTCACTACATGATTTCATTCATAGCACATATAGGGCATTATATGTAGCTGACTACAGAGCTCATTGAGAGACACAGTGACAGTAGTCATTTTTGAAGTTCTATAACGTGCCTGTTCTTTAATTCCAAGATCCCATCTGCACTGTACTTTTAAGGCAGTATAGTACCACTTTAAATAGCCATGGCTTACCCTAAAGCATCCTGGGAACTGTAGTTCTTTAAGGGTGCTGAGAGTTATTCCGCTTCCAGAGCTACAGTTCTCAGAGTTCCCTTTTCCAAGGGAAATCTGGAAATTACAGCTTTGTGCAGGGAATAGGTGACTCCAAACAACTCTCATTGCCCTCATCAAGCTGTACTTCCCAGGATGCTTTGGGGAAAGCCATGGCTGTTTAAAGTGGTATGATACTGCTTTAAATGCATAGTGTGGATGGTGACCCCAAAATTCACACCGTCCTCACTTGCACGTTGCATGTTGGTGTAAGCCACATTATGCACCACTGCAGCTACATTTAGCATTAGGATGAAGGTGTAAAACAGAGGGCTGAGCAGTGGGAAATTCTCATGAGTTTATTTCAAGGCCAAAAGCTGTCTCGTTCATTTGGAAATTTCTTTGTAAGGCATTTGTCTATTTAGAAAGCATTGCCTTCAACTGGGTTGCCCTCTGTGACAGCTTCACATTCTCGAAAGAGTGTGTGCATATGCAGGCATCCCTTTTCCACATACTGAAAGGATGTGCAGAGGAAGATGGGTGCTATGCAGGCTAACTCCACTCTTGTCATGTCTGATGGCCACATGCTCACACGTTCAACCTATGTGCAACGTGGTCCTCAACACATACTGCTTTATGCAGATCAGCCCTTTCACACCTCAGCTGAATGCACAGATGTCATGTACACTGGGGTATGCATGGCCACCTTGGGGGGCAGGACTGGGTCTGATGGCCCCACAACTCCTCTCACTTATTCTTTCAATATGTGGGAAGGTCATCTGAACCCCCTAAAATATGACCTGGCATCACTGAAACTAGATCTGATTGGCTACAGAGCCTCTTTCTACCATCCCATTCACTATGGGATCCCTGACTGGTTGGCTCATTTCAAGAAGAATTCTTGTTTTATGTTTTCCTAAGCATGATATAAATGGTACTAAATCAGCAGCATATAAAGGCAACTTTGGTAGGTACAGCCTTTGAAAAGGTGAATATCTGCACAGTTAAAGGAAGGTTTAGGAGATATTCCTCCTACCTCCCCTCCAGCAAACCTCCACATTATATTTGAGCCCCAAATCAAAATGGGTGATCCTTTGGTTTAGCCATTGCACTGCTGATTCCATAATTTAGCATCCCAATGGAAAAAAGCTGCTCTCTTGTTAATATTTCTGAACGTATTCTTACACTACAAAGGGCTTTCGGTGATGCAGGAATGATTTAGGCATTCCGTCTGAATATCTCCGATTGGTGTTAAGAATTTAAAACTTCAGGGGCAAGTTTTGTAAAAGGATTTTACCTCCTCGACAAGAGATTTCCCTGTGTTTCTTATCTGCCAGACCAGACCTAAATCGGGCTGTCATGTAATCAATGGGCTATGATAGGCTGATTATCATGTAGGATAAGTGATATCTATTAGAAAAAATTGATCCTGACACAACTCGGGGGGAAGCAGGAGCTAAAAGCGAGAGACCACGAGCCCTGAACTGGCCTTTGTGCATATTTAATGGATGTCATTTTCCTGAAGGTGCCTCAAAACAGCAGCACTCTCTGGGTAAATCTATATTGATTGAATAATCCTTGTCATCTGTTAGGCCTAACAAAGCTGTCACAGCACAGCCACAAGCAAACAGATTTTTTTATTTGATAACTTTCTTTCTATTCCAGTCCTGGAAACACACAAGATTTAGGACTTTCCAGGGAGCTCCTTCAGAGCCAGAGCCAGTGCCACTAGTCCCCTTGGTGAAAGGGACCTTGTTTTCTCGGTGACTGATTGACTAGTGCCACACATTTAATTAAACCGGCATCCTCCAAATTACAGTTGATGAAGGAATCAGAAGCTAACTGTCCCTGCTCCCCATTTTTTTTTTTAAGAAGAAACTGATGGTTCTTGCATTGTGTGTGTTGTGTTAAGAGCAGAGCCTTGAATGATTATGGCTAGGAGCTTGATAAAAATTGTAGGGGTGGGCGAGCTTCAGGCAGTCCCCAGTGACGGCATCTCCCTTTATGAATACAGAAAAATTCATCAAACAGAAATCATTAAATGGAGCAGATGGGGCTTCCTGTGCGTAGCTGATGCATAAAAGGGAAGGAGGGTGAGGAGCACAGGGGCGAAGCAGACCCATCAGATCAAAATGACATCCCTGAAAAAAGGGGCTGGACTGAGGTTTGTTTACTACTGTTGTCCTTGCCGGATAATTTGGTGGGTTTCTTTCTGTTCTTTTTTCCTTTCTGTGTGCACTGATCAGAAATGGTTTTTCACATTCACTGTCAAACAGGCATCTAGGAAGGTCCCCTGAGTACCACACGTTTACTGCTCTGTCTGCCTCATGAAACCTATGAAAAATAATGACTGCAGCGGTGGAGGAGGACGGTGGGAACTAATCTCTTTGAGGAAACACCCCAACTTCATTGCTGTTTCCAATATGCAAGAGCTAAATCTTTACATGATGGAACGAACAATGTGATGCCTTCCTGGTGCTGCTGAGCAGCAGTTCCTCTCCATCGCAGCCATCATGGGTCAAGGGGGTGGAGTGGCTCCCCTATGAGGGAAGGTCACAGCATTTGGGACTTTTTAGATTAGAGAAAAGGCAAGTCAGTGGTAACATGGCAGAGGGTGTAAAATACTGCCTGGCATGAAGAAGGTAGTGATAACTTTTTCTTCCTCTCACTCAGCAGTAGAATCCATGGACATCCAAAGAAGGTGAATTTTGGAAGATTCAGGGTGGATAAAAGAAACTTACTTTTTCATGCAGCACGTAGTTAAGCTATTTCCATAGGAGGCAGCAATGGCCACCAATCTGGATGGCTTTAAAAGAGGACCGGACAAATTTGCAGAAGAGAAGGCTATCAATGGCTACTAGCCATGATGCATTGCCTCCATGGTTAGAAGCAATGATGCTTCTAAATGCCAGCTGCTGGGAACCACAGGAGGAGAGAGTGCTCTTGTGCCTGGGTGCTGCTTTAGACTGAGCACTGTGAGAAGAGGATGCTGGACTAGATGGGCCAATGGCCTGACCCTGAAGTCTCTTCTTATGTTCTTAGGAGTGTCTGTGGAGCCTCAGGGATGAGATGGAGTGGGGACCCTGCAGGGCCAGTCTGAAACATTTTGGCACCTGAGGCAAACCACAAAATGCCCCCACCCACCACCAGAGAAGAAGTGGATTCTGTTGCCAGAGGCAGTTGCCTTGCCTTGCCTCATGGGTGGGCCAGCCCTGGGTAAAGGCATATCATAGACCTCCCCTGCTGCTACTGCCCATAGCAGCAAAGAAGAGGCTCAGGGAATGCACACATGGGCAGGCAGGTGGGCTCCAAGCCAGAGTTGAGAGGCACTATTTTTGTGCCCCACTGGGCCTGTGCCCTTGGCGGAGGCCAACATAACCAACCCCTAGTTCCTGGATGACTGAAGATAGACTTTTGTATACAAAATATTAGATACAAGGGCCTCTGGAACATGGTGATGCATTGCATACTACTATTTGAATTTCTGAGTTCATCATTATCCTCTCTTCTGCTTAGTTTTAAGCTGTTAAATAAAGTTAGCACTTTTCTATATAAAATGTTGCACAGGGTGTGATACACACACACACACACACACAAATTATTGTATAAATAGATTATATTAAATTATTTATTAATATTTTGATTAATTCTAATTGATCACTTCCAATTTTGAATGGTTTCTAATTGTTGCTATATGGAGAGAATACTTACACTGGCAGTTCATGTGAGCTACTTTGGGCACAGTTTTGAGGAAAAGTGACAAAGGATGTGCAATGCAAATGGGGGAGGACAGGGGAAATAATCAATTATGTATCATTTGTGGCCTGAAAGCAACAACAGTGAATATTGATTATATTTGCTGGGCTGATTTCTGTTCTGGACATGAGATGAATAAGCCATTCTGCTCCTGTTTCTGTTTTTGTCAGAATTTTGTAACATCTCTAGTGGTATTCAGGGTCTTCTCCTCAGATTTTGCCATGTACAGTGGTACCTTGGGTTACAGATGCTTCAGGTTACAGACTCTGCTAACCCAGAAATAGTACCTCTGGTTAAGAACTTTGCTTCAGGATGAGAACAGAAATCGTGCGGCGGCAACGGGAGGCCCCATTAGCTAAAGTGGTACCTCAGGTTAAGAACAGTTTCAGGTTAAGAATGGACCTCCAGAACGAATTAAGTGCTTAACCCGAGGTACCACTGTACCAGAGAATAATTTGGTGTGTTTTTTTAATGCTCACCTTTTCTTTGAGGTGCCCTGTTGCAAGTCTCTGAAATTCATTTCTGAGAACTTCACGGGCATCCCTGTTTCTTGGTTCTACTAAGTTTTTTTTAACACACACACACACACACACACAGTGTGAAACCCCTTACATTAAACTCAGTGTGGATCTCATTTGAACCACCTTTAGATCAAAGTGCAAGCTTTTCCAGGTTATATTTGGAGAGAGAGAGTGAAAAAAAAAACCCTCTGTACTTTTTGGTTTCAAACGAAAAAGATCTGCTGACTTAGACATCAATAGTGTGCTTAAGACTCAGTGAATTCCACTATTAACTTTTTTATCTTTCTTTTTTGTTCCCTTCTTCCTTTAAAACTAGGCTCGTTGTTGAACACACATCAGAAGCAGCCAGGTCCTAAAGTGAACTGAAACATAGAGGCAGCTTGCTTGGTTGACAAAAAGCAACCATACCTAAGCCCCCACTCCCGCCCCAGTTTCTAAGTCTCAGTGTTTTGTGCCCAGCCCTTAAGGTCTTTCAGTGTATGTGAACATCATTTGGATCTCCTAAAGGAGGGCAGCAATGGGACCAGCTGAACCTCCTTCATCAGGGCATTGCAGTGCTTTGGTCCCAAGAGTGAAAAGATCCTGCCCCTCAGCATAAGGAACCAAGAGTCAGATCCCTCTTGTTTGGGTGGCAAGAGTCAAGGACTCTAAATCAGAAGGGAAAGGGCAGGCAAGGACAGCCTCAGAGGTGCTTCCACAAGACAAGGCGATGGCCACTGCCTCTCTGGCCCAAGGATGTAGCACTGCCACTCAAAAGACTCAGTGAGACCAGAGACTCCCCTGCTCCAGGTTTTAGGTTCTTGTAATAATTTTCAAAAAAAAAATTCAAAATACCTAAAGCACCACCTAACCCCTTATATCCTGGCCCAATCACCGTCTTCACTTAACACACATTTAATTTGTGGAATTTGGTGCCGTAAGATGTGGTGATGATGTCCATAAATGTCCTTAAACGGGGATTAGGAATATAACTGGAGAGCAACTCTCTCAATGGTTGTTAGTTATGGAGGCTGTGTGGGTTCTCCAGGTCCAGAGGCAATGTGCCACTGTAGTCCAATTGCTAGGAAGCAACAGCAGGAGAGGGCAGCTACTGGCATGCCCTGCTTGTGGGCTTCATGAAGTGATGTGATTGGCTGGTGTGAGAAGAGGATGCTAGGCTCAGTGGTGCAGTTTGCTGAATATAGTCTCTGGTCATAATGGTCTTACGTGAGGTACCTCACTTAAATGGTAGTGTTATGACTTTGCTTGCTTTAAAAGGTGGTAAGCTGCCAAGCATTTGCCTGCATTTGAGGTGGGGGATCCTGATCACTGTGCTCATGTGCATTCCTCCGAGTGAAGCTCTGAGCTTCTGTCCTGATGGCATATAAGCCCATCTAGTCTGAAGCTGATTCTCACAGTGGCCAAGCAGATGCCCCAATAGGAATGTTCATAACCAGGAACCAAGCACAAGAGCCCTCTTCCTCCCTGTGGTTTCCAGCAACCGGTATTCAGAACCATTACTGCTTCTGACTGTGGAGGCATAGCCATCATGACTAGCAGACATGGCATGGCTGTATGTCCCAGAAGGACCATTGGTTTCATCCAGTTGAGCTCTCCTTATGTGCTTATAACCAGAGTGTAGAAAAATATGACGGGGAAAATCTGGATCAGGAAAGGGATTAAAATTATGATGAGCAGTGTCATCTCTGAGTACTACCACCTTTAATTAGCCCAAGAAACAATATCTTGAACAAGATAAAAAAAAAAGTTCTAACACAATTATTCTAGCATCAATGTTTTCCTAGCACAAGATGGTTTAAATTCCAAAGGAACTAAAAAGGAAAGGGGAGAGAGGAGGGGGGGGGAAACCCTCACAAAATAAAATTCTTCCTTTCCTTAACTAATACAGCCCTAGCTCTTTTGTGAGCTTTCAAAGTATGTGCTCCCCCCCCTTTTTTTTGTAAATATGCCAAAGTCAGGGCCTGTACAACATGTGATCTATAATAAACTTCAAAAGAACACCTTTGACATTTTAGATAAGTTGCAAATGATGGTGCAGGGAGATCTTTTGCCACTACAAAGAAAGAACAAAAGAACCAACTTGAAAGAGAAATCAATAAACATATGGCAATTAATAAAACATTTTCTATGAATACCCTACAAAGAGTTTTACAACAGCATTAAAAAAAAACCAACAGTTGTTTCAATGTGGATTTAAAAAGTATCAGCTGTTATATTAAGATATCCTTTTTAGCAACAAAATGTACGTAAAATAACAGATTTTGTTATAAATCCATCAGCTGCAGAGGTAAGGATCAAGAGGCTTTTTTTTTTTTTAAGGTGACCCAATAAAATCCAATAATGAAAACATTTATTTTTCAGTGAACGAAAACAATGTTTCAACATGGGAACATTTGTTTGTTGGCATGCTGTTCATCTTTAAAAGAAAAGGGGGGAACACCTGTTTTACATCATCTTGGGGGGGGGAGAGAACACCCTTATGTCTCCTTAATATTTTAAACCATTTCTATTGATTTCCTTTGTAAGTAACATTACACCAACCATTAGTACAGACATTACAATGTCTTTGCAGTAACCTACTAGCAATAATTTATTATCATGATGAAGAGATGGCCATTCAAGACAACACAGCTATGAAGAACCTTCAGTATAAGTGAGATCCCTTCATGCCAATGCAAACTGGGGTCTTCTGGGACTCCTCAAGATATGACAAGTATTTGTTATACACTTGCCTAGATTTTTGCCAGGGAGACACATAGGCTGTTGTTAAAGGTGATCTAGGAACCATACCAAAGACATAGGCCAAGAGGTCAAGCTGGGAGGCTCAAGCCAGGAATCAGAGCTCAGAGGTCTATAGGGCCGGTCCTGAATGTTAATATGACAGAGATTCTGGTTCATATGTCTGGAAGTTAGGTCGATGACCAGTTCAGGGAGTTATACTAGGAATAGGTTCATAACCTGTGAATATGCCTTGATTTGAAACTCTCACTGGAGTCCCAAGTGGCCTCTGTGTCTATTGTTGTTGTTTAGTCATTTAGTTGTGTCCGACTCTTTGTGACCCCATGGACCAGAGCATGCCAAGCACGCCTATCTTCCACAGCCTCCCACAGTTTGGTCAAACTCATGTTAGTAGCTTCGAGAACACTGTCCAACCATCTCGTCCTCTGTCGTTCCCTTCTCCTTGTGCCTTCAATCTTTCCCAACATCAGGGTCTTTTTCCAAGGAGTCTTCTCTTTTCATAAGGTGGCCAAAGTATTGGAGCCTCAGCTTCAGGATCTGTCCTTCCAGTGAGCACTCAGGGCTGATTTCCTTAAGAATGGATAGGTTTGATCTTCTTGCAGTCCATGGGATTACACCATAATTCAAAAGCATCAATTCTTCGGCGACCAGCTCTCACTTCCATACATCACTAATGGGAAAGCCATAGCTTTAACTATGCATACCTTTGTTGGCAAGGTGATGTCTCTTTTAAAAATCTTTTTAAAGATCTTTTTAAAGTATCTATGAATGTTCATGCTCAATTTACCTGGTTTGTCAACTGCAGCTGTTCCTGGACCAGGATAGCGCGGACCTCAGGTGTCTGTTCTTAATGACCTGCCATTTGGATGACCATAAAGCACTGTACATGGGGCTGCCCTTGAAGGTGGTCTGGAGGCAACTTGATGGATCCATGGTGTCACTAGTCCTGAAAGCACAGCACTGCCTGCCAGCTCTTGGGTCCAATCAAAGTTGCTCCTACTAGCTTGCAAAGTCCCATCTGGCCAAAGCACCTAAAATATATTTTCTCCCAATATTAGGCATCTCTCAGGCCTTACGATCAGGTGCTGTTGCTGGTGGGTGCTGACCAGCTGACATTGATCCATGGCAGGCTCTCATGTTTATGTTTTCAGAAGTAAGTGTCACTAAATGCCTGGGACTTATTCCCAGGTAAAAGTGTGTAGGATTTATCCTAATGCTCCTTTTGATTTGGTTTGGCTGTGAGATAGTCATAGGGATTTGGTTTGGCTATGATATATTTTGGATCACAACTTCCAATATCCCTGACCATTGGCTAGAAGAATGGTAGACCCAAGCATGCAGAGGGGAACAGTTTGCCTGCTCATAATCCTATATGTTTATACCAGGGGTCAGCAAACTTTTTCAGCAGGGGGCCGGTCTACTGTCCCTCAGACCTTG
The DNA here is from genome assembly GCF_965153285.1 of Podarcis tiliguerta. Taxonomy (NCBI): domain Eukaryota; kingdom Metazoa; phylum Chordata; class Lepidosauria; order Squamata; family Lacertidae; genus Podarcis; species Podarcis tiliguerta. Next base: position 35,547,373 of record NC_139541.1, on the reverse strand, counting down.
TGCGGGGGCCAGAGTATATTTTGAAAAAAAATAATGAATGAATTCCTATGCCCCACAAATAACCCGGAGATGCTCTTTTAATAAAAGCACACATTCTACTCATGTAAAAACACCAGGCAGGCCCCACAAATAACCCAGAGATGCCTTTTAAATAAAAGGACACATTCTACTCATGTAAAAACATGCTGATTCCCGGACCATCTGTGGGCCAGTTTTAGAAGGTGATTGGGCTGGATCTGGCCCCCAGGCCTTAGTTTGCCTACCCATGGTTTAGACCAGGCTTCCTCAACCTTGGCCCTCCAGATGTTTTGAGAATATAATTCCCATCATCTCTGACCACTGGTTCTGCTAGCTAGGGATCATGGGAATTGTAGCCCAGAAACATCTGGAGGGCCGAGGTTGAGGAAGCTTGGTTTAGACCATGCGTGGCTTGGGGGATGCATTCCCCAGCTTAGCGTCCCTGTATGAGAACTTGAGGGAAGCTAGGAAATTGAAAGCAGAAGGTGCTACTGCTCTCATGACCAGGAAAGTACAGAAGGCCATGATTCTAGTGTATGCAATGATATTTATAATTACATTTCTCTTGACATTATGTTATGCAAGTCATTAGACTTGAGTCAAGCTCACTTTATAGGCATGAGTAACTTTGCCCCAGCTCAAAATGGCAGGTGCTGATGAGACAAAGATTTTAAAAAAGCAGTTGAAGTGCTACCCTGAAACTTCCTAAATCTATGTGGCCAACAAGAAGCACCTGGATTTCAAAACTTGGAAGAGAACTGGGGTGGGAGGAGAAGCTACCAATAATTTAAAGTTTTTATTCCTTCTGGTTGTTAAGAGCAAATTAAATTTTTCGTTATGAAATTCAGTTTAAGCAAATGATTAAGAGCAAAGCAGGCCTTCTCGTCTGCTGTTTAAGGCAAGCGAGCTTGCATTAACTCGATTTCTGAATTAAACATCAAGGAAAAGGCATGTCATTAGCGGGGGGTTTTTTCCTCCCCTGAATGGTATTTTTAAAATATAATTTTGCAGACTTTCAAGTAAGTCCAGGTCTTAATATGAATTTCCAGTCGTTCCACATGATGATTTCTCCAATGACTCCAGGATAACCTGCTCTGTAAAAATGTTATAAATAATCACCTCAGATTCACATGTCTTTGCTAATTGACAGCATCACCTCACGACTCAGGTGTTTTGAAAGGAATTGGTAGGGATCCATAATCAAGGCTTCTACGGAAAGTGGCCAGCAGAGGAAATAATTAATTGCTTACAAAAAGTTTAGGCTAAATTCTAAAACAGGGGCAGGGAACCATTTTGGCTTCATGGACCAGATCTTTATCAAGAATGAACTCACAGGCAACATTATACAGGTGGGTGAGGCTGCCGACTTGTTAATTACCTGTCATCATAATGACTTCAGGTGCAAGGTGCTTTGACGTCCTGAAGTTGGGACTTCAAAGCACCTTGCAATGTACTGCTAAAGCAGGGGGTTTCTTTCCCCATGATATTATTATAAATTTGGGAGTGCAAGATAGCCCAAATTTCAGATCAAACTAGTTCCAGAATTTAATAAAGGTTTGGAGTGGCAAAAACCAGTCTCCGATGTGAAGTGATAGCTAGACTCAACATACAACATACAACATAAGGTTGTAATTAAGCTAAGTGTCAAAAGCCAATTAAGTCAGGACTAGCCTCCTGTGTGGTGCTTTATTAAGATTGTGTTAAAAATTATGTGTCAGACTATCTAGGACAGGCATCCCCAAACTTGGCCCTCCAGATATTTTGGGACTACAATCCCCATCATCCCTGACCACTGGTCCTTTTAGCTAGGGATGATGGGAGTTGTAGTCTCAAAACATCTGGAGGGCCGAGTTTGGGGATGCCTGATCTAGGAGTTAGAAACTAAGGAAGTGTGGGGTGCATTCTAGGCACACTTCCTGGGTTGTATATTGGATATTGTAATCCCAGCCAAATCAACATGTGCAAACCACTTTGTGAGGTGACCGCCTGGGAGAATTAACCATTAGGAGTTCAAAGGGTTAAAGGAAATAGGTATTAGAATACAAATGAATGGAGTCATCCCCCCCTCTGTAGATAAAGAGGGCTTAGTTTAGGGAAGTGGGGTGACAATGATGTAACCATGAAGCAGGGAGGAACAGTTAAGCTGAGAAGTGTTCTGCAGAGCAAGAGAGGCTGCAAAGAAAGGATGCTGCCGCTGCTACTTTGCAGTAAGCTGGTGCGTTTTTGGGTGATAAGGAAAAATCAAAACTTGGGGTGTCCCAACTTCATCAGGATTTAGTCTCATGCATTTTGAATCAGTCAGGTTCAAGCAGAGACTGCAGCCAAGTTAAAAGAAGCAAAACAAAGGCTAGTGAACCCGATCTTTATTGTTGCAACAAGGCTTCAGTTCCTGAGCAAGCAAAGAAGCCCTGACCAAAAGCACACATCTACTTTTAAAAGTTTACAAAGTTACCCATAATACATTTCAAAAAGCATCATCAAAACGTCAGAAATATGTCAGAAAAGAGGTGTGGTGAGAAGCAGAAATCTGAGACCAAGACATGTCCCCTGTCACTCAAGGCAATGATTATACACCTGTCTTTCACCTTTCAAAGTATATACATTTCCTTTTGTCATTTAGAATCGGTTGGCACCATCTCTTCTTGCTACACCTGGAATGGGCTTCTGCATCATGTATTGTGATCTGCTAAGTTTCTGTCTTGCCATTTGTCAAGCCTGGTGTAGCCCAATCTGTCAGCCAGGAGGGAGATCCTGAGTGCTTGTTGTCACATTTTGGGGATGATGTCATGACACAGGTCTCCACCCCTCCATCCCTGTATGGCATTTTAATTACCTTTGCAGTTTAATAAAATCCTTTATTTGGCTGTTGTTGTTTTTTGGTGGATTTCTATGTTTTTCCATTCATTGTATAGGGCAAACCAGCTTAATGGAAAACTTAAACTGGCATGTGTCCCTTGTTGACCCCACTGCAGTTTTATTGACTAAGGTGTTAATAAACATTTTTGCAGGCTTTGCAAAGCTATCTAGCTATCTGCAGCCATGCTTGCTCCTTCTGTTTTGCCCCTGTAGGGGCTGCTGGCTTGCAAAGGAGGTTTAAAGTTCAAAGGTCCCTTATGCGGATTGTGATTGGCTGGCTATCACAAAGAATGGCTCTTGATTGGTCTGTTCTTTGGTATTGAAGAAAATTAAGGTTTTCTTGCCATATTTTGGCAAGATGAACATGGACATTGATACTCTTGTTTAATACCATGTGGCAGAGCACACCTTTGGCCCTGTGCCACGCTGCTAGTCAAGTCTCTGCAATGCGGAGCCCAGGTTTTTATACTGATGCTCTGTCTGATGCATTCATTAGTCCCCCCCCCCCGCCCCATAACAGGGGCAGGGAGGGGGGACTGCTGCTGTGAGTCCCTCCATTGAAACTTTCAGGTTGTATATAAGTGTAAATAAAGCATATATAGATAAGATAACCATATATCATAAAGACACAATAGTCTCTGTTGTGCCTCATTCCTTGAAGGAAACAGAAACCCAGGGCAGGGCTAAGGACAAAAGTAAAAATAAAGACAAATGACCCCTGGACAGTTAAGCCCATTCAAAGGTGACTATGGGGTTGTGCGCTCATTTCGCTTTCAGGCCGAGGGAAGTGGTGTTTTGTTCACAGACAGCTTTCTGGGTCATGTGGCCAGATGACTAAACCGCTTCTGGTGCAACAGAACACTGTGATGGAAACCAGAGCACACAGAAACGCCGTTTACCTTCCCACCACAATGGTACCTATTTATCTACTTGCTCTGGCATGCTTTCGAACTGCTAGGTTGGCAGGAGCTGGGACAGAGCAATGGGAGCTCACTCCATCATGGGGATTCAAACCACCAACCTTCAGATCAGCAAGCCCAACAGGCTCAGTGGTTTAGACCATAGCACCATCCACATCCCTTAAGGGCAAAAGTGGACAGGGAACAGCAGGGGAACTCTTGCCATTGTATAGCAGGCTAAATTCCAAAATTCATTCTGACAAAAGTCAGATATTTAACACCCACACACCATTACAGTCTAGCAAGCCAGAGGCATTATCATACTTCAAGGACCCATTTCAACTAGGCTGTTTTGACAGTCCCTTCTGCTGCTTTATTCTTCTGGTGTTTTACATTCTAACTGCTCCTCTTATTTTCTAATAAATAAAAGTATTCCTCCGCCCCGTCAAATTTGTAATCACTGAATTTTATTTGCCTTTCACTTTTCAAGAAGGGCCTTTGAATGCAACAAACAATTCCTTGTTTTTCCTTTAGGCACAGAACTTCAATTTTCGCCCATCTCCAAAGAGACCCAAAAACTTTGGGGCCATATCCATCTGAGATCTACTCAGAGCAGACCCATCAGAATCAGTAGACATTAGTGAGCGATGCCCATTGATTTCCAAGAGCCTATACTGAGTGTGACTTGAGTTGGTTGCAAACCTTTGCTGGGCATAAGATATTAACGTTGGCGTACATTTTATATATATTTACATCCCTTTGACAATGGCTCTGAGGAAGCATTTTTAAAATTGCTCGTAACGTAACCTTTATATATTTTATAGGCATGTTCCTTCTGAAGTTACTTATTAATACTGCAGCATTTTCCATTCCCTCTATAGTGTCGAAACCTAGGTTACATTTTTCTCCATCTTTCTTAGTTTAAGTGTAATTCGGACCAGGCGAAACCTTTCCCGCAACACACACTCACTATATATATATATATATATATATATATATATATATATATATAATCAAAAGGTATATTTCAGTACAGGAGAACCTGTTTGGAAGAATTCTTCTCATTTCTTCTCACCCTGTTTTATCTTTGCTTGAGATGTGAATAATTCATAGCCCTCTGTCTGCTTTGCAGTCAAACGCATTCTGTCCACCCAAGACTGTTCGACTTTTGTGATTTATTATTTAATAATTTGCAGGGTTGCGCCGTTGTAAGGTGAGCAGTGTGGCTGCTTGTAGAACTGTTACAATCTGGTCTAGTTAGCTGTCCTTTCTTTTCCTCTCTCCGAACAGCATCAGCTATTGATTCTTTTTTTTACAAACCTCTGCCATGTAATCCCACAGCTGCTGATCTCAAAGCTGTTACTATAATATAAAAAATTTGGCCCTTCTTCTTGAAAACAAGAAGTCGTGTGTTTTTGATTCACTTTTTCTTTTCTTTCTTGAAAGGGAAAAAAATATATCAGTTGTTTCTCTTTTTCTCTTTCTTTCTGTCTCCTCGTTTCTCTTATTTTTTTTCCAGTGACAATAACAGGGAGGTGACACTCGTTTCTTAGAATATATATATATATATGGAATGAAATGTCTTTTGGGAAATACATACTGATACTTTCATTATCCTCCTAAGCAAAGGAAGCAAGCAAGCAAGCAGACACACAATTTCCCCCAAAAGTAAAAATAAAAATGAATAGATGCATGAAACTTTCCAGACCTTTGAAAATTCTTCTTCTCTCTCTTACCAGGGAAGTTGAACTATTTCATAGATTGGCTTAACAAAGCAATCAGACTGGTAATATTTTACTGATAGCATTGTATTTGGTGTTAGATGCTGTTGTATTTTGCAAGGGAAACACAGCAAGATCAAAGGGAAGGGTGATAGCTCAGTTGCAGAGCTCATGCTTAGCATGTAAAGGGTCTTAGGTCCAATCCCTGACATCTCCTCATAAATGAGTCTATTTCTGATCCATCTCACTTTTGCATGCGTTCACTCATAAGTAGGAATGGAAGAAATTTGACTTAGTCTGCATGTATAGGCAAACTAGGATGCTGGCAGGATGCTTACTACACTCTCATTGAGCCTTCCCTCGCCAAGATATTAAGCACTTTTGACAAAGCACAAATCTTTGGTACAGTCCAGTAGCTTGATGGCTCTTTAAGTGGAGTCGGAGTAAAGAAAACCTCATAGGGGTCGAGAGAAAGAGCTCACTGCATTTCCAACATGGGAAAGAGACTTTGCTAGCAATATGCATCTCTGAAGGAATATATCACCCCACGTATCCAGAAGCAGCGCAGCATACAGGGACTAAATAGAAAAAGCGTGACTCAGATTGTTCCACTCCACATAGAGGTCTCTAGGGCTGGCCCTACCATTAGGCAGAGTGAGGAAGCAGATTCTGGTGTGTGTGTGCCTGAAGCAACAGGTGCTGTCCTGGCCCTTCCTTCTGCAGCCCCTTGCCATTCCCCTCAGTTAGAGGGCAGAGTTGTGTGGCACACAGGTTACCACACCAGTTCCTAACATCAGAACTTGTGGGCATCCAATGAAGCTGAATGCTGGAAGGTTTAGGTCAGATAGAAGAACACACTTCTTCATGCATTGCATAGTTAAACTCACTCCTAATGCTTCTGAACACCAGTTGTTGGAACCCACAGGAGGGGGAGAGTGCTCTTGTACTCAGGTCCTGCTAGGGGGCTTTGCACAGAAATCTGGTTGGCCGCTGTGAGAGCAGGATTCTGATCCAGCAGGCTTTTTTATGTTTTGTCTTCTTAAACTAGCTTGTTCCCCTCAGGTGTTGTGGAGGATGCTGTTCTGTCACCATTATTGGAGTAAGATTCACTTTCCAACCCAGTTGGGAATGGAGTGGGCAGGGGCCAGCCCTGGTGATGTCCATGGAATCAAGTCATCACCAAGAATACTGGAGTCGCAAAGGCCCTTTCTAGATTTGTGACTATCCGGCTAACTTTCCAGTCTCCTTGTTCACTAAAGCAAGGCATCAGGTTGAGCCATCCATTCAGTCTGCTGCGCAACATTTTTCAAAGGCAAACGAACCGTTGGCGAGGAGACGGAAGCGCTTAAGTGCCGCCATCTGCTTTTTATGTGGCAGAGAGGATGCCCCGCTGAGTTGTCAAGTATCTACTCTGCTATGGTTGCCTGGGAAAAGGCTTCGAGAATTGGATAAGAGCGGCACCAGCTTGGCATGGTAATCTCTCGGAGACGGATGAATAATTAATAGCCAAAGTAAATAACCGATCATTAAATAAGTAAATGTTTCTTCTGAAAGAGATAATGCAAAATGTTCCTTGGTTAGATTGAGCCTGCCAGCGAAGGATTCCAAACATTATCTACAGCACAGATAGGGGGAAATAGGGACAAAACCCCGAAAACAAACCAAATAATCCACCTCTTCTCAGATGTCTCTTTCATACAGAATGGTAAATTATGTTATTACTTTTGTACACTATTCCCAATGCTTATTGAATATTCTCTTGTATACATCTAGCTAGCACAGCGTTATGCTGATCTTGTTCTGATTCATTTTCCTTCCTTCCACCCACAAACCCCAGCGTCTGATCAAGAGTTGGGTGAGTTGATAATGCTACATTGTGTGTTTCATCCCTCCCCCCTCCCCACAACTCTTCGCTCTTTTACAAATATCATGACAGCATCCTGCATTTGTAAAGTAAATAATTAAACGTTCCAGAAAGTCTGATAGGACATAGTAATCTAACAGATGAAAGGCATTAAGAAATGTTTGTGTGCGTATGTGTGTTAAAATAACAAAATCACATTAAAAAAAAAGAAATTGAAGAGCATGTTCAGATGCGTCTTTTAAAGGTTTCCCTAAAATAGGGTTAATGTGTTAATCAAGTCATTTTAAATTGCTAATTAATGACAACTTAAGGGTCTTGGGCATAAATAATTAAATGTCCTATTTATGCAGGGTTTTTTCCCTGTGTTTTTTAAAATTTACACTTGCAAATGGGAAATATTCAGGCCAGAAAATTGAGTTCTACAATGCACAGATTTAGATTCAATTAATTTTATTTATCTGTTTGTTCTACTGTATGAATAAAAATACAATCAGATCAGGTTTGCTTGCCAATTAACACTCGTTAATTGCCTTTCTGCAGCCGCAAGAATCTCAAATTCCAGGGAATGAGAAATAGTATAGACAGTAGCCTTCCCCAACGCTGTGCCCTCCAGTTGCTTTGGAGTACAACTCCCACCAGCTCCTTCTGCCATGGCCAGTTTTCAGGAATGATGAGGTTCCAACAATGCCTGAAGATCATAAGCTTAGCTTGTTTACAGATAATAAGGCAAACATTTAAAATTGGTCCTAGCTAAGTTGTGGACAGTCATCAAATTAGAACCAGGAACTTGGAGTCAGGAATCCAACCAGAGATCAGAGCCAGAAGTTCTGGCCAACGAGCAAGGCAAAAGTAAAAGCAAACGAAGAGCTGGGAAAGATTTATTGTTGAGACAAGGTTCCAGACAAAACCAGAAACCTTCACAGCCAATGACTTGTTGGGAATGGTAAATCCACTTTAACCTAGGTACTCTTTTCTGACATGATGGGAAACCTGTGGTCTTCTAGCAGTTATTGGACTTCAGCTTCCACCACCTCCAACCATTGCTGATGGTGGCTCTGGCTGATGGAAGTTGGAGTTCAGCAACATGATGGCTATATGCTCTGCCTCCACAGCTAGAGGCAGTAGTACTTCTGAATACCACAGGTTATTGGGTTCCCCATAGGAATCTCATTGGCTACTGTGAAAACAGGATGCTGAAATAGATGGATCATTGGTCTGATCCAGAAGGCTCTTCTTATGTTCTTATGACATCTAAGGAACCATAGAGTCCCTCAGATCTGTTTCAATGGCCGGGGTGATGCTCTAACTTGTAATCCTGGTGATTTGCCACATGGGGTCAGCTGCTCACAAAGTTGTAGATACCCGATACCTGCCCAGAACCACTCTCTTTTCAGTGCAGACTTTGGGCTTCCACATTTCAGTGACAACCTGCATGATGCTAAAATTCGGTGCCCTTACCTCTCATGCTCCATTCCACAGCATTGTTGTGGCTCTCTAAAACTCCCTCTGTTCTTTTCCAAACAGTAGCATAGGGACTGGAAGATCCCCCCCCCCACACCCCTGCACAACCTGACTTCCATGTAGATGGGATCAGACCTCAAATAGCAGTGGTGATGCCCTCTCACAGTTAGCACAACACAGCTAAATAACATGTGTGGTCAAGCATATCCAAGGAGAAAGGTGTTGTGGTGTCTAGTGCCGTGTGGCTCAGTCCTGTGGTTCAGATGCTGGCTCTCTGCATTCTGAGCCAGAGCAGGGAACCACAGGCAATGCTAGTCACTGAGGAATAATAGTGGGGAAAGGTTACTGCCTTCATATCCTGCTTATGGGCTTCATGGAAAGATCTGAATGGTCTTTAGGTGAAGTAGAATGCTGGCCAGGACAGACCTTTGGATCCAGCAGGGCTCTTATGTTCTTAGACCAGTTTGGTCAGAAGAAATAAAATATCTACCATCCATGATCTGATCATGGACAAGGTGTGCATTACAGAGACATGGGTGGGTAGGTTGGGTGGTCCTGACCTGTCCCAGCTGTGTCCTTCTAGATGTATGGTACAGCAACAATATAGGGTGGCGGGTTGGGCATCATTGTCACTTACAGGGTTTCCATCTCTCTCACCAGGAAGCCAGTATGCATGGGCCAAAGAGATGTAACAGGGATCCTGATGCTTTGTCACTCACTCTACTACCCAAGGCAGCCTCAGTGGTAGGGGTGGAGAAGCCGCCACTACTGTTGCAGGGCATCCACCCAGTCTTGTTTCTGCCACAGGCGCACTTTGGTTCTGTGTTTGGGCGTGTTGTACTTGCCATGGATAGACAATACCCTGGTGAAGTTAGACTTGACAGTGGGAGTTCCAACCTGCATGTGTGTCAGGAAGGACAGGGGTTGATTCATGTGGAGCACTTCTGGAGATGTATGGAATCCAAGTGATTCCTGTATGCTCTGGGGGATTTTCTGGCTAGTATGACTGATGCTCCTGACAAGGTTCTGACTTCCCTATGGAATGGTGAGAAGGAAAGGACTATTTACAGGATTGCTATGACGTACCCTCTGGATGACAACACAAGTGGTCGGAATTTGGTAAAAAAGGTGATCCAACACAGGTTGTTATGTGGCATTGAAGGCAGTGGGTGGGTGGGAAATAGACAAGCAAAATTAGCAAGCAGTGGGTCACTGTTTGTAGCACAGGGTCATATTATTTGGAGACCAGAGGCACATTTCAAATTATGAGAATTATTTGGAAATATGTGTTGCTCATTTTTTATTTCCTGCACATATACTTTGGATAGCAGAGGAAGAAAGGCAAAGAACTAGGGGTGGTGTGTGTGTGTTTTTTGCAACCTGGCATACCAAAGATCTGACACATTGCTTTTCGTGGACAAGGCAGTCCGTGTTGGGTATTTTCGTCCCTACCCATCTCTGTTTCAAAGTCATATTTTAATCTGGTGTGTCAGGTAGAACATGAAACAATATTAATCTATGCTACATAAATAATTTCCTTCAATTATCAGGAAAGTGCAGGAAGACATGAATTTTCAAGGCTGATTGAGTTTTAATCTTCAAGTTCCAAAATTAATAATTTACTTTGGTGAGGCATATTCTTTCCCCCCATTTAGAAAATTAAAGGGTTGACTATTTATTTTCAACAAGCACCCCCCCAACACACACACACACATACACACACAGAAACACAAAACAAGGAATAGGTCAGGAATCATTTATACATTGTAAATGTGTGAATTATGAAATTGTTTGTGGCAGATAAAATGCTCTGAGTACAAAGCGAGTCACCCAGCTTCATCACAAAGCACAAGAGATTGACAATCTATTATGAATGCCTCACATCACAAATAAATATTTCAATGCAAATAAATAAAGGATGGGAAAGTGTTTCTCTTCTGAATGACTTTTTACAGCTCGCTGCACACAATAGTTTGGGGACTCTTCGACATCCCAGTCTCCTGTCCAAGGTTTGGCATCCCCCAAGGCTCTCTGCTCAGAAAACAACAACCAGGTTACACTGTGCATTCAATTTGGAGGTACAAAGAACCAATTAATCAGTTTCCTTCAAACAGAATGTAAAAACCAATCTTCAGTGCATTAGGACATTCATAGGCATTGTGAAACTGGGTAGGTTTTGTTTTGTGTTCCTGAGTAATTACTATAGAATGTACCATTTGTGTCAAATTTAATGACTTTTTTGTAGCAAAAGGAGTGGGGGAGGAAAAAGAAAAGACAATGTTGTCTCTACATTCATGGCAGCCTTTTTCTGCAGCTGAGTGGAATACAACGCAGGTGCACAGCTCATGAATTGGAACCAGTGCTTGTTTTATGCTATTACTTGTTCAGTAGATTTTTGATTTGTGCATCATTTAAAATAAAATATTCCCAAACTAATACATTTAGATTATTAGATTAGGCCAGTGGGAACATCATCATCATCACAATTATTTTGCATGTTTCGTAATATGCAGGTGATGAGAAGGTTTTAGGATGCCAGCATAGGAACCAACTCCTAGGGGCCATGGGGACTTCACCCCCCAAAATAAAATATTGTGGGGGCTGGACTCCCACAAAGTTGATGGGCATTCCCATTCAAATGGTGTGTGTCCTGTCTATAAATGATGTATAAATGATTCCACATAATCGCCATGTGGTTGATTATGCAGGGTGGGCTTATCTGGGCCCCCACAATATTTTATTCAAGCTGGCACCTCTGGATGCCAGCGATTGGAGCACTGCCCACTGCCAACCTCAGTCTGCGCCCAGCCATCCTCCCACAGGCGGAGGAAGAGGGGCGGGGGGAGCACACTGCCCCTGGCAGCATGATCCCGGTGGGGTGCCATTGCGGCTGTCCCCCCACCTGCACTGGGCACCTCGCCCCTGCAGGCAGTGCACCACACCCTCGCCTGCTCTCCACCCCCCAGTGCCGGAGCATGAAGATCCGCCACTGCATCCTCCACCTCCTCACCTTCGTACTGACATCCGGTCCAGCGGGTGGCAGTGTCTGTAATCTCCTGCAGAACACCATAAGAGGAGCCTGCTGGATCAGGCAGATTCTGCACATGCTGCAGAGAGAAGTTACAAGCAGATGGGCCTCATCAACCTATGAAAGTAGCCCACCTAGGAGAAGGGAAACTGTCATCCTAAACCTCCATGGCCTTGCAGGATATCTTTGGGAGAAGAAAAGGCTAAGGAGTGAACCCTACACACATCTGGAGTGGAGTCCCTAAGATGGTTGGATGGCACCTTGCATGCCTCCTTCTAGCAACTCCCACAGCCAAGCTGGTGCCAAACGCATCGCTCTGCTTTCTTTTGGCCCACATCAGTGAGGCCAAGACATTCGTCTGGGCAGTCCAGGACCTCCATACATAGTGTGCAGACCTACGTCCCTGGAAGGTCACTTTGATGTTGACTTCACCCCCAGAGGTACACATCATTGTGTCTTGTGCCAGATGGATGCCATCAATTTCTATTGTTTGGCTATAGGTAGCAAATTTGGCAGTATATACTATAGAGTTGCTTCTGCTGTTGCACTGAATTGGGGTAGAAAGAGAATTCTTTTTCTGTGGGGGGTGGGGAGGGGGAGTTCTCCATGAAAAGGTCCATTCCAAGAGTTGCTGGAGAGTTTTTGAACTTCATTCTTACCTTTAAAACAAGGGGGTCCTTCTCGACATTAAATTTTCATTAATAGGTGTTCTACCAAGTGTTTAATCAATTGTTATCAATTATGCAGCAGGTGGATACTTTGCTTATGGCAAGATCAGGGTTGATTTTTAACGACAAGACTTAAGAGGAGGGGAAATCCAATATCAGTTGGTGTCTTTATTTCACCAAGGCCTCTGCTATAGTACAGATTTGTGGTTCATGACTATCTTCATTACATGTGTGTGAGAGAGAGCATGTGTGTGTATTGCAAATTAGCAGAATTAGAGATCCTTGTATACTGTGTACACCCCACAGCAAATCAAGATAACACCTGGTGAATAGGTGGACAATGCTGTAATCTTCATGGGGAAGAAACATCCCTAGAATCAGTTTATTATCACGCATAAGGATAGCCCCTTTGGCATAGACCACTCAAAAGAATAGAACATAAGAACACAAGAAGAGTTTGGCTGGAAGAAGGCAAAGGGCCATCTAGATCAGCATCCTGTTATCACTGGAGCCAACTAGATGCCCACAAGAAGCCACCAAGCAGGACTTGAGTGAACAGCGCCCTTCCCAGCTTCCTCTTTGTCACAGTAGTAAGCCTTGGTGCCTGGCTGCAGGGAAAGGGCAGCTGAGAAAGAGGTTAGGGTGGGAAGTAGTGATGGACAGAGAAGATATTGAGCACTCTTTCTCGTCTGTCAATTCCACCCTGCAAATACCTCTGCATTAGCCAGTGATGTAGTTGGGTAGTTTTAGACTCTGGACTGAAAGGTGTTGGGTTACATCCAATGTTAGTTCTATTCAGTGCAGGCCTATTAAAATTTATGGACAGAATGAATGTGAGTGTATTAATTTCAATGGGTCTACGATGAGTAGAACTTAGTTGGAGACAACTTCTTTATGCTTCCATTACCACACACAAACTTTGCATAGTTGTTATTTTTTTTTACTTAAGTTCAAAAAGTGATATCTTTGGGATTCCTCCTGGTCATGCTGTGAAGTGGAGTCTTGGACTTTGGTCCTACCCTGACAGTACCCAGAGAACACAGTTTTGGAACCGCATTATTGCCATGTAACCTGTAGTTCTGTTCTGAGACGCATCACAAAATGCTGAATTTCAGAAGTCATATCATCAGGTCCAGAGAGGTTGGGGGTGGGTGGGTGGGAAATTGCTTGTATATACTTATGGAGCAAAACCTCCTGGGATCACAAATAGTATTATTCCCTGGACAAGGCAAAACTGTCAACATTTGTGGCATTTAAAGAGTAGTGGCGAGAGCAGACATGATCTGGTAGTTTCATGTACTGGGACCTATCTGCTCTGAGGACACGGGAAGGGATTAATATTGTATGATAAAAACAATTTATCATGAAATTTATGAGATGGCTTAAAAAGTATTTCATAAATATTGATTCACTATTTCTCTTGCTATCTCTTCTCAAGAGCTGCCATTTTCTAAATATTTTGTAGTTGGTTTTGTATTTGTTTATAAATCACCCTACTTCAGAAAGACCTGAGGGTGATGCACATCAAATACAAGAACAATATAGAATAAAACAGAACTAAAACTTATATACAGCACGAGCGTCCGTTATGTGCCTTTAACTTGCACAATTCAACCATATGCAGCTGAAGGCCAGCTGGTTGATATTCCACAAGTTAAATGCAAGCTTAAAAACTTGTTTTGTCCCAGGTTTTCCAAACACATCCCACCCTCCCAGTTCTCTGCTTTGATGGTGTGCAAGGTCTACTTCACCCATTGGTTCTGGGATGCTCTTGTGAGATCTTGCAGGGCCATCCGAGTTCCTGTGAGATCTTGTATGAGCATCCCTAGCCTTCTGGAACTGGAACAATGAGTGGGCCTTGCCTGGGAAGCAAGGCAGAGAACTGACAAAAGCTATTTTCACACTGGGAATACCAACAATACCAGCTGCTGAAAATCAAAGGAAGGAAGAGTGCTCTTGTGCTTTGAGTACCTAGGTCACATAAAATGTAGGAATTTCTAATGTGGCATTGCAGTAAAGTTTTTTTTTGGGGGGGGCATTGATACAGTTTATTGATGGCGGCACAGATACAGATTCTTGTCAAGGGTGTAAGGGACCCTAGGTATGTGTCTGCATGTACGTAGTTAATTGTTCATAAGCTGTGTTAGTTCTTATGGAGAAACATCCACAAGGAAACCATGTTTTCTTATTTAGTTAGCATTTAATGGACAAACATTTGACTGGAAGCTGTGTTTGCACAACAGCCATATTGACTGAAGAGCTTCCTTGAGAAACAAAAAAGAGGTAGCTTTGTTGTGGTGCCTCAGGAATGCCTTGGTATAGCAAGGTCTCAGAATGACTTAGCCAAACCTGAGTGATGAGTTCCAAAACAGAAGGATTTGATAAACCATGACTAGCTCTTCTAGTTGTTCTTAATGACCCAGCAATGTGTAGAATCTAAAATATAGTGGCTTGGGGAATTCATTTCCCCAGGGTATGGTCTGGAGGCACATGGGTTCATGACCTTGCAGAAGCTTAGAAGGTCTGGCCCTGGTCAGTCTTGTAATGGGAAACCACCTGGGAACCACATGTGAGGTCCATATTGCAAGAAAGGTAATACATACATGCATGCCACTCAACTGTCCCAATTTTACTGGGACAGGATTTACATAAGCTGCCCCAGCTTCTGAAAGTAATCCCCAATACACTGTTTGGACTAACACTGCCACTGCTGCACCATGGCATCTGCCTGCTTCCCAGGCCCAGACCACTAGCTTTTCCAGAAGCATGATGACGCACTTTTGGTGCAATGTGGACTCTGACTCTGTGGCTGCCACTTCTGCTCTGCCATGGTTTTTGCCTGTGACCACAGGTTACAACCCACAGACAGTGGTGGAGAGAGAGAGGGGAAGTGAGGGAGGGAGAGAGAGAGAGAGCTGGTCAGGATAAGGTGGCAGGTGGCAAGCGGGCAAGTGGTGGGTTTCCTCTCGGGAAATGTTAGAGCATATGATAAATGTAAGAAAATAAAAGTATTTAATGAATAAATTCCCCCCAAAGGACATTAATAATGACCCTATTTTCCACTATCAAGTGGATGAGGCCATATTGTGCACATGCCTAAGCATTGTGGGTTATATCCAAGTACATTTTATGTATAGTTGATCCAGGAAAATTAACAGACTGGTACTGACAAGTTCGCAAACTTTCATTACTGGCCTTCAACCATATCTTTAAAAACTACCCAAAAGCCATTGAAGGTCACCTGGTGGAGAAGTTCTTCTGTGTTTCCATGTAAGCTTCCACAGGGCCCACAACTGTAGACGATGCTGTAAGTGGCAAAATAACTGTGGCAGTGAATAGATGTAATTATGTGTAGAACTAGTGACACGCCACATACAATTCTGAAGCTACAACACAATCAGAGTGTCAATTATTTAAGCCATAATTAACATAGCTCTGCATGTCTTTCCAGAGCTCACACAGAACACAGAGCATTGTTAGAGTGGAAGAAAGGGGGAAATAAAATATTAATGGGGGATGGCTTTGTTCTCGGCACAGCGAGATCGAGGTGGTTGTAAAAACTGGATTCCTGCAGTTGCTACAGCTTTAATTAGGAAGGTCGCTATCTTCCTACACTTCCTTGGATTTCTTTAATTTCCACAGAGGAAAACGGCTTCTGAATTTTATTGAACACAGTTGAATTTTGATTTTCAAAAAATCAAAACAGACACATTTCTTGGCATCTGTTAGGAGTACTAGGTGTTATTTGCTCTTTAGAGATAAAGCTGTTTTTTTATAGCTTCTGAAAGAAAGGGAAAAAGGAGGGGGCAAATATATTCGTAGTGGGAAAACCTGCTCTACGGGGATATCATAGTCAGCAGGAACACACACACACACACACACACACAAAACCATCCTAATTCAACCCAAGCTTAAATCCATTTCAGGTTTAGGAGTTACAATAGATATTGTATATAGTTCTATAGGGTCGATATAAACACTGCCTTCAGCTGTTTCTGTACTTGATGCAAAAGATATGTAACAATGCATATAAAAACACAATGGCCCTGATCCTACACACTCACTAATACACACACTGTGCTACTGATGCTAAGGTAAAAAAGTCTATAGGATAGAAGCTGTTGGACTTAGTCCTGAAGACAAGTCTTGTTCTTTGGGTGGTCTTGGGCAAGTCAATGGGCTATGATTATAATTATTTATTAGTCACTTTTTTGCCACAGCATCTCAAAGCAGCTTACAATCATTTAAGCAAAAAAACGAATACCGTACATACAATACATTTAAACCAGCCCAGAACCCCACTACTATGTTAAAACTTCCCACCCACACAAAAAAGCCACAGATAGTTAAAAGCCAAAGGCCTGATTAAAAAGGAATGTTTTGCCTGGCATCTAAAGAAATGTACTTGTTGGAGCCCAGTGATCTTCCCCATGGAGAGCATTCTAGAAGTGGGGAGCCACCACTGAAAAGAACTAAATGGAAGGAAAGTAAACATTAGGGCAGCCCATTCCTCCTATAAGATTGCATCATTCCAGGTACTTTGGACTACAACTCTCATCCGCCCCAGCCAGAATAGATGTGGGTTAGGGATGATGGGAGTTGTAGTCCAAAACATCTAGAGTGCACCAGATTGAATAAGGTAGCGTTCAGACTGAATTCCCAAAGAGCTATAATATATAGGTTCTGCATTTCTGTTGGCACAAAAGACTGCAAGAGCTTCCTGCATCGCTGATGCAGTAACAACTTCATTTGGTTTTGGTTTCTCACTCGACACTCTTGGCCAAAGTGTGAAAAGGTAGAGGCAGACCCATCCACACTGCTGCTGCTTTGCTTGACAGGACTGGAGAGGGCAGGGCTGGCGGTGAGGTCAAGGTGGTGTGTTTGCCCTGGCAGAACAGTCGCCACCCATCTGGCAGTCCCATCAGTTCAATCATGCAGCCTTGACCTTGCCATTACCTTGCTCTGTTCTGGTTCCGTCAAGGTAATCAGCAGAGCACTGGTATTGGGAGGATGGCTCTACCCCACACTACTACTGGTGTGAAACCAGCCTTCCATGAGTGGAAGATGCCATCTGCATGTACAGGGCACCTTTGAATCTAGTCTTGTGGAAATGGAAACCATGCACCTAGATTCCCTTCCTCTCTATAAAATTGAGTGGGGATTTCCATAGTCATGAAGTTCTGAGTTTCCCCACCTCACCAGTGGAGACCAATGAGGGAGACTAGCAGGCAAGGAAATGCAGAATCTTGTGATGTCAGAATGCAGGAGGGAGGCAAATTTATATGCAATGCCTTGTTTGGCTCCCAGCCTCATAATCTGTGATTGTTGTGCCATGGGAACCATATAACTAGCTTGGATGCTGCACCGCTCTCAGCTTGGCGGATTGGCCTCCACTGCCCCCTCAATATTGGGTGGGCTGCACCCCCTGCTAAGGAATATTGAAGGGGCTGATGGCACCTCTGCTCCTTAGAGTTGGCACACCTGACTATTGCTATAAAATAGCTTTTTAAAAAAAAAAAAAAAATAGATTGAAAATAATTACAACGTGTAATCGGAAACATGGTTTGCAGGAGAACTGCAAAATGTGCAATATTTTTTAAAGGAAAAGCTTTTGCAGGCAGGAAAAAAAAATCTACATTAGAAAAAGAAGAGCTTCCAGCTGTATAAAGATTGTGATATCTATTAAAAACAGCCACATTTGAAAAAGAGTTAATCATTTAAATGGGAAAGCAAAGTACAATTAGAACTAAATTGGTCCCTCTCCAGGGATTCATAAAATGAAACATGCAAAATCAGACTTAGGGATAAGAGAAGACAAGTTAGCCCTAATTTGACCATGGATAGCTTAACCACTTCTCTGGCTGTCATTTGCTAATATAGTCATCTATCTAATGATGTGCGTTTTTAGCAATGCTCAGGAGAGTGTACTCTTAATTTATTGACCTTCAGGAAAATGCAATTTAAATTTATTTATTTTTCTCATTTGTAGAATTCAGTTCAATACCATGAGTGATGCCCATTCTTTTCTTACTGGTGGATTATTTAATTACTACTTATGTTTGGCTAATGTTCCTAATATCTACTATATATTTTGGAAAGTTATTGTGTGTTCACAATGCATGTAGACACCACTTTAGATATTGTCAGCAAAATTTGCATGATGGGTCCTGAGATCAAGGAGCAGATTTCATCTATGTTTAGATACAATTGGATGACATTTAGAATCAAGATGGTGGACTGAACCTTTCAGAACTGCATCAATGTGAACCACCAATTTAAATGTTGTTAGGAGACTTCTATTCCCCCCCCCCCACAGAACTACAATTCAGGATCACTGTTCACTTTTTTATTTGTCTCAGATAGCTAGATAGCTAGATAGAGGGGGAACTTTTTCAGCTCAAGGGCCACATTGCCTCTTGGTCAGTGGTCCAGGGGCCACATGTCAGTCATGGGCAGGGGCAGAGGTAGCAGAAGTTAGCAATGTAAGAGTCAGAAGCTTCTATAAGCACACACACTCTACACTGTCAAGCAGGCAAACAAGAAGCATAATTACAATTCAAGAACCCATTTTAGTCAAGCAAAAGCACTTGAGGTGGGTGTAGAACAGGGCCAGTGAGAGATGTGGCTTGCAGAGGGGCTGTGGCCTGGGGAAATTCCCAGGGGCCAGACAGGGAGACCTGGAGGGCCACATTCTGCCCTTTGGTTGAGCTTATCCACCCAATATGCATGTGTATGTGTGTAATATAATAATATAATATTATTTATGAGCATGTGTAAGTACCCTGAGTCTGCAAGTTGAATTTTAATACTGTTTTCAAAGGTGTTTGAGTGCTTCTCTCCTCAAGACATTTGCATTAAAATTTTCCAGGGCCTCTCCGCTGTTCTCCGCCCCTCCAGCTTTCATCTGTAGCCTCGCTCACTAACCTGCTTTGCTGTAGCATTATTCCCGGATGCACCGCCTCATGTAAATCAGGAAAAACATCTGGAAATCATGTTTCAGCATCAGCGATTCGACAGTACCTTCTGAAGGCAGAATTACCAGGAGCAATGCGAGAGCGTTGGGTGAGACACCATGTCAGTCCTGGGGGGCCAGAACCTGCAATGACTGGCATGGAAACATGACAGGGAACAGGCAGTCCCTGGAGTCAGCAGGTTCCTTTTGTGCTGGCAGGGACCTGGTTTTTAAAAGGGCTTCCAAACCCTCAGTTAGTTTAAACAAACTATTTGTGAACTGAAATGGGTTTCCTCTTGGCTATCAGCTTGGGCATCACTCTCAGAGTGCCAGCAAGCCTCAAAGGTTAAAAGATTCTGGCTGCATTCACATGGCAGTTTATTCCATTTTTCAGCTCAAGTGTTGCATTCCCAGAAGTGGGCAGGGCCGGAAGCAAAAGTGGGTGGAGCAACAGGCATGCCTTGCAATAGGGGTCAGAGGTTTCTGCATACCCACCAACCTCTGCGTCCTCCATCAAGGCATGCAAGAGGCATCAACCCAGTTCCAGAACACATCCCAGCCAGGCAAAAACACTTGAGGAGTGCACACAGCAGGGTAGCTGAGGTCTTATTGGACAGGCTGGGATGTCATTGAAGCTTTCTGGTTATAGTAGAATGCAATCCTCACTATCACTGAAGGTTACGCATGCTCATGTTCAAAGAGTGGAAGAGGCAGTGGCGTAGCGTGGGGGGTGCAGGGGGTGCCGGCCGCACCGGGCGCAACATCTGGGGGTGGCACGCTCCCACTCACAGTGCTAAAATCAGTGCTAAAATCCACGGGTTAGGAGGCGCAAATTACTTGCCTTGCCCCGGGTGCTGACAACCCACGCTACGCCACTGGGAAGAGGGCAACTGGGCCCTAAGCCCCACCCAAATGCTCTCACATGCTTTGCCCCCTCAGTCCTCATGTTCAACAGGAAAAGGTCTGCAAGGGGCTTCTGCCCTACCGAGGTTTCCCAGTCACACAGAGGACTCTACTGATGATCACGTGAACTTGGATAGAAGCCTCCTCCTGCAGATCTTCCCTGCTTAACCTGGGGATTGTCAGGTTTTTAGCAATGGGGCCGCATCCAGAGGTGAGTTGGGGGGGGGCTTTGCATGTCCACAAACAGGAGCTTGCAGATTTAGGCAAGTACCTGAACATGCTTCAACAGTCTGTTATTGGTATATCTTTCCCCCCTACAAATCCAGAGCTTCCCTAAATCATCTAAAAACTGAGCCGACTGAAATACTTCAATCAGAGTAAGAGATTTATATGTGAGCACGGATGTAGAGTGGATAGTGTTCTTGCCTTGGGGTGGAGAAACACAGGTTTCTGAAACTCACGGGATGAGGTCAGTATCTCTCAGCTTTGCCAACTATACAGTTTCATATGTCCAAGATGGATAAAATAAGAGAACCCTATTGATTTTGAGCTCCTGGAAGAGCAGGACACCACAGCCATTTTTATTTATTTAGTATATTTTTATTAAAGATTTCTTGGTTTACAAAAGTATGTGCAATGTCTCTTTTTTTCAAGTTACATTTTCTACAGATCAGTTTCATTTGTTGAGACATTAGTATTGCATTGGGAGAAAGAGGTGGAGGGGGGAATGGTGAGTGGGGTGGGGCTGGGTGGCAATGCTTCTATTCTACTTATTGTATGTGTGGGGTTTTGTGTCAGAGTTGCTTGTGCAGTTTCTCTTTACTATTCTCTTGTATTCCTTTGGTGGTGAGAGAGGTTGGGGTTGGCCTAGGGTGTGGTTGTTTGTTTGTGATTGGCTGTGGTGAACTTCGTTTTTGTGTGTGAGTGGGGTGTGTGTGTCCTTTTGGATCAGGTTAGCCAGATTGATTCGAATGCTGATGGCAGGTTCTTGTTGTTGTCTTGTTGGGCTGTGTATGTGATAAAGAGTAACCATATTTGGGTGAAGGTGTCTTCTTCTATTTGTCCCCATGTCAGTTTCAGTTTGTTGGTTAGTTTTTCTAATAAGGCTGTTTCCCATACTATATGATACCATTGGTACCACAGCCATTTTTGAGAAAACAAAAACATGCAATCACAACATTGCAAGATTAACTCTGACTGCAAAACTTGAATTTCTTGTATACAGAACTCACAAACCTTTTGTTTGTTTTGCATTGCTTTAATTGACACACTAATACCACTTATGCATTATGTGTTTAGAACTGGCATTCTATCATCTTACAGGAGGCCTAAAACACTATTGTGCCTCGCCTTCTGAGCAAACTTAGGCAGACCTCTCCACAGAGCAGCAGGGCTAATTCAGATGGACACATGAGGTGATTTCACAAGGATGGCCTATGATAAATTCATATGTACTGAGCATTGTGGCCTGTGTTGGGAGCTTGGGAGCCTGCTTCCTGGTGCTTAAGAATTCCACAAATCTGGAGAGGGCCTAATTGAAACCAGTGGAGAATTTACAAGTAAGAAAAGGAGGGGAATTAGGTCCAGGAGAAAACTTATAGTTACACACAGACTGTACTGTCTCCATCTTTGAGAGAAGTTTCAGAAAAGAGATCAAGTTTGACAGCAATTATAATTCATGGGATGAACAGCTGAAGGGACATTATGTAGAAATTCCAGTGAGAAAACAAACAGGGGACACAGAACACACTGCCCATTCTCGAACAGCAGAATATAATAGCATTAGTTAGATTAAGTGCAAATCATTATCTCTAATGCTTATTAAAAAATAATGTGGGTGTGGAGAAACTAGTCACATTCATTTGTCTGTGCTACACACTTGGGATGCATGAGAAATAAGAAATGGTGGACTCCGAACAGCACAAGCTGTGCCTTCAGCACAAAAAGTCGATACAGTTCGGGGGCAAAGAAGTCTTGCACGAGTGCATTATTTGATTTGATTATTTAATTTCTACACTGCTAAATATATTAAAGCTATCTCTAAGTGGTATACAAAAAACTGAAGCAACAGATAACTTAAGCAAATTATTGCAAAAATACAGTTACGTATAAAAATGTTACATTAATACAAAGTTACACACCACACACACACACACACACACACACACACATACACACACACATTCATTTTCCTTCTGACACACCCTTCCTCTCAGCCTCCGGGTTATCACACGAGTCACATTGCAACTAAAAGTCCAGAATGATGCACTCATGCAGTAACTCAGGGCAGCACATCTGTGTTGTGCATTGATGTGCCCAAGTCAAATGTGGTAAGAGATTGTGTGTGTGATGAGTTCTGGATGGTGAACTCACACTAGAGATGGGCAAATATGTCACTCTTATTCTCTGTGTTTCTCATTTCCCCCCATCTTAAATTTAATTCTCCCGATCTTCACATCAGTTTCTGATTTTTCTAAAAGACAACAAAAATCCTCAGGAAAATTCACCTGCATTTTAGTGCAAATCTCTTCTAATATGCAATTTTCCTAATACAGTATGGTTGGTTTTTTTAGCAATTGCCCCTAATATGATGCATTTTTCTATGCTATTTTCACTAATGCACGCACATTTTAACACATTGTAATGCACATTTTGTATGCATCACTTATCTGAAGAACTGCATTGCAAAATTCAAAGGATGGCTGTGTTTCAGTTGGCACATTGATTCTGAAAGTGTAGATTAGGTAGGTTCTCCTTTAAATGTGATCTGAACCAATTTTCTTCTCAATTCCTATCTTACACGACCCTAAACAATTTTTTCTCTGTATGAACGTAATTGGGGATTAAGCTTTTAGAAGCTGCCAGGCATATCTACATAGAAACAAGTTTTATTCAAGTTAATGGGAGTTACATCCAAGTACAGTGGTACCTCAGGTTACAAACACCTCAGGTTACAAACGCTTTGGGTTACAGACTTTGTCTAGAAGTAGTACCTTGGGTTAAGAACTTTACCTCAGGATGAAAACAGAAATCACAAGCTGGCGGCGCAGCAGCAGCGGGAGGCCCCATTAGCTAAAGTGGTACCTCAGGTTAAGAACGGTTTCAGGTTAAGAACGGACCTCCAGAACGAATTAAGTTTGTAACCAGAGGAACCACTGTAGATGTAGGATCTAGGGAGATTATATATATATATATATATATATATATGCTTTCGTAGATTTTCACGGGTACAGGAATGCAGGTTTTGGTGTCCTCGGGTGTCTTCCCGTGTAAAAGTTGGGGTGTCTAGGCGACGTTTCGACGAGGTCTCACTCGTCATCTTCAGGCTGGTGCTTTCGGCTTCTTGTTACTGGAACAGAGCAGGATCTCAGTGTTTGAGTTCCTATAAATACTGTTGAGGAGGTGTGGTGTATAGCCTCCAATGTTCTGGGCAGAGAGGAGGTTCCCAGGCTGGTGTGTCTTTTCTTCTTTTGTTCCTTAATTACTTGAGGGATATCTTGAGTGATTTCTTGAGTGATTTCCTGAATCCCACTTAGGTGGGTCATTAGGTGTGGATTAGTTGCTAAAGCCTTCGTGTCTTGAACTCTTGAACTTTGTGAAGAGTTTTTCTGAGAAGATGGCTGTACTGCACTTGGTTGTGCTCTGGCTTGGCTTCGTGTATAGGGGCGAGCTGTGGTTTTGTGGCCTGTGCCAGCCAGATCTGTGTAGGGATTGCAGGGGGGTGCAGCATCCGGAGGTGCCACCCTGGTTTGGCTACTGGATGGTGTCTGTAATTTATCTGTGGAGAGGGTCTGGGTTTGGGTCTGGTGTGGTTGATTGGTGATGGCGTTCTGTGTGCCTCTGGATCTGGTGTCAGATTTTGTGGGGAGGGCTAATTTCCAGATGTCTGGCAAGCGGGATGTGTCGTCACGCTTGTTCATGTTGTGAGGGTGTTTCTCTATCTCGATGGCTTCCATGATTATTCTCTTGTGGTGATGTTCCATGTTAAAGAGCAATTTGGAATCTGCAAAATTAATTTCGTGTCCTGTTTCTTTCATGTGTTGGAAAAGAGAGGAAGTTTTTTCTTCTTTTTTGACGGCATTCTTGTGTTCTGCGATCCGTGCATTTATTCGTCTGTTTGTTTGTCCAATGTACGTGGCTGGGCAGACTTTGCAGGGTATTTCATAGACCCCTTGGTTTTCCAACTGAATTTTATCCTTGGGGTTTCTGAGGATATTGGCTATTTTTTGGTTGGTGCAAAAGGCTGTTTTGATATTGTGTTTATGGAGGATTTTGCTAATTTTATCTGTAGTGCCCTTGATATAAGGAAGGAGGGCTATGCCATTGTTTTCTTCTGTGTCTTGGTTTTTGGGGGGTGTTTCTTTTTGGATTAGCTTCGTAACCCAACTAATCCACACCTAATGACCCACCTAAGTGGGATTCAGGAAATCACTCAAGAAATCACTCAAGATATCCCTCAAGTAATTAAGGAACAAAAGAAGAAAAGACACACCAGCCTGGGAACCTCCTCTCTGCCCAGAACATTGGAGGCTATACACCACACCTCCTCAACAGTATTTATAGGAACTCAAACACTGAGATCCTGCTCTGTTCCAGTAACAAGAAGCCGAAAGCACCAGCCTGAAGATGACGAGTGAGACCTCGTCGAAACGTCGCCTAGACACCCCAACTTTTACACGGGAAGACACCCGAGGACACCAAAACCTGCATATATATATATATATATATATATATAATTTCTGAGTCAAAACATCAGACTCGTACTCTTAGTTCCACTGAGAATGATCTCTTTACAAGGTGCATACAGATAGCCGTCAGATGCCCATCAGACAGTATGCTGTAGATGAATGCTTGGGGTACCTATTACTGAGATGTTTTGTCTGCTAGCATCTTTGGTGTTGCTGTTTATGATAATGGGATTTCTTTTCTGCTTCCCCACCAAGGGAGCTGTCAGGCTGACTCCTCTCTTTTGTCAGGGCTAGAAACTTTTCAGTCCTACTTCCTTGCACTGCTGTTCATTCTTACATCCTCTTGATGTTTGTTTTTCACCGCCCGTTAACCAGCACGCAACAGGAGAAGTCAATAGCAGAGGAGGCACGAGAAGTCAATACTCCTTCAACAGCTATCATTGTGGTGCTACCTGAACCACCTCATAGCCTAAGTAAATGTATTTTAAGAAACGGGGTGGAGCAATGAGAAATTCAGGTGTCAAGAATGTGGTAAAGACAGGTCACTGGAGAGAGTCTAAAATCAGCACCCATTGACATCATCTACTTCCAGTGACTGTGACTAACAATGGGTGCATTCACACGTGGCAAATATTGCATTAGTTTTCCTAATTATATTGCTAGCACTTCTGTCCCATTTGCCAATGTTTCATATTACAGTACCTGCTGCATTACGGAATGGTGGCTTTTTGACTCATATACTGGCATGTCGCTCTAACAATGACACAACAATGAACATCACTGAATAACATTGCTACTCCCCCAGTCTTTCTGAACATGTGTGCTTCTGCTCCCCCATGGAAATGTCAGGAAAGAACTGCATGTCAGCATACAACCCAGCCAGATGGGTGGGCTGTACGTAATAAAATTATTATTATTATTAACCCCAAATTTTGTCAAATCAATATTTTCTAGAATTGAATAAAGCAGAAATGATCACTAAACATGCACTATATTTCATTAGTTTTCAAATGTTTGTTTACATTGTGTGAAAGCTCAAATACAATGCATAAATTAATAGTTAAGGAAATGTCAGAGAGCTAGAATAAACTGTCATGTGAATGCAGCCAAAGACTAATGAGCATGGATAAAGGAGACCCCCTTTATCCCCCAATATCTTACATTACCCAGTAATGGCAGCTTTGCGCACAGAAGATCCCAGCTTTAGCAAAGACAGCTGGAGAGCTGTTGATGGTGTAGACCAGGCTTCCTCAACCTTGGCCCTCCAGATGTTTTTGGCCTACAACTCCCATGATCCCTAGCTAGCAGGACCAGTGGTCAGGGATGATGTTCCTATGTTGTAGTCTCAAAACATCTGGAGGGTCGAGGTTGAGGAAGGCTCGTGTAGACAATACTGAGCTTGTTCATCCAATGCAATATAAGGCAGCTTTCTCTCTTTCTTTTATTATTACATTTATATCCTGCCTTTTCTACAGGCTGCTCCCTTTGCCCTATTTTATCCTCACAACAACTGTGGTTAGTCTAGGCTAAAAGATGCTGACTGCCTCATATCTAAAGGATACCTTTGCAATGGATTGCTTTTGTTTTATTGCATATATGAATACAATGGACAATACTGGTCTTCAGGTGGCTTATAATATCTTTTGGCTGATTCAGTAGCTCGACTACATATTCTGTCTTCTGATTCCTTGGATGCTGATTCTCTCTCTTTCTCTCTCTCCCATCATGTCTGCTATGCTTACCTGTACTGGGCTGCACCTTAGTTGTAATGGGTGGGTGAAAGAGTTGGGGAGGGGGTAATTTGGCATGCTGGTTCTGTGTAACATATTACGAGTGGTAAGTTGTATGGATCATATCACAAATACCTAATAAAAACAATTTAGAATCAGGACTGTGATTATCTCCGCACCTGTACTAGAAATCAGAAACAATTGGAGCATTCATTCTCCTTTAATGGTGTGCGTGTGTTGTAAGAAGTGTTGGCCTATTTTCAGCAACAATTATGAGAGCAGCACAACATCCCGTCTGACATTCCCTCCTCGCCTCTCCTCCCAAGTCTCTCTGGGCCTCACCATTTCACACAGGCTTGCTTTAGGCATTTATTAAATATGCACCTTCCAGTAGGCTTTAAAAATACCAACTAATCTCATCAGAGGCTGGAGACCTCCAGATATGTAAATCCACATCTGTTCTTCTTCAAAGGGAGGAAGAGAGGGGAGGAAAGAGAGAGAGGGGAAAAAAGAGATTCTCCTGGATTACTCGAGGAGAAATGCATCCCACCCGGATGTAGCCACTGAACCAGAACTCCCATGGCAAATGTGCCACCTCAAACTCACCAAGATCCAACGACAATGAAATTACACTTAATGTAATTCACTGTTCGCTTTAAGAACCAATTAAGTAAAAGGCAGCTCAGCACATGCCTAAGGCTGTTAGCTCCAACAGGGGGTGGTGGAGTGAGTGGAAGGGGGAAAAGGCAGAATTCTTTTTTTTTTTAAAGGGTTATGTTACTATTAACATACGGAGGAACTGTAGGTGGTTGCTCCATCACAGTGTGGCAAAATAGCATGATCTGTTAACAAGCAACCATACCCACTCCTCCTCCTCCTCTCTTTATTAGTGCAATGTAGATATTAGCTGATGAGAATAGATAGCAATAGAAGTAGCTATCAGAGCAGTATTTTTTCATCATTTCCCTTCCATTTTAAAAAGAAGTTTCTTTTAGGAATATAGGACCATAGGAAGCTGGCTATGTCAGATCATTGGTCCATCTAGTTCAGCATTGTTCACACATACTTCAGTAGCTCTCTGGGGTTTTCGAACAGAAGTCTCTCCTAGACATAAGAACATAAGAAGAACCTGCTGGGTCAGGCCAATGGCCCATCTAGAGCAGCATCCTGTTCTCACAGTGGCCAACCAGATTCCAGTGAGAGACCCGCAAGCAGCATTCAAGCACAAGTGCCCTCTTCCCTCCTGTGGATTCCAGCAACTGGTATCCAGAAGCATTTTTGTTTCTGCTTGTGAAGGTAGAGCAAAATCATAATGGCTGCACAAAAAGAAATGAATATTGAATATTAGGGGAAGATTGGTATAGAAATGCATATTTTGGTGAACATATCACATAAAAATGCATGATATTTCAGAGTATTTCTTGCAAAAAAGGAGTGCGCATCTGGCAAAATGGCATACAAAAATATGTACCATATTTTTCGCTCTATAAGATGCACCGGACCACAAGACGCACCTAGTGTTTGGAGGAGGAAAACAAGAAAAAAAATATTTTGAATCTCAGAAGCCAGAACAGCAAGAGGGATCACTAAGCGGTGAAAACAGCAATCCCTCTTGCTGTTCTGGCTTCTGGGATAGCTGCGCAGCCTGCATTTGCTCCATAAGACGCGCACACATTTCCCCTTACTTTTTAGGAGGGAAAAAGTGAGTCTTATAGAGCAAAAAATACGGTATATATTGGAAGAAATTTGCACCAAAACTGATGGATTTTTATGAGGACTTTGTTAAAAAAAGAAAAGAATCTCAAAGTGATGCAGAATCTGGAGGCCTGAATTTAACATGGCAGCAATGAGAAATTGAGAAAAATTGAAACTGACATATTTGTCCATCTGCAGCAAAATCAAAAAAGAAAAGGAAAGGAAAGAAAGAAAGAGAAAGAAAAATAAAGAAAAAGAAGAAATCTTGGGTGTGATGGATTATGCTATATAATACTATAGAGATATAGATATCCAACATTGGTCGTACACACACAGAGTAAAAGCAGTGAAAACAATGGAATTAAGTAACTTAAGTCCATTAATTTCAGTGGGTCTACTCCAAGTATGACTTGATATCACCCTTAATCTCACAAAGAAGATCCTGGTTTGCTCTCGAAAAGTCAACACTGCCTACCAAAGCAGCGCTAGATCTCCCACTGCAAACAAGCCACACGGAAAGAGAAAGGAAAGATGAAACAAGTGACCCTTGTGAATGGACTCTAAAGCTTTTAATTAACACCCTCTGAAAAGCATGGTGTTTCTCCCCACCAACTAATAAGAAGCAAGAGTGTGGGGTCTTTGTTGGTGCTCAACTCTTGCCTGCACTCTAAGAAACTGAGAAAAGACTAATCAGGGTTGTTTTAAAGCCATTTTCTACTTGCTGGGTTTCAATCTCTCATTAATTCACTCTTAGCGCACATCATTGTTTAGGAGTGTTTGAAAACCACCAAAGAAACAAGGATTTCCCTTCATCCTGCCCATCAAAGGTAATGCTCTTGAAGATGATACCATGCTGAAGCAAGGATCTGAGAGACAAGGCCAGGAGGCGTGGCTCAGCTCAATTTCCCCCTTTGGCCTCTGGTAAGGGCCAGGGCTGGTGTTTTGTACCTGATGAAAGGTAGATGGGAGAGTTCCTGTTGAGGACCATAGCTAATCAAAGTTCCTTATGTTAATTACTTTAAACCAGTCATTCCAGGAACTAGGCTCTTCTTGAAGCTTCCCAGAGGTCCAGTGCAAGTAAACAACAACAACAAAGGATGTATATCAGAGGTCTAAACCTGCTGGTTAATGAAAGCTCCCGTATATGAGACCAAGCGACACTTGGTGTCCTTGTTCAGAATAACACCTACATATGCATCACTGGATGATATACAGCATTTGATAACTTTAAGCTGAACTTGTTTACAGACCATGTTTCCTGCTTTCTAGATGACAGCCTTCTCTCCTAAGGGCCTTCAGAGGACAATCCTCTACTTGAAGGTGCCCTCTACTTGAATAACACCCTACAAATGGAGATCAGAGGCCTTGAAATTGCCCATCAACAGTTAGCAACTGGACTGCACACAGAGCAGGATACACACAGGTCACCTGATCACAGCCTTCCCAACTCAGTAAAGATGGATTGCCTTACGGTTAAACTTTTTTCTAGATGTGTGTATGTGCAGATCAATCAGCATGGACACATTTGGTCCATGCTCTATTCCTTTCTTCTTTTCTTTTCTTTTCTTTTCTTTTCTTTTCTTTTCTTATTGTGTAAGTGGCCATCTTATACGGAGCACAATGCAATGCTCAAGTTATGAACTCTCACATTATTAAGGCTGGAAAAGACTCTTGCCTGAAGCCCTGAAGCCCTATGTAGTTCAGTGGGAGAGCATCTGCTTTGCATACTGAAGTCTCCAGGTTTGACCTCCCCCCCCCCCCAGCATCTCCAGGAGAAATGGAGAAGGACTACCATCTGAAAACCTAGAAAGCCACTGCCAGTCACTGAGTTGGCAATACTGAACTAGAAGAACCAAGGGTCTGACTTGGAATGGTCTGGCTTCCAATCTCCCTGTTATCCACCCCTTGGATCTCACCAGTTTTATCCAAGTCATGCCTCCTATAGCCTTCTATAAAAGTAGCTAAGGGGGTTGGCATAAGAGGTAAATGAGTTAAGCCATAAGAACAGTCACCCATCCAGTAATCTAAGCAGTGACACGGCTAGCCAGCTGCAGTTCTGGATGTGGTACTGATTGGCCTCATTCATCTTTTACCGATGTCTCACTGGGCATGTACAGGAGAGAATAACACAGTCATGAAACTATGGGTGAAAGAAAGCTTCATTTACAAGCTTTTCACCACCATGTCTCAAACACAAATGCTCTTCCTCAGAGAGAAGGATGCATTGTACAAAAGAAGATTTTGATATTCTGACTGAATCTTGTCTCTTCCAGTTTACTCCTGAGTAAATGGACTTTTCCTGAAGCTTTACTCTTGTGGCTGAATGTTTCCTCATCTAATCACACTACAATTGTTTGCAATAAGTCCTTGGTAATGTAGAGTGATCTAGAGGAGACTGAATCCAATCCAAATATTGATGTCTTCATTTATATGTTGAGTAGTTTCCTTTTGAGGAAGAACATTTATGTTTGAAATACAATGAGAATCTTGGAAAACAGCTTGTTAATAAATTTTTCTTGGCTCCAGCTTGTTTTACTTTCTAAATGTCCTGTTTTGCAGAGTGGCTGTCTATCCCATGGTGGACATAAAAGTGTCTATGTATCAGGGTAGCCAAACCAATCACAAAAGCTTTTATTTGTGTTCCTGGCCAGGTGCCTCAGACCCTGAGCTCTCATTTTTAAAACAAAAATTATTCCTGTGAAGTTAGAGTGAGTGTGGTGTGGCTACCTTGCATATTTTTCGTGATATTAAGGAGTGTTCCATGTTGTTATTAGACAGCAACAGCATCGGTGTGTGGGGGTGTGCAATCAGTATTGTGTGATCTCCACAATCAAGACCAGCAAGGCATGGTAAGCATAAGGTTGTTGCTGGGTGGTTGTCATGGAACTTTGAAGTGTCAGGCGTAGCTCTAATGGCTTTAGCCCAAACGTAGCAGAGTTTTCCTGCACAGCGAAGAAGCTAGTTGAGGTGGAAATGACTAGTCAGCTAGACTCAGAATAACTATTTACAGGATTTATTAAAAAGGGAAAAGAAAACAGCAGAGTTTCTGCATACAAAATAAAGCAAAATAAATCCTTCCTTTCTCTCTCTCTCTTAACCATACACAGAACTCCTACTCCTAACACACCTACCACACCACACTGTGCTAGCATTCCCAGATAACAGAGTTGAGTGCTGGTCGTTAACCAATCAGAGTAAGCAGTTTCTAGGTCAAGCAGACCTTGGCTTTCTGCCAAGAGTAAATTGACACTGCCTTGAGTTAATTGTGTGAAGCCAGAATCTGTAAGTTTCCATGAGAATCAATTAACAGAAACTGAACACCCCCTCACAGATTCTGCTGGACAATTAACATCAAATAACACCTATGTAGGAGATTATTTTTCCAGCAAACCTAAACTCTTGCACATTTGCTTGTTCTTTATCTTTGCCAATGGTTTAGTTAATACATCTGCTACATTTTCTTCACTTGATACATAAGTACATGTGATTATATTGTCCTGTACACAGCAACGTACATTTTGGTATTTTACAGAGATATGTTTGGAACGTGATTTGAAACCCTCTGTTTTACTTAAGGTTATACAAGCCTGATTATCAATGTAAACTCGTACTGGTACTCCACAATTTACATTTAAATCTGCTAACAAATGCTTGAAATAAACCACCTCATTGCACAATTCACTCAATGCGGCGTACTCTGATTCCGTTGATGACACACTTACAATGTCTTGCTTGCGTGACCGCCAGCTGATTAAAGCTCCACCGACCATTATGACTAGTCCTGTGACAGATTTTCTATCTGGCAAATTTCCCCAGTCACTATCACAATAGCAAACCAACATTTCATCCTCTGAAGAATTTAATTGTAACATATAGCCAATTGTCTGTTTGAGGTATCTCAGAACTTGTTTTACCCCTTTCCAGGCATTTAGTGTGGGTTTTGAGACCAATCTACTTAATATGCCTACTGCGTAGCTAATATCAGGTCTGGACCACTGTGCTAGATACAATAAACTTCCAATTACAGAATGATATACATCAGGATGTTCAAATTCAGGACTCTCATCTATATGAAGTGTTTTTATGAAACCTGGATCCATAGGCACCACTGCCCCTTTGCAATCCTGCATCCTGTATGTAGTCAGTAGTTGTTTAACTTTGTTCTGCTGACTAATTAGGCAGCTGCCATCTTGGGCCCAGCACACTTCCAACCCTAGATATGTCCTAACCGGGCCTAAGTCTTTCACTTTGAACTTACTGGACAATTGCTTGGCAAACCTTTTAGTTTGTTTATCAGTTTTGCAAGCATACAATACATCATCTACATAAATCAGACAAAACTCTTGATCACTGCCTGTACCACGTACATAAACGCAATTGTCAGCTGTACTTTGCTTGAAACCAAATGACACTAAGGCCTCATGGAAACATTTGTTCCAAGATCTTGCAGCCTGTTTGAGACCATATAGAGCTTTGTTTAATTTCAACACTCTATTGGAACCTGTCTCATAACCAGGCGGTTCGGCTAGATACAAGTCTTCTGATATTGGTGCATGTAAATATGCAGTCTGGATATCAAAATGGTTTAAGAGGAGTTTTCTCTTTGCTCCAAGCGTTAGAATCAGCCTTACACTTTCCGCCTTAGCAGTAGGGGAAAAAGTCTCGTCATAATCTTTTCCAGGCCTCTGAGAGTATCCTTGAGCCACTAAACGAGCTTTGTATTTGTACTTTCCTGTCACCAGAGGTTTAAGTTTGTACACCCACCTGCAGCCTACAATCTTTGCCCCCTCAGGCGCTGCTACTGGTGTAAAGACCTTGTGCTCATTCAGAGAGGACATCTCTTCCTCCATTGCCTGTTTCCAGAGCTCTGCCTCCTCTTTTGGTAACTTTAACACCTCCTGGAAACTCTTAGGCTCTGCAATTACACTAAACACATTTGCAGTATCCGGAGAAAAACGCACTGGAGGCACTCCTTTGTTTTGTCTTTTAGATCTTCTGGGAGAAAATTTTTCTTCTGGCCCACTTTCCTCCTCAGAACTACGACCTCTCTTTTGTTGCTTAGCAACTGGTCTCTGGCTAATTCCACTTTCTTGAGAGCTCTTATCTGAACTTTCCTCCCCCTCAGACTCTGATTCTCTAAGTTTACCTTCAGAGTCATGAAGCTCCTGAGAAGGTTCAAACCAAACCTCAGTATTGGCATGTAGTCTCTCCCAGCCACTATGTTCACAAAAACTGGCATTCCTGGAGATCACAATGCCATTTGTCCCTTCAGCAAAGCGGAAACCTTTTCCCAGCTCCTGGTAACCCACAAACACTAACTGTTTGGTCTTAGGATCTCCCTTCTTTCTCATTTGTTTTGGAATTAATACCCAGGCTTTTGATCCAAACACATGCAAATGGTCAATTTTGGGCTTTTTGTGAAACAATTTAAAGTACGGAGTTGTACCTATTGTTTGATGGAAGAGCCTATTTTGGAGATAACACGCGGTGAGCATGCTCTCCCCCCAATAAGACATGGGCAAATCAGCATCCTCAAGCATGGCAAACATCATATCTTGTAAAGATCTATGTTTTCGCTCTGCAACGCCATTCTCCTCTGGGGAAAAAGCGTTCGTTTTTCTATGCCCAATGCCACGCTTTTGTAACCAATCTCTAAAAGCATTTGACATAAATTCGCCACCTCTGTCCGTCTGAATCCTTTTGAGTTTAGTGGACAGAAATCTTTCCACAGATGCCACCCAGCCTTTAAACTTAGTGAACACGTCACCCTTATTCTTCATGGGAAAAACCCAAGAGTAACGTGTGGCGTCATCCACAATTGTTAATGAAAAACGCGATCCACCCCTGCTTACAGGAAATGGACCAATTACGTCCATGTGAACCAGCTGTAGTGGTGACTCACTAACTCTGTCACTTCTGGGGTAAGAGACTCTGTGGGTTTTAACCTTTTTACAAACATTACAATCAAGGTACTTGTTACAACTCTTTAAATCACCCCCATCAGCCAATTCAGACATTTTTAGTATACTTTTCCAGCCAGCATGCCCCATTTTCCTATGCAATAAGTGCACACAGTTGTCATGTATAGCTTTGTTATTCACTGCAGGCTGAGATTTACTGACTACTGCTGCAACTTGAGATCCTGCTTTAAGCCAAAACAAGCCTCCCTCTGACTTAGCAGTGCCTAAAATCTCACCAGCCTTCTTAATAATGCAACTGTCTCCTTCAAAATACACTTTAAACCCAGCTTTTAGCAAACAATCTACAGACATCAGATTGCTCCTTAATGAAGGTACACAAAGTACATTTTGCAGGCATTCACGAAGACAAGGAACAAAAACTGCACCCCCCGAAATCACTTTGGAAGTACTTCCGTCTGCTAGAGCCACGTGGCTGCGCTGTGCTGAGTTCTTGGAAACAAACAATTCATCTGAATTTACGATGTGCCGAGACGCTCCCGAATCGACCACCCAGACAGCTTGTTTCTCATCAGCCATCTTGACCTCTGCGGTCACCAGCTGAGCCAACTGTTTTCGTTTGAAGAATTTCTTTTTACGCTGCTGCTGCTGCTGATCTCGTCTCTGCTCCTGCACCGGCCACTGAGACTTGACCAACTCCGGACATTGTCGTTTTAGATGCGCTGAAGACCCACATCGGAAACAACGCCTAACAGCAAACGCTGACTCCTCACCGGTACGCTGCTTTTGCGTCACCTCTGGCACGGCATGAGAACTCCTTCCAAACCGCCCGCCTGTAGGAGCCTCTGCAGCAAACGACCTTTCTTGCCTCTTCTGCCATTCTTCAATCAAACGCCCAGTGACATAACTGACTGATAAATCACGCTCCTGTAAACCTTCTAGAGACAGAACTAAATTATCCCAGCTTTCCGGGAGAGAACTCAAAATAATAGCCACCTTCTCCTGCTGGTCTAATGCACAGTCTCTTTCCTGTAGCGCAGCAAACTTTAACTGTAAACTGTGTAGGTGTTCCTGCATTGTAACCCCAGGCTGTAACATTGCCTTGTACAATGCCTTGCGAATGAACAGCTTGGAAACCGCTGTCTCACGCACATGGAGTTCTTTAAGTGCTTGCCACACACCTCTAGCTGTCTTGATTCCCCTCACATACGGCAACTGGGAATCTTCCAGCCCCAAGACAATTGTGGCCCTTGCTCTTTGGTCTTTATCGAGGTCTTCATCATCAGGCTTCTCAGGAAACTTACTCACCACTTGCCAGAGACGATCCCTCTGCAGCACTGCCTGCATGCGTTCCGACCACAGCAAGTAATTGGAGTCATTCAGACGCTCAAAAGCCATCTGAACTGGTTGTGAGGCCATCTTGAGAGCGATGCCCCTGGAACCCGGAACCAGCTACTCACGACCACCGAGAGAGAAAACAGGAACCACAGCAACCAGCATTCACACGCTGCGTCTGTTGTCCTTGTGTCCACTGAGTCACCAGCTCACAACAGTCAGGAACCAGCCAATGTCCATCCGCTGCACCAACAGGAACAACTACTTCTGGAACTACTGGAACCAACACCGTTGATGCTGACACCACCACAACTCAGGCTGGCAGCACAATACCCATAACCTCATGGAACTTTGAAGTGTCAGGCGTAGCTCTAATGGCTTTAGCCCAAACGTAGCAGAGTTTTCCTGCACAGCGAAGAAGCTAGTTGAGGTGGAAATGACTAGTCAGCTAGACTCAGAATAACTATTTACAGGATTTATTAAAAAGGGAAAAGAAAACAGCAGAGTTTCTGCATACAAAATAAAGCAAAATAAATCCTTCCTTTCTCTCTCTCTCTTAACCATACACAGAACTCCTACTCCTAACACACCTACCACACCACACTGTGCTAGCATTCCCAGATAACAGAGTTGAGTGCTGGTCGTTAACCAATCAGAGTAAGCAGTTTCTAGGTCAAGCAGACCTTGGCTTTCTGCCAAGAGTAAATTGACACTGCCTTGAGTTAATTGTGTGAAGCCAGAATCTGTAAGTTTCCATGAGAATCAATTAACAGAAACTGAACAGGTTGTCTCTCAGATTTTGTGTTATGCCATATCCATATGGCACCCATTTTGTGTTACACCATGATGACAGCCATTTTGTGGCTGGCACCCACAGCACCCTCATAATTCAAAATGTGCCCACTGGTCCAAAAAGGGAGTTGCCCCTCATATAAAATCTCACCAGTCTTCTCCCTCCCTTCTGTGGCCTTTACAGGGGCTGGATTGCATCACTCTGCCAAACTTTCTTATTTCTTCTTCTTATCGAGGTCATGCACTGTGCACAGATATTAGTTTCTTGCTTTATTTATAATGGACATTTCTACCCCACATTTCCAAAATCAAGCCCAAGGTGGCTAACAACAACCATGCAGTATTGCAATAAAATTGCTGTGGAAACAACAAATGGAGGAGATGAAACCAGTGGCCAGTGGGAACAACCGTAACGTGATGAAATTAGGAGGCAGAATAAATCAGTCAACCTAGAAGGTTGAAAGCCAGACTGAAAAACAAGGCCTCTTCTACCCAGTAGAAGGCCAACTATGAGAGGCTAGGAATGTAAGAACCTGCCTTATACTGAATTAGACAATTTGGTCTATCTAGCTCAGTAATATCAACAATGACCAACAGTAGCTCTTTGGGGTCTCAGGCAGGAGATATTCTCAGCCCTACCTGGAGATGCTGATAATTTAACCTGGGACCTTTTGCATGCAAAGCAGGTGCTCTACCACTTGAGCCACAAGCCATCAGCATTGTTTCCTTGGGCAAAACTACTCTATCCTCCCACTAAACATACCTGTTGACACAATAACCAGACACACTTCAGATGTTGGCAGCATTAAGAGGTCTACTGGAGAAGAGGACATCTCCCTCAGATCTGCATGCCTGCTACCCAGTTCTAAGTCCAGTGCCCTGTTGCTTTTGTGCTTGTACTTTTCAGCCACAAATATGATCAGGAGAACATCTGACTGCTGCAACCAGAGGCAGCAGGAGTCAAAATGGAAATGGGCATTGTATTCCCTTCCCTCTTCATCTCATAGCAGGCTTCACAGATCTTGGAGCTGTGTATTGCACCCCTTTTGAAAGAATGTTACTATAGCATCCCTGTGCCTCTCTATCCAAGCTTCCCAATACTGATGGCTGCCACACTTCCATTCAGCTCTGCAAGGAGCTGCAGAGTTTGGTCTTTTGCAGCCTTTGGCTGACCCATCAAGATTCTTTTCCATTGGAAGACCTTCAACGCTGGCAGTTCTCGAGGGAGCCATTCATAAGCAAGACCCAGTTCCTGTATATTGCCAATAAAATGAACAAAACAAAAACAATGGTTTGGTTGCAAATGGGGAACTGGGATTCAGCCAAGAAAAACCATGGCTTTTAGCCCACCATCACAAAAATAAAATAAAAATACTTTCAAGATGCAGAGGGCTTTTCTTTTCTCATTCAATTTTCTCTGTGCTCCTTTAGATTTTATAGGCCTTTCCCAATATAAAGTTTGCCTACTGACTTTTGCCCACTTTAATAAAGTGTAAAAAGCTCGGTTCAAAGGGATTGTGTGAAAATGAACACTTGGGGCTTGAAAACCGAAGAAGGGCTTGCTAATGGTTGAACTACTGAAATACATACTGTAGATTCATTATGCCAATTTCCTTGTATGCTCTTTTTGTTCAGAAACTCATTTGGAAGCTGTTTGCAGTCAAGTTCCACCAGGACATTTTAAAAGTATTTATTTTGTAGCTCTGCTTGAGATGAACATGGCAAGGTTGCTGAGCTGTTGGGGAGTATTAAAGAAGCACGGTGCTTTGCCGGGTCAGGGTGCAGTGAGCCACCCACTTTCTATAAACAAATAATTTATTATTATTGATAGATTGCATTTCCATCTCTACAAGGAGCTCATGGTGGCACACATGATTCTCCTCCCCCTCATTTAATCCCCACAACAATGTTGTGACATAGGTCACTCTGAGAGGCGGTGACTGGCCCAAGGTCACTGGGTGAGTTTCATGGTCAAATGGGGATTTGAAACCTGGTCTCTCAGTTCTAGTCTGGCACTCTAACAACTATGCTACACTGGCACCAATGTGGTTGATGCCCTGTTCTGTAGTATACTTGGGTTAATTATTAATTTTGCCTCGCTCAGCCACATAATATTATGAGGTTTGTAGGGCTATTTACTTACTAAGCTTATTTATTATTATTATTAAATCTCTATCACACACATCTTACCAAAGGAAGACTATTCCACTATAGTCCCAGAAGTGGCTTTCATGAAATGCAAAATAACAGGTATAATGCAGAAACAAATAGGGAAATGTTCTAGAAATGGAATAAACTGCCATGTGAACGCAGCCCTGGACTTTGACACCTGAGATTTGCGTTTTCAGGTTTTCTGGACCCACCTGTGATTGCAATATGTTGTAAAAGTTTTTCATTTTTCATTTAAAGTTGCTCTAACTCACCCTGGGACTTGCTTGAAGGCTGGGTGATGAATTTAATGATGATGATTTCTATTGTCACACTCAACCATTAATGGAAAAGGTGTATCATAGCTATGAGGATTGGACAACATCAATGTAGGTGGAGGCGGGGATGTATGTAAGATTTAGTGAATAAAACACAGTACTTTTTTTTTAAATGAAGCTTTCAGATCTCCGGTACCTTTTTGGTGCATTTCAATGTCCCTTAGTATTGCTTCAGTATTGCTGAGACGGTGAACACTAAGATCAAGGCCCTTGGCTAATTAAAAGATGGGCAGCAGCTTGCCCTTAATGAGATTTGGCTTCAGCCAAACGAAGCTCTCCTGGTATGTGGTGGTGTAAGGCTGTCAAGAGAAGCAGACCTCCCCTTAGATGAAGGGAGCCTGTCCCGATTAAGTCGAAGTAAATCTTTTTTATTTATTTTTAAGTAATCCTCTCTCTAAAGGAATGAGCTTCTTCTTCTTTTTTTTTACAATGGTGTCCCTGAGTGTACACAGGGGGTCCTTGAGAGCTTTGTAGACAAGAAGGCATCATTCACTTGAACTGGGATCTTGAAAAGGGGGGGACCCAAACAAACCCAAGCAATACAGCTTAGCAATGCAACTTTTGTTAAACTGGGCTGCATATAAGTTTTAGTGCTCACGGTTCCTAAGAGATGTCTGAACGTTCTTCCCCCAGAAATGTTACTAATCTTAGTGAACATTTCTTAGCTGTTCTTAAAATCCCAGCTGAGTTCAGCTGAGCAGGACCACCATATTCCACCTCTACTTTCAGTAGCAGCTGTGAAGGAACTTGGATTTATTCAGATTTATTATTATTTATTGATTTGATTTATTTCTATTTACTTTCACTGCCATCAAAATGCTTACAGGGGAAGCCTAAAGTGTTGCTTTAGCCAACATTTGGTAGGGACTTGAGACTATAGGTTGGACTCATCATGGAGGAGGAACAAGACTGTGTAATGATCCCAGTGACATTGTTGGGGATGAAATGGAGCTGAATTAGTATAACATGAGCTAATCACCAGGTTTGGGGATAATAGCCTAAATCCATAAAGGCCACTCTGTTAGGGCAAATGGAACACTCTCCCACCAACCTCAGTGTACTCACAGTCATAACTGTGGTCAATTTTGGTTTACAGCTAGTTGGTAATTGTCCTTGTCACTGGCTCTGGCTCCACCTGCTGTTGGCCTCCACTCTACCAGTTCTATTGGAATCCAGTCACCACTGATCCAAACTCAGTTCCAAGCCCTACTATATGAACTGGCCTCACAACTGGTCCTCACCTGCCCCCTTCCATTTAAGTGTTTAGTCAATACATTCCAGCTGTAATAAAATAATGCAAATTGGGATCTTGAATGCTTAAGGTCTCAGCTTAATCCACGGCCATATTTCTGCTAGTGTGATTGCCTAATTAAAAGATCCATTAAAATGGAATGAATAGGGAAGTCTAAATGTGTCCCATTAGAATTTGTATCTCTCTCTCCCGGGGGAAGAAAAATGAATCTCCCCAACTTTTGACCAAACAATGGCCACATTCACACCATACATTTAAAACACTATGGTGCAGCTTTATACAGTCTTGGTTCCCCACCAAGAAATATAATTTGTTAAAGAAGGTGAGAGTAGTTAGAAGACCCCCATTTCCCTCATAGAACTACAGTTCTCAGGGTGCTTTAACAATCAGTTCCTCTTCAGAGGAAGGCTATATTCCTTTGAAAATATATAGGATTGTCAAGCTTCATGTTTCTTTCCACCATTTACATGCAATATCCATTTTCATTAATTTTTATCTTGGTTTGGATCTTAGTTGATTTATTGGTGTGATATACGTTGCTTACTGAGAACGTTTCTTAGGCCCTGTCTGCACCATACATTTAATGCAGTACCATACTGCTTTAAAGAGTCATGGCTTCCGCCAAAGAATCCTGGGAACCATAGTTTGTTAAGGATGCTGGGAGTTATTAGGAGATCTCTATTCTCCTCACAGAGCTACAATTTTGAGAGTTCCCAGTAATAAGAGACTGGCTGTTAAACCACTCTGAGAACTGTAGCCCTGTGAGGGGGACTAGTGGCCTCCAAACAACTTTCAGCACCCTTAACAAAAAACAGCTCCCATAATTCTTTGGGGGAGGTCACGACTGTTTAAAGTAGTATCATCATTTTTTAAACAGACAGTGTGAATGTGGCCTCAGTGTCAATGGCTATGCTGAATTTTCACACAGTACTGAAGTGTAAAGTACATCAAGCAACTGGTGGGAGCTTTTTTTTGTCCTAAAAAATAAGAAAAAGAGTGAGTTTGGGGAAGAAGCAAACCCAAAAGCCAAAGTCATTATTTTTACATGGAATGTTTCGCAGAAAACACAAACAACGGGGGGTCCTGACTGAACTTCTCTGCTCCCCTGCCGTTTGTGTGCATGATAGTTTGGCAATTACACAGCTTTGGTTGAAACAGTCAGTTAGGCAGGGAAGTTCACACATACCGTGGGGAATGGGGGGGGGAGCATGAGGTTGGGACATTGCTTGCTTGTCAACAAGGAGAAGAACATGTCCTCATCTGCATTAATTTAAGAAATAATCCAAGCTTGGCTTTTCCATTAATGCTTTTGCGAGAAAGTGTTTTTTTGCTTAAAGACAGAAAGAAAACTACCCAGCTTTGTTCTTTGTGTCTCAAAATCAAGGGGCTTGCAAGTTAAGGTATAAGGACACTGCAAATAAGGGTTCTATGGCGAAGAGAATCTGCGGGAGTTTGCAGCTAATGAGACTTGGTGATGGCTTTGGACAGCATGCATGCTTAGGCGATGCATGCACATGCACTCGAAGAGACTTCCTGACACACATTGTCATACATCTATAAAAGGGTGCATTCTGTTAATCAAGAAAATTTGTTTTTAAATTCATTTGTTTCCTTAATACAGATCTCAAAATTATTGTTTCTCCCCTTGCAACACAGAAATCCCTAGAGACAGAACAGGCTGTTGATTGCTTATTGATGTCGCTAATTAGAACTAGTAAACTGGGGAGAACGGAGGACTGGTTGTTTTTTGTTTGGTCAAGGAAGCCATTCAAGCACAGCTCTACACTCCTGTTCTCTCTCATATCCAGGTGTTCCTGGCAGCACAGAAGAAAGGAGACAAAAGTTAATGAAATTGTTCTTCAGTAAGCATGGCCTAGTTCTCAGTAAAGTAGCAACCCAGTGTTATATCTGCAGTAGCCATGAGTGGTCAGTGTGGGGGTATTGCAGAGCTGCCCTCCTGACAGGCACAGCTGCCACTTACTTGGCCTGAATGGGATGGACAGGGCAGGGGGGTGTCACAGCCAGCTACCTGAGTTTCCTTGCAGCTGTGTTTTTAGAATTCACTTTCCAGTTTCTGAGCAGTCTCCAAAGGAAGCCCCATACACAATGCACTGCAGTAGTCAGGGGTTGGCCTCAAAAACAAAAGGGGACAGCCATGTGGCTCCAAGTGAGTTTTATTCTATTCCAAAGAATTCCAAGGAGCCACGACACTATATAGCCCTATATCCATTGTTTTTTGGTAGTTTGTTAGCTAGTCAGATAAATGAACCAAGCTCCATTAGGAGAGGCAACAGACTAAACAAAAACATTAAAAGCCAGAGCAATTGCAAAATATTCCCCTTCCTTCCCTGACAAGATGGGGGCTTTTTATAAAAAGGTGTACGTTCTCCTCTGTTCAGGATGCACAAAAACCACAACCTCAATGTGGCGAGTCAATCTTAAATTACTGGAGAGACAGAGAGAGGGAGCATTAAGGTCACTGGGGAGGCCATAAGCTTCATCACTTATAGAGATGGGTAATTAGAGAGTGTGATGGT
Source organism: Podarcis tiliguerta (assembly GCF_965153285.1). Classification (NCBI taxonomy): domain Eukaryota; kingdom Metazoa; phylum Chordata; class Lepidosauria; order Squamata; family Lacertidae; genus Podarcis; species Podarcis tiliguerta. The sequence goes on along the minus strand of NC_139541.1, from coordinate 35,504,570 downwards.
GATGCCAGGCCCCTTTTTTGAGCCAACTGCAATTTACAGCGCTGCTCCCGCTTACAAACATCCCAGAATCAAATGCATACATTTTAATAACAGGAAATAAATATGTGCTGAGGGAGTTATTATTCCATTAAGGTTCAAACAATGCCAGTGACTTGCCAATAAGGACCTCATCTGAGTCATTTTAATTATAAAAGGGAAGGGCAGGACAGCAGGAGATCAGGTCTACTTCAGAGTTGCATTGCCACACACATTGGAATGCATCTCTCTTGGAGACTACAGCTAGGTCTGCCACAAGGGGAAGGCAACTGAGTTGCAACATAACCCCCCCCCCCCCAATAAGATGCAATACAATGCAATAAAATATAAAATAACTGGTCATGCAACAAACTACTCTTGGTTGCAACTGAATTCCCTCTGCATAAAGCTGAATGTATGTCAGGAAATGTACCTTATTCCATAGACCCACAACTCAAATACCTGAGTTGGTTAGAGCATGGTGCTGACAATGCTAAGGTTGCAGGTTTGATCTCCATAAGAGGCAGTTGCATATTCCTGCATTGCAGGGAGTTGGACTAGATCAGGCTTCCTCAACCTTGGCCCTCCAGATATTTTTGGCCTACAACCCCCATGATCCTTAGTTAGCAGGACCAGATGTCAGGGATGATGGGAATTGTAGTCTCAAAACATCTGGAGGGCCAGGGTTGAGGACACCTGGACTAGATGATCCTCAGGGTCCCTTCCAACTCTATGATTCTATCAATCTATCCATCTATCTTCCACCTCCTTTACAGGCCACCTTGCGTTTTAACATCAGAAGAGAGGGTCCTATTGGTTTCTCCACCACTCTCAGACTCTTTGCCTACCTGGAATGCATCTTTGAGTTCTGGTCACGTCTCTTGCTTGTCTGGATAGATGCTAGAGGAGGCTGTGTGAGTATGTGCAGAAACTATCCTACTATAGAAAGGTAAAAATGGTACATTCGTACACTTTGGCACCTCCCATTACCAACATGTTGCCCTCAGAAGGTTGTACAGAAGGGAATGTGGTGCTTGGGCTAAAAAAGGTTGCCTACCCTCTTCTAAAGATCCTATCAATATGTAGCTGACATCGCCATCTTGAACACTCTCCTCCCTCTCTATCTAATAGAAGAATGGCAAATAAAATAAAAACCCATTCCACATCAATTATAATATAAAGCACTTGACATATTAAAATAAAATAAAATAAAATAAAATAAAATAAAATAAAATAAAATAAAATAAAATAAAATAAAATAAAATAAGAAAGAAACGATGTTCCCAAGAAACAGAAAAGCAAAAAACATACTGCCTGGCCAAGATCATATGCCAGCAAGGGATGACCTTTTCTGATCGAAAACCTGATTAAAATGGCTTAAAGAAATCATTATTGGGGAGAAACATATTGAAAAGATCTCCCTGAATGGGAAAGCTTCAAAGGCTTGGGGAGGATCACTAATGTTCTCAAAACTGGGGTGGGGGGAGCAGCCCGGTCTTTGTGTTTTGTTCTCTGCATCACACTTCTCAAGCGCTGACCCCTCGTGCTCTGAATCTGCCGGGTTCTAAAGCTCTAAACTCTGAGCACACAATGCCCTTGAGTGGGGGTTGAGGGTGTCATTCATCTGCGTTGTCTGTCTCTGCATACATCTGCTTCCCTTCTTCGCTGCAGACTGATATGGTGAAAACAATATGGTGAGAGCTACTTCACATTCTCTGGCTTATTAGAACAGGAACAGCATACTCTCACCACCACTGCAGCTCTGAGTGGGTACTGCTTTCTAAATAATACTTGGGGATCCAGAAGGCATATGAATCAACATAGAAGGATCTATCATCTATCTATCTATCTATCTATCTATCTATCTATCTATCATCTATCATCTATCTATCATCTATCTATCTATCATCTATCACCTATGCAGTTTACAAATGGATTACCAAATGTGAAACAAGGTCCAATCTTATGGGTCAGGGAAAACCTGCTCAAAAAGATGTCTTCATAAGAGATAGAGAGTTTGATAACATAAAGGAAATGTATTAAAAATGCTTGCTTGTTGTTCCTTGTAAAACTAAGGTACAGCCATAGCATGTTCATAAATGTCAGCATGACTCTTCTGGATCCCACTGAGACAAGCGACAGCTTCCCAAGGCATCAGTATTAACTTTAAGTCATTTATTTGGAAATGTGAGCTTTCCCTTCCTTTATTGAACAAGATTTATATACAGCTTAATTTAAAAACTGCAAGCCATTTACCTAGAATAATATAACATATTCTTAAGGAACATTAAATATAAGCTGACATAAATTTATCAAAATGGATAGTCAACAGTTTTAAAAACAATATATTGCAAGTCTGGATAGGTTTACCTAAACAGAAAAGTTTTAGCAGGCTTCAAAAACAATACAATGCTGTCTGCTTCTTATAAATAGTGAATTCCAGATAAGAGGTGCTCACAGACACATTCATGGCAGTCTACGACAAAAATTATATGGTAGATGTAAAAAATGCCAGTTACACATATCATAGTGCTCAAGTGGACACATATGGGGTGAAGCAATTAATCAAGTACAGTGGTACCTCGGGTTAAGTACTTAATTCATTCTGGAGGTCCGTTCTTAACCTGAAACTGTTCTTAACCCGAAGCACCACTTTAGCTCATGGGGCCTCCTGCTGCCACCATGCCGCCGGAGCATGATTTCTGTTCTCATCCTGAAGCAAAGTTCTTAACCCGAGGTAATATTTCTGGGTTAGCAGAGTCTGTAACCTGAAGTGTATGTAACCTGAAGTGTATGTAACCTGAGGTACCACTGTAAACTGCTACCAAACTCTTTCAGGTTTAATATACTGATAGTACTAATAGTACCGCCTTGAACTTGGCCCAGTAGCTCCACTGGCATGTGACCCTCAGAAGGTCACCCAGAGGAATATGTGGCCATCATACTGCAAATGTCTCCCCACCCATGACCTGCGACCTCTGTTCTTCACCAAGGATATGAGCATGTGGCACCTTGGCCAAGCACTCAAGCTTCAACAGATCTCTTTCACTCCCTCCATTGTCCCTGTTTTCTGCCTGGTTCTTGCTGACAGCCTCCCTCTCCTCTCCTCTCCTCTCCTCTCCTTCTTTCCTGCTCCTCTCCAGTTTGCCATAAGGGTGACCAGATATCCTACTGTAAGAGAGTCCCCCATTTAATCAAGTCCAGCATTCTGTTCTTGCTGTGGCCAACCAGATGCCCATGGGAAGCCCACAAAGCAGAAACTGAGCACAACAGTGCTCTCCCCACTTGCGGTTCTCAACAACTTGTATTCAGAAACATAGTGCCTCTGACAGGGGAGGTAGAACAAAGACATTGTGACTAGGAGCCACAGAAAGCCATAATCATCCATGGCAATCAGTCTGTGTGTTTTATTTTTAACGAATAAATAAAAGAACTTCATCTTGTCATTTCCATGTTCTTTCCCCATAAATGAGCCAACTTTTTAAAGAAGTCTATGATAACATGTTTGTGTGTGTGTGTGATATTTCATTTTTTAAAAAGCAAGTTTAGAAATTTCCATGCTAACTGGTAACACTCTGCTCGAAATGGCAGGTGGCGTTGAATAGTTTAAACCTCCCATTTTCAGCTTCAATATCTGACACGGACTCATGTAAGGCACAGCGACAGGATCAGTTTGAGCAAATCCCTCCTTCGCTCAAAGACACATTGTCTTATCAGCGGAGAGTGAAAGTGCAGTTGGAGTATAACGCAAGCCCATTTCTCGCAAGCTCAGAGCTTAAGCACTTTGTTATTGGTTATTAGGGCTGGAGTCCCAGAGATAAACCTACAACTACTGTACCCCAGTTAAGGGCAAGTAAGCAAAATCCCCGACAAAAGTCTGTTGTAAAATGATGAATAAGCCTCCTAAATTGCCATAAGGCGCAAGTGACAATGGAATCGTATTTGTCAGACATGCATTGTAACCCTAAGGTTATCGTACTGGGCCAGCAGATACAGAAGGAGTATTTAACATTATCACCCCTAATCATTTTTCCTACCGGCTAAAAAACTCTACTGGGAGCACTACCACTTAGAGGTAGATGTGTATTCCACTAGATGTTGTAGAAAGCATTTGGAGAAGGGAAAAGAAAACTATATCAAAGACCACTGTACTCATACTCACACAATATATGAGAAGTGAGATTGTGTGTGTGACACATGTGTCACACGCAAACTTACTTAACCATGTCCCCAAAGGCCCGGAGTTTTAAATAATAAAAAACTGCAGATTACTACTTTATTGGTTAAAAAAAAAAGTGTATGAAAAATTATCTCTTGCCCTGTGGGAAGACATTTTATCTGAAATTATAGCAACTCCAAAAGAGCACTCTGATATCAAATTTAGAACTTAAAGCAGCTTTCCGTAACATTTGCTCTCAAGAAAAAATAAAATAGGCCACACTATATTATTCCTATGGCAAATGAAATCATAAAGTGCAACTCTCCCTTTGGAAAGGAAGACATTTTATCTTCCTTAAGTCTTCTTCCCTTGTAGGTCAAATATAGCTGGTTCACCTGGCATAACCTCAAAGTCTGTCTATTTCAATTCTCCCAGTTTATCATTTCCTCCCCAATTTTAGATTTATTTCTCCACCTTTCTGCAATTTGCAAATCATTTTTTCTTAAAAATTATCACAAAAGTGTGTCAGCATTTTTATGCAAATTTATCCTAATAAACACGTTATTATTTTTTGCAAGGCAGTTTTCCTTCATACAATGCATGTTTTGTATGTTATCTTCACTACTATGCATCTGTATGTACATGTTAGGTTGGCATGTGCATTTCTATACACATTACTTGGCTGGAGAACTATATTGCAAAATTGTAACAAGTGAAAATTCTGAAGGATGGCTGTTTTATGGTTTGTGCATTTTTGGGGTACGTGCAAATTTGGTAGCTTTGCCTTTAATTGTGAACTGATTCAACCCCCCGCCCAGCAGTACCCCAATTTTCCATATCAACGGTGACTCCCTTAGGGCCTCCCTTACACACACACACACACACACACACACACAGTTTGCTGCAGGACCATTTTCTGGGTTTACTATTCAATAGTTTGTTTTCCTCTCATTTCAGAGGCCAGAAGTTGTCTACTGAAGATAAAGGTCACCACCAAGACCAAAACTTTTAAAGCAAGCTTCCTCAAACTCAGCCCTCCAGATGTTTTTGGCCTACATGATCCCATGATCTCCCATGATCCCTAGCTAGCAGGACCAATGGTCAGGGATGATGGGAATTGTAATCTCAAAACATCTGGGCAGGCCGAGTTTGAGGAAGCCTGTTGTAAAGCATTCTGTCACAACCAATCCACTTTTTATTTTAAAATGATTTTTAAAACTTTTTACTTGCTGTTAAGAAAGTGACAGGGAAATATCCTGATAAATGTGGGATGAATGAATGGTTGATGGGAAGATGTGCAAACACCATCCAGTGATGTCTGTTGAAGCGTCATACACTTGTGTGAATGAAATTTAGCATGACCTGTTGGTATATTGGTCATGTAGCCACAGTTCCATAGCATTACAGACCCTGCAGTGTGAAAGGAACATTATAAAATGGGGCAAAAGTGCTAGATTTAAGATGGGGAAACTAATGTAATATTCCCCACATCTGAATGCACCCCAAGATCAATCTGGATGAATGCTGAATAAACAGGTTTTCTGTGGAAGCCCAAAAGACAGTTGAAACAAAAAAAGGTTGACAGTTCACACACACACCAATTTCAGTCTTTAGGCAAGAAAAGCTTAGTAAAGGTTGGAGGAACTTGAAGCCCATAATGATTTATATCCTGTGAGCTGGAATGCAACTTTAAACATGGTCTTTGCTTCCAAGTTCATCTTGTCATCCCTAGATAAATATAAATTAGGACAAACCAAAATAAATGGGTGGGTACCAAAAATCCACAGAACAACTAACCATAATGGTGGTGCTAGTCCCTCAATTCAATAGCAAAAACAGCACATTACTCGGTTTAAATAACTGGTTGGGCTGAAATGAAATATTATTGGACAGAAACGCTCATCTAGTATGATACAAACAAGTCAAAAAATAGTCAGGGTACAACCACATAAAATAAAACACTGACCAGATTTAAGTATAAACTGATCGTCTTCTCATGTTTTTGGATTCGTGTGATTATAGGCTGCAAGGCTCCATAATGTACCTTTAGAAAAGAAAAAGTCTTGTTCATTGGAGTTGCCAAACACAGATTTTTTAAAAAAGTAAAATAAAATAAACACACACACATTTCTGCAGACAGAAAGGTGCCGATCAAAAGCAATTCAAAATGAAGGACTTATTTGCAGAAAACAGATGGCGTTCAATGCCAGAGGACACTGCGGTGACCACTATCATATGACGTGTAGCTATAGAGGACTAAAGTTGTTGAGGGCAGCTTACTTTGTGGCTATGCAGAATGGAAACAACAATCCAACCACTGTGTTTGTAGCCCATAGAGCTCCCCTTATACTAGGTGATGAGGATGACCAGTAGTTGATTGTGGCCAAGCTCATCACTCAGAACTGGAACAAAGCAAGGAAGCTCCAGAGCAGGGGAGAAGAACAGGGCAAATGAGGCAGTGCCTCACTGTTTCAGTCTTCCCTTGACTGACCCTACATAGTCAGTCCAGGGGGTGGACCTGGCTATCAGCCTCTTCCTCCTTAGCCTCTGTGTTGTAGAATTCAGCAAGGAGGAGGACGGGGACAAAGCCATTGGCTCTGGCTCCATCAGCTGTTGGCTTTGGTGCCACCTACTGTTGGCTTCCCTACCTTCCATTTAGTCCGACTGGGCACCAGCCTACACTGGGGGTGCAGACACTTTGCAACTGAAGGACTATCTTCCCTCTGGGGGCCATGTGGGTGGAGCAATGGACACAACTCTGACTGTTTATAGTATGCTGAGTGACACCCGGCTCCCTTGGCTGCGACCAGCAGAAGAAGGCAGAAGGGAATAGAAGGGAGGCAAACAGTGTATTATTGAATTTGTGAAAGTTAAATGCATGTGTGATGTGACTACACTGTATTTTTTAATGAATGGCCCTTGTTACATGTGTGTCAAGACAATTTGCAAACACATAATATAAGCAGCTACAAATGGTTATTCAAACAGTACACAAAATAACTTAAGACAGGGTTGGAGGGGGATACAAAATAAGCTTGCCAAAACTTCAAAAGTTTCTGGAAAGTGGAGGACTTGAATCAGTTCTATAATGCAAAAATTGTGTAATTCTGCAAGTGAATCAATGTCCTAAACACGGAACATGCAAGCAGGTGGCAATATCTTCAAAAATAAAGGCACAGTTTCACACATATCCATCATCATTATTATTTCAAGAGTAAGGCTAGTTTTCCTATCTTTAGTTCAGGCAAGCTGGTTATTTTATGTCACTAGTGGCTCCAAATTATCCTACATTATCTGTGCTTTTAATGAGTAAAACATAGCAGCTAATTCATTCCAATACTATTTCTCACTGGTACATATTTCACCCCTTCCTTTACTAATACATGTCACAATACATTCCCTTACTACTCTAAAAGAATGACAAGAGAAAGCTTAGAAAAATAGCCCCTTATAAAAATGATACAATCCACTGACAAACCTACTTTGCAGAGACTTTGAAAACAAAAGGCAGATTTCATTTCTCTATTCACATTTTGGCCATGTCAAATGTTTCACACATTGCTGCCCTCCCTGCCCCACAGCAGGAATCTTAAAGCTGTCTCAATAGCTAGCGGTGGATCCAGCAGATGGCAGCGTTGCCTTCTGCCACTTGGTACCTACTGGATGGGTTCCAGTAGACATCTTTATTCACAGCAGCTAGAGAAAGTCATTGTCCTAAGGCAATTTTGAACTGTCTCTTCCTCCTAATGCAGATGGAGTTTGTGGGTCTGAAACAGAGGTATAAGTACTACTTCAGTCCTTCAAAAATGCTGCTTCCCTTTTAGTCTCTGTGTGCCACACTCCCTTCTCCAAAGATGACGACATCGGCTTTTGCTTGAGAGTAAGAAAGAGATATTTATTCGGGCTGATGGCAGTGCAGACTCAGGAGCAAGCACAAGGTCCAAAAGCAACAAGACCAAGATACATGAGGAAGACAAGAGGTTCAGATCCAAACTACTGTATGAAAATTTCCCAACAGTTGGAACACCCATCCCACCAAACTTTTAAAGATGAGGCAGGGTGAGGTCACACATGAGACGTTCTTGCTCTATGGGACTTCTGAGTGTGCACACATGCTCTTCATGTAGATGTGTCTCATCCCACCAATAGAGATGGATCCTGGTTCTCAGTGACAAGACTGTGTCCTGCCCCTCTGCTTCTAGCTCTGCCACCAGCACCTCCGGTTCAGACCCTTCCTTGATGCTGCTGCTGCTGCTGCTGTTGCCACCATGTATCAGAGGTAGGGCTTCAGTCTGAGCCAGATTACACTAGAGAAGAACCATCAGAGGGGAGCATTCCCACATTTTTATTCGAAACTGGCCAGTCACAAAGTTCAGCACTATTCCCTGAAATTGTGCACAAAACCCAAACACCAGCTCTGACCAAAATGGCACATAAGGTGCCATTGTGTTACTTTGAAGTAGCATTGGCATTCAAGAGCAGGGTTTTCTTCAAGTAGGTTTGCAGTTGTGCCTGTCTGAATGCTAGCCTCATCCAGCCTACAGTAACACCCCTTCACACAAAGACACTCTTAAAATAAGGGGGTGTACATACTGAGGTCTCCCATTTTAATTCATTATATGCATTATGGAAATGAATATCAGATGTCAAGGCTGGCTCCAGGTCAAATCACAGTGTGATTGATTCAAAAGGCCCCTCTGACAGCAGCAGACCCTGAACAGCGTTGACCACCCCAATCTTGCTATGAACTTACTGGCAACAGTGTTGTCTCCAGAGGTCCACTGTAGGGAATGTGGGGAATTTGAAATTCAAGAGGGTCACAGCTGTCCACTGCTGCTTTTAGGGGAAGTGTAGCAGGCGAGTTGACTTAGGCCCAGAGCAGACATCAGGCAAGTTGGCTGTAAGCCCAGCACCCAGGGTTACCAAGTGTTGGCGCCAAGCCTGTCCAATGCGACTAAATGGTAAGGAGCTTCCTTGGACTTTAAAAAAGCCCTGGCTGACTTTGAGAAAACTAGTTCTCAATAACTTATTTGTCTTTAAGTGATAAGACCTGGGCGATTTTCAAGCAAAGAAGGAAGCACTGATTAAGGGGATAGTCTAATTACTCAGCTCATTGCGGCAATAACAGTTAAAAGAGAAAAGGAAAGATGCACTTTGATGCAGAATTCCTCTCTCATTAATTTTAGAGACAATCCCTAATGCAGTCTTAGGAAGTGAGCCAAGTATGATAAATGAGGTTGAATTTGGGGAGCATCTAAAAATCAGTTATTAGAGGCAGGAACAGTGCAGAAGTGATGAGGTGGGTTTCTTTGGCTGGGAGAGGAAGGTTGTTTAGTCAAGCTTTTTGTCTACTTCTGTTACATCTTCCATATTCAACCATTTTAAGAGGCTGGTTGTTCTTCACAAGTAATGAAATAACAGGGATAATTACTTATGGAAACTCTTTTGGTATGAATAATAAGCAGTGTTTAAACTAGTGAATCTTGGTTAGAGACTAGCCTTTACCTGTTGCAACCACACACAAAGAGATTGATTGTAGGTAAGAAAATGATAAAGCTGTTTATTGTAGGAAAAGCTCTTTACGTGTCAATGGGAATACTCAACTCTTAGTCCCCTTTCCCCCAAGTTGTTTGTTTTAGTAAACAAATAGAAACAAAATAGAAAAGTGTCCATGGGTACTCAAGGGTTGTGGGGAAGCAATTTGCAGGATGTTGTGCCCAACTTGATTCCACTTGCAATAATCTGAGCTGGGGATGGGGAGAGTGGCTTGCATAGCCAATCCTAGATCCCCTGGCACTGTATTTGGTCCCAGTCTACTGCTTTAAATCACAAGAATCCAGTCTTGAGTCTGAAGGAGTGTCTTCAGAAACATTGATTAAAATGATGTGTTAAAAATCTGACATGCTTATATTTCCTCCTCTTCTTCTTCTTCTTCTTCTTCTTCTTCGATGCTAAATCTTTGGCATGCAAGTTATGGAGAAAGTAATGGCCTTTTCCACCATGAATAATGAAGTGAAAACATTTTTAAGCATCATGAAACATTTATAGCCCTAACAAAGAGAATGAAACACATTACCACCAAAGGTGAGAAAACAGTCAAGGAGAGTGCAGATTTATTGCTACCAAGCTGAAGAACCCAGACCATAGGGAAAGCCAAAGTGAAGCACTTGAGATCATCAGGTCCTGTCAGGTTGCTCACAATTTGGTGCACAAGATTTTCCAAAAAAACACAATTAAAAATACATACATAAATAACGAAAGTTCATTAAGCAATCATTTGCTTCCTTATGATCATCCAGAAATTTAAATGTCCACTAAACTACAAAGGTGGCACTGGTTGCAAACAATATCTACTGACAGGAGGAGGGTGTAGATAGAGGGATGGACACATCAGCTTATTCCCATTCTGTGTCAGTATGGCATATGCTCAATTGTTGGTAAATTCTGCCCCATCTCTTGTGGATTTTTTAAAATAAAGAAATTGAAGGATAGAACCTGCAACCTTTTGCACGTACTGCTTGTGTTATTCCCTGTATAAAATGAAGCATGTGGCTGCTCTTTGTAAAAATTGAACAACAACCACCAAAAAAACAACAATAATCCTGGTGCAAACAGCCCAATAGATATGTGTGTGTTAAGGCTGTGAAATGGCAGTATCGAGAAAATTACACATTAGCCATCTCCATTATAAAGAAGCTGTCATCTTTCAGCACAAGGTGATCCATTAATCATCTAACAATCATTCATCCATTCTTTCCCTGAGACATTAAACTGTGGTCTTTTCTGTCTGTCGCCGTTGATCATCCAGGTGGAAATTAGAAATCCCAGAGCATTTTTTTTTAAAAGAAGAAGGGCCAATCTGGTGACCCTCAATCATGAGAGAGAGAGAGAGACAGAGAATGGTTTCTATTGTCCACAGCTGTATGGGAAGCTATAACTAAGCTTAAAAGGCAACACATTTACCAGTGGCATTTTTATTCCCCTTGCGCCACCAGTGATGAAGGCACTCTGAGATACCATGAATCTAGAGGGAGCTACCTAGAATCATAATCTACGCTCATTTGTTATTTACAGACTTTCGACAGATCATCTGCCAAAAAATTAAGACATACACCTGAGATTCATTTGAAGGGATTTTTCATCATCAGTGGAACAATCTGTCTCATGTATTCTTCTCCGCCTGGTGACAGTCAATAACAGAAACAGCTGAGCACCACAAAAGTGGCCACATCCGTACCATACATTTAAAGCACTTATTACCATTCTAACAGGTGTGGCTTCCCACAAAGAATCCTAGAAAGTGTAGTTTGTTAAGGGTGCTGGGAGTTGTAGCTCTCTAAGGGGGTGATCTAACAGTTCTCAGCAGCCTTAACAAATTACAGTTCCCAGCATCCTTTTGTGAGAAGCCATTACTCTTAAAGTGGAAGGAGAGTGGTTCCTAAATGTATGGTGGGGATGTGATGAATAATCTCACATAGCGGAAAGAAGGATGAGCATACCATGGTGATAAGTGGCTGGGCAGAATGGTTTGTCAATACGTGTGTAGGGGCTGAGGAAGATAACAAACTGAGCACAAAGTAACAACTTTTAGGAGGTACTGTGATGGACAGCAGAGGATCACATGCATACGTCAAGAAGCGGTGGGACTAGAGCACCCACATTAAGCAAATTAATCAATTAGATTAATTGATGAGAATAATTTTTCATTGCCTAAAAATCTACTTTGGATTAAACCGGTTTGCATCCAATAATAGTTCTACTCGAAGTAGACCCAATTGAAATTAATGGATACAACTAACTTAGGCCCATTAATTTCAGTGGGCCTCCTTGGAGTAGGATTTAATTGGATACACCCCCCAGCAAATTACACACACACAGACAGACTTCACTTCTAATATTTCTGATCTTAAGTTCAGCACCCCACATCTCCACATACGTTTGTGATTTTATTTCAAAGGGTCCTAATCTGTATTCTAGTGTGAATGTCTCCTAGCAAACCTACCGTATTTTTTTAAAGCAATTTTGTCCAAACGAGCAATTTCCCCTAAGCATGCCTTTTTATTTACATTTTACCCGAAGATGTGCATTTTATGTCCACAACACTTGGCAGAAGAACCACATTGCAAAATCTGGAGGAATACGCAGTTTGAAAGAGGGCTGTGTTTCAGTTTGCATATTGTTTTATAAAGTACAAATTAGAGAGATTCGTGTTGAAATGCAACCTGGTTTGAATTTCTCCCACCATCCCAGCTCCTACAGCATGTGAGCCGCTGCACTCAGGCATCAGCCTTCCTTTAGGTTTGAACTCTGCTGGCATTGCTCATTTTGCCAATTCAAGGCTGGTCCTGGCTTATGCAACCCGAGCTGGCTCTAGGCACGCTGCATCCTGCTTGATACATCGTTTGTTGTTGGGCCGATGATTTATATGTCAGGTGCCTGAGGTATCCACTCTCAATTTTTCTGCAATTAAGGAGGGCAGGCCGGGGCAGTTGACAAACGGTCCTCCTATAGCCTTTTTGCTGTTGCTATTATCCCGTGGATATCTTTTAAACTAATTCATCCCTTTAGAACCCACAAGGTTTGGGTTGATAAATCAAGTGAGACCTGCGTGTGCCGGGAGCTGATTACAGGGTCATTCCTTAGCAGCAATGTTTGACCAGAGTTTCACAACTTCATATTTTATCTAGCAGCTGGGTGATGTATCACTGCTAATCCCAATGCAAAGCATCAGGAAATAAAAAAGGAGGAGGAGGAGGAGGCTGTGTTTATAATAAATCACTGACAAGCAATGTTTGACCTTTTCATTTCCTACAAGGTATTTCATTGTAACGCCACAGACAAACAGGATTTTTCATCGGGTGCTTAATATGCATCAGAAAAGAACAAAGGTTTATAAGCACTGAAGAACAGGCAAACTACTACCCCTGAAGATATACCAACTTCTTCAGATAAACACATTAAAAATAGTGTTATTCCAAAAATACTGATATCGTATTGAGGACCTCTGCTCCCAGCCACTGGAGTGGATAGTATAATAGAAGCTTCTAATCTCATTACTTTTTGAAGAGAGTTATTTTAAAAAAGATTTTCTTATTTATTGTATTATTATTATTATTATTATTATTATTATTATTATTATTATTATTATTTTGTTGGCCACTTGTTAAGCAAATGTCTCCAAGTGACTTACAACACATCTAAAAGCCTTAACACAAATACATTATATTATAAAAAAGCAAAACAACCCCCACAGAAGCCATTTTTCTTCTCCTCTTCCACCACATGGTTCTCTTCCCTGGCTCATATTGGGGAAGAGCCATAGTTCAGTGGTGGAATATCTGCCTTGTATGCAGGAGGTCCCAAGTTAAGCCCTGGACATCTCCACGTTGCACTGGGAGAGATCCTTCTATGAAACACTGGAAGGCTGCTGACAATTAGTGTAGACAAGATTAAGTCTGACTCAGTTTAAGGCCGCTTCCTATGTTCCTAGATTATCCTCAAATCCTCCTAGTGGTGCAGCAATAAAACTGCTAGCACATTTATGAAGCTAAGCAGGGTCTGGTATGGTTTTAAATTTAGATGGAGACCTGCATGTTGGGATTGGACTAGATTCTGTTATTCTTTGATCAAGCCTGAGAGGTAGAGTGGAATGAGAATGTGATTGGCTCAAGGTGTCACGGAGTTACCCTCCTGACTGAATGAGGGTTTGAACCTTGGTCTCCCTGGATCTCAGGACTAGGTACAATCAATAATGAATGGCATGTTGTGAGGAGGGGGCTGAACTCGGCTGACCAGGTCCTGACAGAGTTAGGACAGTTAAAAACAGACACCAAATAACCATTATGGCAGGATGTACTCTTAATTGCCAGCATAGGCCTGGAGGAATATAAGTTTTCAGCAGGCATTTAAAAGATGGCACAGAAGGCGCCCACTGAATCTGTATTGGCAGGGAGTTCCAAAGGACTGGGCTGTTGACACTAAAGGCTTGGTTCCTTTTTGTTATCAAACGAGTCTCACCAACTTGGGAAGCAGCTAAAAAGACTCAAACGCTTTGTGTTTTTTCACAGCAGGGTATGGTGACTTTCATAGTGTCGAGTAGCTGATGAAGCAGACTTCAGGAATGACAACCCTACTCAAATTGATGCTGCCACTCCAGTTTGCTTCATAACTTTCTGCATCCTGGTCATGAGGCCCGTTGGCCCTCATCTCCTTTGCATCTGCAACTGCTCCATTCCATTTGGCCAGCCAAAGGAAGAACAGTTACTGTACTTTCTTACCAGGAGGGCTATGTGCCAGAGGGTCTCAAAGTGTTTTATTTTAATGTCACAGATGATTAAATGCCTTAGTGTGACTGACAAGCTTTAGTAAATGTGTACAAATTCGATAGAACAGAGCTCTCTCAGCAAAGTAGATTTTCTAAACCGGTTTTGTCTGAGAGGAGAATAAGAGACTAATGATAGTAAAATACATTTAACATGCTAGGAAATTAAACATCATATACACAGAGACATGGAAAAAATGCTTTATATACTAGAATATGTTGGTGCAAGGAATGTGTGTGTGTGTGTGTACACGCGCGCGCACGCACACACACACACACACACACACACGTATGTAGAATTCCTGGATGCCAAGATCCAAGTTTAGGACAGCTGCTCTTTGGTGAGAGAACCCCAGCACCAATTTAAAATCACATGTAGCAAAGTAAAGTGTGGAAATATAGGCTGTTAGACCTTTAAAATATGCCCGTGTGAGTTCCCTCCAAAGCTTCCCTCTTCCCCAGCATCAAAAAAAGACCACAAGCTTGCTAGGTTAAAAATGGTTTGTTTACAATCTTTCTGAAGGTCAGATTTATGTGTTTTTCCATACAGCATTCAGAAAAAGTTGCATAGGCAGTAACACTTGACTTAGTTACAGTGGTGAAATTTCCTAAATTATTGGTAGCGGAACTCAAGAGTGGTTTGTGAGAACTGTGAAGCTAAGCTGGAGCAACCAGCTTAGCCCATTCACAGGCCAAGCTTCTCAGGTAGACTGGGGGAGAACAAAGGCTTGATTGCCTAGTTCCTCCCAAGGTGAGGTAAGCCTGGCAGTGCAGCTCATGCTATGGTTTTAACCCCTTCATACATTAATTAGACTTAAGTATGTTGGTTATATAAGGTTGGTTATCCCACAGGAGAGACGTTCAGCTTCTCAGTGGCCTGACCTCTTCTGGACCTCCTTTTTATTGTGCATCCTTAATCATTTGTGCTCATGATGGTACCAGTGCAGTAATATATGGTCCCACTTTCAATACTGCTTGATGTCTGCAAAGTTTACGGCATGAACATACTGGTTGGTATTCAGCACTGGTTCTGCTCAGATTTTGAATTTAATGGACACGGCCAGTTTAGGTCCATTAATTTCAATGGGTGTACTCTGAGGAGGACCTAGGCCACATTCACACCTTACATGACACCACTTTAAACACTCATGGCTATCAATAGTAAGGCTATCAGTGACTACTAGCCATGATGTTTGTGCCCTGCCTCCGCAATCAAAGGCAGTAATGCTTCTAAATACAAATTGCTGGAAACTGCAAGAGGGGAGAGTGCTATTGTGCATGTGTCCTGCTTATGAGTTTCCCACATGCTTCTGGGTGGCTACTGTGAGAAAAGGATGCTGGACTAGATGACCCATTGCCCTGATCCAGCAGGGTCTTCTTATGTTCTTACGTGTATGGAATCCAGCTCCCATGAAATGACAATATCACCCCAGCACCACATGACTTAGTCTTCAGTGAGGAAATGAACAGAATTTCAGGTCTCCAAGCAAATAACCATTTGGGGCCATTGCAAAAACGATTGCACATTGAGAAAGTGAGAGTATTCGCGTTTGTCCAAAGCCTACAGCCCTAACATCTGGAACATGCTGGCAAATTCTTCGCATTGCTGGCAGAGGTGAGGTAGCTCTACTCCCTCTTGTCTCCCTCGTTCTGTTGATTTTGCTCCTTTTAGGCAGTACTTTAAATTCAACATAGCAGGCAAGATTCTTCTCTGAGATAGGGCAAGGCAGCAAGCTTTCAAAAATAAAGGCCAGATCAAGATTGTTGGGTTTCACATTTCACTTAAAACAAAGCAAAATAAAAATCAGATCAGATTCAGTTGATAAAGCTTTCCAGGAAATTGGGCTGTGTGTGTGCTTTTTTAAAAAAAACCAATGATAATATAAAAGTTGTCAAAAACCCTGAGCTGAACAGATCAGTGGTCCCAATATGTAGCCACAATGCCTTTCTTCAAGTCAACACAACAACTCTCTGATCCCATCTGAACTTAATGGGGCAGGGAGTCTTTGGTGTGCAACAACTGGCCACCAATGGTCTGATCAGACAATACTGGGCTAAATGGACAGTGGTGTAAGGCAGTGGTGGCTCTTGCCCATTTGGAGTGGCAGGGCAGAAGGCAGGGAACCCAAACAATAGGTGGAGCCAGAACTAATGTGTGACAAAACCAATTCATTCTAGTTATGTCCCCACCCACTTCCCTGCTAAGTTCTACAAGGAAGTCATTAGAGGAGGAAATTGACAGGCAGCACCATCACCCAGACTCCTTATTAAGTAGAAAGGCAGACAGGTGGGCGCAGGGGAGACTGGGGTTGGTGGGACTGTGTCCCATTCAAACATGACGGGCTACCCTCCACTGGCTAAAGCAGCTACCTATTTCTGTACAAATTAAAAACAAAAGCCCCCCTCCCCCTGTTGAATCTAGGCACACACTCAAGTCTTTATGTCTCCCTCTTTCAAAGCTGACTCCTAGGAAATCTGCTTCTCTGCACTCTGCAAAATAAGATTTACATTTTTTTAAAAAAATGTACTCCTGTATGAGCCAATGTTGTGGCATCCTTAGTGAAGGGTAATTGGACAATGAGTTGTCACTATAGTCCATTGACATGGTGGCCTCCATATGTAATTAAATCAAAATGTCTGTGAACATTTTTAATGTCAGAACAACATTTACAAAGGGAAACATTAACTTGTCACTCATTAAACTGGAACATTGCAGGCTGTGGCTTACAGATTCGAAAGGTCTCTGCATAATGACAGCTCTTCGACCTGTAAAGATTTCAAACTCCCTTGAAATTTTTGACAGCGTCCCCCCCCGCCTTTTTTTAAGACTAACAGATTAATAAGCCATTTATTGGTATTTCTGGATTGAGTGTACTGAGGTAATGGGGCAGAATGGGGCACATGAAGCTGCCATAATCAGGAACATGATAAGAACATAAGAAGAGCCTGCTGGATCACACCAATTGCTCATCTAATCCAACATCCTGTTCTCACAGTGGCTGCCCAGATGTCCATGGCAAACCCTCAAGTCCAATCCTCTTTTAAAGCCATACAGGTGTGTCATCACTGAACACACTGCCCATCTGCATAGTCTTCCAAGTGTTGGAGAGGATATTGCTCTTCCTTTGACACCCTGGGTCCATTTGAGTGGAAAGGAGTATTCCAGGTGTTGTGTTTTGGTTCAAATATTGCTTTGAAAAGTGCAAATCTGGTAGGTCCTCCACCCCTGGGCACCTGTCAAATGATTAGCTGCTTGGCTTCCTTGGAACATTGTCTGAGAGATCATTGGGAAGTGGCTGATCCTGATGAAGCCTTTCTAAATTTGGCCCTCAAATAATGCAACATCCAGGACAGTGAGGTTGAATCTGGTATAACTCAATGGGGTCTGGATTGCATCATGCAATGAAAACAAGTGGAAGGAGCAGAAGTAGAGGCTGCATTTCTTTGGCTCTTTATTGGTTGGAAAACCCCTAAGGATGCCAACAAAGGAGATGGAGCAGAGTATTAATATCTAAGCAAGGAGATCAAAACCAGTTGATGTTCCTGGCACTCAGTTCCAGCGTGTGGATGTTTATTCATTTAAAAGTTATAGAAGGAAAACTGATTCCCCTCCTTCAAAAACTTAGTTGAGTCAAATATTGCCACGTGTTCTTTATTTTAAATTTGCTGTCTTACAATCCAAACTTAATTGAATCGGGATTGAACATTTCTGATTGGAATATTTAATATGGCAAGTTTCTCCTTCTGCCAGGAATGCTATCTGGATGTTAAACATGAACTCAATTTAATCATCGGAATATGGCAAGCATCACAGCAAAGGTCATGTTATTATTTACATTGTCCTCTTATTTCACAATTGTTGGTGTGCCCCCTTTCATCTTCTAAACTCAGAACACTCAATAACATGTGTACGTTTTGACTTATATAAGAGAACTGATTTCCCATCATGGGGTGGGGAGAGGGAAATGCTTGTTTTGAAAGGATATAACTGAAAAGGAAAGCTGACATGCTTCCAGCACTGCTTCCCATCAGTTAAGAGTTGTCTGAGCGTAGATCAGACAGTGAGCCAGTCTCACTTCAAGGATGAGAACTGCCAAGGGTGCAGAGACAACTGCACCAGTGCAAACAGACTGAGCAGATCCAGCCTACTTGAAAGAGTGCCTGCTTGCTTGCCTAGTCCTGTGGCTCAGGATGCCAGCTGAGCAAATAATTGTGCCTGCCCCGCTCCTCAAAAGAGAGCTTAGGGGGCATGTCAAGTGTTGGAACAACATCTTAGCTTACACCTAGCCATGTCCCTTGACTGCTTTGGCACTGAAAGCTTTGCAAGCTGGCTTCTGTACCATACCAGCCTATGCATTAAAATCTTTGGCAAAAAGCTGAATTCGGCATCTGAGTACTGTATCTACCGGTGTGGAGCAGGACACATATAGCACAATCAATGAGAGCGGTGGCCTGGGCAGAAGAGTTATGGCTATGGAGGAGGTATGGCTTGAGGAATGTCCTAAGAGCTGTCCTAAAGGCTGAATGTCCTGAAGCCATATTGCTGAGGTTCTGAAACCGTCACATGATCTCAGGCCGTGTTGGGGAACCTCAGGCACACACACAACCCTAATTAGGCTTGCTTGGTCTCCTCATTTGGCCTGCAGCATGGTTGGGCCTTAACCATTGCCTTCACCTGAATTGTATCATAGAGTTGGAGGGGATCTCCATCCAGCGGCATATAGTCCAACCTCCTGCAATGCAGGAATCACAGCTAAAGGGTCCCTAGCAGATGACCATCCAGCCTCTGTTTAAAGACCTCCAGTAAAGGAGAGTCCACCAGCTTCCAAGGTGTTCCATGTCACTTGCTTGCTCTTAGTACCTACCATCAGGAAGTTTGTAATGTTAACTCCGAATCTTATTTCTTGTAACTTGAGTCCATTGGTTCGGGCCCTGTTCTCAGGAGCAGCAGAAAATAAATTTGCTGTATAATCAAAATTTTGTTCAAGTCCCTATCTGTGCACAGTTTGCAGCAGTTTTTGGTGTACCCTTTACCCTCCCCCTTAAAGATAATCAATGCACACAACAACACATGTGCATTCATTACATTACCGCAGAAGAAAGCGGTCGTGATATGACTGTGCAATCGCCACAAGGTTCCTTTATATGCTGATGTAATCAATTGTTTGTGTTACAGCTGTATAGATGCTTTTAAAATGCCTGTCTTTGTTTGAAATCTGATTTTGTTTCTAAGGGCCAATGGCTAAACATCAAAGACTGGTTTTACGAGGTTGTCAATGCACATATGTGCTGGTGTGCTTTAGTAAATTATATAGATAAGGGCGGATGTGGGGAGACGCAAACAAATTAGGATCTGATTGCCCACTGTGAGAACAGGACGATGATCTAAATGACCCATTGGCCTGATGCAGCAGCACTCTCCTTATATATACTCTTCCTACAACTGTTTCAAACTGCACATGTGCCAATTAAATAATGCATTTTGGAAGTTCTCCATGTTAAAATGGAAGGCAGGCAGAGCTGAATGTGGGGGCAAAACAAACAAGGGATAATAATGGAATGGAATGGGTGAGTGCGAGTGGAATCCACTCATCTGTATTTCCAGATATGCCTCACGGCAGGTGGAGGAGAGTAGGGAGTGACAAATCTGGAGAGCAAATGCCTTGATTTTTTTTTACTGTTTTTGGAATTTAGAAGGTTATGGACATTCTCCAGCTTGCCATCTGGCAACCTTATTGAATGAACATAAGATCCTGCTCAATTAAGCCAATGACCCACCTAGTCCTACATGCTGTTCTCACTAGATGCCTATGGAAGTCTGCAAGCAAAGCCTGGGTGCAAGAGTACAGTGCAATGGAGGTAGAACATGGCCATCATGGCTGGTTACCACTGATGGCCTTATCCTCCATGATTTTGCCCAATTCACTTTTAATACCATTTGAGTTGGCGGCCATCACTGCATCCTATGGGAGCGAGTTCCACAGTTGAACAATTCACTGTGTGAAGAAGTACTTTCTCTTGTCTGTCCTGAATTCATTCAGCTTCATTGAATGTCTATGAGTGCTAGTGTTATGAGAGAGGGTCAAGAAGCTTCTCTCTATCTGTTCTGTGCTATCCACTGAATTAACAATAGAATCCAATGCAGGTCTGCTCAGAAATAAACCTCACTGAGTTCAATGGGGCTTTTTCCAAGGTAAGCATGTATAGGATCTGCTCATAAAATAGTGGTTCAGGAAAGGGATGGAGGATTGAGGGACAAGGGGCTTCTGAACACATGGCCAACCCAGGAATTTCTTTTTAGTACCAGAACTGGAGCTCACATGTAGATCCTTACTTTCCAACTCTGAGCATACTTGATATCCTAACTTAGGAATGAGGGGGAGACTTTTAGTTCTTGCCATTGTTAAACTGCTGGAATTCAGAAACACCTGCAAATCTACTGAAAACCACCTGGAGATCTCCCAGAAATCCCAGATGACCTTTTGACCACCTCAGCTCTAAAAGAATTCAGGGAGAAGCTCCAGAGAAATGGGAATTATCACATGGTTGCATAGCAGTCAATTGGGAATGGCTTTTGATAATGCCCTTGTTTGCATAGCATGCACAATAGCAAACTCCACTTAAGAGGACCCTTCAGATAAAGAGAGTTTTATTGCAGTCCCCTTGGGAGCATCCATTTATCAAGAGCGGTATTGCATAATGCAGATTTCATTTGTTACCTTCTTGAAACAGCCCTTTGTTTTTAGGAGGCTTGGTCGTTTGATGGTATGGGTCTATATATCCACCCTTAAATTTCTTCTTAGAACTATTATGTTTGACAGACACAAACACAAGGTCTCAAGTGTGTTAATTTGACAGAGCACCTTTATTAACTCCATAATGCAGCCTTATGTTTTATACACAGGTAAGCTTCAAGAGTGCATTTTTTAATCTAATGCAATATTTATCGGATCTGAGATCTAAAGTGTACATATTCAATTTTTTATGCATACCTTTACATGATTCATGAAATTCCCCCACGAATGTGAGTTCTTCTCATTACAGTTTGTTTTTTATGGATCATTGTCCCCACCCCCCACCCCTTTCCCAACATCAGGCTACCATCGAACTGACAAACTTCATTCAACTGCCTTTGAACAAAACTCTGTTTACCTTCCCATCAAGATTATATCTCCTCTCATCACTTTTGGGGTAAATATAACAAAAGAAATAAAATAAAGATTCCCAGAAGAGTGCTAAATTTATGATGAAGCCAAATAGGTTACATTAGTTCAGCTTAGATAGAGAATTTCCTATATATTTTTAAACATGGTACCAGGTATTCCGAAAGGGCCTGACACAAAGTGAGTTGCTATTACAAACAAACAAAGGAGGAGAGAAATTGTAACGTCTTGGGTGACTTCCTCGCTTTTGATCTGAAAAGATTCGGGAGCAAGACTGCCACGTTAATTAGAGCTTGTTGTCAGCGTTGTGTTCGCACACTGTAGAAGCAGTTTCAGTGGCCGTACCGACAAATGCTTCTGCTAACTGGAGCATGGAGCTGAGAAGGGACATTGAAATGGAGGAGCAGAAGAGAGAGAAGGGGAAGGGGGCATGATCCGTGTTGCTCTGATGGGATGGTGGAAGGGGAGCATGAAGGGGATGGGGAGGCTGCTTGCTTCCCTGAGTACAGGGCCACGTGAGGAATGGTTTGTTCCCCTACACGCTATATTAGGGCATGTTGAAATTGTCAACATTCAAATTCCGAAAATGAGAGGTGCTAAAAAGTTGCGACATGACTTGGGAATTCAGAAAATGTCAATATAATTTAATTTTGCTTGGTAAATAAAATGTGTGTGAAATTGCATAGAAATCATTAAAAATGATTGCCAAATACTTGCCGTTATATTATATATTAATATTATTTAGCATTACCTGACATTTTCAGAAGGTAAAATTAAAATTCTTCATTTTCTGCTAGCAGTTTGTGTGCTTCTTCATCAGACATAGACTTACCAAGCTAAATGTTGTGGGAAGCACGATGCTGGCTTAGATGGTCTTTTGGTGTTCTCATGGGTCTGTGATTGACCTGAATGGGCCTTTTGACTGCAAAGAGCACAGAACAGTGGCCTATTTAGTGGCACTGGTAAAACTCCTCAAAGAGATAGCAGCCATGTTCAATTCTGCACTGGGAATGATTGAAAGATCCTAGTGCTCCTGGAGCTGAGATGTGGGAGCATGACCCACACCCAAGCATATGTAAACTATAGGGAAGCAAGCCCAGTGTAGTGGATCATGCAGAGGCACTATGGGCAGCCTCCTCTGTGAGTGAGTACCAGCTCTCAGGAGTGTGCCCAGGTATCATAGGTTTAGGGAGGAGGGAAGCTGATATATTAAGCCAGAGCAACTGCTTTCACTACAAGCAAAGAAGGAATGCAATCATCCAACAGTTTCAGAATTTACTGCAATACAGAAATACTAGGACCAGCATAATCAAGAAATGATTTGTTGTCTTTGCCTAGAAAGTTGATGGTAAGGTTTCTGGAACTGTAGGATCCCCATGTGCAGCTCCCCCATGTGGTGAGCCTTTGAACTGCAGGGTGGCAGCTTCTCAGTGAAGTACCTTTAGGCCTTGGACTGACTGCTCATCTAGGCTGGCCATGACCTTCCTGGACAGAAAGGAGTTTTTTTAAAAAATTTATTATTCCTGCTGAGCCAAGCATGAGCAGCAAAGCCTTCCTGAGTCCTCTTATGATCCTGCTTGCTCTCTGACCCTGCATCTTGATTGATTCTGAAGTTCTGATTACAGTGGAACCTTGGGTTATGTACCGTCCTCCTTACGAACGCTTCGGATAACAAGCTCCGCTAACCCGGAAGTAGATGCTCCTGGTTGCGAACTTTGCCCCGAGATGGGAGCGGAAGTCGTGCGTCAGTGGCGCACTGGTAGAGGGAGGCCCCCATTGCTATGATCCTGATGGGCAGGCAGGGGAGCTTTTGAAGTCTTTGTCGGCTTCAAATGGAAGACTCAAATGATCTTCTGACCCATATTAGTGTTGACAAGACACTTCCTGGGAAAATCCACAGTTAGGAATGAAGGAATACATCCAGTTTTCAAGCGAATCTACCCTGATTTACCCTTCCTGAAATGAAATGGCAACTCAAGCACAGCTGTATTTTGAAATTTGCACTTCTCTGAATTATGTGATGTGATTCTCTAGCCAAATAATGTGTACAAAAACCCCCAAACCCAAACCTAAATACAAAGTATAAACTATGGGAAAGTGTTTCTAAAAATGTGTGTATTGGTGAAAAGAACACCCAAAAATGCATTATGTGAAGGGAAAGTGATTGCAAAAATGTGTATATAATTTATTTATTATTGCATTTATACCCCTCCTTTCTTTCCAAGGAACTCAAGATGGTAAACATGGTTCTCCCTCTCATCATTTAATCCCCACAACAGCCCTGTGAGATGGGTTACACTGAGAGGCAGTGACAGGCCTGAAGTCACTCAGTGAGCTTCATGGCAAAGTGGACATTTGAAGCCTGGTCTCCTAAGGTCCTAGACTGACACTCTAACCACTAGACCACACTGGCTGTTAGGAAGACTTATATGCAAACTGGTATATTAAGAGAAAAGCTCACTACAGTGCTGATGAATTATTATTATTATTGGTAATGCAAGCTGGTGAAGAAATCTGACAAATGAAGAGAAATTAAAATGGACAGACTTTGTCCCTATCTACTGTACCTGCGTCTCGTGCTGAAAAGATTCTAAGCCAGCACCTCCTTGTGCACTGAGTTTACACAGCAAACACAAAAAGAGAAGATGAGTGAAAGTGAGAAGGGGAAAAACGCTGCCAGTCTCCTGCTAGTTCAAAGCAAAGGCGCACTTAAACAATTTCATAAATTATAACGAGGCACATCAGAAAGAATAAAAGGATATAAATGCTACAAAACCACATAATCTCTTCCTCACAGTTGTTCATTAAAATCTTCAATATAAATCAAAACAACATGAAAAACACAAAACACCTTAGATAATTAGAATTTTATAACCCTACCACAGCGACCTGCCACCATCCTAAGTTCTCTTGAGAAGAAGAATACGCACATCAAATCAAAAGTAAGAAGGAAGCCTTCCACTCCCCATGCTCTTTCACGGGTAAAATGTAGCTGCTTTCTAAACACAGTGGACTAAGCCATCCTTCACCAACCTGGGGCTCTCCAGCTGTGCTGGCTGGGGCTGATGGGAGTTGTAGTCCCAAACATCTGTTGCTGGCATATTGTTAAGGGGATTCAGTCCATATACTGTGTGTTCCAGTTCAGTGGAGCCTGGAGCAGTTCCAGCCCAGGGTTTACACAGAGCTGGAGAGCGCCGGAGAATGGATTAAGAAGCATCTGCAAAGGTACATCCTCAAAAGCCACAGTGCCACAATGCAACAGGTACTGAAATGTGAAAGGAATGCTAGAGACAGGACACAAGCGCCAGCATGACAATCAGGAAATCTTTGCTTCTTCTTGCCGAAACTAAAAGTAATAATAAAAATAGCAAGAAGAGCAGAAGGAATAAAATAAAAGAATACTCACAATAATTATAGGAAGCTTAAAAAAGAATGAATTACATAAAATATATTCCATAGTGGAATACTAGGTTCATATTTATACCAAACACATCAAATAATCATGACTGTTGTCAAATAAACTCATGTTTAGTAGGAACCAGGAGACTGGTCATATAAAATCACAAATGGCCCCCAAGGAGAAGGCGGCATGTATTTTATGAGTCA
Source organism: Podarcis tiliguerta (assembly GCF_965153285.1). Classification (NCBI taxonomy): domain Eukaryota; kingdom Metazoa; phylum Chordata; class Lepidosauria; order Squamata; family Lacertidae; genus Podarcis; species Podarcis tiliguerta. Next base: position 35,479,306 of record NC_139541.1, on the reverse strand, counting down.
CTTTTTTGGAAGTGGCAATGAGCACGGCTTTTTGCAACCATAGATACATAGGAACAAGATGCACCCTTCCACCCTTGAGAGATCACTGGACAAGCGGCAGCCACCAGATATAGAACTAATTGTTAAGAATTAGTCAGCACCATCAAAAATGGATAAGAGACATAACTTGGCGTCCAAGGCAACCTCTTTGCCAACAAACAAACAGAATATTCTCCATGTCTGAATGCAGCCTAGGAGAGCACTGCTGAAACAGATGTCTATCTCTGGGATAGGGAACCTCAGGCTCAGAAATGTGGTCCTCCAGGTACTTCTGTCTGCCCCCTTGGAACTCTCTCCAGGCCACTCACACCTCCAGGCCACACTCCTCACTGGCATTCTTCAGTACTGAATAGTTTTGCCTGGCTAGAATGCGTTCCAGTTGTTTTAGGCCTCTTTGGTGTGCTATTAGCATAGGCGCCATCTCCTAGGGCCAAGGGACTCCTCCCCATGTATTTTTTGAGAGAGCCAGATCCCCTAAACATTCAGAGGGCATTTGGATCTGCCCCCTGGCTCCTCATTATGTCATGTGTGTGATGTCAGGATGTCGCATCAGCCCCCCCCCCCCCAATCATGCTGGGGATGGTGCATCTGGCTGTTACTGATACAACTGATATACAGCATTGGGTTTTTGAGTTATTGAATGTGGAAACCACTTTGAGACACCTGTTGAGGACCAAAAGGCAGGCCAGAAGTTTTCTTACCTGCTGCATTCTCCACCAATTGAAGTTTCCAGACCTCTTTTTGAAGAGACAGATGAAGTAAAATGTGCTATAGCAATCTAAAGTAGATATAATGAGGGAATGTGGCTGGGTGTGGTTTACAGTGCGTTAGATCAGTGCCATGTCTGGCTCAGTATGCTGAGCACTGATTGGCTCCAGCTCTCCAGACCTTCAGACATGAGGTCTTTCCCAGCCCTACTAAAGATGGTCCATGGAATCTGTTCCATCACTGAGCAACAGCCACAGCTGAGTTGGCTGTCCTGTCCTTTTGTGCACATTCCAAGGGTGCACAAAGCTTTCTGTATGTGTCCATCGCCTTATCCTTTTCAAGAAGACATTTGTCTGGGTAGCCACCATTAACACCCCCCGGTAGTGAGTCCCACAGGTTGCCTGATTTCCAAAGCTGTGAAAAATCCCTCTGAAAAGCAACTGATTTTACAGTGGTGAAGCTCCATGAGTTCAGAGCTCACACACTGCAGCGTTTGTGGAAACAGGCGTGCCAAGCGAACACTCGTGAATGTCGAAATCAAGCTCCACATTGAATTGGTTAGTGACGCTAAGAAATGTATGCAGCTACCAAAGGGGGAGCTTGAGATGAAAAAAAAAAAAACCTGCCAAGTTTCATAGTCTTGTTCTGCAGTTTCCTTCTGCTGTGATCAAGTGCTTTGAGAGGATGAAAATAGTCTCTCAGACAAATGGTTTTAATTTGGAATTTGTCATCCTGCCTCTTACATAGAACTGTGCCATGTTTCAGTGCAAGGTTTATCTTGCCCAATATCTCACTTTTATGATTGCAACAATCCTCTCCTCCGTACTTAACACGACAATGAGATGCTTACAGAAAAGCCTGCAGATTCTTATAAGTTTCCAAACTTCTGGGGAACCTTATAATTAAACGTGATGCCTACCATCTGGCAACTCAGCATCAACATCTTTATTTATAGCATTGTTTGGTGTGCTTTATACTCTTGGCAATGCATTCAGATAAAATGTGGCTGGGAATTTGTTCTACTTTCCCTCCTTTTGAAGGAATATGTGTTAATTATAAATAGGCAGCTCCTTTTGCAATTAGAGCTGTGCTTCCCCCACTTTCTTTCTTTTTCTTAGACAAAAACACCCTACTTTATGCCGTCCATGGTCCCAAAGCTGGGAGAGTGAAGATCAAAAGCATCTTGTCAAACAATCCTGCGCTGTACATACAATCTAGTTATGAAGGGATGTATCTCGTTTTTCCATGGTTAAAAAACATCCCTCAACTCCTACTATCTGAGGAGAAATAAATGATGTTTGGGGCTCATTCAACAAACCATAGCAGATTAAGCATAAGAAAAGCCCTGCTGGATCAGGCCAATGGCCCATCTAGTCTGGCATCCTGTTCACACCGTGGCTAAGTATATGTCCCAGTTAGAAGTCCAGAACAGCTCTCTCCGCACTTGCAGTTCCCAGCAGCTGGCATTAGAGGCAGAACCTAGCCATCACGACTAGTGGTGTACCACCTTATCCTCTATGAATTTGTTTAATCCTCTCTTGAAGCCATCACTACTTCTCGTGGGAGCAAATTCCAGAGTTTAACTATGTGTTTGGGAACAGTGCACACAAAATTACTAGGAAAGGTTTATGCCAGCTTGACTTCTGAATTGCTCTAAATCTCTGCTTGTTGGGGGATACGTTGAGTGACCATGAAGGCTTTTAAGTTTATCAGATGGAATATGTCAATCTGTTTGGAGGTCCTTTGTGTCCCCAGCCTCACTCCTGCCTTTTGGCCCTACTGACACTGGATGCCAGTAGGATCAGGGCATTTAAGATTTCTATGGTGGATCAAACATCAGATTGCCCATGATGGTGTTAGAACTCATGATGATGACGATGACGTCACTTTTCTCATCAAGTGATGCAAAGTGTCTTACATTTAAAATGATTAAGAACAACCACAATCCTAAAACACAGCTGTACAATTAAAAGGCAGGAATAACAAATCCCACCCCACTAAGGAGGCTTCAGTGATACCTTTCAAATTAAGCAAACTGGCAATGTATTAATTATGCTATATGCATATAGAGAAAACAACTGATATAAGTGTGCACCCACTTATTAGTGTACAAATGGATATCCTCACATCTTATTTCTTTTATATCATGCCATAAATATATGTTAATTTTCTTCTTTCCTTTCCTAAAGGCCATTTATCAAATTATTCTCCACCATTTTTTTGATTGATTGATTGATTGATGGATTGATTACCACAATTTTACTCACAAATGCTTCGCAATGATGCTTGGTCTGGGGCACTGTGGAGTATCCAAAATGGTAGCCATTTTACAGTGGCCACAAATATATATATAAATAAAAGGCCTGGGGAGTAGGGAGAGAACGAACTATGCCACTCTCAAGGGTGAGAGCCAGCCCTGAGAAGCCACTGAAGAGTTTCTCTTCCCCCAGAAGAAATTTGATCCAATGCCCAAATTTCTCTGTCTACAAACAGAGTGGAGACTTTTCAGAGGCCATTTGCACACAGCTCTACTCCAAAACAGTCATATAAACCAGCCAGCAGGAGGTTGCTATTTTTGCAGAGAAGTCAAGCCTGCCCTTGCGATGTTTCTGTTGCCACACAGTTGCCAGAGATGGCTCATTATGTAGGGCTTGTTCTTTGGTGCTTGAAATGGCTGAGGATGTCAAAGGGAGAAGAAAGTTTGAAGATGAGATTTCTCTTCTCTGCTTACATTAGTGAATCCCTGAGGGGTTACCTGGCTAATTGAATTTGTTCATAATTCCCTTGCACCGGGTTTCTGGAATGACTTGTCATTCAAACATTAAATAGAAGAGTTGACGGCAGCCATGCAAATTAAATACAAAATTTCATAACAGTGGTTTCCAGCAGAACGCTAAAGATAAATCGCTTTCGGAAAGAACAATGTTGCAACCTCTTACTTAAAATTTTAATATTTAACAGACAAAGACCATATTTTTGTGTTAGTCAAATACATTGTCCAGTGGGGGATTCAAGACTTGACAGTTAAGTATCTGGGAAAGAGAGAGAGGGAGGGAGGGAGATTTTGAAATCTGCCTCTCTAAAGGCAGGAAAATGGTGAACTTTTGTTACAAAGAGACCATGGAGACTCCAAGTAGAGTGCCAGTACATAGCATGACAAATCCCTGAATCACTTCTTCTACAGAAGAAAGGAGGGAAAAAAATAATTTATGGCATGTTCCAAAGTCTGCTGAAGAACAATGAAAAGACTCCCATTGACATTAACAGGCTTTTGATCAGATTCTCTATAGAGCGTTAAATAAATAGATAATAGTACATGGTAACCTCATTATCTATGATTAATCTTTGTTTAACCGTGTTCACTAGTGGTGAATTACCTTAACACTTCTGAATTATTTCAAGAATCCCAGGAGAGCTAGACGTTACTCTGAGATACATTTTTTTAAAAAGCTCATTGTGTTAAAGAATTCTAATGCAAGGCATACATTGAGAGTGTCACTGTTAATAATAGTCTACATCAGGGATTCCTTACTGCAGTTGTCGGCTATGTAATTTTGGGTTTGCATCCAAGCTGGAGGGTGAATACAAAGAAGCATTTGCCACATGGTAGGGATGCATCAAGGCTCTGGATTTCCATTCTGCCCTGTTACTGGTCACATGCAGCACTGCTTCCATTCCACTGCAGCTTGGCTTCTGACAAAAACAACATTATTCGCCTTGCTGTCTGCCATGCTGAGATGATATGCAGTTAGTTAAGTTATCCTTATGCTATTCTACACCATTTATTTCAATGCGAAGGAAATGCAATGGAAATTGGGAGTCCTCAATTATGACATATTTTTTGCGGACGGAAAACAAAACCTATTGAACCTCTGTTCCACAGGTCTGGAACAATGACACTAAAGGCTTGGTTTCTTGTTGTTATCAAATGAGCCTTGCCAACTTGAGGAATGGCCCATGTTGCTCCTGCAGAGATGATCTTAGATGACACAGATGGTGGCTATGCTCTGCCTCCATGATTAAAGATAGTGATGCTTCTGAATACCAGGTGATGAAAACCACAGGAGGGGAGAATGCTCTTGTGCTCAGGTACTGCACAAGGGTTTCTGATTGGCCACTGCGAGTACAGGATGCTAGACTATATGGGCCATTGGCTTCACCCAGCAGATTTTTCTTATGTTCTTACATTTCATCATAGGGCATGCTGGTTGGAGCTGAGAAGAGTTGAACTCCAGTAGCATCTGAAAGGCACCACATTGGCTTTCCCTGATATAGCCTCTCACTCTTGCATCCTGTAATTTATTTTATGATGCCCAGTGCTGCCAAAGAGCCTGACATTGCCCTTGTTTCCTTCCTAGTAAGTTAGACGAAGCTTCCCCCATCAAATGCTAATAAACAGCAAAATATAGTTCCTGTTCTTATGCATGTTAAATGTAAAACAGTGGGGTGGGGGAGAGTACTGATGTTATAAAACTATTCTTTTAATTAGATACTTGGAAAAGTGCTTAGATATATGAAAAATTAAATAGATCTAATGAAGTGGAATGGAGTGGTAAGTTTTAATTAAACAAATTAGAAAATTGGCAGAAAAGATATTAAATGATCCTTTGAAATGGAAATGGTCCGCTTAGCTTTACACTTCATGTCATGATTGCAGATGGGTGGGTAAGATACCCTGCTCTAAATGTGCCCTCCACAAAGTCTCCTGGGTATATATATATATATATATATATATATATATATACACACACACATATATACACATATATACCATTCATATCTCTGGACAAATTAAGAAAACCAAATTGACTTTGATGCATCAGACTTTTGAAGAATGGAAAAAAAGAGTGTGCGCAAAAGTTTTAGAAGCGCCCCAGTAAGAATATAAGAAGAGCTTCATGGATCAGGCCAATGGCCTATCTTGTCCTGCATCCTGTTCTCAAAATGGCCACAAGGATGCCTGTAGGAAACTCTCAGGCAGGATTTGACCACAAGAGCTCTCTCCCATTCTGTGGTTTCTAGCGACTGATATTCAGAAGAATTAATGCCTCTGACAGGCAGAGCATAACCACCACGGTGAGCGGCCATTGGTATCCTTACCCTTCATGAATTTATCCAATCCTCTTCTAACACCATTCAAGTTGGTGGCCATCACTGCTTCCTGTGGGGGCAAGTTCCATAACTTAACTATGAACTGCTATACTCTAATTTACAGTACAGGCCATATACCACTCCAGCTGTTGACCAACGCTGGACATCTTAGCTTTCAAATGCTAATGGGCACCTTGCATACAAGGACTTAAGACAGGGATGGGGAAGCTGTGGCTAAAACATGTGACTTGCTTCCCAACACAAACCTGATATTATCATTGCAGAAACTGTGGCTTTCCTGATGTTGTTGGACTCCAACTCCCATCAGCCTCAGCAATTACAGCCAATGGTCAGGGAAGATGGGAACTGTGGTCCAACAACATCTGGAGGACTACATCTTCCCCAACCCTGACCAAAGAACTGTGTTGCAATATAAATAAGACCAACGCCAATCTAATCTAGCATCCTGCTGCTGACTGAAGATGCCTGAAGCTGATGTTCTCCCTCTTTTCTTTGTGAAAATCCATGCCAAGTTCAGTTCCCATCACCTCTGTGGTCTGAACCACCTGGCTGGATGTCTCCTTGGCTGGGACAGAAGGGTCTTAGCACCATGAGCACCTGAGCATAGGCTGCCCAATCCCTCCCCTGTGCAAGAATAGCAGCATAAAAGAGGGTCAGTTGGATGAGACTACTGATCCCCTCGCTACACACAATGTACCTTCTACATCCCCTCAGTGCCCTGTAATGGAAATCCTTATCCCACCATAAATGGGACAATCAAACTAAAATCAAACAACTGTTAAGGCCTCCTGGTTTCATCGAATCACATTTAACTATCCAATATGTTTATCACTTCCAAATTTTATAGAGTTTCTTTAGATGTTTTGCTTCCCCACAAAAATACAGCAGCTTTACGGGGGGGGGGGGAGCATATTGTATTAAAATCAAATTCTCTCTTTAAAAAAAAATAAATAAATAAAATGGCTGCTTCACTTCATAACAATTTGATCTCTGATGTCAAGCAAAGGTCACATTTCAGACAGAGTGCTTCCTGAGGCAAGAGAAGGAGAGAACACCTTTATTACTTTAACTAAAAGCCCTCCAGATCTATTTATGATCTCAACACTACAACTCTTTATGCAGTAACTAACCCCTGGACCATGCTCCAATTTTTACCAGAATCTTGAGTGGGTTTTAAGATTTTGGAAAGATTGCATTTACAACAAAGACCTTCCTTTGTGCACGTGAACTTTGCCAAGACAGTCCCATGAGCCCCAAAAGGCTCATTCATTCTAATTACCAGAAACATTTATCATGCAAGATTGTCTTTTGTAGGTATTATTTAGGAAGACGTTATTCTGCACTTGAAACTGGCCCATCTTTCTGTGTATTTCCAAATCTGACACTAGAGAGAATGCTCCCGGAGCGCTGTCAAATTTGGGGTAAAGTAGGTGGAGTTTCTTGTATTTATCATTTATCAAGAGTTTCTTGTATTTATCATTATACATTTTTTTCTGAGAAGCTCAGGGTGTAGCACTTGGTTCTCCTCATTCTTGGGCAGTGGCTGGCCCAAGGTTACCCAGTGAACTTTATGGCTGAGTGGGGTTTTGAACCCTGGTCTCCCAGGTTCTTATTGGATACTCTACTACACTACCCTGGCTCTCTCAATGTGTCAGGAGCTGGATAACAAATTGCCATTTTAAAATGACTAACTGGACATGTATGTGTGTGTGGTGTAGTTTTAACATAGTAAAGGACTGCAGATATCAGTACGAAGCTACCTTATAACGGGGAAGCTGTTTCTTCATAAAGTGAGCACTTAATGTATCACCTGAAAGGAAGAGGAGTTGCATATGATAATTTAAATAGGCAGCTTCAAATGGTTGCTTCCAAGAGAACTACATGGTTTTCTGTCAAGCAAGGCATGCAGAAGAACCACATATTTACAGCGTAGGTTTCTCAGTAAGGAAATCCCTTCTGTCTTTGGTAGAGCCGCCAATCAAGGGCTCAGGACACTTTCTTTCCCTCTGCCTCTCAACCGCCTCCAGTCCAGTTAACATCTTTAGTGTCTATACTCCCCACTATGTGCTCTGACATACAAACCCCAAGGACCAGTTCTATGAGGAACTAGACCAGGCTGTCGGGAGGGTCCCAGACTTTGAACACCCATCACTCTAAAAATTGTAGCTTTGTGTGGGGAGCAGGGGCCTCCTAACAACTCTCAGCACCCTTATACAAACTACTGTACAGTCTCCAGGAATCTTAGAGGGAAGCCATGATTCCTTAAAGGCGTATGGTGCTACTGTAGATGTGCAACACATTGTAGGCATCTCCTAACAGCTCTCAACAGAGAGGCTAAGAACCCGAAACAGAGGTTGAAATGGAAAGAGCAGAAAATGACTCAGAACAGGTGGGAATTTTTAAGAGCACAAAGATATAAGGAGAAAACTGAGGGCTGAGCATACCCTTTCTGGATAATAGCAAATCCAGAATTAAATAGGTTCTGTTTACACTAGATGGCCTTGTTTTAAAAGCACCATTTCAAAGTAAAATTGTGTTTAGCTCTGTTTCTTTTTGGAGCTGCACCTATTTTTTAAGAAGGAGGGACAGGCTGAATTCAAAGGGAAGCTATGTATTAAACAGTTAGGAAAATTACTGAGCAAAAAGTCTATAAGATGCTGTTTGCCACCATCTCTCCCCCCACCAAATTCCTTTATCCACAGAAACCTATTTATAGGACCAGAATTCTAATAAACACAGATTGTGGTGCGAAGTAGAAAGGTCAGCAGAGTATGCTAGAAGCTTTATTGATGTCTTGTCAATCAATCTTTTTATTTTGTTGTCTAATTTTTTTAAGGGGAAAAAAAGGCATGTAAGCACTTTCCCCCCCTTCTAATAGCAGATTTATTGAGCTTTTTGACAAATCAGCTTCAAGATATGATAAGCAATGGCAGGTGATTATCAACTTTGTGGTTTCAGGTCAACCTGGAAATCAACCCTGCATCTGAGCCTGGACTTTCTGGGGAATAGCTGAAGCCCTTTCAAATATAATAATTTCCAATAAACTTTCCCCTCACCTGCCCCACAACACGCTTGAGGGGCTCATTTGCAGGGAAACTGCAGCAACCCTGTTTGACAAATATATACAGTCAAATATATTGTCTTCCTGTAATTTTGTTAAAACAATAAAAATAGGTCAGCTCCAGCGTGAGTGCCTAGAACATCAATGCCAAGAGAGGTTTTGAGATGGGCATGCATTATCCAGTGGGGAAAATACCGGGGAACTCAGCAATCAATGCACTTCTCCTTGCAGTCTTCATTTCCACTGTCCAGTTCGCCATAACTTCCAGATCTTAAGGTGATGATGCCTGTTTTCTACAGTGCACTGTCATACAACAATGGCAAATACTTTAGCTAATAAATTAGACCTCTTCAAAGGCTGATGCACCAATACTAGTGTTGCCCATTGTGAAGGACTGCCATGGACCAATCCATCATGGCCGGTTTCGAATCTTCCATTCCTGGGTAAGGTGATTGAGAGAGCGGTTGCTGAGCAGCTTGGTAGGTTTCTGGATGGAACATCGGCTCTGGAACCATTCCAGTCCGGCTTCCGCGCTGGTCATGGGACCAAGACGGCTCTGGTCGCTCTAACAGATGATCTCCGCAGGCAGCTGGATTGAGGTGGGTCGGGGCTGCTGATTCTTCTAGACCTGTCAGCAGCCTTCGATATGGTCGACCACGAACTCCTGGACCACCGCCTTGCCGACGTGGGGATCCAGGGCACAGTCCTTCAATGGCTGCGCTCGTTTCTCTCTGGTCGGGGACAGAGGGTGGCGCTTGGGGGGGAATTGTCATCACGCCACTCCTTGGTGTGTGGAGTGCCTCAGGGTGCGATACTCTCCCCGATGCTTTTTAACATCTTTATGCGCCCCCTCACCCAGCTTGTCCAGAGTTTGGGCTGGGTTGCCATCAGTATGCCGATGACACCCAACTCTATCTGTTGATGGATGGCCATCCTGACTCGGCCCCAGACACAATGACCAGATGTTTGGAAGCTGTGGCTGGATGGTTACGTGGAAGCCGGTTGAAGTTAAATCCTTCGAAGACAGAGGTCCTCTGGCTGGGACGGGACAATATGGGATTGGGAGGGCAACTCCCATCTCTTTTGGGGGGTGCAATTAGTGTCAGCACCGTCCGTTAAGAGTTTGGGTGTAATCTTCGATACCTCCCTCTCTATGGAGGCGCAGATTACAGCTATAACGAAGGCGGCATTTTTTCATCTCCGCCAAGCTAAGCAGTTGGCCCCTTATCTCTCTCACCCTGACCTGGCAATGTGAAATACGTGACGGTCACCTCCAGACTGGATTATTGTAACTCGCTCTACGTGGGGCTGCCCTTGAGACTGACCCAGAAACTCCAGCGGGTGCAGAATGCCACGGTGAGACTCCTTATGGGGTCTTCGCTGCGAGACCACATTCATCTGGTACTATACCAGCTGCACTGGCTCCCGGTGGAGTACAGGATCAGGTTTAAGGTGCTGGTTTTAACCTTTAAAGCCCTATACGGCCTAGGACCCTCGTACCTACGGGACCGCCTCTCCTGGTATGCCCCACAGAGGAACCTACGGTCTGCAAATAAAAACATCCTGAAGGTCCCAGGCCTCAGAGAGGTTAGGCTGGCCTCAACTAGAGCCAGTGCTTTCTCGGCTGCGGCTCCAATCTGGTAGAACGCTCTGTCACAAGAGACTAGGGCCCTGCGGGACCTGACATCTTTCCGCAAGGCCTGCAAGACAGAGTTGTTCCACCAGGCCGTTGGTCAGGGCCCAGCCTGACTCCCTCCTCTGGCAACCTGCACAGAATTTTGCTTAACGGTTGCCATTAATTTGATTTTAATTAATTTTTATAATGAAATGTTTTTAGAATGTTGGATAATTTGATTGTTTGATTATTTGATTGTTGTTAGCCGCCCTGAGCCCGGCTTCGGCTGGGGAGGGCAGGATATAAATAAAAATTATTATTATTATTATTATTATTATTATTATTATTATTATTATTATTATTACCCACTGTGTTTCTTCTTGCATGGTTGCAGGATCAGACACCCGGTCAGCTGAACTTGCTGGTGGGGAATAGCTGAGAGGCAAGCCTGCAGCTAGATAAGACATGCTGGTCCTCCTCCCTGCAGTGGAACCTATTAAGGCAAGTAAGGAACAGCTGGAGAGAGAGATGGGGCTGTTGACAGTGAGGCTTCAGAGTTCCTTGTATCTAAGGATGAAGTGGATGGGCAGAGGGGGCCAGACTGGAGTTCTAGATGAGTCAAAGTCCAGCAGGGAAAAGGTGCTAGGAGAGAGCCTGAGAATCAGTCAACCATGAGTGAATGGCAACTCTTTCCCCCTTATTTTCTGCCCATTTGGGACAGCCCAGTGTGGCAATCATAATTCACTCCTTCATAGCATGGGGTGGGGGGAATCTGTGGCCATTCAGATGTTATCTGACTACAAATTCCATCACCCCTTACCATTGGCAAGCTGATGCTACCTAACAACATTTGGAGGGCTACAGTTTCATCAACCCTGGTCTATGCCCTCGGCAGGCCTCCAGAAGCAACTCCTCTTGTCAGGCAGGGGCATAGGGGGGCATGGCCCCAGTAACACATTTTTTAGGGGTGCAATCAGGTGCCCCCATGAGAGGTGGATGGAGGCAGCAGGCAAGGAGACTGTTGGAGACGGGCTCCGTTCACCGCCTATGCAGGTTCGGCACATATCCACCGGTTAGAAGCCCACTCTCTCTTTTTTCTCCCTGCCTCTTTTGGGCACCACACATCCTGTCTGTAATCTAAGTGCAGGTGAAAAGAAGATCCCATTATGTATTCGGAATGATACAGATTTCAGGCTGACTTTTTGAGAGGTGTATCAAAGCTCAATCAGAATGAAGAGATGACATCAACTATTTAGAGTAGTGTTGCTTGTCAAATTTCAGTCACTTGGTATTTTGTTCAAAGAGGACCCCTTCAGACTAGGGAAAACAGAACAAAACAAAGGAAAGATTGGCAATGAGCCCGTCTCAAAAAGTGTGTCCAGTGCAGAGTGCAAGGGATTCTGGGGCACACCTCATGGATAAGGCAGGGGTACCTCTTAAGGAGGCAAAATGTCTTTGGCCAACTAGGGTCCTCACATGATAGTTGCAGTCATCAAGTACTGAATTTGTGAACTAGGCCAGCCCATCCATGAGGCAAGGTGAGGATCCACAGGGGCAGCAAATCTTCAAGTAGATCTTTATTCCATCCTTGTTCCTGATGTAGATCTTCAATCACCCCTCCTTCCCTGGTGTGGGGGAGGCTCCATTTTTTTGTTTGCCTCAGGTGCCGAAATGTCTTGGGCCAGCTCTGTTTATGTATATTAATCTATGCTAAGAGCATCACCAAACTAAGAAAATCCAAACAGATATAGAAACTGATGCTCACCATGCCCTCTCAGCTGAAAAGGACTGTAGTTTCAACTTAGGAGAACACTTTAACCCCCTTGTTTCACAGCTTCCAGGTCAGTGAAACAATGTTGAAGTGACCCTGAACAAATGATGTTCCTGTCGCATTATTAAGGCACAAATAATAGCCATAAAAGGCCCCTTTGTCTACTTACTGTGAACGTTAATTAGATGATGAAAGTACAGGCTAGGTTATTTCCGCACATTAAAGTACAGTACAGTGAGGATGTAACATTTCTGTCTGTCACAGTAATTACCTTTGGTGTTAGTTGTCCTTCAGAATCAATTGTAGCTGATCACAGAAAGTGTATTATAGACTTTTTGGCACGCTATATAACCAAAGGTCACAATTGTATATAATGGGTTGTTTTCCTTTGTTCGATCTGTTCATACATCTGTTGCATCATTAATGTAGATGAAAATCAACAGCAATAACCAACAACAAGCCTAGATTATTCTAGAGCAGGGATAATTAACCTGTGGCCTGCAGACTGCAGGATTGGACTCCATATCCAGTAGACCAAGGGCATGTCTAGGTAGGAGCATCTCCAAGGTAGATTGGGAGTGTCACCTGTAGGAAATTCTGGAGAGGCACTGCCAGTTAGTGTAGACAATACTGAGCTAGATGGAGCCATGGTCCGACTCAGTTCAGGGCAGCTTCCTATGTTCCTTCATCTGAGGCAAAAAGCAGTAGGGAGTTACAGGTTCACTGTCCCCAATATCCTGATTTCTCCTCACATCAAGGGCCACAGAAGCAGCAGCCACAATCCCGTAGATCTTGTTCATTGTTTTTTTTCTGGGTGCCTACTGCTTTTTAGCCTTTTACTGTAAAATAAAGGACCAAAAATACGTTATAAAAGGGATCCATGGTAATTTAATATCCCCAAACCCGACCTTTGACTTGTAAAGAAGGAAAGGTAGATAGCTTTGTTGTAAAGAGAGGTGATAACTTTTCAGTAGAAACGAACAAATCTGACTCCCCAACTGGTTGATTGCCATTTTGCTTGAGTGAGTTTACAAAGAGATTACATGTAAAATGTAATCCTCAGTTCAGTTGCAACATGGCTACACATTCTAAGGAAAATAAAAATAAAGCCGTTTTCAGGTGGAAGATTCATTCCAGAGCAATTAATCCATTTTGTTGCTGTAAAAAAGTCTAATTTCCAGTTAAACATTTAAAATCATGAGGTCACCAAACCTTTACATTTTGGTTTCATGAGTATTTCTAATAATAAAAATATATGATTGTCTGGGAAACCTCAATGTTTTTAATGGTTCAGTTTTTAACTGTACATGGTTTCTGCATTAAGATCCCATCTGCACTATACATTCAAAGCAGTATCATGCCACTTTAAACAGGCATGGCTTCCCCCAAAGAATCATGAGAAGCATAGTTTGTTAAGAGTTCTGCAAGTTGTTAGCAGACCCCCTTTCCCCCGACAACTACAGTTCTCAGAGTGGTTTAACAGCCCATCTTTGAAGGGAATTCTGGCCATTGTAACAATGTGAAAACTACACTTCCCATGATTCTTTGTGGAAGCCACAACTGTTTCATGTGATATGATACTGCTTTATGTGTATAGCACAGATGGGGCCTAAGACCAAGGTTGAAAACAAGGTCAAGAATACCTTTAGGAGATAATCTGTTGGCGGAGATGCTTAATTTACTGTCCCTGGACACACAAATTTTCAACAGGATTTTCAACTTGCAGAATATAACTGCCAAGCTTATTTTCCAACTCTAAAGCTAGGTGGGGAATGTTAGAATTGATAAGTAAGCTCCCCTCATCTCAGGTCAATAGATAATAATAATAATAATAATAATAATAATAATAATAATAATAATAAATTTTATTTATATCCCGCCCTCCCCAGCCGAAGCCGGGCTCAGGGCGGCTAACAACAATAAAACAATACAAACAACACTTTAAAATCATTCATTATAAAATTAATTAATTCAAGCCACTGGCAACCATTGGGCCAGAGCTCTGCGAAGATTGCCAATGGAGGGAGTCAGGCTGTGCCCTGGCCAAAGGCCTGGTGGAACAGTTCTGTCTTGCAGGCCCTGCGGAAAGATGTTAAGTCCCGCAGGGCCCTGGTCTCTTGTGACAGAGTGTTCCACCAGATCGGAGCCACGGCCGAAAAAGCCCTGGCTCTAGTTGAGGCCAGCCTAACTTCTCTGTGGCTTGGGACCTTCAAGATGTTTTTATTTGAAGACCGTAAGTTTCTCTGTGGGGCATACCAGGAGAGGCGGTCCCATAGGTACGAGGGTCCTAGGCCGTATAGAGCTTTAAAGGTTAAAACCAGCACCTTAAACCTGATCCTGTACTCCACCGGGAGCCAGTGCAGCTGGTATAGCACCGGGTGAATGTGATCTCGCAGCGAAGACCCCGTAAGGAGTCTCGCTGCAGCATTCTGCACCCGCTGGAGTTTCTGGGTCAGTCTCAAGGGCAGCCCCACGTAGAGCGAGTTACAATAATCCAGTCTGGAGGTGACCGTCGCGTGGATCACAGTGGCTAGGTCAGGGCGAGAGAGGTAAGGAGCCAACTGCTTAGCTTGGCGGAGATGGAGAAATGCCGCCTTTGTTGTAGCTGCAATCTGCGCCTCCATGGAAAGGGAGGTGTCGAAGATTACACCAAAACTCTTAACGGACGGTGCTGGCACTAATTGCGCCCCCGCAAGAGATGGGAGTTGCCCCCCCAATCCCATATCGTCCCGTCCCAGCCACAGGACCTCTGTCTTCGAAGGATTTAACTTCAACCGGCTCCCACGTAGCCATCCAGCCACAGCTTCCAGACATCTGGTCAGTGTGTCTGGGGCCGAGTCAGGATGGCCATCCATCAACAGATAGAGTTGGGTGTCATCAGCATACTGATGGCAACCCAGCCCAAAACTCCGGACAAGCTGGGCGAGGGGGCGCATAAAGATGTTGAAAAGCATCGGGGAGAGTATCGCACCCTGAGGTACTCCACACACCAAGGAGTGGCGCGATGACAATTCCCCCCTAAGCGCCACCCTCTGTCCCCGACCAGAGAGAAACGAGCGCAGCCATTGAAGGGCTGTGCCCTGAATCCCCACGTCGGCAAGGCGGTGGTCCAGAAGTTCGTGATCGACCATGTCAAAAGCTGCTGACAGATCTAGAAGAATCAGCAGCCCCGACCCACCTCGATCCAGCTGTCTACGAAGATCATCTGTTAGGGCAACCAGAGCCGTCTCGGTCCCATGACCAGCGCGGAAGCCGGACTGGAATGGGTCGAGAGCTGAACCTCTTTGGTGATCTGAACCTCTTTGGTGACCTCTAAAAATCACGCACACACGGCATTACCATTCAGCATAAAATCCTAAATTGACAATGCTGGATGAATTGTATTATATTGTAGAACAGAGATAACCAACGTGATGCCATTCGGATATTTGCTGGACTACAACACCCATCATCCATTGGCCATGCTAGCTAGGGCTAATGGGAATTGTAGTTCAACAACACTGGAGCGCACTATGTCAGCTACCCCTGTTTTGGAAGAGCGTCTGTGGAAGTAATGTCCAATTTGTATCATGCCCAAGAGTTATGAACCAGTCGATTTCTTAAATGAAACCAGGTAATTATGATTCCTGGTGATATCATTAGTTGAAATGTCCTGGGAATTTGCCGGGGAGAATCAGTTAGCTGTGAAAGGATTAAACTCCCTTTTCCCACACATCAATTCCCCACCTGTTGCAAATAGTCCACCCTTCACATAAAGCTTGGAGACATTTGTCTCATTGTATATAGTTTGTCTCATCTTACATCTGACACGAAGATGAAAATGGGTGAAAGCGTGGTTAGAAAATACGAGGCTGCCAATAACATGGAAAACAAGGCAGGAGATTGGATTATAATACAAGAAGTTGTTCCTTGTTTGGAAATCCACAAAACATCACGAGTTAATTAGGACCATTAAACCATTCTCAGATGTTCTCTGCTGTCAATTTCCCTAGTTATGTAGCTGGAAAAGTTCATTGGGAGAGGGAGGGGATCCCTGTCAACTAATGTAGTTTAAAAACATTTGTCTTAGAAGGTACCTGATGGAAAGGATTGTCTTTCTTCATGGATATAAATAACTGATGTGGATTACAAAGGGAAATGTTTAGCGGAATAAACTCTTCTCTCCTTAAAAAAATGAAAATAAACTTGAAGCCATGATGCACAACAAACAAACAAGCAAAAAACCCGGGACATAGAGATAAGCTTTCCTATTGAGTTTTTTAAAAATTTAAAATTGTTGATATGCCATACTTGTTGCTCACAACAGGCAGGTCAAGAACTGAAAATAATAGCAATAGCAATAGCAATAGCAATAGTAATAATAGTTATTGTTTGCCACCCCCTCTGATATTGGGAAAGCCATGAGAACTTCTCAGAGGCATCAACAGAGGACTTTGATGTATCTCCACTTCTCCACCTCCTGGCTTATCCATCTGCTCCAGGTTGTGAGCTAGTGATGCCCCTTGGGAGTGGTGGAGTTGATGGGAGTTGTCATTCAACAACATCTAGAAGGCCAATGATTCCCCACACCTGGGATCTCTCTCTCTCTCTCTCTCTCTCTCTCTCTCTCACACACACACACACACAATCCACCTTTCTGTATATTTGCCTATCGATCATCACACAACCCTAGTGTATAGCTTCAGATTTCAAATTCCTTGCTAGTCTTTTATATGAGAATGGGGATGTTACGAATACACAAGCTTGCCCCCCCCTTTCCTTTACCTCAGAAACATTGAAGCAGTAGCTATATTTGCTCCCTTAAAGCCGCACCACAATCTTCCCAAAGATAGAACATGACAAATGTGCTGAACATGTGGATGCAGAGGAAATGATTCCCCTAGCTCTGTGACCACATGAAAACGGTTTGAATTTCCTTCCATAACTCTTTGTGGCTTTTTTCAGTGGTCTGGATGACACTGACAGGAAAAGCAAATAATTAAGTAAATAGCAGGTCTGGATCCATCGCAGCAGATGGGTCTGGAACGATATTCCCCCCTCTCATTTCACAATTTGCTGATAACCCCAACTATTCATTTCATTCCAGCAGCTTAGTAATTATAATGCAGACCTGCTCAGTTTGGTGGTGAAATAAAAATTGGGGTGTTGGTTGAAGTTGTAATGTTTAAAGTATTCTTAGCATACACATGCATAAGTAGAGTAGCATTGTGCCAGATGGAGTCCTTCATTTCCAGCATTTCTGAAAAGCCTTTGCAATCAGAAGAGGACCAGTTACCTCTAGATGTGACCTTGCTCACATTTTTAAACACACACACACCCCAACACTGGAACATTACATGCCTATCAAAGTACAAAAGAATTGGGTACTATATAACTAAAACAGAATAAAATTCTTATGAAACAGGTTACACAGCACAGGTAAGGTTAGGAAAAAATACTCCCCATTCAAAGGCAGATCAGCAATCATCTTCTGACTGGAAGAACTAAGAGTCTGAGGGTGTCTGAGGGTGTTTAAGAGAGTCAGACACACAAAAAGGATACCCAACTGCATAGTGGTTTCCTGGATTTGATTTGCC
Source organism: Podarcis tiliguerta (assembly GCF_965153285.1). NCBI lineage: Eukaryota > Metazoa > Chordata > Lepidosauria > Squamata > Lacertidae > Podarcis > Podarcis tiliguerta. Next base: position 35,461,424 of record NC_139541.1, on the reverse strand, counting down.
TCATATATCCCAGGCAGGCATTATTAAACAATTTCTCAAGTAAGGCTACATTCCACTGTTTTTCATACCATCTGTCAAAGGATAGTTTATCTGCCTTTTTCCCAGTAACTGGGAGCCAGGCTGACATTTTAAACTGGAACATAACGCACATGTGATGCCAAGTCATGACATTTCTACGATGCTCAGCTACCTGAACCTCAGGTAGCAACGCAAGATGTAGGTGTAGGGGAAAGACCATAGCTCAGTGGTAGAGCATCTGCTTTGCAGGCAAAAGATCTCAGTATCAATCTCCAGCTTCTCCAGGTAGGTGTGGGAAAGACTCCACTCTGAAATCCTGGAAACCTGCACTAGTCATTGTATAGCAGAGCAAGAGAACTGGATCTGTTCAGTGGACAAGATTCTGACATCCCCTAACCCCTGCATGCCAGTTCAACAGGTGGTTCCACCCACTTGTCAAACCTCACTTGATGTCACCATGATGTCAGGTGAAGTATTTCCTTCTGCCTATATGGTTTGAAATCAAGCCTGTTTGGGGGGGGGGTTGCAGATGCTGACAATCTTCTGATCATTAGCACCTGCAAGCCTGCTTCCTTTGCTGAATCCACATTCTGTGATTCATTCTGGTTGGATGACTGCAATGTGCTCTATGGAGGGCTGCCCTTGAACACAACTCACAAACAGCAGATGGAAGGAAATGCAATGGTTCAGATACTGAATGGGGTGACCAGTTGGAGCCATGTTTTACCAGTTCTTTCAACAATTTGATTGACTAAGAAAACAATCCCGGTCTAAATTAAAGGTTTCGTTACTGGCCTATAAAATCCTGAATTTTGGGAGACTTAATATATCTGAAGGAGTGCTTATCTCTACATTGACCTGCCCAGGTTTTTAGATCTTCCAGAAACACCTTCTGTTTGTCTATCAAGTAGGGATTGTACATTGTGTGGGAACTTGACAGAGGGCCTTCTCTGTGGTGGCTCTCTGATTGGGAAACTCTTCCTGCCTCTGAAATTCAGCAGGTACATCTTTTTTCATTCAGAGGCCAACTCAAAATCTGGCTCTTCACTCAGGCTTTTGGGTGTTATTCATGTTCAGCTGGAATTGTAGTACTTTCCCTCTTTGTTTTTATGTTTAATTGTTAGGCATATTTTATTCTTCTCATAGCTGTTATGGATTATATATTTTAACATTGATTTTATCATTGCCTGCCCTGAGATCCTTAGATGCAGTGGGAAGTTTAAGTAAGCACATGGCGGGAGCCACTGCCTCCAATGTCATGTGCCCTCATTTGCCTCCCATAACAGGCAAATTGAACCTATGTATCAACAGCTTATTATGGAGGCTCTCCATGCAATCAGGGAATCCCAATTGTGCAGGATTCCTGATAGTTTGCACTGCCTATATATGTATCCTGTATTCAGTGTGGGCTATCCTTTTGTGGATATTGCTTCTAACTATGTGGGTAATGAGGAGTGAGGCTTTCCTCTTCCTCCACGCATTCACCCTATGCATGGAGGAAAATGTCTATAAAGGGCTCTAGTTAGCTAACAAGCAAACCCAGCATTGCTTGGAAAAGCCCCCCAAAACTGAAGTTATCGTATTTTCCCAAGCAATACGAAGCCAGCCAGCCAACTGATTATGCAGCACAAACATTCCATTCCATTTTGCATTTTGTTTTCTTTGTTAACATACAACAAAAAAGATTAACGCAAGGCAGAACCACAAACCCATAATGACCGGGTGCCGTACAGAAATATGAACAGCGCTTACAGGAAAAGATGACAAAGCATGTTAAAATGGTGTGGTCACATTCGAAATGGTTCCCCTGTGCTGCCGCCCCCTTTCCCACATGGTGCAAGGAAGTCACACAAGTTAATGCTTTCCCCTTAGCATGATTCTGACAGTGCATTTTATGCCTGCAGAAGGCTATACCCAAGACACAGGCTGAGTCTAACCATTAGGCCTAAGTGCATATCCCTTCCCAGAGAGTTTATCACCAACCTTGATATGTAGGGATAAGGGTGGCTACTGCCCACTACCACTGGTAGGGTGGAAAGCAGGGAGCTGAACAGTAGGTGGAGCCAAAGAGCCAATTACAGACTGAGCTGGTTGATTCTAGTTTTGTCCCCATCCTCCCCCCTGCTCTACAAGGGAAACATGTAGGGGTTGGATGAGGGCAAAATGAGGTTGGCAGGGCAGTGCCTCATTATCCTAAGGGTCAGCCTCCACTGTGGAGGGATAAGTGGTCCCCTTTACACAGCTTCCAGTGAATATATCAGAGTAAGATGGGTTTGCTGTCCCAACCAAAGTTGCTTTTCTTCTTATCCACAGGGAATTAATCATCATAACTATTAAATGCTTTTAATTGAGTTATATGAGAAGAACGGAAGAAAGGCCACAAAGCCTGTGATAAATCTCAGCCATAAACCATAAAAACCACCTGATTCCTTCAGGCAGCTTTTCAGCTACTTTAGACTAATGTAACCCTCCAACCACCAGATAATTGCAACAGATTGGATCAAAATTGACTCTTGACTGGAGATGGATTTGAAATTCACTCCAGTTTTGCACACAGAAAGACTAATAAATGTAATGGAGATGTGTGAGTGGCTGGGTGGGTGGATTTTAGAAATGGACTTCCCTGGAGTGCAAGCCTGGGCAGTGCGTATGGAAGTCCTGGGCTGCCCAGATGACAAGACCCCACTCTCATATGGTCCAAAGGAAAACAGAGCAATACATTTGCCTGAAGGAGCTGCTGTAAGGAGGCATACAAGAAGCCATCCAAAAACCTTAGGAGCTCCACTCTGGATTTGTGTAGCGTTTACTCCTTAATCTTTTCTTCTCCTGAAACTGATCCACAGGGCAGCAGAGGTTTAGGATCAGAGTTTTCCTTCTCCTAGATGGGCTACCTTCCCAGGTTCATGAGCCCCATCTGCCTTTCATCTCCCTCTAAATGTGCAGAATCTGCCTTCTTGACCATTAGACCCACAATGGGTCTCATCCACTCAGTCCACACGAGCCTGTCTTCGCATGCAGGGCACGTCCTGAACCCACCAAGGGTTAGAGAATCATCAGCTACCATTAGTTGGTTTAGCTGGCCAAACAAAGCCATTCTGGGAATGTGGCTGCTGTCATGTACTGACAGCTTCTAAGAGCCACAGGTAAGAGCTGAGTGGATGAACCTTTGGAGCATGTCATATCATGAGCATGTCATGTCCTTTGGAGCATGTCATGTCTCCCACCAGAGATACTGCCCCTCCCCTATTACCCATGCACCCCAGAATTGCAGTGTGTGTGTGTGTGTGTGTGTGTGTGTATCCAAATATAACTGATAACATGGGTTCATCAGTGACATTAAAGTTTGGGTCATAATTTATGTTTGCTCATCACCACGGCCACCTAATGCAAACAATTGGTAGGCTCACAATATTCTTTGGGCGGGGGGGGGAGTACCCTTCCTTTTTTTCAAGGAAACATAGTAACAGAGCAATGTCAATCCATTAAAGTTGATGGTGTTCACATGCTTGCACACAATCACCTCTCTGCTGACCCCAGCTCTACCCAAGTGGGCCCTGAGCTACCACTGGTGGAAGCTAGAGGAAGGCTTCTGAAGGTGGTTGGGTACCATCAGCTTTGGATTTGCTGGAGTCAAAGCCCTGTGGATTCCCCCCAAAGAAATCCTTGTGACGGTCTGGAGTTGGCGTTGTTGAAAACAGATGCCCCCCTTCCTGTCCTGGTTGGCAGGAACTGGCAGAACCTCATATGACATGAAGGGTCCAAGACCCCACACATCCCTGGCTCCCCGTTACTGGGATTGCTCTGCCCCAGATATAACAGGAAACACGTTATGAAAGAAATAATGAAACCCAACCAATTAACAAATTACCTAGCAGTCAATAAAATAAGCACAACCTGAGCCAACACAAAAGTTATTTAAACAGCCAACAGCCTTGTTTTCACCAGGCGCCTAAAATAATGCCCTACACTAACTTTCCATTTATGTTTGAGAACTTTTATCACAGTAATAAAAAGAACATTGCTACAACTTCCTAATGGAAGGCGAGAGATGCTGCCTTGTTTTCCCTTCAGGTCCTGTGCCTCCTTGCAATGCCAGAAAATGGTGCTTGCGTGCGGAAGAGAAGAACCCTTGGATCTGCTCCCTTCAAGCCAGAAGGAGACAGAGAGGTAGTTGTCTCCTTCTCTCATAACACTACAAACATGAGTTATCCAGTGAGATTGCTTGGTGGGTTATTCAGTGCCAACAAACCCTAGCAGAACAGGAGTGTAAGGATCCTAGAAGGCAGACTGATGGGCCTAATAAGGCTTCTCACCCTGAGTCGCCACTGATAGTCAGTGTACTCTGTTTAAACCCCACCACAACTAATTCAGTTTGCCTTTAAAGGATAACCCAGCTAATTCGCACTTTCTGAAACAATATGCAGACCCAAACACAGCCATCCTGCAAAATTCGCACTCCACCAAATCTTGCAATGCAGTTCTCCAGCCAAGTAATGCGAACAGAAATGCATATACTAGGATTAAGTGTGATAAAATGCATTGTGTTATTCAAAAATTGCTTTGAAAAAAATGTGTATATTAGGCAACACTGAACACAAACGTTAGGAAAAATTCACATTAAAATGCTAGTGAATTTTCATGAAGACTTTTTAAAAAACACAAATTTATGTAGAGATGTGGAGAAATGAATTTAGGATTGGAAAAATTAGAAAGCAAGGCAAACCCACACGGACAGATTGGCCCATCCATACTGTACAAATATCAATGTTAAATAAGCCCAATATATTACTGGATTTAAAAACCCAACCCACTCATGTCCTGTGTCATTTGCAAAGTTTAGGCATTAATATTAAAAACTCCTGCTGAGAAAATTCACAGCTGACTTTAAATCCTTTATTTCCTTAAAAAAAATGAGATATTTAGTGTATTTAATTTAAGAGATGTTAAGACGCACACATGAGAGATAAATATATATTCTAGGAATCTTCCATCATAAAATTAAATCACTCTTAGAGATTCACGGGTTGGTTAAATAGTCTTCATAAATTAAAGTAATGACAGTGTAATAATTTAGTGGGTTCTGAACCAATACTAAAGTGACTAAAAATAAAACACTCCATCTGGCCATTTCAATTAAAGTAAATCCTGTTATATTGCAATAAAAAAGCATTTGGAATTAATATGGTAAAATATGTGCCAGGGAACCTTTTCAGCTTTGATTGACTGAGCCCGACTTAACAGTGCTGTGGGCTGTGGCCACCCTTGGGAAGCAACACAGGATTTCTTAGCCCTACGGAGACATCTTCTTTAAATAAGACTGTGTTTTTTCAAAAGAAGAGTAATGATCCTCTTTTCCATTGGATGCTTTCTGTAAATATTTGGGAAATGAAGTGCTCAGCTGTCACAGGGGACTATAGTGCCCATCAGATTATGAGGCCGTGCTGGCTGGGGCTGATGGGTGTTGTGGTCTGAAACATCTGGAGAACACCAGGATGGGGTCTAGAAGACTTCACCATGTGCCTGGCCATGATGCACCCCTCTTAAGCCCCACTCCCAAGTGTTGACTGCCATTGACTCAGAAGGTGGATTGGAGAGACACGGAAGGAGTACGTTTTCTGGTTTTCCACATTGTTTTATAAGTTGCCTCGCAAATGGGTAGATGGCAATCAGTTGGCTGAATCCAACTAAGTCCTACTCAAGGTAAATCCATAGAAATGATTGAATTTAAGTTAGCATTGGCCACACCCACAGCCCCCAATTTTGGTTAGCCACTTGCACATCTGCAGTGCAATCCTAAGCATGCCTACTCAGAAATAAGCAATGTGGAATTGGATGGGACTTTCTCCCAGGCAGCTGGAGATGAGGATCACAGTCATAATGTAGAAGAAGAAGAAGAAGAGTTTGGATTTGATATCCCGCCTTTCACTCTCTTTAAGGAGTCTCAAAGTGGCTAACGTTCTCCTTTCCCTTCCTCCCCCACAACAAACACTCTGTGAGGTGAGTGGGGCTGAGAGACTTCAAAGAAGTGTGACTAGCCCAAGGTCACCCAGCAGCTGCATGTGGAGGAGCGGAGACGCGAACCCGGTTCCCCAGATTACGAGACTACCGCTCTTAACCACTACACCACACTGGCTGTAGTGTAGGGTGCAAGTCCTCTCCAAAATCCATCAGTTCCATCAGAACTTAAATTTATTTAAGTGGGAACTTAACCTGTTTCAAATGCGAGGGGTAGTCCCTATTAATATAATTGGCAACTTATGAATTTTTTAAAAATCAATTTCTGAGGGCTTAAAAAAAATACTCCTCCCCACCAGCTTCCCTTGAAGAAGTTAAAAAAAAAAAAGCTGAATCACAGCAATCCAATTTAATCTTTCGTTTCATGCAACATTCTGTCTTTCCGTCAGCATCTTGATCCAATTTTGGTTTCATCCATTCCAGTTGGCAAGGAACCATGACTTTCATAAAGGCTCCCTGTACACCAGCTCCCATATATTTGAGACCTTGAACAAACAGAAAGCCTTTGATGTTCTCGCAAGCTTCAAAACCACTTTGTCATTTCCAGTGATACGTGAGCCGCACTGGAGAGACACACAGTCATTATGGGTTTCGGGGAAGTGCCTTCTGCTCCCTCCGCTTGGTGTAAGTTTACCAGAGAACAAATTTACTGTAATCTTCCTGTTAAAACGCTGCTACCGTGCTACAGGATGGAGGGAGCCAGGAGGTCAGCCAGGCAGAGAAGTCCGCCCCACGCTAGTGGCCAGACAGCTTGCGACCAGGTCAGACTTTTGCAATTAGGATGAAACCAGATAAATGAATATGAACCTCATCAGGAGGACCCATGTGAATCCCACCCCTGGGCTAATGATCACTTCAAGACCAAATTGTAGTCTCAAGACTACAATGATTCAAGGGTTAGAGCACAAAAAGCATTTGTGGTTTCTTTTGAATCCCCTTCCCCCCCTTCCATGCCAAGGAGATGCTGGGCCAGTCAGAGTGACACTTCACATGGGAAAACACTGTAAGCATGCAGCCCATTTTCATATGCAGCCGGTGGAGAGCAGGGGTAGATGTAATGGATTGTCACAGGAGGGTTCTTGATCAGAAGATTCTCGATCAAATCCCATTTTCTGGTCTTTTCTGCTAAAAGGATCTCAGGGAGCAAGTGTCTGGAAATACATCTTCCTGAGCCTCAGTCACTCAGAACAGGAAAGCTGCTTATTTCCTTGACATCTGCTGGGATGGCGTCCCACAGGGAGGGCGCCACTACTGAGAAGGTCCTCTGTCTGGTTCCCTATAACCTCACTTCTCACAATGAGGGAACTTTGAATTGTGCTCAGAAACGTACTGGAAGCCAATTCAGATCTTTCAAGACAGGTGTTATGTGGTCCCGGCAGCCACTCCCAGTCACCAGTCTAGCTGCCACATTCTGGATTAATTGCAGTTTCTGGGTCACCTTCCATGGTAGCCCCCTGTAAAGCGCATTGCAGTAGTCCAAGTGAGAGATAACTAGGCATGCACCACTGTGGTGAGACAGTCCTCAGGCGGGTAGGGTCTCAGCCTGCGCACCAGTTGGAGGTGGTAGACAGCTGCCCTGGGCACAGAATTGACCTGCGCCCCCATGGACAGCTGTGAGTCCAAAGGATCCGACTTTGTATGGCATAGGGTGGCCTCTCCCACAAGACATACACTTGCATGGCTTCCAAAGAGGGTTAGGCAAATTCATGGAGGAAAAAGCTATGAGCTATCTCAATGGTTATGAGCAACCTCCACCGCTGAAGGCAGTGTGCCTTTGAATGCCAGTTGCTGGCACAAGTGGGGAGAGTGCTGTTGTGCTCAGGTCTTGCTTTCAGGCGTCCCATGGGCATCTGGTGGGAAACTGGGAAAATAGGATGTTGGGCAAGGTGGGCCTTGGGCCTGATCCAGCAGAGCTTTTTTATGGCCCCAATCATGTGCCCGTGAGACATGAGTGGAGTAAATAAATAACTTAGGGGGAAGCAACAGGTGGATGGGGTGGAGGGCCACCCCTAAGAAATAGCTAATGATCAGATAAAGGAGATATATATGTCTCCAGTTTATATACAGCTGGTGCCCCTGTTTCCTTTCAAAGCTGTGTATTCATCCCTTTGCATTGCAAAGCTGCTATTGGAGGCTGCTGGCTTTTGGAGCTGTCAAAATGAAACAGAGATTATGTGGTACCATATGTCAGGCTGCTGAAGCAAAGAGTTATTGTTCTAAAATGTTTGCTTTTCTGTCAAGATGGGAGTGGTGGAGAAATACACACACACACACACACACACACACAGAGAGAGAGAGAGAGAGAGAGAGAGAGAGAGAGAGAGAGAGAGAGAGGCTAGTGTAATGAGGGCAGAAGAACTTGGCATTACCCTTGACATTTCAAGTAGCTGTTTCATCTGCGTCCCCAAAGATACACATCCTCATTCATTTACTGTTCCTAATTCAGAAGCTACACAAACTTTGTGTTTTCCTCTAAGACAGGAGTGGGGGAGAGCTTGAAATTCCTCTGCAATTATTTTTTAATGCAAATGCATCCCCTCAAGCTTTTTAGTGCTGGTTGGTTGTGACAAATATCCCACAAAAGGCTCTTTAAAAACTGGCATATGTGCCAGGGCTAAAATGCATGGAGTTGGGAGCCAGGGCAATATGAAGATGAAAGATGACAACAGCATACCACTAATGTTTCTAAATTATTACTTTGTAGAATGCTTACTGGTACATCCTGGACAGGAGATCCCTATTGTTCCAGAGCTAGGCTCCATCAATAGACTAATCTTTACTGTGTTATACATACCCGCCTTTTGTTTGAACAATGTCTCCTCAGGGTTAGGTTGTCCGACATAAATGGAATTGTTACGCAGAAGTGGAATGAAATTGAAGCATACTGAGAAAATAAGCCTTCCATTTTGAGGTCAGCCATGGGACACAGAACTCACATAGTGTGTGAATGGCTCCATCAGCCTACACTACTGGAAGACTGGCCTAATTTTCTGATATAATGAAGGGAGGTTCTCTCTGGAATTGCATCAGCATTGAGTGACATGTGACATCTATGCATCAATGGTCCAAGAATTATTCAACTGTTTTCAGCTACTTGCTCTTTATGAATATCAAATTCTCCTAATTATTATTATTATTTTACAAAAGTCCTAATTGCAGATTTTGTTGCTTTAAAACATTTAGGGCAGGATGGGAGAACAGGCTCAATATCCCTGGTTTCAGGTGTCAGGCCTTGATGGAGTATGGTTCTAGGCCATCAGTTTCCAAGAATTGTGGGGGACGGTGAACTGTTAAACACAAGCAGATGTGGGGACAAAAGGAGGTCCTATAGGGGTCCATTTTTTCATGACTTACACTAGGTTGCATTTATTGCTTAGTTTTAGTGGTCATAATCCTAGCACCTCTGTCCCAATTTCTAATGTTCCATTCACAATGCAGTACCTGTTGTGCTATGGGACCGTGGCTTTTATTACCAATATACAATCATATCATGCCATATTTAAAATGGCAGGAAAGGCGTGTATGCCAGAACAGTACCCAGATTTTGTCCCATGTCAAAACTGTGATTTCCCAAGTGAATTTGTTTTTTCTTTCTGGAAACAATACATAAATACAAACTAAACTCCAGCTATGAATTCCACTAGATTTCCAAAAGTGGCTTTTCCATGGTGTGAAATGCGGAAGTGATCAGGTGAGGAAATGTCAAGAATAAATTGCTGCCCAACTCTAAATGCAGTGTGGGAGATTGCTTAAGATTGCTCTGGAGATTTTCTCCTTTGCAAACACCATTGAATTGGATAGGGGACGCTCCAGACCACAAGACTTAAATTTTGCTACAATTAATTAAGTTTAAGCATCTGATTAAATGCAAAGATCTAGAGGAACATTACAAAATCAATATTTGGAGAGAGAAAAATCCCTCTGATAACCATTCCCGGGTGTTAATAAAACAGTAAAATCAAGCACATACTTGGTATCAATGTTTTCAAATATGGAAACTGGAACTTACTCAGTTTACAGCTCTTGAAATTTTAATATCATGCAGAGAGACCGTTATATTAGGATGCATATTTCAGGCCAAAGGGAACTCAAAGCCCCAGAAGAAGAAGAAAAAGCATTCATAAACTCCACAATCTAATGCTGGCCAGCGAAAGCAGGTGATAAATTTTACATGCTTATTGATCCCAGTCCCATTGGCATTGCCTTTGCCATTGATTTAGCCATTGGAGCAGCCTGAGCAAGGCAGTGGGAGATGATAACAGTTTGAAGGCACCTTTATAAATCCTCATCTTGCCCAATCCAGAATGCCATAATAAACTTGGCAGATCATAAATGAAACAAATAAAGTTGTGTAATTACAACAGGGTTTGTGATGTAATAATTTGACACTGCAGGCATGTTGGATTTATGGCGATCCTCCTTGCTAGCCTCTCCATCAGAAAGGAAATGACTGGACCAACACAGTAGAAGAACACAAAAAGGTTTCACACAGGGTTTCCGGAACTGTCTATGGCTTCATGTCTGATTTCGTGTGGTGAATTTAATGAGTCGCTGGCCTTTTCAACAGTATCATGGCAACTTCTGCATCCTTTCAGCTCCATTTTACCCGTTCCATTGCCAAAAATGTTAGAATAAACATCTAGGAAGTTAAGATTTTACTTTTTAAAATTCCCGAAGTGTAGACTTTAGAAACAAGCTGCTTTATACTGAAACAGACAATAGTTTCATCTGGCTCAGTGTGGCTTAGTGTGGTGAAATACTTTAATCACATAGCATGTGATTATCATTATTACTATACAGTGGTACCTTGGTTTACGAACTTAATCCATTCTGGAAGTCCGTTCTTAAACCAAAACCGTTCTTAAACTGAGGCACACTTTCCCTAATGAGGCATCCTGCCGCCAATGCCCTTCCACCTTTTGGCTTCCATTCTTAGATCGAGGTAAAGTTCTCAAATCAAGACACTATTTCCGGTTTCACGGAGTTTGTAAACAAAATCATTCTTAAACCAGACTGTTCTTAAATTGAGGTACCACTGTATATATTTTTATATCACTTTTATTTATAAAAATAGTTATATACTGCTATATATCACAAAGCGTGTTCTCAATAAAGGAGAGCACGTGTTGCGGATGGGGACGGTCAAAACACTCTGTGGTAAGTAGGCAGGTTGGTATTAATGGGCCTGTTTGGATCCTGTTGCTGGGGCAAAATAGATGTTGCCAATTTAGGGGTGGGATCAGAGGGTATTTAAGCAGGGTCCACAGCAAGCTACTTTCTCTTTCGCTGTGGACATCGGATCAGTACCGAGCTTCAGCTGGAGACTGGTTGTATACCGACCTTATTTTCACCCCCCCCCTTTCAGTTTTCCCTCTTTTTTAATCTCTTTCTTGGTTTTGGTTATTGCTTTCTAATTTTCTTTACCTTCCCGGCGCTCAGATTTACCTACCGCATTTGGCGAAGGGTTGGGGCCCTCGGGCCTAAGGGCTCGTTGGGGGGGGGCGCTGGGGCGTTGAAGGACCAGTCCACCCTCGCCTGCTCCGAGGTTCTATTAAGGCCTGCTCCTGGCAGGCGGTGGTCTGGGGGCGGCGTGGGCGGCGCGGACGCCCGCGCGGCCCAGGGAGCGACGCGAGCGGCTCCCCTGCGGTGCTTCGTCGCCCGCTTAGCGGGCGCCTCGTGGTTGCGCTCCCCTCTTCCCCCCCCCTCCCCCACCCCCGTTCCGACGCCCGAACTCACCAGGGGGTCTGTAGGTCTAACCGTTGCGGCTGGCGGCTGGGGCGTAGGTTGTGCGCCACGTGGCGCTCACGGGAGGCGGTTTAATACTCCGCGCAGCATTCTTCGTGCCTTTTCGACGCGCTGGGGAGTGTGTTTGGGCCTACAAGCCTTGACCGTTTACGACGCCATTTTAGGGGCAATTTTGGCGGGAGCGCCATTTTGCCCATCCTCCAGGGCTCCGGCGGCCATTTTGTGTAAGGGCAGCTAGCTTGGAAGGGGAAGCGGTTCCCCCTAGTGGCTGGCTTGTGTTAAGCGCAGGTGAATTTGTTTACTATTTGGTGATGGTTTTCTTTGGCTGGTACTGATCTACGTTAATTTTCTGAATTTGGTGGCCATTGGGCAGCGTTCATTCTTATTTTACACTGATCGTTGATTTGACTACTGGTTGGTGGTACAGCAGGGTTGCCACTTCTGCTACTGACTTGCTCCTTGATTCTGCTTACTCAAGTGTTATTTTAATTTAATTTTTGCTTACTTAACTCTTCCTTCATTGTTTTGTTTACTCAAGCTTGTTATTTGGTAATTTGATTTATTCCTTTATTTTATTTATTACTATTATATTTTCTTTTCATCAGTAGTAGGAATGGCTCCCAAGAGGAAGGCGGCCGTAAGTTGGCCCGGGGCAGTGTCCTCAGCGAAGCGACCTATCAGAGGCCCATCCCAGGCCTTGCGTTCTCCGGAAACAAGTCCGTCTTTGAGGCGTCTTCAATCTATGGTCACCGATCTTGCTGATGACCCAGTGGCCTTGGCGCACGTGGAGGCTGAGATGGAAGGCCTGGTGCAACGCTGTTCAACTTCACCGACTCCTCCCGCGATGCCAGCTCATACTGCTGACGCATCGTCCCCGGCGTTGTTTTCTAGCGAAGATGAAGGAGCGAATCCTTCTGATGAGGGTTTCTTACCTAACACCCAAGTGTCTCAGTCCCCGGTTTTACCGGTGACCCAGGTAGCCCCAACAAGGGCGCGGAGGGGCGCCAGAAGGGCGCCCAGGCGAAGAGCCTCTGCCCGGGCCAGGGCCGCAGGGGATCCCTCAACGCAGTCCTTAACGGCTTTGAGGTCTGTGCCGGGTCATTCACAAGTTGTCTCCTTTCAGTCGGTTTCAGGCTCTGCCCAGCAGGACGATGGTTCAGAGTCATCGGTTGAGGACAGCCTTCCCCCTCCGCCAAAAGCCTCTTCCGGTGGGCACCGGCGCCATAAAAGGAGTTCTAGAAGACGCACCAAGAGGAGGCGTAGGGACACCTCTTCTTCTTCCTCAGGTACTTCATCCCAGACCTCTAGTAGTGATGAGGAAGCCTCTCTTAAGCTTTATTGGGGCTTTGGAGAGGCTTCAGGGCTCCCAAAATGGGCATGGGAGCGTAGGGCAAATTCACACAGGGCAAAGTATGGGGCGGTGCAGGAATGCCGGGAAGGAGTCCTGGTGCCCGACGTTAAGGTCTCCACCAACTCAGCCAGAGACATTATTCCTGGCGCGCACTTGTCCGCCAAGTTGCGCTCCAGGATTTTGGATGGCCGTTATGTGGATATATTTAGCCTGGCCCCCTCGCTGGAGGGCCAGGACTCGCAGGAGAGGGCCACGCCCTCTTCTAGGAAGCGGGTGGTCGTGGCTAAGGCGGATAGGACATTCGAACGCTGGCTGGACAGCTTCCAGGTTTTCGCTGGAGTGGTGTCAGCAGCTTATCCTAGGAGGTCTCTGCACTTATGGGTGTACCAGACTATAGTCCGTTCGGCCTTTACGATGGCTGGACAATCTGCTGTGATATCCTACGATGAGAATTTCAGGCGCAGGGCTGCCAAGATCCCTACGGCCCGTTGGGACCGGAAGGATCTGGATGTCTGGACCACCTATGTGGCCCCATGTATTGATAAAAAGGCACCGGAACCGCAAAAACCCAAGGCTGGCCCAGCGCGGCCAGGTCGCAAGCTGTTTTGCTGGGATTTTAATAAGGGCACTTGCCAACGGCAATTTTGCAGATACTCCCACGTTTGTGAGAAGTGTTCAGGTAGCCACCCGGCGTCCGCTTGTGCTGGGGGACGGCGGCCTTTTCGTAAGGGCGGGGGCTCTCAGCAGCCCTCTAAGTCTGCTCCCCAAGCCCCAGTTGTTGGGGCAGGAAAGTAGCGTGCTCCTTACGTTGGCCGATACCCCGGTCCGGCTTCAGCCGTTGCTTAACTTGTTAAAATCCTACCCGGACCGGGAGGCAGCGGCCTATTTGAGTGATGGTTTTTTGTTCGGCTTTAGAATCCCGGTAGTTTCAGCCCCGGTGGCGAGGAATACGGCAAACCAGAAGTCTGTCAAAGATATGCCAGATGTGGCGCGTAAGAAGATTGGGAAGGAACTGGCCCTACGTCGTATGGCTGGCCCCTTCGTTGCTCCCCCATTTCCTAATTTGCATGTCTCCCCTTTGGGTATAGTTCCTAAGAAGGCTCCTGGGGAATTTCGCCTAATTCATAACCTTTCACACCCTAGGGGCACATCAGTAAATGATGTCATTCCCCCGGAGCTTTGCTCAGTGAAGTATGCTACTCTTGATCATGCGATCAAGATAATTCGGAAGTTTGGGCCTGGGGCCCTTTTGGCCAAATGCGACATTGAATCTGCATTTCGGCTACTCCCAATTCATCCGGATGACTTCTGGTTGCTGGGTTTTTATTTTGATGGGGGATATTATATCGACAAGGCCATGCCCATGGGCTGCTCGGTGGCCTTGTCGCCTTTGAGTGCTTTAGTTCATTCCTGGATTGGGCATTGCGTAAAAGGACGGGGCTGGGTGGAGTCACCCATTATTTGGACGATTTCTTACTGGTCGCAGCAGGCGATACAGGTGACTGCGTGGTGTTATTACAAGCCTTGCGGCTCTAACGGAAGAGCTGGGTGTGCCTTTGGCAGCTGGAAAGACGGAGGGTCCTTCTACGCAAATGACATATTTGGGCATCTTGCTGGATACCGTGGCCCAAACTTCCAGCTTGCCGGCAGATAAGATATTCACCTTACGGGCGGTCATTGAGAAGATGCTTCCTTTGAGAAAGGTTACCTTGCGACAGCTGCAGTCGTTGCTGGGGCACCTGAACTTCGCCTGTAAGGTGGTCGCTCCTGGACGACCATTCTGCTCTCGCTTGGCCAGGCTCATGTCGGGCTTGAGAGCCCCGCAGCATAGGGTGCGCCTCTCTAGTCAGGTGCGGGCTGACCTACGCATTAGGCTGGAATTCCTGGCGGACTTCAATGGGGTGTCTCTGTGGCAGGACTCTCTAAACTTACAGAATGATTTTCAGGTGCATTCGGACGCTGCGGGATCGCTGGGGTTTGGCCTGTTTTGGGACGGTAGGTGGTGCGCAGAGCACTGGCCGCCGGCCTGGCGTGGGGAAGCTATAACTCGGGACCTAACTTTTCTTGAGTTTTTTCCCATTGTAGTGGCCGTGCATCTGTGGGTCGAGCATTTCAGGAACCGTCGAGTTTGCTTTTGGTCTGATAACATGGCAGTGGTGAAGGTGCTGGCTAAGCAGTCTTCACGATCTCCTAGGGTGTCTGCTTTGTTACGGGCTTTTGTTTTACATTGCCTGCGTTTCAATATCGTGTTCTCTGCCCGTTTTGTACCTGGTGTATCTAACGAGATTGCTGATGCTCTGTCCCGTTTTCAGATGGAGCGCTTCAGGTCCCTGGCGCCAGAGGCTCGAGACCGTCCGGAATTTTTCCCGGATCACCTCTGGAACCTTGGCAGCACTTAGTTTTACAGGGAGTAGCTGCATCCGTTGCGCCCTCCACCTTGCGGTCTTATAAGAAGGCCTGGACTGATTTTTGCATTTTACGGGGCAGTCAGTTGCGGGGGTGGTTAGTACCCCCCATTCCACCTCTCAGGTACTCCAGTATTTGGCGCATCTGTATCAGATGCATCGCGCAGCTAGGACAATGAGAATCCATGTAGCAGCGATTTCCTTCTTCAGCAACGCATTTTTTAATAAGGATCCCTGTCGGAAGTTTGTAGTGAGGAAAGCTCTGGAGGGCTGGGGACGCCTTCGTCCATCCAGGCCAACCTCCAGGCGGCCCATCACGTTTGATTTGCTGACAAGGATACGCAGCAAACTAAGGGGTATCTGCTGGACTAAATATGAGGCTCGGCTATTCTCCGCAGCATTTTCTCTGGCATTTTTTGGGGCCCTGAGAGTAGGGGAGGTGGTCCTTGAACCTAGGCGGGACGGAGGTTCGAGGGGTTTACTGTTGCAGGACGTGAGCGTGTCTCCGTCGGAGCTGCAGGTGAATGTCAGAAGCTCAAAAACGGATCAGCTGGGAAGGGGAGCGGTTATTCGGCTCCCGGCAACTGGGGAGGTGGGCCCATGCCCTGTTAAGGATCTCCAGAAATTCCTGGCGGTACGACCTCCAGGTGGGGGCCCCCTGTTGCTACACGAAAACGGGCAATCGTTGACAAGACAACAGTTCACTAAGGTATTACGCAAAGCTATTGCAGCATGCGACCTTACGGCTTCTGAGTTTGCTCCTCATTCCTTCCGGATTGGGGCAGCGACGACAGCCGCTCATTGGGGTCTAACGGCGGAAAGGATTAAGGATTTGGGCCGGTGGAAGTCGGATGCCTTTAGGGGTTATGTGCGGAAATGATGCGTTTTCGTGTGCTTACGTCTTTTGTTTCCACCCTAGGCCCTGTTGCCATTCGCATCTGGATTGTGGGGCACAGTATTGTGCATTGGGCGGCTAGCAGAGCTCGACAGTCCGGATTGGGTGCCGGCCTGGGTCTTCCGCAGCACGTACGAGTGTCTTGGATCTCCAGACGGGGGATGCTGTGGAAAGAACTTTTGCCACTTATACAGAGGCGTGTTTCCTTGGAGGGCCCTCCTACGGCGATGGTGATACAGCTGGGAGAGAATGATATGGTCTCCTCCTCATGTTTTGTTTTACGTGCGGTTATGTTGCAAGATGTGAGGGAATTGGCAGCCTTGCTGCCCGACACTAAAATAGTTTGGTCACAGTTGCTTCAACGTCGCATTTGGCGGGGTAGTCCCTGCCCGGCTGCCACCGAATGAGTCAGGAAGCGGATTAACTCTGCAGTGAGCAAATTGGTGGTTGAATTGGGTGGGCTTGTGATTCCTCACCCTCTTCTTACATTTCAGGCTGTTGAATATTTTAGGATGGATGGGGTTCATCTTTCCTCAGTTGGGAATGACGTTTGGTTGAATTCGGTGGTGGCCAAGTTGAAGGAATGGTTGGGTTTGTGAGTGGTTGGCGGCGAGCGTAAGAGCTCGAGTGGCGGTTAGGCATTGGTTTAAATTGGTTCGAGGAGGGGTATGGATTGGCTGTGCCTGCCCCTCAAAAGCTGCTGCTGCACGGGAATTCCGTTAAAGGAATTCAGGGGCTTACCATCCTTTCGTCCAAACCCCTGGAATCGGGTTTGGGCCGTGTAAGCCCCTAGGAGCATGCGGGGAGAAGCTGAGGGTCTGTGCCGCAGCTCCAGTTATCCCTGATCTTGTTCCTCCACACTGGCTTCCGCTGGAATCCGGGAGTCAGTGCTGTCCCCAGGCGGGGGGGACAGATAGTCATAACCAATGCCTAAGCAACCACTCATAATTTGTATGATTAATAAAGTTGTGGCCAAAATTTATGCCAAAAACCTTAAACAAAAATCATGTGTGATGTGTGAGTTATTGGGGAAGGGTGTTTTGGGGGACCTCAGCACGCAAATATATATATATATATTGAAGTGGTTTTGCAACAGTAAAAGTAAGATAAAACCATACAATAGCATATAATTAAGTTATGGAACAGTGTATAAACTATGGAACTTGCTTCCATAGGTAGTGTTGGTCTTCAATCTAGATGGCTTTAAAAGAGGATTAGAAAAATTCCTACTGGATATGGCTATTGATGGCTTCTAGCTATGGCTATGGCTATGATCTACCTCCTGTGTTGTAGGCAGTTTGCCTCTGAATACCAGTTTCTGGAAAACACAGGAGGGGAGATTTCTGTTGTGTGCAGGTGCTGCTTGTGGGCTTTCCATAGGCATCTATGGAATCGCCACTGTGAGAACAAGATGCTGTGCTTTTAAACAAAAAACAAAGCAAGGTTCAAAGGATAGCTGCGTTCCGGTTCCTGTATTGCTTCAGGAAGCATTAGGGAGATTTGCAAATTAGGACGCTTTGCATTAAAATATGAAACCAATGCAGAAATGTGGCAAAATGAATTTACGGTAAGTTTGTAAAAATTATAAGAAGCTGAACAAAACAGAAAGTGTTGGATTTGTCAATCTCTCCATTCAGAAGTGGAAGGAACAGAAGGTGGAGCTTGGATTCTCTCCCACAAATTCATTCATTCCCTCCCTCATGTCATGCTCAAAGTAGGTCAAAATGACATCATTTTATCCTGATTGTCAAATGTAGGCCCAGCTAAGTGGGTGTAGTTTCTGTTTGTTTGCTTCCAATACCACTGATCAGTTTAGCTGCATTGCTGGTTTGTTGTTTGGTTAATTTTTATGGACAATTTTAAGAAGTTTAATGGAATTGCTCTGTGGTAGGGGAGTCATCATTGAAAATTATTGTTATTAATTATATACCGCTTAATGCCAATATAGTTTTCTATGCAGTTTGCAAAGTGTGAAAACCAGCTTCAATGCCATTAAAATATAAGCATCCATAATTAAAAGACACAATAAAAGAATCCCATTAAAACATTCCCATCCATAATTAAAATCTATAACAATTCCATTAAAACAATGCAGCCATTAATACAGGAGACTCAGCTGAAGAAATCAAGGGAATGCCTATGCAGACATGAGCATCTTCAGGAGTAGGAATGATGCACAAGTTCATTTCAGGCTTGCTTTTCAGAGGACTTGAGGGCAAACAGGGTATGAGCCTTCCAACTATGGATGGGGAGAAATTTGATTCTGTTCACATTCAAAGGTGAACCTACCAGATCTGCACACAATATGCAAACTGAGATGCAGTTATCCTCTGAAATTTGCACTTCTCTGAATTTTGCAATGCAATTCTCCAGCCAAGTAATGCATACAAAAACACATATCCTAGGGTAAAGTGTGCACCAAAATGCATAGGGGAAATACAGACAATAATGCATAATATTAGGGAAATGGCTTTGCAAAAATGTGTGGTGGCACCTACACTTTGGACCTCCCTGCCTGCTAACATAAGGCAGGCATCTTCACGGTACTCTTATTGCTAAAAACATTTTTGTTTAGACAAGTCTACCCAGATATAAAGAATGCTGATGTGTTTTTAGTTTGTTGCTGGTTTTAATTTCTTGAATGTTTTAAATGTTTTTAACTAATTATATTATTGCTTTATTCTTTATAAGCTCCTCAAATTTAAGATTGGAAACCCCTATGAAAGAAACAGAAATTGGCAGATTTTCCCTACATCCCCCAAGCTTCCCTACTCACCCACCCCAGTGTAGTCACACAGACTCCTTCCTTATCTGCTTCTAAGAAAAGCAGGAACAGCAGCAGTGCCTTGGCTCCAAGCAAGATGCCGCACAGTGGATTCTGGGAGTTGTAGTTTAATAGCTCCAGCAACTCCATCAGAAATGCTGGGCGATGCGGGATGTGAGAGGAAAGGAGAGTGAGGGGAAAACCTCTCATTTTTGCCTGTTGTCATAAGAAGCAGGAAAGAAGGGAAGGGAAGTTAGGTCTGCATTGGCACTGGGGTGAGATGAGGTGGCTTGAGGGTGGCACAGGACACAGGAAGGAGACAGAGTGGCCTGAACCCTAATATGTCTTGAGAATGTTGTCTCAGTTTGTGTGCATGTGGAGGGTGGGACACAGAAAAATCCCAAACCAAGGCAGGTCTCAGTAAAGTTCATCTATCCTTACTGAAAAGCAGTCTAGAAACTCTGGTTATGAACATCCATTTGCTTGCTATGGTGCCTGATATGTATAAACGGCCAACTGACATTTGAAGCACTCCTAATTCAGCGATGGGGAACCCAACCCCTCCAGATATTGTGGGACTCCAATTTCCATCAGCACTAGCCAGCATGGCCAATGGCCAAGGTTGATGGGAATTGCATGCCAACAACATCTGGAAGGTCCACATTTTAACATTAAGTTAATACCCCTCCCTCAAAGACAGCTCCTTCTCTATCCCTCTCACTTTTTTATCTTTTCCAAATGGTTGCTCTTGAATTTCATCAGAAACGACTTGGAGGATCTTCTGTTAAAAGAACAGCTTTTATCTACATTCAAATATATATTGTTTTGCCTCTGAAACATCAAAGAGAAGATGTCTCTACATATTTTATTTCCAAGAGGGGGGAAAATCAGCTCTCCCTTTATTAACATGGGCAATGTTGATTCTTGTAATAAAAAATGCACAAAAGCCACATTTTTGATGAATAGGTAATATGGAACAGCACTGGGTAAGAGAGCATTAATGTTCCTTTAGTGGCTTGCTGGGATAATGTAATGGAAGGGTCTGAACTGATATCATGTCACAAGTTGTGGGGTGGTTTTTTTTTAAGGTCAGTGGTCTTTTCCATTCTCATTCCCTTTTAATGGGCATTTTTATTGACCTCTCAAAGCTGCCACATGGTTCAAGTCCAGCTAAAAACATCTACTTGTCATAGATCATCAGGAGTGCTTTTTTACACATGGGCAAAAAGATATCACAAGGTCTTGGATAATGCGATCTCATCATGCCAAGAGCAAGCATTAGCGTATATGAATTATTGTCTGGACCAGGGTAGTAGAGATATACGACATAAAAATGTAAAAAGAGCCTGCTGGATTGGGCCAATGGCTCATTAGTCCAGTATCCTGTTCTCACAGTGGTCAATCAGATGCCAGTGGAAAGCTTGAAAGCAGGACCCACTCAATTTGTCAACAACTTGTTTTTGTCAAAAAATATCCCTTCTTTCAACTACCGTAATTTCAGGGAATGGCAGCAATTTTTAGGAAGGGCCATAGCTCAGTGGTAGCTTTGCATGCAGATTCAATCCTTGGCATTTCCAGTTAGGGCTGCTGCCAGTCAGTGTAGACCCGGCTTCCTCAACCTCAGCCCTCCAGATGTTTTGAGACTACAATTCCCATCATCCCTGACCACTGGTCCTGCTAGCTAGGGATCATGGGAGTTGTAGGCCAAAAACATCTGGAGGGCCGAGGTTGAGGAAGCCTGGTGTAGACAACACTGAACTAGGCGGATCAAAGGTCTGACTTGCTGTAAAGCAGCTTCCTCTGTTCTGAACTGTATGCCTGTCCCTGTGCATTGTCCTGCCATGTGCTCTCTCTCAACTGCCCGTGTTTAGCCTACATTAGGGTTGCCATATTTCGAGAGGTAAAAATCCAGACACAAAAAGTTGTTGAGCCCAAACTGCCCATGCCAGAGTCAGAGCCTGAACCAGAGCCGCCTGTGCACACACACACAAAAAATTAAAACTCAAAATCCAGGACATTTGCTTTAAAATGTACAATTTCCCCCAGATGGGCATGTCAGGGAATTCCCAGGCATATGGCAACCCTAAATGATGTCATGTTGCTAAATCGGAGACAGGGGTGGCAAACCTGTGGTCCTCCAAATGCTATTGGACCCCAACTCTCATCAGCCCTAGCAAGCATGGCCACTTTGCCCTCATTGCTCCACCAGCTTTTACCACTGGCTCCTCCCAGCACTGACCTCTGACCCCCAGACAGTTGCTCAGAAGGGAATGAAGTCCTTGGGCTGAGGAAGCTTCCCCACGCCTGGTGCAGGAGTTCTGAGAAGGAGCTGTAGGTGGAAGTATGCAAACTGCTTCATATTCTCTCTCATTCTGCTCTGAAAGCAGAGATTTGTCCTTCCCACCAGCTGCCATTCACCCCCCTCCATTTTGCACTCCAGTTCATTTTCGATTGCTAAACCCCTTTTCTTTTTCCCTTTAATTGCCATGGTGAAGTCACAACTCACGTTTCAAGGAAAGTGAGCAAATTGACTGCTTTTTCTCCCTCTGGAGGTATTGTGTGTTTAGGCCAAACTTAGCCAGCCACGTCCTATTCTATATGCAGCTTCCATCTTTTATTTTATTTTCCGGAGGTATAAGGTACCAGGCATGCATAATGCATATGGGTCAAGTTTGATTGCTGAGGAAGAAGGCAATAATGCAGGACTAATTATTTTCTTGACCTGATGGGGTAATATTTTATTTAACTCTGCATGGAGGGAGCTAAACTAGCTGGCAGGGAACTGAGAGAGAGAGAAAAAGAGGCAGTGTATTCTCAAAGGAACACCACTAGTTTATGCCACAGCTTTTATTTTTGCATATACCAAATGACTGAGATAATTCTGAGCTGTTATTTATTCATGATGTGTTTATTTGGGCTCCAAATGCAAAGCTTAGATTTTTCCTTTTCCTTTTTTCCATTTCATTTTTTTAAAAAATGTTTGCCACCCCTTTTGCCTAATATGTGTTAAGACTGCACACACACACCCAAAACCATTTACTGTCTAGAGGGTAAGGAGAGTGACATTGCTCATCATGTGCAAATAAATGTGAAGTAAGCTAGTCAGCTCAAGTGGAATGAATTACTGTCACTGGTAAAATAAGGGAAGAAGGAACAGCTACCTTGGGAACCGAGAAAGAGACTCCCGAGCAGGTACAGCTATTGAGCGCCTGGGATAACACTTACAATGATTTATCAAAGACCACTTGAAAGCACTTCTGAGGCATTAAATAGGCATGAAAAAGAGGCTTTAGAGGCAATGGGATGATGCCAGAATGGACCGATTAGGCAGCTCAGAGGTTTGACTCAAGGAGGTAACCAGCAAACAAGGACAGGGATTTTGTTATTCTTAAAAAAAAAAACTTCGAAGACAGGCCTACCCATTTAAGGCAGGCAAAGGAGTGAGTGCCCCAGAGATTCTATGAAAGGGGATCCAATAACTAAGAGCTGGTAGCTTGAATAAAAAGAACAAAATATGGCTGTCTGTAGTATTTGATTAGAACATGACCAGAAAGTTGAAGGGCTTCTACATCAGAGATAAATGGAAACATGGGGTCGTGACTTTTTATTCCACACTAACTTTACACATAAACATGATCTCCAAGATTTTATCAGCCCAGTGTTTTTTACCTGGGATTCTTCCAGTTATGTGCTATAACACATAGCTAATCAAATGCATCTCTGTAGAAAGGCTGGATCTCAGTGGGGAATGGTCATAGCTGAGTGGGAGAGCAATTGCATTGCATGCAGAAGGTCCCAGCTTCAATTGCTGGGCTGGAAGAGACCCCCTGCCTTAAATCCTTGAGAGCCACTGAATGTTACTGTAGACAACAGTAAGCTGGATAGATAAATGACTCAGTCCAAGGCAGCTTCCTATAGCCCTGTGCATTCAAAGTAATCATTTTTATAAAGCAGATTAAGACCTATCTGTATGTATGGGTAGCTTTCCCCAACCTGTAGTCCAGACATGTTGGACTACAACTCTCATCATGCGTGGTCATTGGCTCTGCTGGCTGACGCTGATTGGAGTTGTAGTCCAAAACATATGGAGGGTACCAGCTTAGGAAAGGCTGGCTAAAGGTGTTGCTTCTGTGTAAAATTCTCACTTGACAACACAAAAAGATGACACCAATTCAACCTCTAAACATTTTAGGGAAATTTGCATCACCCAAAACTCTGCCCCTACCCTAGAATTAGAGGGTTTATCAAGACTTATCATTCACAATAGGACAGAAGAAGAAGAAGAAGAAGAAGAAGAAGAAGAAGAAGAAGAAGAAGAAGAAGAAGAAGAAGAAGAAGGCTTGAAGTTAGTTGAACTTAGCTCCCACTGAGTGAGGTTGACTAACTTAACCTAGATCAAGTCCATGATTGTTTTACTATGGAAACCCTGCAAAGGAGCTGTGTAAACACAGGGAAATGAAATCCATGAGTCTCCAATGTATACATTGTGCTCTGAAAATCTGAGCCCAGGCACACAAGAGCACCAAAGCTTAAATATATCTTATAAGTGGAAACGTTGATCAAGGTATGTTCAAATCCAACACCAGACTTGAAACTGGGAGTATGAGGTCTTGACATTTTCAACTGGGCATGATTCACGATCCTAACCAACCTTTTTTACCAAGTGCCACTGGGGCTGCAGGAAAGCTGAACAAAATTTGAAATAGCTAACTGACATCTCTAGTTTTCAGTCAAATTGAGAGCATTTATCTGTCAAGTGTTTTTTCAATTGCAATAGTTTTACGTGCGTTGCCAAAATCCACCATTACTTCATCATGACCTATTTAAAAATGGCAAACACAGGTAAAAATGATCAAGAATTTATGCTGTTTGAGATTATAGGGCAATGGCAAAAGAAAAAATAGACATGTCCAGTGGTTACTGCTTATTCAAACCATGAGGCAATCAAAAGTAAGTATACCACACAGATGCTGATATGGTAATGAAAACTTCAAGACTGGATTATTATAATGCACTCTATGTGGGGCTCCCCTTGTACTTAATGCGGAAGCTGTAGTTGGTGCAGTTTGCTTCCACACTATTACTGACAGGAATGAGACCTTGTCAGCC
The DNA here is from genome assembly GCF_965153285.1 of Podarcis tiliguerta. Classification (NCBI taxonomy): domain Eukaryota; kingdom Metazoa; phylum Chordata; class Lepidosauria; order Squamata; family Lacertidae; genus Podarcis; species Podarcis tiliguerta. Next base: position 35,437,122 of record NC_139541.1, on the reverse strand, counting down.
TATAATCTGAGATCTGTGCTCAGTTGTCATCTTTAAAAAACATACACACAAAAACGCAACAAAGCTGTATATACATTATACTAAATAAATATGAGAGGGAGATATTGTTGATTTTCAAAACAATAACAGAATCAAATGCACAAATTGAACAAGGTGGAATCTGAGCAGCAGAAACCCATTCTCTGCTCAGGTTTCCGCAAACAGTTTTGCTAATGTAAATCCTTCTGCAACATCAAATCCCCATCTTCAGTTTAGAACATCCGCCAACAATATCAATAAGCATTTGATTTGATAATCGCAACTCAAAAGAATGAATTTAGGGAGGCAGCACAGTAAAGACTTGTGACCAAGGGATGCTCTGAAGAGATCTGTCCTCTTTAATGTTAGAGCATTAGTGGAATTATCTAACTTTTCGAGAGAATCCTGCAGTTTATTTAAATGAAGTGGGGTGGGGGGAATCTAACTGAGATTATCACAGCTCAGGTCACTTCTCCAGCTTATTCAGCTGCAGCGAGACGCGTGGTACGTCATCACAAAGATCATTTTAATGGGCTTGGGAGCCATGCGATACTGTTTATAATCAACCCTCCAAGTGGGCTGTTTGCCTGCCCCTCCCCAATGCAGCCTCCCTTGAAGAGAGTTCCTACACAATCATTACAAATTGATTGCAAAAGAGCTAACAATCATGATTAAATCATTAAATTCTTGTCTACGCTTCAGAGAGTGGAGAGAAAATTAACTTCCCACCAACCTAATTTTTTTTCCTGAACATGAAATAATGATTTTCTGCCCGTCTAATTACAAAGCCAACATCTGATCAAGCCAGCATCCAGAGGGGATTATCACGTGTGCGAGTATTAGACCTCATTACCAGCTTGAGTGCAAAATTATTACATCTTGTAATTGGATGGTGAGATTTATATACAGATCGGGCCGGTTTCTGTAAGATTGCAATTACAAGCTTCGTTGGTTAGCTACTTATCACTCAGCACAGAAGAGAAGAAAATAAGCAACAGAAAAAGCATTTCATTAACCCATAACCCTATCAAGGGAGAACCACTGTAACATCCATGTCTGCATTAGGGAGAACAGCTAAATTCACAGATGAAACAATTTATTATACGCCCCGCAAATGGGATTTCATTTTGTTTAACCCCTAATGAACTATTTGGGTAAACTGTATAAGCAAACCATCCATTTTATAGACAACTAGGTTCAATATAGTAATTATAAAGGGTAACTGACTGAAATAAATACTCATCTGCTTAGGGGCAAGGTTATTAGGTATACGATTGCATGTAGCTCTGAGCAGCCACAATAGGCAGAGTTTTGACTTGGCTCTTGATGGGAACGGGAAACATATTTGCATTAAATTAGAAGAGGGGAGACCTGGGAAATCCAGGCACTTTGTGGTGAAAAAACAAACCCAAACAAACATGCTTTTTAAAAGGACGACCTACAAAACAATCCAGGTTGCGTAGGATCTGCCAAGCTAAAGAGTTTGTTTAAATAGCCATTAAAAATTACACATTTGGGATTTCGGTAGGAAGGAACGATTAGGGCATTTTAAAAGAGTATCTTGATAAAAGGCTGCTTGATTAGTGTTCTTTGTTTTCCCCTTTCTTCCCCTTCTTTGGAAAGGCTGTGAGGGTTGTTTTTTTTTTTAAGTGACTTTTCATATTTTGTTTGTTTGCTAAGATTTGCATTCTGACTCCAAGAGATGTGGGTGGGAGAGAAAAAAATCTGGCCATGCTCAGGACCTTTGCCAAGGCTACTACCTAGTTAAAAGAGATATAAGGTATTCCAAAAATGAGGAGTACCCAGAGAGAATTGAAAGCAAATGAACGACCAGATCCAAAGTTCTCCAGGGTTTGTGCTGGAATATTGGAAGATTGGGATGGTAAATTTTGTTTCCACCTTTCTCCATCACCTTTGTGATCCTCCCTCCCTTATTGTTTTTAACAATTCCCCATAGAGATTGGGATCCAGTTCAAGAATAAAAAAGTACACCAGTTCCATGCTGATTTAATTTCTTTATTTACTTCAACCCCCTCCTTTTTGATAACTTTATTTTTTGAAAATAACATGCAAGTCCCTCAACAAAAAAACCTCAAGGGATACAGTGAAACTGCAGCATAAGAATATACAGTCAGGAGTGTAAAGCATAGAATATGATTTACCCAAGAGCAACCAAGAATGTCTCGGTGTTTATGAGAGTTCAGGACTTTCTCTTATTCACACGGTCAACAAATCAGCAGCCATTCAATTGTAAATGAGTCTTTGTGTCTCTGTCCGCTTGAGAGTCATATTCTGTTGGTCAATTTTTGTATTGCAACCAATTGCCAGACTCTGTTAAGCAAATTTGATAAGGGTGTCCCGTCACAAAATTCATATATTGCTTGACTGTAATTAAACCTTGGAGCAGGTTATTAAAAAGATAAAACTATTTAAAACATTCAAAACAATAATTAAAATCAACGATAAGCTAAATACCAGATAAAAGCCCATGTCAGCATTCTAGATATCTAGGTAGGCTTGCCTAAACAAAAAAAGTATTTTTAGCAGGTGCCAAAAGGTACCAAAGGGCAGGTGGTGCCATAATAAAAAAATTGAGGTCTTACCAGTGTGAAATGAGTATAACATAGCCCCTCTAACAGAGTCAGATGTGAAGATCAAAGAAGTTGATAGAGGGGGTATGGGGTAAGGAGATCTTGCAAGTGATCTTGCAACAAACGATGTAATCCACACCCCACCCGAACATTCAAGGCAAATATCAAGGAAGAAGCACCTCTCATGTCTCACCCAGAATGCTTTCTTTTAGCCCCTGTGTCATTGGAACACCAAGAGAAAAGTGAAGGATTACAACTGCAAGAAGGATGGCTCCCTTCTGCTCTGTGTGTGATCTCCCTCTCTGCACATACCCTGTGGCTCTGGGATCTATCTACATCCTCCCACCACTTTGTGCACCATGGAACTGCAGACTTAAGGAACAAGCCTTCTGATTGGAGATGTTTGTCCCAGCCTGCATCGTATTAGAATGAATTGGAATGATTATTATTAATAAATCAATAAATTCAGTTTTCAGTCACTTTGTACAGTAAAAAGTCTCAAAGCAACTTGATAAAATGAACTGCAACACAACATTTTAAAATAATTTAAATTAATTTAAATGCAGAAAAAAATTAAAACAGCGACAATACAAAGCACATACAATGCTCATCTAGCAAGATATAGTAAAGGAGAAGTTCTACCCATCCTACTGAAAGATGAGCAGCACCGTGGAAGTCAGCATCAAGTAGCCAGGAGCCTGGGTAACAGAAAGGTCTTATCCTGACACCTTTCTGGAGAGAGCATTCCACATTTGTTTGCATTTCAAATTGTTTTCTACATGTATGATTCTGGCTGTTTTAAATTGTCTTTATTCTATTGTGAAATCACTTTGATATGATTGCTAATGAAGTGTTTCATAAATGAAACAAACAAACAAACAAACAAACTGATTTCCTTAAGTGATCAGCCACACATTGTAAATACACACCCTAAATTCACATGCATAGGGCATTTTATTGTGGCATTGTCTGCCGTGTAGAATTTATTCTGTCATCTGATTTTACACCTGGGTCTGATTTTAGAGTAGGTACACCAGTCACAGGCTTCATTTATTAATTTATTTATTTGCCCAAAGCAGATTCATAAAACTGCATTTCAGGTAGTTTTGCTGGCTTTCTCTATCATGCACTTCATAATTTTTCTATACCATTTTGGGGCTTTTCAAAATATTCTGTGGTTTCTCTCTCTCTCTCTTTCTTAATGTTTTCAAATTTGTAAGATCAAAAAAGAAGAACATATACAGCCCTCCCTTAGTTCTTGGTTAAATAATAATACTCAAAAAAATGTGTACAAAAAAGCAAAATGTTGGGTAAAATGCCTTTTTTAGAATGCTATTTTTTGTGTGACCATAACAAAAAAAATGAATACCATAGATTTATGTGCAGAACAGAACAGATTTATGTACAAACATGCAAAAAATGCCATATACCAGATCTACAATGATCTACAAAAGCTGGTGTCACAATAGATCTGTTAGTTTTTACAGTGGCACAAAATTATTCTGTTGTTTTTCTTGCAACAGACTGATGTGACTGCTTGACTGGAAGTCTGTGTGTGTGTGTGTGCGCACTTAAGTGAACCGACTGGGCAACCATTGGTCAGAGAATAGCATGACGAGCCTCATCATAGCACAAGGTTTCTTGCTATTGGTTGCTGCAGCTAACTTTGCATTTATTCCATGCACTCCTGGCTGCTTGCAAGGGAGCCTCAAGTCCTCTTGCAACATCCGTCACATGTTTCTTCAAGAAGATGATGCGGGTGGGTGGGGAGTTGTAGGGGGAGGGGGAGACAGAGGGAGGAGCCCTCTCAGCACCATGCCGATTAAATACCATTACAACTTTCCTGCTTCTGCATACTACAGTAGGCAATCAATATAGGCTTACATTTTATGAGACAAGGAGTTAACTTGTTCAATTATGGCACAGACAGCTCTATTCTTTTGTAACAAGTAATCTGGATAGTGAAATCGATACTGACAGGCCCAATGCATGCCAGCTAATTTCATATTATCCTCAGCCAATCAGGTGGCGAGGAGTAATAGAGTAGCTGTTACAGTTCATTACCGGAGAGGTGGGATCAATATCGGTACAATAAGAGGATTGGCAATACATCTGCCGTGCAAGGAACCCCGAAGGGGCAAAAGTCCCAGCAGTAAACTGAGCAAGCCTTCGTTTGCATAGGCAGAGAAAAACAAAACAAGGGCAGGGAACTCTGAAGCAAGGTTTCCATTCCTTGACCTGCAATTAGAGAATAAAGCATCCCAGAATGGGAAGAGGGATCTACAAAACCACCCTGGAAAAACTCTCAGATAGAACAGGGGGCAAAGATGAACAAAGTGGTATTGGCTGATAAAGAGCCATGTGTGTTTGTGGGAGGGAGGGAGGAAGGGGGAGAGGGAAGGAGGGAGATCACGTGCCCCAGGAAGAAAATAAGGGGAGCAGAAGAGAGCAGCAGTGCACTCCTGTAAGTGAACAAGAAACCATTGGCTCCTTGAGAAGCATGCACATCTGTGCACAAGGCAGACTTGGTGAAATATCCAAAGGATCAAAGCATTTTAATTAGCATCATGGCCAAAGTTTATCCTGCATGCATTTTCCCCTTACCGTTCTCCCTCAATTACTGAGAAAAGAAATCACACTCGGAAATTATCGAAGGGAAGAAAAACATTTGGTGGAATTCTCATTTTTATTCTTACAATTTTATAATCCACACTTTCATTAAAATATATCAGCACAGAGTTCACCATGTAAGGATAACAACAACAAAAGATCCATAAAAACATCAATAGAACATCAATAGATATATTGTTGCACTTATATTACTTTTGAGGTGGCCAAGGGTTTGCAAGCATCCATGCTTTCATTCTACAAATAATCTAATCAGCAGTCTTCACTCTGCAGCCCTTCTGGGTGACCATGCTTCAATAAAAGTCCAGGAGAAGACTTGGAGTCCAGCAAGGTATGGAGAACTGCAAGTTCTCCATCCCTGCTCTATAGCCTTCTAAAATAGTACGAAGGGGGCATCACAAGGAAATCTAAATAAACTTCTGACAACTGCACAGATCTAAGGGCGAAATCTCTTCTGCCTCACTCCAATAACACAAGAATGGGCTCTCTCTGCTATATGTTGCTACTTGGGATAGATAAATCTGTCAGTTGTGTCTCTTGGTTTCTCATTTTTCTTACCTTAATAGTTGTTACCAACAGCTGCAGGAGGAAATCAAAACCATTTTCCAATTGGTTCTCTTTCTGCTAGAATTCACCAGTTTCTATCCCCTGATCTGTCCCTGGGCCCATTTTTAAAATCGGAAGTTTACAATCATATGTGCAAGAGAAAGTCTCAACTGTTGTTGGCAGAGCCAATATATCACTCTTGATTCAACTTAATACATCAGTTTTGTTTCATTTGGGCTGTTGGACAGCTCAGATCTAAGGTCCTGTAAGCCGTCATCCACCTGGGACCTCTTAATTAGCTGTACCATCCACAAGCAACCTGCAAAGAACATAGGCCAATGAAGAGCACCATTTCTGAGCTAACATTCCCCCTTTTAACTGACTACGTAGAGATTAGTGTGAGGTTAAGAACATAGAAGGTAAATGGCAAGTTTTTCTTATGGATTCCAGAAAACTATAAATCAATGAATATTATGCCAAAATATTATTTGGCAGGCAACTTGTAAGGCTGAATCTAGGTGCTTCCCCCTTCCCCATACGCACACTTCCCCAGGCCACTTCTAGACAGATGTTAAGTGAGAAATTGAGGCATTTCTTAGTAAAAGATAAATGGTCCTAACTCATCCTCAGAGAGACCCTTTTCTATTTCAGCATCACCAGTCTCTCGGTGTATGCACTTTTCCTTAACAGTTATAGATCACTGGTATAGGCTAGCTTTCATATCATCACTCCCAGGCGGCCAAGCCTGTTGAACTCTGAACCTCTCAAGCACTTTCCACAACCAGTTAAATGGGAAAAGACAAGAGCAAGAAGCAACAACACTCAGCCCACTTACACCAGGGCAGCCCTACAGACTGTAAGCAAAGCAGTCTTTTTAACACTTGTGCTAGCGATGATGCCAATTCATCAGGATACAAATTTGCCCACCTATCATGGTTTGACTGGATCTGGGATCACTGTATTGTCTATGGGCCAGTCCCTACCTCAGTTTAGTGTGGATTGTGAACCACTTCTGCCTCCTCTAATTCACCCACGTCCGTGCGGCATTCTCCTCCAATGACTGATGCCCCACACTTCATCCTTCCCAGTGGCGTAGCGTGGGTTGTCAGCACCCGGGGCAAGGCAAGTAATTTGCACCCCCTAACCCGTGGATTTGCGCCCCCTAACCCTAACCCCCAGATGTTGTGCCCGGTGCGGCCGGCCCCCCCTGCACCCCCCACGCTACGCCACTGATCCTTCCTAAATCCAGAGATCCCCTAAGCATTCAACATAGCTCTCTTCAGTTTTTCAAAGCCTAGGGAAACAACAGGTTTCCAGATCCTATAGCAGCATCTCTCAAGGGTTGGGTCTGATGTATCTTGGGATCTCTTATGAGTCAAAGCACATCTGTCCTGAGTTATTTTGAGGAGATGGGGGACCTTTGGCATTCCAGATGTAGCCAAACTCCAATTCCCACTATGTAGTCAATGCTCAGGGATGACAAACATTACAGTCCAACAACATCTGGAGGGCATCGTATTGGCTATCCCTTCAGTACATCTGATTTTCATAAATGGACATGAACTCCCTTGTTAATTTATACCAAAACATGATTCAATTTCACCTTCGTGTCCTACTGCATAACTCAATTAAAAAGTAAGAGGAAATCAAAGAAACTATGTTGCACTAGTTGCAGTGACATCATTTTAGCACAATGCCATTTCCAAATTCGGAACTGGACTAAGCACACACACAAAGCTGTTGTTTTAACCTTCAGGGAAATTGCTCAGTTAAGTCAGCATGATTCAAAAGCAAATTCATCATTTGGGTGTGCCATCCATCACACAACAACAAGGCATCAACAGGAGTGGTACATAGCAGGAACTATGTTTCCTTCTGAGTTTGGATCACATGACCAGCAATTCAACAAAATGTCCTCCCTTGTCAGGCAAGAGGGCAAGTTTCAATATAAAAACCAAAACCTGCAGATATTTGGCTCACCCCTAACTAATGCACATTTCCCCTAGAAAAATCGATGTGGGATGAATTAATATATGCTTTCTTTTCTTTTCTTTTTTAAACACTCGAATAATATTGATGTTTCAGCCAAGATTCTAATTCATTTGAGTTTTATTAGCACCATAAATCTGGCGACACATCCTTTGTATGCTCAACTAAAATATATGTTAATTTCCCCCACCCCTTTATCCTCTTCTACTTCCTTTAAGCAATAACTGAACGTCTCATTCCATCATGAAGCCAGAGAATAGTCTGGATGTGCTTGATCATTTCTTCTACCAAGGCTATGTAAGGTCTGATCCTGAGTACTGCTGACTGCAGTTACAGGTGAACTCTGACCCAGTCAATATTCGGGCCAGAATCCAAGGGTTTTACCCAATGTAATGCTCAGTTAAAGTCATGCAGTGCTATACTTGTTGCACTGGTGGAACATTGTTGTACTAGGTAAAACACAAGTGCATGACCATGGATTGTTGCACAACAAATTTCACAACAAGAATCCATTGCTATACAGGAAACAGATGTTGGGCAACAGACGTCTATGAGCACACCTGTGGCACAGATTCATTTGTTGCACAGACTTTAAACTCCATTCGCTACTGTTCAACTAACGGGCATAGTATGTTGAATACAGCCCAGGTTTTCAATAGGGGCAGAAGCATCAGCAGAATGGAAAGGATTGCCTTTATGTCTAAGGAAAGGATTGCCTTTATGTCTAAGGAAGGGGTTGCCAATATGGTGCCCACAGTGTACAATGGTGCCCTCAAAATCTTCCCTTGGTGTCCATAAAGCATCTAAGTCTCACACACACTGCCCACCTGCTCATGAGATGGTGAGAGAATGGAGAGAAACCAAAACCAGCAAATCCACTTATCCAAACTTCTCTGTTGGAGACCCTCCCCTCATGCATAGACCATTCTGTACTGTTGAAAAGCTCTTCTCCACTGTGCTCATTCATTCTGCAATAGCTGATCCTCTGCGGATTTGAAAGCCACGAGGTTTCACTTGTTTACAGTATTTGTTCTGTGGGTTGAAACGATACACCAAGAAAATCTATCTGTCCTACGACATACTATCAAGAGTTCAAAACATGACAGGGGTTTTCTAAAAGCAGATTTTGTAACTGTGCAAATTTCCCATCAGACTGCATTCAGACAGCACTTTAGTGTCAGTTGTAATCAATCAATCAATCATCAATCAATCAACCAAGAGTAAATGGACAAATTAACTCTGACAAAGTCTCCAGCCTTTCTTCTTCTTCTTTTTGTTTAAAAAAACAGATACACTTTAAATCAGAATTAGCCAATATGATGCCCTCCAGATGTCTTTGATCTAACTATTTTTAACTGCTCTTGAAAATTCATCAGTATTTTAGTGTGAATTTCTAAAAAATTACCACTTTTTCTATATGCAATTTTGTCTAAAATACACAATTTTTCACAGCAAATTTCCCTCATATGAGGCATTTATTTCTATGTTACTTTCACTTATATATGCATTTTTATGCACACTATAGCATATACATTTTTGTACATGTCACCTGGTTGGATAACTGCACTGCAGAAAAATCAGAAAAGTGTAAATTTTGGGGTTTGTATATTGTTTGCTAAATGCAAAACAAATTAACTGAATTTCTGCCCCAGCCCTACCTGACCCTGGTGCATGTCCTCAAGCTTTAGTGCAAGGCAGATATGAATTGTGTGTGTCTGAAAGTCTCCATAAGTCAATGTGAGTGTGTGTGAAAGAGACAGAGAGAGAATTCCCCCTCCCACCAAGTAAAGCAATAACCTAGTCTTTTAAAATTCTAGTTTGCAGTAAGCCCCATTGGGAGCAGAGATACCTTTTATTTAGCATAAGTCATTATTGTCTTTATAGGGGGTGAATCTCCCCCACAATGACTGATGGATTTGTATAATTACACTCTTGCCTAGCATATTCCTAAACCTCAAAGTAGCTTTCCACCGCTAACGATGGGTGCTTACCATAAATATTTCTAACAGGCAACTATTGTGTTTAATAGCTACTAAATCCTCAGAAGTATTTATTAAGAGACACTGGGCAATTCATGTTTAATTACTTCATAAAAGAAACAGAGGGGGGAAAGTAGCAGAGGAAGAGTTCAATGCTATACTAAAAGGAAGAAGCGTCAACTAATCACAATTAAGAGGAAGTCCCAGGCTATTTAAATGCTACAATCCAATTATATCAGGTGAAATGAATTACTCCTTTAATGCTGACTTTATATGAAGATTCCTCCTTATTGCTCTCATTAATAATCATCAGACATCATTTTGCTCCATATTGGCTGCAATAACATTTCTATTAGCATCATGGTGGCGCAGGGCTGACAATTAAAATAAAAAATAAATCATGGGCAGGACTGAATAAACGTAATTATGGCTCAGAGAAGAGCTTTTATGACTATTTGATTAGTCAACTGAGCAGTACTTATCTTTTAAATCTTAAAACTTCAGCTAAATGTAATTTTCAGCCTGCCATTATCCTTGTCACTGGAAAACCGAGATACTGGCAACAGATGTCCTATAGGGGTTATGGAGCAGGCGTAGGAGATGAGTGTCAGGACGGATCAGAGAGGATGGACCAACCTGTGGAAGAGAAGAACTGGAGTCTCAGCTCCTCAACCCCTCTTCACCAGCAGGAATTGTGGCACAGGCAAGAGGGCCTTTTCAGTGATGGGCCCTCATTGATGGAACATTTTCCCCAGTGCTAATATAGAAGTCCCACCAGAGGGCACTTTCCCAAGGCTCCACTCAAACTCAGAGCCCACCCTACTGAACACTCCTGATCCACAGCTCACTAGAATAGGACAAATCTCAGGGCTCATGGTTCCTGGTGGCCGTGATGGCTGGTGCACATTGGGACTGGTAGGGCAGAAGGCAGGGAGCCTTACAGTAGATGGAGCCAATGACAGGCTGAGCCAACTGATGCCACTTTTTGTCTTCATCGTCCTCCCTACTGATTTCTACAATGGCAACACTGGGGGGGAGGAAACTGGCATCCATTGCAACCCCACTGGACTGGGCATGGGTAAGGTTGTGCTCCATTTGTCCCAATGGACTAGCCTGCACGGCCTGAAGGACAGCGGGAGATCAAGTCTAAAGCAATGATACAAAGACAGAGATACTCCAGATTAGTTTATGTGCTGGAAACTCATTTTCATGCGCCTTACCTACAACACAGTATGGAACCAAGCCAATTGCAATCACCGCTCAAAGTGATGTGTGAAGGTTTTTCTTCTCTCTGGTTTTGTTTGGGGCTTTTTTGGAAAGTTATAAAACAAATATTTGATCAAATATGCATCATTATCAAGTTTTCACCAGGAATGCACAGAAATTCCATCCTCCGCTTGTACTGTTTGATGCAGAGAATTGGTGAGCGGCTCATTTACACAACAAAACACCGAAAAACGATTCTTCTCTTTTTAAAGGGGGGAGGATAGAGAAAGGTAGGCCGATAAGAGCTGGTCTGCTCGTTCGATTTCCCCCAACCTAGTCTGAAAACATGCTTTTCAAACTTCTTTCCAATGCTTCAAAAGTTTTGTACATGTTAAAGGCAACATAGTTGTGAATCTAATCCCCACTGCCGTGCTCAGGAAAACAACAACAAACGAACACGCAAACAACAAACTACTACATTTCTAATAATCTCATCTTTCAGAAACAGTGCCACCTGTGCTTTGGAAATATGATTTCAGTCAAGTTTCAAGCTCCTTTGGGAATGGAAATGACAATAACTTGGTCCTGAAAGCATACTAGCATTCTTTTAAAAAATAAAATCCTTGTGTAAAAGTTATTTTGTAATTTGAAGAAAAGTACCCTCCAAGTTTCCTTGATTGATCCAGCTCCAGTATGATACCATTTTCCATATTAAAATGGAGCAAAAGGGGAGTGAAAAAAAAATGTAGACCAGAACCACTAGCATGGTGGTCATTTATTATTATTATTATTATTATTAGCCCTTCACATGAGAGCCCAGGGCAGCTAACAATTAAAATACCCACTCAAATGCTACCAAAAACTCAATGTAAAATATTGTATATGGTACAAAATAACAGTAAGCATATCTAATGCAAAGTCATTCTTGCTATGTTCCAAAGACCTGCTGATCAATGCAAAAGTGAAAGATATCAAGCGTCATGAATGTTTTTGCTGGGGCTCTCTGTCCAAGGAAATAATGCTCTTCCTATCACAGCCTTACATTTCGTGGTGCCACAGAATTGCTCACACACCTAATATCCTTTAGTTGTTCCTTTCAGTCAGTCTGATTACATCTTAACCCAACTCTGCCCTGGTATACTCTACTCTTTTATGCAGCGGAAATAATTAAGATATGGGGGAGGGGGAAATTGATGAAAAACAGGGGTAGGAGAGAAGAGCAAAGGGAGTCATAATTGTTTGCTATCCCATAATGCTGCATATGATTGATGGTGGGTCACTTGTATTTTTTTTTAGAGAATGCGGCATGGAGTTTCCAAAAGAAAAATAAAGGGAAGTTTCATTAATACGAGAGGCCCATTATCAAGTAAGATGAAGGTGTGTGTAAATCATAGAACTGCAGAGTTGGAAGAGGCACAAGTGTCATCTAGTTCAACCCCTTGCAATGCGGAACTCTTTTGCTTCACCTGAGATTGAGAATCTTGTGCTCTACTGACTGAGCTATTGCTCAGTTAAACACTGGAATTTGCTCCCACAAGATGTAGGGATGGACCATGTTCTGCCTCATCTGCCAGAGACAGTATGCCTCTGAATAACAGTTGCTGTGACTCACAAGAGGGAAGAGTGCTGGTATACTCAGGAGCTGCTTGCTGGCCTCCCACCACATCCTACTGTGACCACTGTGAGAACAGGATGCGGGATTAAACGAGAAATTGGCCAGATCCACCAGCGTCTTCTTATGTTATTATGCACTCCAAAGATCCCTGAATGGGTAATAGGCCAGCACTCAATAGCCACTACTCACAGGTAGGGCCTTGCCAGCTTAGTGGAGGAATGGAGCTGCGCTTTTAACTCCTGGCATTACAAAATACTTTTGCAGTACAGTGATACCTCGGGTTAAGAACTTAATTTGTTCTGGAGGTCCGTTCTTAACCTGAAACTGTTCTTAACCAGAGGTACCACTTTAGCTAATGGAGCCTCCCGCTGCCACCATGCCGCCAACCACACGATTTCTGTTCTTATCCTGAAGCAAAGTTCTTAACCCAAGGTACTATTTCTGGTTTAGTGGAGTCTGTAACCTGAAGCGTCTGTAACCTGAAGCGTCTGTAACCCGAGGTACCACTGTACTTTTTAGTGTGATAGCAGCTAAACTGTGAAATCAGGCAGATGCCTTGATTGTGCTGTTTTCAGTGCCCGCTAAAAACACTTTGTTCAAGCAAGTGTGGTCAGATATATAGGGCCCGAGTCCTTTTGCGTGCGCCCAGTATTTTGGGGGAGAGGGTCACCCTCCCAATGTTCAAAAGCAGAGAAGAAGGCCAAGAGCTGAGCCGAGTGCGGCCTCAGCAACTGGCTCCTTCTCCTCCTGCTGCTGCTATGGAGAGGAAGGAGTGAGGAAGAAGTCCCCAGCCAGTGGTAGCTGCAGGAGGAGGAGGAACCACGGCCATTGAAGCTGTGCTGTCATCGTGTTGGCTCCGCCCCCGGCTCCTTTGACGTCATGACATTGCACATGTGATGTCAGATTCCCCCCACTTCTCCTTGAGAAGCTGGCACCTCTGATGTAGAATGTGATATGTGTTTTAATCTGTTTTAACCTATTTTAGTTTTTAATTAATTTTTGGAAATCCCTGCTGTTTAACTCTGGGTGGTATTCAGCTATGTTTTCACTCTGAGTAGACCCACAGAAATTACTGAACATGACTAAGTTAGGTTCCTTAATTTGAAGAGGTCCACTTTGAGTAAAACGTAGTTAACTACCACCTTCTGTTCTTTGTTGAGAATTTAAATGTTTGTTCTATTTTTTTGGAAACTGCTTGGGAATTCTTTTTACAAGCAGTAGAAAGAAGGGATAGATATACATGTTATTAGATAAATAAAATAAAATACATAATATACATAAAATTCAACATATATTTTAGGGTGACGTTCTTTAACATTTAAGATTGTTTCATCAAGGTTATAATTCCCTTTTCCATCCCAGTTAAATTAAATCATGAGAGCTGCAAAAAAACCTATTCAGTCCCATTCAATAAATCAATTTTAAAAGGGGCTGTAGGATAAAGTCACAATTTAGGGCTTGCCATATTAATTAGAGTAAGCTGTTTCTCATTTGTTCATTTGAAATCATTTCTAAGCTTCTCAATATTTAAACATTTCCAAGGAGTATACAAAAACAATGTTTTATTTATTTATACATACATACATGCATACAGACATACATACATACATACATACATACATACATACTCTGCCCATCTGGCTGGGTTTCCCATTGTATTGTTACAATGGAGTAACATTTAAATACTAAAACCATGTAATAAATGCATGACATGTGTGATATATCTCTAGGTATCCTCGTGAAAGTGGAAACCAAATTTCTGTGCATGTTATGAGTAGTTGGAATGCCATATAAAATGAAAGAATAATAGAAATAAAATTTAAAAATCAAGCCTTAACGTACCAGTTTATAGAGCTCTTTTTAATATAAATGCTGCAATATTAAAAGAAGATTTTTCATATACTGTACTGCAACATTAACTATTACAGCTATGTGAAATACTTCCAGTGTTCACTTTTTGCATAGAATGTAGCCCTTTTTAAACGGTGGGCATCTTTTCCCCCCTGAAAAACACCGAGGGCATGGATCACTAACGTGGTGTCTGTGGGTCCACCTGGGTCCGCAAAGGCCTTCCTTGGCACCCATGAGGTCCTGTTTCATTGAGCCTTCTTTTGTAGCCAATAAAGGCTCTTCTCTAAGCCTATTTCCTGGTGGATGAGAGTGAATGAGTGTGGTTACAGTGCGTACATTCATATGTGGTTGTGGGGTGTGTGGAGTGACTACAACAGTCTTCCTGGTTTGCAAATGTGTCCATCAACCTCCAAAGGTTGGTGGTCCTTGAACTAGTGATTGGATGCAATTTATTTTCTGCCCCTTCTTACATGGGGCTGCCTTTACTTCGCCACTGGCCTTTTCCCCCTGTGTGGAGATACATGGGAGGGCTCCATGTACATTATCATACACAGGTACTACTGATATACCATGTCTTTTTTAATAAAATAATATCCCTCAACCCTAGCGAATAAAGGTAAGTGAAGGCAAGTGAATACATTAGCATTGTCACAAGGGGTGCCAAAAATAACCGAAAGCAGAGGACTTTCTCAGTGTTGCCAAAAGTGTGCATAGTTTTGGCTAGTCTCCAATAACAGCCATAATCCCTTAAAACACATTCAATATCTAAATGCCTTTGAGATTAATTATGATCGTTTAAAACGTGTATGAATGTTTTTCCCTTCATACCGTGAAGCTGGTTTTCAGAGAAGTGTAATAAACGTCAGATAAATCAGTTATTAGGTTCTCAAGTATTGTTATCTTCTGGACTCCTCTGAAGATTGTGTGTGTGTGTGTGTAGACGCACACACAGATACACAAGCACACACCTTCGTAGCTTGGGCAGCCAATTCTTTTCTAAAGCTGCCGAGAAAAAGGAGTTTACAAGAAAACCAAATGGGTAATCATTATTCCTCATCAGCAATGAGCTGTGACGTGTGTAAATTGCATAATAAATTAGGTATTTGGAGATAAATGAATTTACAATAAACAATTACTGGGTGAAAAGCTCCACTTCTCTCTCTCTCTCTATAGGCGCAAGATCTGGTAAAAATCAGCCACAGGTAGTTAAGTGATTATAAACTGTAAAAATAAATCAACCCGATATAATTGCTCCAAGGGAAAAAATTACCAACATATTTAACATTTCAACAGTGCACCCTTTCCCATATCCATTTGGCATTATCTAATTACCTTCACATTGCATTTCCATCAGTGATATGACCTGTATTTTCCTTTTTATAACTGTCAGGGAAGGGAAGCAGGGAGGTGGGGTGAGCAAACCGTGGGCGATAAATCAACCTTACCATTAGGACTGAAATAGCTCATCGCCGCACTTCTAAATCCAGGATTTATAAAGATGTCTAGGCCGTATTGCACACTGGTGGACACCATAATAAATTCATGAGCGCACTGCCAAGGCGAGCTAGTTCATTATGTGGCGGGCTGCCGGCCATTAATCTAGCCGAGAGAGATTCCCGGGAAACTGAGACTGCTTTGGGAAATTTATGCAGACTTAAAGTTACCCATTTCATTATGGATTTAATCTGCTCCCTCTCTGCCAGAGTGCATGAAAGGTTTTTACAGTTTAGATCAAGCGCTTGTAACTCCCCATTTTATATTATTTCTTCAACAATAATGTCCTAATTTCTTCCTCAAAAAAAAAGAGAGAGAGAGAGAAAGAAAAGAGGAGCTAAAAAGGCTGCTGAATACCTTCACGCTTGCCTTCCCCTAATATTACACTTGATAAAATATTTATACAATCAATTGACAAAGGGCAATTTCCCCCCTAAAATGTTCTATTAACATGTAAATTTTCATATGATCTTTATCTTGTATGCAAAATGGGACTCACTAGACTTGCCTATACCTAACACACACACACACACACACACACACACACACACACCTCCAAGCCTGTCAACCCCTTGGTTGAGAGGTTGAGAATCCAGATCCAAATGGGTTCTGTGTGGTCTCAACAGATGCAGTCCCTGCTCCAGGAAGTCACAGATCTTTCACCATCAACTTCCTATCAGCTTGGGTTGGCGGCCCAGCTGTGACCAAGGGCATAGCCAGGATTTATGTTGGGGGACCAAGATTTATATTGGGTCAGTTATTTAAGTATATTTATTTATTTACTTGTTTGAGGGGGGGCAGCTGCCCACTGCCCCACCTTGGCTACGCCCATGGCTGCAATCCTATCTGGATGGAGATAGGTTAGCTTCAGTTATCTAGGGTCTGCTAACCTCTGGGTTACATTACTACAGTGCTTTATATGTGGGGCTGCCTTTGAAGAATGTTTGGAAACTGCAGTTGGTGTAGAATTAGAGAGATTGTTGACTTGGACAAGGTGGTCTAACCAGGGGCAAATTCAGGGCAGCATGACCAGTTCTGCTGCACTGGGTGCCAAACTTAAGGGATGCCACAGGGCGTCACAACCATGAAAAATGTGAGCACTGAATTTTGGCCTTGCACAGGGTGCCCCTGAAATTTGCAAGAAAAAAGTCCTCTCCTGGACTGACCAGTTCTGGCCTGTAGGTTTCCCGGACCAATTCAAGTGCTAGTTTTAATCTAGAAACTTTAATAAGGGCTTTAATAATTCAAGGGCCATCTCCTCCAATGTAAAAACTATCTGAATTCTAAAATTGTTCCATGAGCCCCTTTTCTAGGTGCCCACTCCTAGGGAGGTGGACCATATCCTATATTTTGTTTTGTTTTTTAACTGGGTACAATTTTAATAGGACTTTTCCTAAGGAATCCTCCCACAACCATGGCAAAGCAGAGCCAGTTTTGTACACATATGAAACTGTATTGAGACATTAGTACATTGATCCCTCCATTCCTACTTGAGAGAGCCTAGATGACTTCTATTTACCTGCCTGTATGTGTGCATGCTTATGAATATAATATGCAATGAATATGCTGATAATTGTATGTTAAAACCGCAAATGGCTGTGTTACATGTACCTTGTGGATATTTCTAATGGAAAGAGTCTGGGATTTGGGCCCCTGAGAGATAGTGATCAACACACACAGTCAGACCATAAAACAAATTATTGCAGCATTAATATCTGCAAATAATTGACATCTGGGTTAAATTTGGATAATCAGACCAAGTTCAAAGTAGCTCTAAATGATTATTTCAAAGGCTGGAATTTCCCCCCCAACTCAGCTTGGTATGTGTGTGTGAAATATATTCATTTATCACATTCAGATTGATCCACAAGGCAATGAACAACGGATAAAATCACAGTAATGCAATATTCGGGTGAAAATACAAATACAAATAATAGTCAAGATCAGGAGTATTAAACTGATTTTCCACACAGACCTTCTGGGGCCCATAAAGAATAGTTGTTGTACTTTTCTGACAATAGCTACCATGATATAATAACAGCACAGGTCAGACCAGAATTTCCCAGTGTCAAAAGCCCTGTGAAAAAGCACCTTTTTTTCTTCTTCAGAAGTGCACATTTAAAGCACTATGATACCACTTTTAAAAGTTATGGCTTCCCCCAAAGAATTATGGGAGATGTTCTATGTTCGGCATGCTGAGAGTTGCTAGGAAGCCCCAAACCCCTCCCAGAGCTACAGTTCCCGGAGTGGTTTAACAATCAATCATTCTTTGCAGGGAACTCTGGGAATTGTAGCTCTGTGAAGGGAATAGGGGCCTCCTAACAACTCTCAGCAGCTCCCAGTATCCTTTGGGGGAAGCCACAACTGTTTAAAGTGGTAATGTAGTGCTTTAAATGTGTGTGTAATTCTCTAAGGGTGCAATCCTATGGCTGGCAGGGAATGGGAAGCCAAAGCTGGTTAATGTAGCCATCTAAAGCCCTGCTAGACTGAAGTGTGGTCAGGGGAGTTTGTATGCACTTCTCCGTTTCAGAATTGTCCTAGAACCATTTGGTTGGTTTGGAAATGGGGAAGGCTTCATCTTGGAGCCAATGAGAACATCTTGCCACGTTCCCTGAAGCTTTCAATGTCCGACCTGACAAGAGGGATGTGGAATTTCAGTCTCAGTGATGAAATGCAGCCCTCCAGGCTTGTCCAACTGGCCCTGGAGATGCCCTCTTGGTCACAAACCCTCCCAAGGCGTACCCCTCAACAGCTCCTGCTTCACATCGTCCTCAAGTGATTTTGCCTGGCTGGAATCTGTCCTTGAACACTGGTGATCCTTCTTGCTTGTCTGGATGAAGGGTAGAGAGTGGCATGTGAGTGAGAAGAAACCAGCCAGTTTTACAAAGGTAAGATTCACATTCCTCTGATGGGACACTCACATAACAAAGAGTCTAATGGGACACTTAATAAGTGTTTGACATCTTCCAAAGGAAATTCCACGCTGTCTCCATGGTTGAATACATTAGAAAAAAGTTATGAAAAATGAGCAGGGATTCAGCAGGGCCTGCCAATTTTTCCTTACCAGAGGGTAAATAAGACAGCGCCATTTAAGTTGCTCATTGAACAAGATGCCCTCCAGCTGCTAGTATAACTGTCTCCTCAACTTGCTGAAATTAAACGACATTGGCAGTGCCAAAAGAGAACCCCAGTCTATGCCAGGCAGCGTCTCCTTGGGTACTTGGGTAGAACACTCTATATACATGAAATATACGTCCAAAATATAAACAGAGATTCAAGCGGGGGTGGAGGGGTTGAGAGAGATTTTTTTTAAAACAACAACAAATTGGACCAGAACATAAGGGCATAAGGGCCATTTTGGATGGGCCCATAGCTGGCTTTATTGACATGAGGGGTGGAAAACATTGTTCAACCTGAGGGCCATGTTGTGACAAAGCTTCCAGGTGCCAGAGAATAGGGATGGGCAGGGCCAGCAGCAAAAGTGGGTGGAACAGTGTATGCAGATTTTGCCTTTGCATTGTAGACTAGCTTTTACACACACTCACACATACCGTTCTCC
The DNA here is from genome assembly GCF_965153285.1 of Podarcis tiliguerta. NCBI lineage: Eukaryota > Metazoa > Chordata > Lepidosauria > Squamata > Lacertidae > Podarcis > Podarcis tiliguerta. The sequence goes on along the minus strand of NC_139541.1, from coordinate 35,417,646 downwards.
AAGTAGGCAAGCAAGACACATTATAAAACTTCAAGGACACATTCCAGCCAGGGAAAAACACTTGAGGAGGGTGCGAATCAGGGCTGGTAAGGGGGGAGGCCAGCAAGGGTGTGGGACCCGGAGAGAGCCCCAAAGACCATAAAATGGAGGGCCATGGCTTGCCCCAAAGAATTATGGGAGCAGAATCCCCTAGGATGAGGAATTGATTGTTAAACCACTCTGGGAATTGGTGCTCTTTGAGGGGAATAGGGGGTCTCTTGACTGCTCTCAGCACTCTGAACAAACTACAGCTCCAAGAATTCTTCAAGGGAAGTCATGACTGCTTAAAGTGGTACCATTGTGTTTTAAAGGTATAGTGTGAATGTGGACCAAGTCAGACCCTTGGCTCATCTAGCTCAGTCCTGTCTACAGAGACTGGCAGCAGTTATCCAAGGCTTCAGGGTGGATTTGCAGGCAGCAATGCTTCTGAATATCAGTTGCTGGAAACCACGGGAGGGGAGAGTGCTCTTGCGCTTGAATCCTGCTCACTAGTTTCCCACAGGAATGTCACTGCTCACTTTGAGAACAGGATGCTGGACTAGATAGGCCATTGGCCTGATCTGGCAGGCTCTTCTTATGTTTTTATGAGATGTCGGAGACTGAACTGAGGTTCTTCTCCATACAAAGCAGGTGATGCTCTACCACTGAGCCATGGCCTTTCCAGCTGATGACTAGCTCAATCCAAATGAAAATCAAGGTGCAATGCCTTCCACCCCCCCCTCCCTAAATCACAGCACAGACTGCCAAGAAGGGATAATGTTTGATTAGGGGATGGTGGTGTGTGTGGGGGGGGGGCTCCCAGCCAGCCCTCTTCTGTTTGCCCACTCAAGCATTGTATAAATAAATAATTAAAACAATGGCAAGCATCTCGCTCGCTGCCCCCAATTCCCGGAGCACCTCGGCTCCTTAAACTGAATCATTTGCCGCAGCTTGCGTATTGCAAAACCCATCCGCCAGAAGATTATGGGCCGTTAAGTGCCATCCAGGCCTGAAATGTGACTCAAGGGCTTTGAGGATGGCTTGGAATTCACAATTGCCAGTGAATATTCTCTTTTAGCTTCATTTTCCCCCCTCAAAAAAAAAAAAAAAAAAAAAAAAGGCTGATCTTCCCTCATTGTTGGTGCGAAAGAACCAAGGTGAAGGAGGAAACTGAGGTGGAAGGAGGGAGGGATGGACAGAGGGAGGATGGATGGAACTTCGCAGGAATACGAGGCGCTGCTTTCGTATGCAAACATGAATTCTTTATAGGCTAAATTGCATTTGTGAATTAAGAGGAAGATGCATATTTATATTTCTACTCAGAATCTACCCAAAGCAAAGCAACACATAAGATGCCTTTAAAAGTTCAGTGGGGAAAGTGCCACCCTGTGAGGAAGGTCCCATGGGAAATCAAGCTGCTCCCTTTGCTTTCTATGCTAAATAAAGAATAGGCTAGGCTGAGAAATGATCAACGCCTCCTTACAATGAAAGACAACCATAGAGAGAGTCAGCCCAAAGCCCTATAAGAAGGGTGGCCACATGCCTGGCATTCCAGAGAGTGGTTCCCTCTCTGCTGGGCTCTTTAAAGGTAAAGGGACCCCTGACGGTTAAGTCCAGACATGGATGACTCTGGGGTTGTGGTGCTCATCTCGCTTTACTGACAAGGGAGCTGACGTCCCACCAGAGTGGGACCTACCGTATTTTTCGCCCTATAGGAAGCACCTTTCCCCCTCCAAAAATGAAGGAGAAATGTGTGTGCGTCCTATGGGGCGAATACAGGCTTTCGCTGAAGCCTGGAGAGCGAGAGGGGTCAGTGCGCACCGACCCCTCTCGCTCTCCAGGCTTCAGGAAGCTCTGCGCAACCCTCGGGAGACCGGCGCCACTTCGCTCCCGAAGGTTGCGCAGAGCTGCCTGCAGTCCCGGGGCGAGCGCAGCTCTGCGCAGCCATCGGGAGCAGCGTGCGAAGTTGCGCCCGCCTCCCAATGGCTGCGCAGAGCTGCCTGCATTCTGAAGCCTGGGGAGACTGGCGTGACTTACAGCTGGCCTCCCTAGGCTTGCGGATAGCAGGCTGTTCTCGGGGCTGGGATTGGGGGAAGCTCGGGCTTCCCCCGCGCCAGCCCCGCACCTGGGGGGAAAATAATTTTTTTTCTTTATTTCCCCCCCCCCAAAAAAAAAACTAGGTGCGTCCTAGTGTGCCCTATGGGGCAAAAAATACGGTATTTATCTACTTGTACTTTGGCGTGCTTTTGAACTTCTAGGTTGGCAGGAGCTGGGTCCGAGCAATGGGAGTTCACCCCGTCACGGGGATTCAAACTGCCAACCTTCTGATCAGCAAGCCCTAGACACTGTGGTTTAGACCACAGCACCACCCGCGTCCCTGCTGGGCTCTTTAGTCCAAAGCTATCTTAAGGATATCTAGAATCCTAAGAAGGGAGGTGGAAGGTGCCCATCAACAGCTGACAACTGGGCAGCAGACTTTGTAAGACACAAGGTTACGTGGGCACAGTCTGCCACAGTCATCACCAGAGGAGGAATTTCTATTTCAAGTAATTATTATTTCTAAGTTTCCTTCTATGCATATGAATATGTATATGCAATTTTTATGCAAACCAGTGCCCCCTTTCTTGATGATGCATTGCTTCTTTCCTAGTAATGGTAAACAACCACTTTAGCAATAAGTTAGAATGTCAAGCATAATATCTTTCAGGCATCATGTCTGAAGGCCTACTTATAGTTGCTTGGGTGTTGTTGTTGCTTTTCTAAGTGTTCCCCAACAAAATAAGATCCCTAAGCGCTAGTGTGGGGTAGTACTTAGAGAGTTGGACTAGGACCTGGGAGACCAGAGTTCAACTCCCTGCTCAGCCATCAAGCTCCCTGGGTGACCTTGAGCCAGCCACTGCCTCTTAGCCTAATCTCCTTCATGGGGTTGTTGTGAGGATAAAATGGGGAGGAGAACTATGCACTTTACATTGAGATCCTTGCAGCAAATGTGGGGTATAAATGTAATAAATAAAATATAAACTATAATTGCATTTGCCGTCCTTTGATAGATGATCAGTAACCCCCCCCCCCCCATGAACTGAGACTGCATCCAACAACACACCCAAATCCATGTGGTGGCTGCACATTCTCAGGAAATATCCCATTTATGAGCCACTTCCCATAAAAGATTTTGAAGTGATTTCACAGTTTTAAAAAATCAACCATCAAAACACCCCACTCTATATATGAAAGTGATTAAATGCAATTTCATATGTAAAAATGGTTTCAAATCCAGTACAGATATAGTCTGAGCTAAAGAGCTCTTGTTAAAAGGCCTGGTGAGAAACGAAGGTCTTCAAATGACACCTGGAAGGCAATGGAGATGGCGCCTACGTGATGTGTAAGAGAAGGGAGCTCCAAAAGGTAGGCACATGTCACCACATTAAGGGCCCAATTCCTATATCACACAGAGCAAAGGTGTCTGCAGGATGCCCTGTCCTGCAGAGCACAATGATTGGTTTGGTATACTGTAGATTACACATAGAGCATCTCCTGGGTGGAGTGTTTCTCCTAATGGAAGTCAGTTGTCAGGATATCTTACCATTTCAATCACAGTCTTTTTTTAATTATATATATATATATTGATTAGAAGAACTATATCCCTGATACAGTTGGTCAATAGAAGAATCAATCATCAGCTTCTGATGGCTTTACTGTGTGCTTAATGGTTCCATCTTTCGTTGAGTTATGCTTTCTCTTTTCTAAAACGATGAACTGAGGACTGGAAATCACTCCAACTCTGAATGCAAATGCTGCCTGACTTTTAAAGAGGGAGACAAATGCATTCAAGGTAATTGGGTGGCTCCATCACAGCAGCCCACATGTCCAGATTCCAAGATGGACTGGAGCACCCTCCTCCTTCTTGGAACTTTGAGAAAGGGATCAGGGTGGCCTCCTTTCCACAGTAATTGAGAGCAGAGATGGGGGATGTGTGGCCCTCCATAGGTTGTTGGACTCCAGTTCAATAGCACTGGATATTATACATCAAATAATCGTTTCAATGTACATCCATTTGATTTCACACAAATGTTCTTGTTGGTTTTAAGATAATGCAAACCATTCTGAGTCACACATTTTATTTCATGGCGGATCAATTAATTAACAAAGGTATAGAATCATGGGAAATCAATGGGTCTCCAGACGCTAGGAGGCTTTTTCTTTGCCCCTTCTCCTAAACATATTCCTTAATCCATTTCTGGCACACTTCCTTGCTTCCCGTTGATTTAGTTGACTAGGTTATGCACTGTGACTCTCAGATGCATTAGCCATCAGGCCAGGCTACAGGAGGACTGGTAAATCAAAATATTACATATGCTGGTGGGTAATTTACGCAAGGAAAAGAAAGAAATGCACTTGTTAATTCTAGGTATTAACCCAAGCTACTTCCACATGGCACTATTGGCTGGTAAACACGCGTGCACACACAGTGGAGGATCATCTATTATTGTGAATGAGGCACAGTCTTGCCTTCTTACCTCCAACCTGTCAAGGGGGTGACACTTGCTGTCATCTTCCTCCTTCTTGGTCTCAGTGTTGCATTTAAGGAACTCAACAAAGAAGAGGATGGAGGTGAAATTAGAATTAACTAGCTCTGCCTGCCATTTGTCTTTAGCTCCACCTACTGCTGGGCTCCCTGTCTTCCACCCTACCAATCCCATTGCACATACAATTAACTCAAGGATAGGGAACCTGTGGCCTTGCATACGTTGGTGGACTCCCATGAGCCCCAGCCATCATGGCTATTGGTCAGGGATGGTAGGAGTTGTGCTCAATGAAATCTGGAGGGCCACCAGTTTATTTATTTCCTTGCATTTATGTCCCAACTTTTCTCTGTCATCGCACCCAGGATGGCATCCATTGGGTTCCTAGATAGTCACCTATTCAGAGCCAGACCTCCTGAGCTTCAGCAAGGTGGTGGCCTCATGTGCCTACAAGACATATCCTGGTACTTGTTCCCCATCCCTGCCCTAGAAGAACTGTTGCACTAGCAGCAGAGTGAACAGAATGTGCTTGACTAAATAAAGGAGATAATTGAACAGGGCCTTTTACTCATGCTTGTGTTTCTTTATCTGTCTCGAAGGAGGGGAAAGCTAACATGTTGCTAGACTACAATTCCCATCATCCCTGACCATTGCTCATGTGGGCTGGGGCTGATGGAATTTAGAGGCCAACACTACTCCTTCATTGGGGGTTTTGAAGCAGAGGTTGGATGGCCATCTGTCACAGATGCTTCAGCTGAGATTCTTGTATTGCAGAGGGTTGGATTAGATGTCCCTCGGGGTCCCTTCTGACTCTACAATTCTATGATTCTGTGAAATCTGATGGAAGCTGGTTTGAGGGGAAATGCACCAAGCAGCAGCATTTCTCTAGAAACTACAGGATGCATATGATGTCATGTGTACTTGGCTTCAAAGACCAGCAGTGGGAACTCACTGGAGCCACAGTAAATGGCAATGTGTACACAGCCTTAGACTGCTGTACAATCCTCAGGATTAGCCAAACCCTCGAATGAAGAAGCAGACTCTTCATAGAGAATACTTAAATCTTTAATTAATCTCCCTTCTCCCTGCCACCACTACCCACGCTCCTTTCATTTAAACAATAAATGCAAGGAAGTACACATACATTTACATTACAGCCCCTTTACAGCATTATCATCAGATGCCAGGCATTTAAAGATTTATAGAAAAATGTTGTTAGGCTGGTAATTATGACAGGATATTATGTAGTGCATGCCGTAAAGCTAAATATAGCGGCTTTATACTGAAAGGGGGGAAGGTTGAACAATGCTGAGCATTACAGGAAGTAACAAACAGGCCTGACCCGAATAAAGGTGAATTAAGAAAGAAGCAAAATTTCAGATCTCTTCCATCTTCTTTCAATCATCTTTCTTTCTTTATGATGAATGTAGCCCACAGCCAAGGGGTCATAGAATCATAGAATCATAGAGTTGGAAGAGACCACAAGGGCCATCGAGTCCAACCCCCTGCCAAGCAGGAAACACCATCAGAGCACTCCTGCCATATGGTTGTCAAGCCTCTGCTTAAAGACCTCCAAAGAAGGAGACTCCACCACACTCCTTGGCAGCAAATTCCAACAGAGAAGACCTTGTTTAACAGCCCCCAACCCCAAGAGCCTGTCCTGTATGCCTGTTGTGCATCCTCCCCCCAACTGTCCAGGGAAAACTGAAACATCCCTTTTCTTGTGTGAGAGCATGGTGGTCATTTTGGGTGCCATGATCTCGTGTGATCTTGCCCCCCGCAAAAAGTGCCTTTTTCTGGGGCCTCAATCTCACATGGGTCATGTGACTCAGTCAGGAGCATGGCTTGGAAGACATGCATCCCGGTTTTGGGTTGGACATATTGGAGAGTATGGTTGTGATATGCCACATTCCCACTTGGACAACCTTTCAAGGGTCTCGTGTCTGTGGCGGGCGGGACTAGTGGCAAAAGTGGATGGAGCAACAAATGCAATTTTTACCTCCGTACAGGAGGCCCTTTTTTTCGCACACTCACACATCTATCATCCATCCAGGAAAGCAAAAGGTATTACAGTGGTACCTTGGGTTAAGAACTTAATTCGTTCTGGAGGTCCGTTCTTAACCTGAAACTGTTCTTAACCTTAGGTACCACTTTAGCTAATGGGGCCTCCCACTGCCGCTGCGCCGCCACTGCACGATTTCTGTTCTTATCCTGAAGCAAAGTTTTTAACTCGAGGTACTATTTCTGGGTTAGCGAAGTCTGTAACCTGAAGCGTCTGTAACCTGAAGCGCCAGTAACCCGAGGTACCACTGTATCATAGTTCAAGAGGCACATCCTGGCGAGTGAAAAAGAAAAACACTCAAAGAAGGTGCAAAGCAGGATGGGTAAGGGGTGTGGCCTTGTGAAGGGGTGTGGCCTAGGTAAAGTCCCAACGGCCAGATAGAAAAGCTTGGAGAGTTGCATTTTGGCCCCTGGGCTTGAGGTTCCCCACCTCTGCTAGATGCAAATTGACCGTTTCTGGTGTTGCAAAGGTTGTCCTCAGCTCCTTCATAGAGGCTTTTGAGGCCTTTGGCGGCTTGCTAGTGCAGGCCACTCTTCACAGTCACATTAAAGCAATGTCAGGGCACATCAATTGATCTGATTTCCAAGGCCTAATTAAAACACAAAACACAGTCCTCCTAACGATACTTCTTTTGAATAGCAATGGGGCAGCACTCTCACTCTCTCTTCGGGATCATTTGCACCTCCTGGGAGGAGGCACAGGGCGATAAGGCAGTCAAATGAATGAATAAGAGGAAACTATTCTGAAGTCAGAGAGCAGTGGGGAGCGGGGGGGGGGTGAGAAGGGTGAAGCTGTTGGCATTTGACATAATTTATAATGCCGAAGAGCCAGAAACAGGAAAAAGGTTGATGTAGTAATAACATTAGGAGGAACTGTAGCCCATACAAGCTACTGTTCTCCAGCATGCCAATCAATAGCTCTTTTATTAAGAGGTGCAATCAATGAACAGGAGACAGACCCAGCCAATTAAGCTTATCGACTGACCGAAGACTTGCAGGAAACACTCTTTCCTTTGGTTTTCTTTTCCTTTCAGTGAGTGAGAAACAAGGCCCACATTTTTATCACTGGATTCCCACCAAGCCATCTCCAGGAGTTCCTGTAGAAAGGAAACGTTGACAGAGAGCAGACGAGGGCTATCTTGCAAAACTTTAACCTGGGGTCAGCAGAGGGAAGCAAACGACACAAAGGTCTTCACACACACACACACACACACACACACACAGCACACATGATGTAAGAAAAATATTTTCCTTTTCTAGATTAGTCAAAATGCTTCCCCCTCCCTTTCCTGAGTATAAAATCAGTAGTTCATTTTTTCATTTTCATTTTTGAATTTAGAACATTCTGCTTTTACAGGTTGCGAAAGTAAGGCTGCATTCATGTGGCAGTTTTCTGATGTCTCCCCAACTGTTAATTTCAGCATTGTATTTGAGCCACTTCTGGAAACTGATGGAACACAAGTTTAGTGGTTCTTTCTGTGTAATTCGATTCTAGAAAAAAGTATGTTTTGCAGGCACATTAACATGGAAAATAGCAGGAATAAAGTGATGAAACTGGGTTCCATATACAGTGGTAATTAGGGTTAAGTACTTAATTCGTTCTGGAAGTCCGTTCTTAACCAGAAACTGTTCTTAACTTGAAGCACCACTTTAGCTAATGGGGCCTCCTGCTGCCGCTGCACCGCCGTAGCACGATTTCTGTTCTCATCCTGAAGCAAAGTTCTTAACCTGAGGTACTATTTCTGGGTTAGCGGAGTCTGTAACCTGAAGCGTATGTAACCTGAAACATATGTAACCCGAGGTACCACTGTATAGGTTTTTCCTGTTTTTGTGGGGGGGGGGTTGAAATCATGGGGGGACAGAAGCATGCATGTGCAAAAAGCGTGGCACAGTAGGAAATCTTGTCCAATGACATACTAGGCCCACTGGTGTGAATGAAATTTATCAAAACTTTAGCAAAAAAATTAGCATATTAAAGAGTGCACAAAAAATCATACACATTTTCATCCATGTTGTTCCTAATATGTACATTTTAATGTGCTATTTTTAATATTTCATAAATAAAATATATAGAATATGCATTCTCAAGCAATGTTCCCTAATATAGTACTTTTTTTCTATGTTATTGTCACCAACATACATGCTTTTGTGTGTTTGGGACGTAGAACCACATTGCAAAATTCGGAGAAGGACAAATTTCAAAAGATAGCTACATTTAAGTTTCTGCATTATCCACCTTTGCACCTTACATTTCAAGCGCTATTCTACCACTTTAACAGCCATGACTTCCCCCAAGACTCCTGAAAACTGTAGTTGGTTAAGAATGCTGAGAGTTGTTAGGATATTCCCTATTCCCCTCACAGACTTCAATTTCCAGTGTGGTTTAACACTCAATCCCTCTTTCCAGGAAACTATGGGAAGTTGTAGCTCTGTGCAGGGAATAAGACTCCCTTGAGCCACTCTCAGCGCTCTAAACAAACTACAGTCCCCAGGATTACTTGGGTGAAGCCAAGACTGTCAAAGTGATATAACTGTTTTAATTTAAGGTGCATATGTGACCATATAGCCCTGATTTTTTTAAGCTTCACTAATTGACTGCACTTAGAATGGTACATCTACAAAAGGAGACAACCATGCCTTCAGTCATTTTCCAATACAGGATAACTCTTAAAGTTCCAAAGTTTGAAAAAGAGAGGATTTGGGCAAGGATGCTGCAAAAGTCCTGCCAACCTCAAGACTGACAGTTTGATGTGCAACAGCGACAATGAGCATCTCACACCATGTATTAAAATTAAAGCCTTAGGGAGCTCAGGAAGCCTGTGACTTTTGGAAACCATGTCAAATAAATTCAACCAAAAGGAAGGGGGAAACCAGTCAATAGTTTCTACTCTGGTTTTATAACATGGATAAAGTGCTTGAGGAGTATTCATGTACCTGTATTTTCTCATCAAGGTTGGGGGGAAAGGGAGGATTCCGAAATACATGCAGAAGTGTTATTTCATTTTATTTTATTTTTCAAAAAAATTATTGATTTTCCAAATGTTTTTTATACAAACAAACAAACAAACAAACAAACATAAATCTCAACCTTATTTAAACCAAACGTAATAACATTGTTAAGTGACTTCCTCATATCCCCCTGGTTGAATTTCAGTGTATATCATTTTAACAGTTTTCCAAAACCAATATTCTTATAAAATTAACTTAATCACTTAACATCTTTCCCCCCCCCCTTTCCAGTTCAGTATTAAACATATTCATTCATCACGTTACCTATTTAAATCCTAAGCCTATCTGTTATTTGCAAGCTTCTCCAATTAATTTAACTTAACATATTTAACTAAATAGTCTTTAAATTTTGTCCATTCTTCCTGGTAATCCTCCTCCTTCTGGTCACGGACTCTTCCAGTCAGGTTGGCTAGCTCCGAAAAGTCCACCATCTTCATCTGCCAATCTTCACTGTTGGTACTTCTCAGAAGTGTTATTTCAGGCACGTAGAAATAAGTTTTTAGCGGATGCTGAAAACAATACAGCAGAGGCACCTCCCCAATACTAATGGTCAGGGAGTTCAAAAGAGAAGGGTTTGCCACACTAAGGGGCTGATTCATTTCAAGTAAGGAGAAACATTATGTGGCCCTTGTACAATAATGGTAATTACTGACACATGGATTGGGGGAAGTTTTTTGAAGTCCCACAGGAGAAGCATACGCTTTTGGGAGTACCTAAAGTGGCCCTTTGTCATCTACATCTAAACCCACACATATAGTACCTTTAGACTGGGATCAGTTTGTACTGTCACCACTCTGTAACCTTCCATAGCATCAATTACAAGCTGCCTGTATTACCCCTGTTATGGTTTTTGGATCTATATGCAACGCTCAGTGCTGTGCAACAGATGGGTGCCTTTTGGTTATTAAAAGGGTTATTTATATTCCGTTTTCTTTTCTTTTTTTTCTTTTTTGGCCACGAGAATTTTTTGGATCCAGCACAATCCCATTCAGCAGCGAAAAGGAGACATTGTGTTCGGCTTAATTATCAAAGGCTGAAACACACCAAGCAATCAATCATTTTGTGACATGTTCATGCTTTTGCCGTTCTTGAAGGGGAAAAAAAATATTTGTGTGTGGCTCTTGTACAAAAAAAAGAAGGGGAAGTGTCAGATAGGAAAAGCCAGCCCCCCCCTTCCTTTTAACAGCATATCAAAATAGCAAGGCTGTGGGGAGATGAGTGAAAAATGTTCATTTGTTTTCTCTGAAACTAAACCCAACTTTCTTTTCTCTCTTTCTCTCTCTCTCTCTTTGGCATGCCAGGATGGAAGTCATTTTAGATGTCTTTCACTGTAAACATAATCTTCCTGCCAGAGTTTGCATTATAATTAAGGTGGATTTGAACAGTGAGAGAACTGTCACTTCTGAATAGCTTTACTTAAGAGGAGCAATTTTTAACTGCCAGATAAATGTTCCACCGACTGCATTTCTGTGGAACACTGACATCCAGTGGAAATTTGGGGTTGAGTGGCCAGTTACCCAAATATGTTCATCAGGGAAATTGGGGGTGGGGGTGCCTTGCTTCATCAGCCAATGGCCAAAGTGGTGCAGGATCCTGTATCCAAGGGTGACCAGTCAGATGCTCCCAGAAGCTCAAGGCTTGAAGGTTCTGTTGTTGCCCACCATCTGGTATCTGGAGGTACATAGCCTCTGAGCATAGTGTAAGTTGTTCCTGCTCTGAGTTACAGCCTGCCCTTTTCTTAGATATTCCATTCCATCTCTCAGCCTTGTTAACTCAGGGTTTGGGGAGCTTGTGGTCCTCCACATGTACTTGGATTCTAACTCCCATCAGTCCTAGCCAGCATGGCTAATGATCGGGGATTATGAGAGCTGTAGTTCAAACAACACTTAGGGGGCCACAGACTTCTCTTCCCCGTGCATTAGCTGAATGCTGCTAATGAGTGGGACCTGCCACAAAATTTTGCCATAAGGTCTGCTCCTATCTAGGATTCCAGCCTCCCATTCCCTTTCCCAAGATACTTCATTCCATCCCTCTCCAGGTTCTTCCACCTCCAAAAGGAAGACTCTGATTTGTCCTGAAGATGCAGAGCATTTCAGTTTCATTTTTCACCACGCCCTGTTCATGAAAGAGCCACACTTCATCTGCATGTAAGAGGTGAGGGGTCCCTCTCTCCGTTTCCATCTCCGTGATCTTGTCTGGCACCGCTAAGCGCTGTCCCATGTGATGAGCTGCAAAACTGTAGCCTCTGGGAAGAAACGTTTAGTTCTGGCCTGGCTTCCCTACCCAAGGCTGCCCATTGCTGCTCTCTGGGCAGGAAGGTGTATAAAGGACTTCCTTTTCCAGTTGGGTTTGGCCTGACCTACAAGATTCACCTGAGCTATAGCGTGTCGTGTGCCCATAGCAACAAGGAAAGTTTCCTTATATTGAATCAGATTGTTGGTCCATCTAACCCAGTATTGTCTACATTGACTGACAGCAGCTCTCCAGGGTTTCAGAGGCAGGAGATATTCCTAGTCCTACCGTGAGATGCCGGGGATTGAACCTTCTGCATGTGAAGCAGGTGTGCTACCACTAAACTACAGTCCATCTCCAAAATTCCTGCCATCTTTGATTCAAAAGTTGCTTTATAAAGTCAGTTGTAGAGCAACTGACCAAATCTGTCCACATGTAAGAATCCATGATGATTAACACATCCTTAATGAATTGTGCAGAATACAGCTGAAACACTTAAACATCCTCACAAATCTGGGCTTCAAATTTCATTCATTCATTTATTCATTCATTCCATTTATATCTCATCTTCCCTCCAAGGTGCTCACAGTGGCATACACACTGTTCCTCCTCTCCATTTTATCATCACAACAACCACCTTGTGTGGTAGGTGGCTGAGAGTGAGTGGCTGGCCCAAGGTCTCCTGGTGAGCTTCATGACCAAGTGGGGATTTGAACTCTGGTCTCCCACGTCCTAGACTGACACTCTAATAACCACTATACCACACTGGCAAACTGATTTGCTGCTGCTGCACTAGTTTCTAAAAGCTTCAGTTTTGTATACAATCTATCTATGCAGTTCTAACACATGTAGGTGGTTTGCTAGTTCCCAAGCAGATTGAAGCTGTGATAATAACAATATTAGTAACAGTAATAGTAGTAGTAGTACAGTAGTAGTAATTTAAAAAACCCAGTATTTTAAAGTAGCCCCACAAATGTGTGGCTGTATGTTCAGCTTTACTGCTGAAAGTGCATGTTAAAGCTTTGGCAACACCAAGCCTTAATTTGTACGTTCCAGAATGAGGGTGGCAGTTGTTACTTTAAAAACATGCACACTTCTCATTATTACAAACTTTTGTGGTCTGTTTGGCCATGCAAACAATTGCCAAGCACAATATGAGGAATCGACTCGGGGTTAATGGAACTGTGGGGCTGTGACTTATTTTGTCTGTCCAGCGATCACATTTCCAGCGATGTTACATCGAGTGGTTTCCTAGTTAAGCCTAGATGTGTTTTCCTTTATAGTCTAGGACATGTTGAAACACATACCGCTTGCAACCACTGATTAACAAATATACCCTCTTTGGTTTCTCTTTCTTCAGCGATCCAGGATGACATGTCCCACGTGTTTGGATAGCATTGGATTTCACATGATAATCTGCAGTAAACTGAGACACTTGACAATTAACATTGTTTTTCTTGGAAAAATCCTGTTTTCTGTGGCTCTGTTTTGTCATCGCAGAGCGCAAGGGAAACCGATATCACAGTATTATGGCTCCACAGACCATTCCGAAGTGCACATTAACTTCCTCTGTGATAATCTACAAGCATCTGCGAAAACAAAACACAGACCACATTGCGAGAAAATGCTTATGTTCTATTAAAGAAAAGAAAAATCTGACCCCACTAGTACAGCATATATTCACTGCCTTGTTTGGAAGTGTTTGGACCTTAATGTTATGCGTAGGATGACATCTATTATTGTTGTTTAACAGGACTGTTTCTGTGATGGAAATAAGAGGCTCATCTGGAATGGGGGGAGGTAGGCATGTTGGACATGACTGACTAGGACTTGAACCATAGTCCCCTAGGTTCAGCACTCTGACTTCAACACCACCCCGGCTCTATTACTATTATAATATTGAATTTGTTTCTCTGCTTATGATCAATGGTATCATTAGCTACCTTGAAACTGTACTTTGATAACAAGGTGAGCTTAGAAGATTTTAATTAATAAATCATTTGAAAATGTTATGGTTATTTTTATTCACCATGACCTTAGCTTATTCGGTTTTTTGTTTTGTTTTTAAGTGTTCCTCTTGTAGGGGTTTAAAAATACTCTACCATCCAACGAAATGAGCAGCTCCACTGCCTAATGCAAGTTCACTCTGGTTTTATGAGCAAAAGGAAAAAGAACATGATGCCAAATCATCATGGTGGATTTGTATGTAATGTCTAGGCAAGGGATGCTGTAAATCCCAAGGTAGGCTTTAAAGTCTAGCTTATTCAAGATACAATAACCAGTATATATATTTTTTCAACAAGCCTACCTCCGTCCGTCCGTCCCCCCCTTTTGTGAGGCTCAGTGGAAATCTCATATTTTATCGGAAACTTTGATTTATGTTTAATAGATCTGCTACCTACTAAAAAAGACCTTGTATTAGCAAATGGGTACAGATCCAGTCCATTACCTTAGGACAACTGGAAAACTCAAGGGTTTTGTGAACTAATGCAATAAAACATCATTAAACACCAGAGCGTGACAAGGGAGACAGAAGGTTTGAGTTGAGAGTCAAGAGAAGTGTTTGGAACGAAGCAAAGCGGACCATCGATACGCGGGGATGACATCTGGCTTCCATTTGGGGGAGGTCGTCGGAGGACCTCGATGTCTGTGATGTAAATGAAGAACAGAGCCCTCGACAATTTAACTGTCATCAGCACGAATGCTTTAACTGGCATTGTAAAAGCAAAGCTCAGGGCCCCTTTGGAAATCTCCATAAGCTCCTGGTCTGAATTATAAGCGAGGCCATATTACCTGAAGATGAAAGCGGTAAGGTCAATTCACTTAAAACCAGAGAATTACCACTGCTAAGCAATGATGAGTAGCAATTGTATGGAGCTTTCCCTCTAACCCTTAGGACAGGGTATCTTTGCATGCTCTAGAAGAGAAGAGGGCGTGGCCACTTGCAATCCAGAAAAGCCTCCTTTTGAAAAGAGCATGAAGGGTTTTGGAGGAGCTCACTTGACACTGGTTAAATGAGACCCGTGAAGGGCTGAACACATGCCCCCCCCCCAAAGGAGTTATGCAAGAATCTGTACTGGCTCCCTGCCACTAGATGTTCTGATGGCTGATTTCTTAAATTGCTTAAAAGGGGATTAAACAAGGTATTTTGGTGCAACAGATGCCGCAGAGATACAGCTCTCCTCCGCTCCCAGTAAGCATGGCCAATGTTCCAGGCATTATTGGAGTTGCAGTGGTTTAATACACAATCCCGCTTCTTAGCATATTCCGGGAATTGCAGGTCTGTAACAACTCTCAGCTTCCTTAGCAAACGCCACTTCCCAGAATTCTTTTAGAGAAGCCACAACTGTTCAAAGTGGTGTGAGAGTGTTTTAAATGCATAGTGTAGATGAGGCCTCAATCTGGCCTTTATTCAGCAATCATTTTGATTTGTTTCTGAAGAAATTATACAACAAAGTGCATTCATCCTGATCTGCTTGCGGTGTGTCTTCACTCATCCACCCTGTTCAATGCACTTTTCTGTCACTTTCCTACCTGCAAACAGTCCATTTCTTTTAAAAAGTGGATTTGTTGCACTAGCACAACAGAATGTTTAGATTCCCTTTAATTGCACAAACCTAAATATATGGCATGAGCTTCGTTCCCTCCTGTGAAAGAGTAACAGTCTGGAGGCACTCCCAGTTTAGGTTTAGTTGTTTTACTGTTTCAAGCTGTGGGAGCAAGTAAAGGGTGGGATATGACATACAAGTATAAACTGATGCTTGGTGGGGAGAAAGTGGATAGGGAAAAACTTTTCTCCATTATTTCTTGATTTATTGAATTCATACCCTACCCTGCCCTTCTTCCCCCAAGGAGCCCAGGGTAGCAAACATTCACAGTTTAAAAATAAAAACAAAGCAAAACATCTAAAACAGTTAAAACGTTATGAGAAATCAATTATGATTTTAAAACATCTAAAAGCAGTTGCAATTAAAACAACAACAACAACCCACCCAATGACCATGGGGTTACCAGGAACAGTAAGTACCCTTCAGCCACCAATGCCTGGGTGAAAAGGAACATTTTCACATTACTCCTGAAAGTTAATGATGAAGGAGACAGGTGAATCTCACTAGGGAGAACATCCCTCAGCCAAGGAACACCATTGCCAACCAACCTAGAATCTAACAAAGATAAATGCAGGAGAAACAAGAAGAAGTAACCCCCCCCCCCCCGAACACACACACACACACACACACACACGATATACTGCATAGTTAAAATATGAAATCCACTACCACAAGATATGATGATAGCTACCAACTTGATGACAGGTATCTGACAGATTCGTGGAGGATAAGGCTATCAATAGATACTAGTTGTGTGACTGTAAATTACCTTCAGCATCTGAGGCATTGCACCTTGAAAACTAGTTCCTGGGAATTGTAAGCAGGAAGAGTTGGTTGCCCTTATGTCCTGTTTGCTGGCTTCCCACTGGGGCATCTGGTTGGTCATTGTGAGAACAGGATGCTGGGCTAGATGATCTGATCTAGCAGGCTCATCTTACGTTTCCAAACACAATGCAAAGCATTGGTGCTGACCTTTAACACCCTAAACAGCCTCGGCCCAGTATACCTGAAGGAGCGTCTCCACCCCCATCTCACAGCCCGGAAACTGAGGTCCAGTACCTAGGGTCTTTTGGTGGTTCCCTCACTATGAGAAGTAAAGCTACAGGGAACCAAGCAGAGGGGCTTCTCAGTTGTGGCGCCCGCCCTGTGGAATGCCCTCCCATCAGATGTCAAGGAAATAAACAACTACCTGATTTTTAGAAGACATCTGAAGGCAGCCCTGTTTAGGGACGTTTTTAATGACTGGTGTTTTATTGCATTTTTAATATTTTGTTAGAAGCCACCCAGAGTGTCTGGGGAAGCCCAGTCAGATGGGTGGGGTATGTATGTATGTATGTATGTATGTATGTATAAATTTATTATTATTATTATTATTTTATTATTATTATTATCTTCAGAATCATACAATTGTGGCTGGTTTGATTTGATTATTACACTTCCTATAGCAAATGTACGACTTGCAGTGTGCATCCCCGCATTTATATTCCCTTCCATCCTCCACACCGCTCTCTCTCCCTTCACATAATCCTCAAAATTCGTCGCGAAGCTTTCAAAACAATTTATGCAAACAAACATTGAGCATGGCTATTTGTATTGGCAGTGCATTCAACTTAACAACCTACAACAAGGAACAGATGGTCTAGGCTCTGGAACCAGCTACAAAGAAAACACTAGGCACGAGCCCATCAGAAGGGTCCCACCCTCCACCCACCTACCCAGTTTTGCAAAGGTTACAGCATCACTCTTGTTTCTTCCTTTGATTAAAGCTGTTATTTTACATTCACACAGGTCTTTACTTTTCCTGTCTCGCGGAACAAATTCACTAGAAGTTAACATCCTCCAACTCAGTATGCTTTACAGAAGCACTGTTTCATGAACCACACGCTATGCATCTCCTAATCCATGGTGTGTGTTGTTGTTGTTTTTTTGGGGGGGGGGTCTTTTGGAAAAGTGGCCAGGAAACAGACAGGCAGGAAAAACCAAACACACAGATGTTGTACAATGGATAGGACAAAATTAGAGACAAAGTGCTTTCTCAACATCCCTAATCCCTGCTCAGAAGCACATGGCTCAGGAATGGAGCTGTGTGATTCAGTCCCAGGTTCAGTCCTCAGCATCTGCAGGTACCCTGTCTCAACCTCTGGAAAGCTGCTGCCAGTCAGTGTAGACAATACTGAGCTAGAAGGACCATGTGCCTTGACTCTGGGCTTATCCACACCTACCTTTTGCCCTGCTCTTTCTAGGCAGAGGTCTGCACTTTAACACTCCATATCTAAGTGTGTGGTTTTGTGTTTTGTATTGTTGCCTCAAGCTTTTCACATGAAACCCATTCTTTAAAGCTGAATCAGAGCAAACATCATTAGGAACCTAGGAAGCTCAAATGACTGGTCCACCTATCTCAGTATTGTCTAAACTAATTTTAGCAAAGATTTACCATAATAGTGATAATCTCTGCTGGAAATGTAAAGAAAAAGAAGGTACTTTTTTCATATGTGGTGGACTTGCCCCAAAGTGAAAGACTTCTGGGAGAAGATTTATAATGAATTGAAAAAAAAAATGTTGAGATATACATTTATTAAGAAACCAGAGGCCTTTCTTCTTGGAATAACAGGTCTGGAATTGCCCAAGAAAGATGTTAAATTATTTTTGTATGCCACTACGGCGGCTCGAATCTTACTAGCTAAGAATTGGAAAACACAAGAAGTACCAACAGTGGAAGACTGGCAGATGAAGATGATGGACTGTTTGGAGCTAGCTGACCTGACTGGAAGAATCCACGACCAGAAAGAAGAGGAGTATCAAGAAGTTTGGAAGAAATTTAAGGACTATTTGAATAAACATTGTAATATAAAAAAATAGAAATCACTTGAAAGTGCCAAATAGGCCTAGGATTAAATTAGGATTTAATTAAATAAATGGGATTCAGAACAGTAAGAAAAGTGAATAAGTTAGATTCTAAATGAAATTTTTTTTGTTTAATAACGATATTGGAAAGCTGTTACATTCATATACAAGGAAACTCAGAAGGGAGGGACTGGAGGAAGTCAATTAATATGAACATAAGGTTGGCTCTTTAAAGAATTAAACTTGTTTTTATTGTTTATTCATTATGGTGGTGGGTAGGATGGTTTTCATATTTTTTTTTCTTTGATCTATCTTTTTGTCTTGTTTTTGTTTGTTGTTTTGTTATGTGATATTTGTTATAAGTGTGGAAAACCTAATATATATATATATATATATATATTGAAAAAGTAAAGTAAGTGGCAGCGGCTCTCCAGTGTTTCAGGCAAGAGATCCTCTCAACTTTACTAGAGACACCAGGAATGGAAGGTGGGACCTTTTGCATGCAAGGCAGATGATCTGCCACTGAGCTACATCGCTTCCTCGATTTTTAAAAATCAAATAATAATAATAATAATGTTTATTTATTTATTTTGCAAAAATTATGTACCACTTGATGATGATTATTATTTTTAAAAGCCTCAAAGGGGTTCACAGAATAAAACAATGAAACTGTGTTTTTTTTTTAAAAAAAATGGGCCTGTATTTAAAACAGTTTAAAAAAAATAAATAGAATCAACAATAAGCTTTAAAAAACAGGTAAAAATACATGCTGATTTGGATAGGCTTGCCTAAGCAAATATGTTTTTAGCAGGCACCAAAAAGTACAGTGAAGGCTGATATCAATAGGCAGGGAGTTCCAGAGTCTGCATGCTGAAATAATACAAGACTGATTAATTGCCGTTGTAGCAGTTTCAAAATAAAATTGGCCCTGAAAGGTTGTTTTGTTTTTGTTTTTTAAAAAAAGAAGAAGCAAGAAATACTGTACCCCCCAGAGGCATTCAAAAATGCAAACTGAAAGCTTCCCATGTGTGAGGCTATTACTTATTTCCTTGAAAAAAGGAGGAGGGGTTGCTTCCTTCAGTAATGCTCCCGTTTAGCGAGTCAAGGTGCTATTTTCTTTCCATGCTCTCATTAACCTTCACAAGTTAACTGTTCCAATTTCCTACTCTCTGTGTTTTTCTTTCCACTACTTTACATTTTACGTCCTTAGCTTTTTCAAACAAAAAAACAACGCCGCCCCGTTTCCCCCAGAGCTCACCTGGGGAGGCTCGGTGCTGTCAAATGCAGTCACCTGGGAAGAGGGGAGGCTATTTGCAATCACAGTAGCCTCAGTGTTGAAAAGTGCAATTTCGATTCGGAGAAATTAACGCAAGCTCTTCAAAAGCTCCTTTATGGCCAGAAATTAATGGCTGGCTAAATATTTCTCTCTCTGCTATAACCCCCTCACCCCCACCGCCAAGAATATACTATCCAATAAATGTTTACATTAGATTGAAAAAGGTACTTATTCCGTGCTGCAAATTAAAACACCAGCATGTTAGGCAAACCTGTTTTGACATTTAACAGCTCTATTAAAAAGGCCAAGAGGGCCAGGGTGGTCAGAACAAAAGCTGCAAGGAATGTGCAAGGCTTGATTAACTGTTTGGCTGAGTATGTCACAGAGTAGGTCTTCTGCTGTATTACAGAGCCATGATACAGACTTAAGTTGCAAGCCTATGGTCCTTGGGAGGGCAACCCAGGGGCCCTGGAAATCTCATATCCTTCTTCCACCGCAGAGCAGTGCTGAAGCCTCTGACATCATGGCCCAACTGATGTCAGAGCTCTGATATCAGCATGACCCAAACTGTTGGGAGCAGTTCAGGAGCATACTGAGTTTCTTGGGGGGGGGGGTCTAGAAAGCATCCTGCTTACCTGGTTTGCCCACAAGCAGGGAGAAATTTGGACGTGCTAAGAAAGGTGTCTAAAATGTGTGTGTAGCATACACTATACGAAAGAATGTAAGCCTCACCACCCCACCCCTCCTCTCCCCGCCTTACCCTCTTCTTCCCCAACCTTACACTGTAAAGGTAAAGGGACCCCTGACCATTAGGTCCAGTCGTGACCGACTCTGGGGTTGCGGCGCTCATCTCGCTTTATTGGCCGAGGGAGCTGGCGTACAGCTTCCAGGTCATGTGGCCAGCCATTTACCTTCCCGCCGGAGCGGTACCTATTTATCTACTTGCACTTTGACGTGCTTTCAAACTGCTAGGTTGGCAGGAGCAGGGACCGAGCAACAGGAGCTCACCCCGTCGCGGGGATTCGAACCGGCGGCCTTCTGATCGGCAAGTCCTAGGCTCTGTGGTTTAACCCACAGTGCCACCTGCATCCCCAACCTTACACTGTACTCAACACCAAAGTCTCACAACAAATGTAAAAGAAAGACTGTACAACCTGAAAGAGGAGACAAGTCATGTACTTTTGTAAAACCAAGAAAATCTTTAATAAAAATAAATTTTAAAAAATAAAATAAAATGTGTGTGTAGGTAAACAGACAGAGAAACAGATTATCAATAATATCACTTTCCCATTTTACCAATCTTAAATTCAGTTCCCCAGATTCCCACATCGGTTTGTGATTTTATTAGTAGTATAAAAAAAAAAAAAATCACCAGCGTTTTAGTCCAAATTTCTCCTAATAGAATGATTGTATTGTAGAATCACCTAGTCCAACCCCCTGCAATGCAGGAATCACTATGAAATGCAGCCGGCCCTCCAACCTCTGCTTGAAAACCTCGAATGAAGGAGACTCCACCACCTTCTGAGGTAGCCCACTGTCAAACTGCCCTTACCATCAGTAAGTTCTTCCTCCATGTTTAGTGAGAATTTGACATACAGATCTGTATGCAATTTTGCCTGATGTATATTTTTGAAATATTTTTGGAAAAAATATTTTTATTAAAGATTTTCATGAACTACAAGAGAACATGCAAAGTATCCTTTGTTGTTGTTGTTGTTCCTCAGATTATAAAGTATTTTGGTTACGTTCAGTGTAAGACAATATGTATCCAGAGGTCGGGGGAGAGAGTGGGTGGGAGAGGGTGGGTGATAAACTTATACCAAGTTGGAAAAACAAAAGAATAGTGTATATGTGTGAGGTTCTATTTCCATACATTTGTTGGTTTACGTGGGCAGTGATATATACATTTTTGCAAAGTGTGCGCGCACACACACACATATGTATGTATATGCAATAGTATATGCTTTTTTCACTAATATATATGCATTTTTGTGCATATATGCATTTTGTTATGCATTTCTTGGCTGGGGAAAATTCATTGCAAAATTGACTGAAGCGTGAATTTTGAGGAATGGATGTGTCTTGCTTTGTATATTGTTTCCCAATGTGCAAATCAGGTAGCGCTGCCTGTAAACGTAAACTCAATCGCATTTCTTTCCCTCGCCCAAAGGCAGAGCTAGGTGAACACGATCTGTTCAGTTGCACCAGGTGCAGAGTTTCTGGGGTGCAGCAGCAGGCACTGCAACTAGTCCAACAGAAGGTGAGAGGCACCAGACTTTTGCATCACACATGTTGCCACTGAAATTTGAGATGCCAAGATCTGCCACTGGCCCACCCCACTGTGGGATCACAGCCTTGTGAGAGTTTATTTGGCAGTGGAATAACTCCACTTCACACCTGTCCACACCAGAGTCATTTATTTGTAAGTATTGAAGTCACCTTTTATTATAGCAGTTGAATGGTGCAAATTCAGCAGCTAGGAAAGAGCAGGTGGTCTTACAGGACAGGGGGAAAGCAACAATAAGTGTGCATTCTGACATGGGAAATATTCTGTCAGTTTTCCTGATTATAATACTAGCCCGTCTGTTTTATTTTCTAATGAAATGTGGTGTGACGCAGCAACAAACTTGATTGGACAACATTGCTGCTCCCCCTGCCCCGTTTCTTCACTCGAGTGCTTCTGTTCCCATGATTTTCAATGTTTATGGGGTTGCAAACAGTTTTCTCCCTGCCTCCTAGACACAATCAACATGGAACTGAGAACTCAACTTCCACTATATTTCACCAGAATTCCAGATGTTTATTGTACATCTTGTGACAGTTCAAATATAACATGGAAATTAACCGGGAAAGGTTGGGAGGAAATGGAATCAACTGCTGTGTGCATACAACCAAGGAAGCCAAGACTGCATTGGAGCTGTGATGCTGTTCCAACAGGTTTCCCTTCCCCACTGCCAAGCAGAGGTAAAGAAGACCCAGCTACTTGTGTGACTCTGAGAGGTATTGTCAGAGACCAGGCAGAGGAGTACAGCTCTAATGAGGAATGGTGGGAGCCTCCCCCTCCCCCTGCTCCCGACCAGGATCCTGAAACTGCCCACCAGCCATGCAGCAGTACAGATTTGGAACAGTGGTTTGCAGAGGGGCATAGTTCTGAAGACAAAAGTTGAGACAAACTGGGAGGTGAACAGTAAAGTGAAGAAGAACTGGAAGAGAGAGAGAGCTAACAGACTCTCTCTCGCAGGAAAGCATCCAGCCTATCAGTCCAAGGTCATGTAGAGCAGATAAGGTGGCTACACAAAGAGCACAGTGATTGCAAGATCAGGTTGCAAGATATGGAAGTGACTGGGGGGGAGTGGGTGGAAACCTTAATTGGGAGCACCTTCATTCCAAGAATGGCTGCTTTGTTCTTTTACTGTGATAATTAAAGACTGTTTAAATGGTAAGTGACTCTTTTCTCTTTGTCCTGCTTATCTACAACCAGGTGGTGGGGGAGGAAGCCAAGTCCCTGAACCCTGACAGGTATGTCTCCTCTTGATGTGCTGTCTCTCCCTGGGTGAGATCATTGGACATGCCTCTTCCTCAGAACGTAACAATATCACAGCAGGCTGTGCCCCAGACACCTCTCCTATCCTCTACTGGCTGTCAGGTCTGGGGGTTCCCATCATGTTTGGGGGCTCTGGGAATCTTCATCAAGCAAGGTCTGTTGCATAGTCTCTTTCCTCCCTTTCCAAGCCCTCATCCTTAGCTGCCTCCCACTCCTCATCAGAATTTGAGGGCTCAAACTGACAACGCCCCAGGAGTGACCTTTGGTGAAGTGTGAATTAATGTGACTTTCACAAGACAATGTGAACTGAACCAAATTCCTCCTCCACACTCAGACTCCCTTTTCTTAAAGGGGAAAAATATTGCCAAAAAATTAGTCTCGGCTAAGGCACTGGGAGTGGAAATGGACATACTAATAAATACATTTGCAAGTCTGCTTGTTTCAGAGGAACACATATTATCTGGCCAATGACATCATTGCAGAGGAAGCCTCGCTGTCTGCTGAGTAGTTGGGGAGGGGGAGACATTTCCTCAGTGGGAGGAGGGGAAAGCCTTTGGGGTTGTCCTTTTCCACTAATAACCATTGACAATGGACCATTATCCTGCTGTCCAGTGTGGCTTGTTGTGTCTTTCATGTGTATACTTAATAAGATTAGTTAGAAGAGTCTGGCGCGGTAGATCTTTAATGAGGCAAGATCATTAATTTTGAAGGTCTCATTTTATCTTTCGGCACTGAAATAGCATCGCCCACTGCTTTGGCACAGCACACACAGAGCTTAAAACAACAGGGTCAGTGTGCTGAGATTTTATTCGGTACCATTTTTCACGGAGTCCCCTCCCTTCCCACAAATATTGTGGATATTCTTTGCTCCATGAAAAAAAACAAAAAACCCTGGCCATAAGGCTGCACAGAGCAGGAGGACCAAGGCTTTTTTTTCAGCCGGCACTCACCAAAACTCAGTTCCAGCTCCTCTCAAGTGGGCACCATTGCCATTATAAGAGAACAAGGGAGGTGTTCATGGTGAGTTCCAGTACCTCTTTTTCTAGCAATACATAATGGTATGGAATGCTCCCTATCACACTGCTGCCACTGAGATTCTTTCAAACAAATTGTCCCCAAAATGACATAAAATATCTCAGCGTTTAGAGAAAAAGAGATGAGAACACACACACACCCTTGTTCAGAGGAACATCCCCTATGAAAATATCTCAATTTGCTTGACTTCATTAAAAAAAAAAACAATGCACCTTTAATCACGCATTTGTATGGTAAATATTAATCATATTGCTACCTGCAGGGTGTGCGGGATTTTTTTGTAATGCAATTTCCTTCCATCAGGTCTTTCCTGATATCTTAACTACAGGCATTATTTGCAATTCTATTACAATAAGTTACAATTTGAGCAACCGATCTCCCATAATAATTGAGGAATGGGTCTGGTTTCATATCGCTGTATCCTACCAAACTAATGAGATTGTTCCTTTCATAACTTTGGCTCCATCTTTTATTATTTCATATATATAAAAAAACCTCTGGAAAGTCCTTATCCATTTTATGAAGAAGAACAAGAAGAAGAAGAAAACCACAGCAAACCTTTGCGAAATTCATTAAATAAGCATAAAAAATTCATTAAACAAGCGAATTGCATTCATGGCAGCTGGGGATGCAAATGCCCTTTCAGCAATGTAAAACTCCATATTGGTTTAACCTTTCATGTTCTGTTATTTCCATGTGGAGATATATATATAAATATATATCTTTATTCAAGGAATGAAAATTAAGTTCTGATCCCTTTATCTCCAACCCAGGTGAGGTAGATTGGCCAATATAAACAGAAGCTGAGCCCCAAACATTCTTATGAGGTCTATGTCCTACTAACAGTGGATGAGGTGATCAAGTTCTGTTAGGGCTGGGCCACATCAGATCACCGCTCAAGGTTCATGTGATTTTACGCACCTTCAAACCACTACCACACACACACACACAGCCCTGCACATAGAAACATGTGTGTCTTTTTAAAAAATTGTTTGTGTATATGTATATATTTCTATGTGCAGTTTAACATTAGAGGTGTTTTACTGGATCAGGGCCCTGAGTGGACCACCAAGTCCTGCATCCTGCTCTGACAGTGGCCGGTGATGATGGCTAAATTTATTATCTGCCCTTCTGGTCCCAGAGTGGGTTACGACGATTTAGAATTCAAAACAAAAATAACAGTTTAAACAGATTACAGTCACAAGAATAGAGTGCACTCTGAAAACACACATTTTAGGTGTCAGAGGCTAGGGTAAAGACGTAAAGAGGGCAAGCTTGCCTGTGGGGAACCTGCAATTCTTCCCTCGTGCAGTTTCCAGCAACAGATATTCCGAAGCATTACTGCCTCCACCTGTGTAGGTGAAGTTTGTAGCAACTGATAGTGGCTAGTTTACATAAGACAGTGTGAAATATTTATCAGAAAACACCAGTAAAATCATCAAGAATATAAATAAAATCAGCTTGCTTGCTTCCTTGCTTGCTTGCTTATTGATTGATTGATTAAAAAACAAGTCTGTGCAACAGAATTGCATGTGCAGATACTTACCGAAAGAAAGGAATTTATTTTTTTGTTATTCTTATTTATTAAATGTGCCGTCAGCTTTTCCATATAAATATGTTCACAGTTGCTCACAAGCAAACAACAAAAATGCAGATCAATATATCGTTGCAATACTAGTCAACAGCTAAATCATTTCATAACGTAACACAACAATCAAATAATAAGTTCAGTCATTATGAAACAAGTTGTCCAACATTAAAATGGACCAGTTAATGGCAAATATTTCAGCAGGCGCTTTAAACTGTTCAGCAAAGGTGTCCAACTGATGCCCAGGGCAAGCCAAATGTCCGCAGGCAGAGAATCTCTTGGTGCAGAGGAACAGAGTAGCCACTTCATTTGCAGTAAGAGAAAACTTTAAAAAGTAAAACAGCTATCTAATATAGCCCATTCAAAACCCTGTCGTAGTTGGAGGTCTGAACTTTTGAGAGGTTTTAAGAAAGTTGGGAAGGAAACCAATCTCTGTTGGACCAATCACGTACCGTGTTTTTGCCATGTGGCAAAAACTTTTGTGGTTAGGCAGACTTTTTCGGATTAATAATATAATAATATGGTTTAGCTGTATGGGAAGGGTTTTAAGAGCATGCAGAACATCCCAGGATCAGTTCCCAGCATCTCTGACTAAAACCCTCAGGCTAGAGGAAAGATCCCTGTCTCAGACACAGGAGAGTGATGACCATCTATAATATGCTTGGCTTGATGGACCTGTGGTCTGACCTGATAATGTTGTGCTCTGTTTAACTAGTGTAGGATTCTAAAAGGCAAGTTTGCTTCAGTTACAGCAGGGATGGGGAACCTCAGGCCTGAAGGCTAAATGTGGCCCACTAGGACTCTCTACCTGGCCCTTGGAATGCTACCTTGGCTGCACCTCTTCTTCTTCCCAGACTGTGTCCCTCCCCAAGCCTGCTCGGCAACCTCCGCGAGTGCTTTTGCATGGCTGGCATATGTCTTTGAACACTGATGATGCTACCTGCTTGCCTGGTTGGAGGACAGAGAGGGGTGAATGAATGTGCATGGAAACCAGCCTATTGTGCAAAAGTAAAATTGAATGCCTTGCTCCACCCACTTTTGTGTCTGGCCACACCCACCACTGCAGCCCCTGGAAGGTTACCCAGAAAGGAATGTGGCCCTTGGCCTGAAAAACTCAGGAGCTCTCAAAAAACAACAGCAAACATGTGAGTTAACAAGACTTCCATCCACGCATATCACCAAGTAGCTTATTTCTGAAAGATATCTCTGTTGAAGTGCCTCTCTGATTGAGCAAGCCTGAAATGGTACTCGAAGGCATTTATCTTAACCATTATTAGATTTTGATTTAGGTCTCCCTAGACACTCCAGCCTGGCGATACGGCCCTGGGGTTCCTCCGAGAGCTTAAATACAGTTCATCTTTGGAGAATACCTTTTAACCCAAGGCAAGATTTTAAAAGCGGCTTTGTGTGTGTATGTGTGCATGTGTTTTTTTATTATAAAAAAAAAACCTTTCCACATTCCCTCCCACCACTACCAATTACTAATTTAACAGACAGAAATACAGCTATGATTTATTGATGGTTCCAATCCAATGGTAAATTTGCCTTAAGTATACACTGCAAGCATATACAGGAATCAAATGTGTAAGAACGCCCAATACTGTACCTAATGCCGCAAGCTTAAATGCACTTGCTAGGGCGTGAGCCTCACTGAGCACACTGGGACTTGCTTCTGAGTAAATATGATAGGATTGTGCTGCAAGGCTCTCGAGGGGGTGAGATTATTTATTTATTTGAAACATTTTTAACCCGCCCTTCATCGCAAAGCGATACCAGGGTGCGGTAGGAAATAAATGGAAAGCACAAAATCTCAGTTCCAAGTCCAGAAAGAAATAAAAGCAAATATTAAAGCCACAGTGATAACCAATACTGAAGCCCAGAAAAGCATTAATGTCTCATGAGGTGCTAAAATAAGTGGGTTTTCAACTGGGACGGATCATGTAGTATTTCAAATGGATTGTTGGATATTACCACAGTACTTTAATTGATTTAAGCTGTATATTTTTATAGTCATCATTTTAATTATGACAGCTATAGCATATGTGATCTTTCTTGTATATTTTGTTGTTCCTAATATGGCTTGTAAACTGCCTTGTCCATAGTACTGCAGAAAGGCAGGATAGAAATTAAAAGCGAAATTACATTACACTGATGCAGATTCACAAATTTAATAATAATGGTGGGTGACAGTCATTGCTGGACATTATCCAGGAGGTGCTAATTAAGAAACAAATAGCCAGTCTCAAAACAAAAACAAAAAACTGTAGTCAGCACCCTTAACTACAGCTCCCAGAATTCTTTGTGGGGAACCATGACCATTTAAACTGATATCATGAGGCTTTAAATGTATGGGGCGGGCGTGCCCTGAAACTTTTTAAACATCTTGTTTTAAATTGTAGCAACCCACCTCACAACATTAGCATGAAGGGCAGGATAATTAATAATAATAATAATAATAATAATAATAATACTGTCAAGGTAATTAATGCTAGTATCAGGCGATAGACTCTGCATTTGTGTCCTGCAATACTGGCTGCTATAGGCTACAGTGGTACCTTGGGTTACATATGCTTCAGGTTACATATGCTTCAGGTTACAGACTCCGCTAACCCAGAAATAGTGCTTCAGGTTAAGAACTTTGCTTCAGGATGAGAACAGAAATCGTGCTCTGGTGGTGCGGCGGTAGCAGGAGGCCCCATTAGCTAAAGTGGTGCTTCAGGTTAAGAACAGTTTCATGTTAAGAACAGACCTCCGGAATGAATTAAGTACTTAACCCGAGGTACCACTGTACTGCTTTTGTGTGATGTGGAGCCCACAGCTTCCTTCAGGAGCAAATAGACTGACCACAATTATTGGCAAGATGAGCCACTGGTGAATGACTTGCTCCTGTTTATGTGAGCTCAGGATGTGGTCTGTGCCATTTGAGATGCAGGTTTCCAATTAGGGTAATATCAGCCGACTACAAAAATGAAAGAGATGTGGATCGCTGTAAAACACACTAAGAATGCAAAATTGTGGGTAAGGTTTCTCCCGCTAGCTCCACACATCAGGGCAATCCCATTCTCTCACAATCCAGCTCATCCCACAAACCATACTGATCTGATCTCTCGTCAACACGAAATCCAAAGCAGCTGCAAAGTATATGATGTGCCAACGCACATTCTTTCACTATCTCATTCCCCTTCCCCTCCCAAACATGGTTGCATTTAGTTCAACTCCACTTGGGAAGAGCTAGCAGCTCAATCTTCAACACAGGCTTTACACAGATGGAAGTGAGGGTCACAGAGTTCAATGAGACTTGCACCCCAAATAAGGTGCATAGGATTGCAGTCTGAATTAGTCTGTGTTGTGCTTTGCCAGGAGTTGGGGGACGGGGTGGAGTTGTTAAAATTTTATACATGTGATCAACATCTTCAGGAGAGAGAGGTGGAGTTATGTGTCCTCTGTATCACCGCATCCAACAGATGCCTTTATGTGAAGTGCAGCTACCGTGAAGGAAGCTGTTGCAACCAGAGGCATCACTGCAATGGTACAACTTTACCAGCTATCCTTCATAGGGAGCTGGGAAGGTGAGGGTATGGATCCCTGGGATGTGCAGTACATCTCTCCACAGAGACATATAGGAATGCCCTGTGGAATTCTTGCCTCCTTGTCAACAGAATTCCCACGAGCATACAGTGGTACCTCTGGTTATGTACTTAATTCGTTTCAGAGGTCCATTCTTAACCTGAAGCACCACTTTAGCTAATGGGGCCTTCCGCTGCCGCCGCACTGCCGCAGCACAATTTCTGTTCTCATCTTGAAGCAAAGTTCTAAACCCGAGGTACTATTTCTGGGTTAGTGGAGTCTGTAACCTGAAGCGTATGTAACCTGGGGTACCACAGTACTAGCATCTCCCTCTTATTTCTCAGTGGCTTCTTTCTGGCTCCATTTCTGTCGGCGCTGACCAGCTGAGTTTGCAATTAGAAAGAACGATAGTAAAGATTTTAACAGGGATCGGCACCAGAAAATTGGGACAATTCATGGAAGATAAGGACAACTACGGCATATGCATTTAGATGTAAAAAGAAGACATTAGCTCCAGACCAACAGAGTAATCCATTGTCAGGCACCAAACTACAACTGCCTGATGAATTAAATCAAACACTTCAAAGTCATGGTGTTTTTTTAAAAGATGTCACCAACTAGTAAGATCATATCGTATGGTTTTAGAAAACCTCATGACCATCTTATTCCACATAACTGGTAAATGTGGGAAGCTAAAATGTACTTTCTCAATAGATGACCCTTGGAGACCTCAGTGGGAGTTTTGCCTTGGTTTCATTCTATTTCTTCTTCTTCTGTACACCACACACTACAAGGAAAGAAAAATACCACACAAAATTAAAGCGAACTCTTGCATAGAGTTAACATAAACACAAAAATATTGCCAGTGGGTATAAAGTTCTTGGCCATGCAAATACATTCCAATTATCCCAACGGACCAATTAAGGACTGAGCTATTTAAAGCACACAATTCCTTCATTTCATTTCTCTCCTTGTTTGCTTCTTGATGCGCCAGATGTTGTTGCTGGTGCTGTGAAAATATCATAATAAGATCATAATTATAAGGTTTGTTGAATTGTAGAGCAAAGGCTCCACTTATTTACATGTAAATGTGTACACTGGTAATTGAAGCATTGCAAAGCTTCTTTCTGTCTTCCTGACTCCAGGAAAATGTGTATCTCACCAGCAGTTGGAAGTCAGTCTCTCTCTCTCTCTCTCTCTCTCTCTCTCTCTCTCTCTCTCCCCCCCCCCCCCCCTCACACACACTGGGTTGGATTCAGAAAGGAAAGTTGTGATTTCTTCAAGTCACTGCCCTTTCTCTACTTCCACTCTCAGTCCAGCCTGCTTGTACTTTTCAAGCCATGCTTTATGAAATATTAGAAGGAAAAAGATAAACACTTTTTTCTTTCTAATTTGCTACTCACACTTCACCACTGTGGGAATGTTGAGGGTGGCAGGAGAGGATATATTGTTTATGAATGTCCTTCCAAACTTGCACTAGCAAGTTTCTTCACTTAGCAGAGTGCATTCCCCTTCTTATGCAGCAGAAAGCTGGTTGCAAACTCATGTGAGTTGCTTAAAACAACAAGCAATTCAATCTGGCTTGTCCAGATTGAGATATGCTCTAATACAGTGGTGCCTCGCAAGACGAAAAGAATCCGTTCTGGGAGTCTTTTCGTCTTGCGGTTTTTTCGTCTTGCAAAGCAAGCCCATTGACGGAGTAGCGCTATTAGCGCTATTGGCTAAAAAAGGGCTAAAAACGGCTTTTTTAGGGGGGGGATTAGCGGTTTTGCTGCTAAAATGCTTTTAGCAGCTTAGTGATTCAGAATAAGGGGTTTTGGAGCAAAAAAAAAATTCGATTTTTTTCGTCATTTTTCGTCTTGCGAAGCAAGCCCATAGGGAAATTCGTCTTGCGAAGCGCCTCTGCAGACGGAAAACCCTTTCGTCTTGCGGGTTTTCCGTCTTGCGAGGCATTCGTCTTGCGGGGCACCACTGTATTCCTGTTAAGACCCCTTCGAATCCCTCCTAAAAGAATAAAGACACCACAGTCTTATTTATAAGTAACAAAAAGTAGTTTTACTCATGATCAGGCAGAGCACAGTGTGATCCCCGAAGGCAGGCTTTAGGTTTAAAGTTGTAAACATGTACAAACAGGTTTACCCCATATGGGAGATGACCTGGGGAACTGCTTTGGCAGGCAGTAGTCCAGTCCAGGTGATGCAGGAAGCAGGCAGGACAAACAGGAAGGTGAAAAAGAGAAAGGTAGCTATGTGACTTGAGCTTTTGTTAGGTCAGGTAAGGTCACACCCACCTTTTAGTCACACACAAGGAAGGATGCTCCAGGCCAGGAGGAACAGGAAGTTTTGACTGGCTGGACTAAATATTCCCTTGCATGTCCACTCTAGCAAAACAAGATATGTTGTACTTGACTGCTCCCAGTGGATTACATCCCACAACCACAAGATCCCATGGCAGGGTACATGTGTTCAATAGAACACTTTCAATAGCATGAAAACACCCGTTAAAACTACCTACCTTATTTCTGTTATTGTAAGTTGTTTTAAACTGTCTTTAACATTGTGTTTTAATTGTTGTGACCCACCCTGGGACCTTAGGATGAAGGGTAGGTAAATAGTAGTAGTAGTAGTAGTAGTAGTAGTAGTAGTAGTAACAACAACAACAACAACAACAACAACAACAACAACAACAACAACAACGTAATTAAAGCTGCACAGAGATTTCTATGGTACAGAATGGGGGTAATCTGATTTAAAAGGAACTCATCTGTTCGCAGAGCACATACAGGCAAATGGACCAGTTTGCTTAAGAGCTGAACTCTGTTGCAAAGTGCAGGCTGTTGGGATGGGTTGTTTTCTGTGGGAAGACCAAGCTACAATGTAGTATGTTTCCTCACATCCTTGGATTCTGTAATAGGTTTTGCCCCACTTGCTTTAGGACTGCTCTAGGAATAATCACACAATGTGAAGCACACTTCTTCCTAAAGTGAAGCCTTCATGAGCTGCAGATGATGATGAGAAAAGGGCTTGGCCCACTGCACGTCAGCAGTTATAATTGCCACTAACTGGTAGAGTTTTCTATAGTTGCACCCCTGCAACAATACATTTTAAAGGCTGTAGAATCTTAATCAGCCCAAGGCTTGGTTGAAGAGCAACGTTTTCACCCGGTGCCTAAATATGTATAATGAAGGCAGCAGATAAACCTCCCTGGGGAGAGCATTTCATAAATGGGAAGCCACTACAGAGAAGGCCCATTCTTGTGTTCCCACCCTCTGGACATCTCGTGGATGAGGTGCATGAAGAAGGGCCTCAGATGATGATTGCAGAGTCTGGGTTGGCTTATATGGGAAGAGGCAGTCCTTGAGGTATTGTGGTCCTGAGCCATTTAAGGCTTTACAGGTCAAAACCAGCACTTTGAATTGGGCCTGGAAGTTAATTAGCAGTCAGTGCAGTCAAGCCAGGACTGGTGTAAAACTGTCTTGTCCTGAACAACTTGGCCACTGAATTCTACACCAGCTGAAGCTTCCAAACCATCTTCAGAGGCAGCCCTGCATATAATGTGTTGCAGTAATCTAACCTAGAGGTTACCAGAGCATAGACAACAGATGTTAGGCTATCCCTGTCCAGATAGGGGCACAACTGAGCCACCAGCTGAAGCTGATGGAAGGCACTCTGCACCACTGAGGCCACCTGAACCCCAAGTGACAGCAAAGGTACCCCAATCTACATATCCACTCCTTCAGAGGGAGTGCAACCCCATTAAGAGCCATCTCACCCATCTAGTACTATTTTAAGAGTGATCGTTCATGTTGTGCTTGTGGTCATAGGTTGGTCCCTAGATTGAACCAGCAGGGCTCCTCTTACATTCTCACTCCCCTTCCTCCTCTAGCTTGCTTTTGAAGAATCCACCACGCTCTTCGCAGTACAATTTGGCAATAATTATTTCCTTCCTTGAGCCAAATATAAAAAGCTCCCACTTTCCTCAAGCCCACTTTATGGCACACGCCCCAAATAGAAGAGACACTAACAGGGCTATTGTCAGCTCCTGTTATCAGTGGGATAGTACATTAAATTCTGTTTTATTTATGGGACGCTGTGTGTAATAACTTATTCCCAAACACTGCATGACAAAAGAACCTCTCTAAGTGTGTGCTGCTCTTTCTTTCTTTCTTTCTTTCTTTCTTTCTTTCTTTGCTAGCATGTCATATATGACGATGCAACTACACAGAAATTTGCAAAAGGAGGGTGGTAGTTCAGTGGTAGAGTCCTATCCCCAAATATGCAGCTAGAACTGGAAAGAACTGGGGAGAGGAAACTGCTTTATTTCAAGGCAGGCCATTGGTCATTGCTGCAGATCTCTAGCATATTTCTCTGTCCTCTCTGGAGATGTCAGGTATTGAACCTGGAATGTATCTGCATGCAGAGGACATGCTCTACTCCTGGATTACTGCTCTTCTGCCTGAGCTTGATGGGCAGTACAGTAGCACCTCAGGTTACAGACGCTTCAGGTTACAGACACTTCAGGTTACAGCCTCCTCTAACCCAGAAGTAGTACCTCGGGTTAATAACTTTGCTTCAGGATGAGAACAGACGTCACACGACGACGACGCAGCGGCAGCAGGAGGCCCCATTAGTTAAAGTGGTATCTCAGGTTAAGGACAGTTTCAGGTTAAGAACGGAACTCCAGAATGAATTAAGTTCTTAACCTGAGGTACCACTGCATAAGGCAACTTCCTGCTTTCCCCCAAAATGGTGGTTCCTGGATAGATATTATTAGACTGTGAGGAAGTTAAGTGCAGGTTAGCTTGGTTCATACTTGTTGCTTTTCATTGCTCCTTAATTCAAGAGGCATTAATGTAGATTGTGACCAGGATTCCCTGGTGCTTGGTGACACACTTCATTCTCATGTCTCACATTCCATAATGGGTCTGCGAAATTAACTTTTGAGCATTAATCCTTATATTTCTTCATATATGAAATGACAGAGGTTGCATGGAAATGCCTGAAGGGGGTCTCAGTGATTTGCTAAACAAATCACACATACCTTGGTATTTTTTCTCCCAAAGATGGACTGTGTTTGTGTACTGTCTTCAGTGCTTTCCCTCCAAAGCAATTCCTAATATTACATTATGTCAAGGAGTGCCAATGTGGTGTCTTTGGGGTGTTGGTGTGCCTTCTACGACCTAAGATGCCTGCAAAAAATAAATAACCTTCAAAAATCCACCATACAAAAGTGATGGGTTCAGATCCTGCTTGAATGGTCTTAAAGTCTCCTACGTTGAACAAAGCCCACCTTCACTGGATGTCAGCACTGAGACCCCCAGGCATCATCCATGCCAACCACCCACTCCTACAACAATGCACAGGCACAGTGGGAGACAGCTATAACTTTCAGATCCTGCTTGTGGGCTTCCTGTAGGCATCTGGTTGGACACTGAGGGAAAGTGGATCCAGGGTGAGCTATAGCTCTGATCCAGCAGGGCTCTTCGCATATTCTCATGTTCTCAAGTGAATTATTAGACATGCATTCTCAGATTGATCCCAGCCATGCACGTTGCTAGTTTAGGTGAATTGTAAAATTGATTATGATGGATATGTTTCCATAAATAAACAACTAATGCATTATATTCCAGATTCATCAGGGAGAAGAAATGTATCTTTTATTTCCCACCTATCTAACCTGCATTTTAAAAACCAGAGAATCAAGAAGGATTGGAGAAATAAATTCTAAATGGTGAATGCAAAAATATAAAAGCAGGAATAATTTTATTGGTTGATCTTCCACTTAGGATTTTCTGACATGCACCATTCTAAGAATCATGGTCTGAATGCCCTCACAATCTCTCTCTCTCTCTCTCTCTCTCTCTCTCTCTCTCTCTCTCATATCAAACAGCTGGTTATGAATCACCCTCCCACTATCTTTAAATGGATGATCAATAGAATATTTCCCCATAAAACATTTAGTTTGAAATCTGATTTTAAGTGCATTAGAGGGTTTTTTTGCACACCAAATGAATGAATGTCATAATACATTGTCATCAAATATGAAGGAAATACAGCTCAGACGAATTGTCATATTTATTTATGAGTCCATAAAAACACATTGTGAAAGTCTTGGCACATTTTTTGGGGGAAGCCAGTTTGAACTTGGATGAAAAGTTAAAAGCCTTAAAGGCGATATGGCCCTGATTTATTATTGGAATGTTTTTAATTGCAGTTGCAACGAGTCACAGGTATAAAAGAGGTTCTGCTTTTAATGGCCGTGCCTCTTGTGAGGGTTTCCTGCTTCTTTAAAAATGATATACTTCCAAGATATTTCCCACCACTACCCTATTGATTTGGCAAGATTTACTGTAGATTAGTGTGCCTAGGGTGTGGAAACCCAAGTGGTCCCAGCTTCCCAAGAGTAGAGGCCTGTGGGAGATGCTCTATATATCCAGAAAGGTCCCACCTTCAGTGTAACGCATGTGCTGGAAAAACAACATGAGAGCAGTAAAGGATAACCCTTGGCTAAAAGAAAATCTGATTTCTTTGGGATGTTTCCAAAATTCTCAACAAAACTTATCCCCAATTCTGGGAACTTCATGTAAGCTGGTATTGCATCTGATGTGCAATGGCAGCATATGTGTTGCGGGAACAAAGGCACACAGTTGTTGGGATATATCTAGTGAGGTCACTGCATTCACAGAATGATTTCTGCTTGCACAACAGAACTTCCCCTCCCTTCCCATGTAACATCCCCCCAAATCTGTTCCAGAGTGTTGAGGAATCACACAGAGGAGACTGGAGAGACTGTGGGAATGCACAGGGGGAGGAGAGAAATGGGAATTTCCAGTCCACAAGTGGAAGTCGTTCCACAAGTGTGATGACTTTGTTGGATACAACCAGTACCAGTGCTATTTTATTTTATTTTTTTAGAAAAAGAGGTGCTGGAACTCACCATGAATGCTGCCCTTTTTCTCTTATAATGGCAATAGCACCTACCTGAGAGGTGATGGAACTGAGTTCCGGTGATTTCTGACTGGGAAAAAAAGCCCTGGATACAACCCAATGTATTCATTGCCACTTCTTGCCTGGCCCTCAACTGACGTTAGCTATCTGGAAATGGGATGTTGAGTTTTCAACAGAAAGTTCATTAACAGCTACCATTCTAGGTGCTGTGGCAGAGAAACGGCAAAATCTGATGAGAAGAATTATTAGAAACAGCAAGTCTCATAAGGCCATTATTTTAATCTATAGAAGGGTTAGACAATGTAGAACATTCTTTTTAAATTGTAGAACATTCTTTTTAAATTGTAGAACATTCTTTTTAAATTGTAGAACATTCTTTTTAAATTGTAGAACATTTTTTTTTAAATTGTATTTATTGGGTTTTGAATAACATATAGGAGGATGGGGGGGGGGGAGAGAGAACTGTGATCACAAAAGGGTACCCAAGTCCTTTACAGCCAGAGAAAGCATCATGAATCAGCCTTGCATAGCAAAGAATTTACCATGCTTACAGAAAGTTATGTGTTTGTCTATCATTACAGGTGTGGCAAATGAACTAATAAATTACCACTGTCACAGCCTGTGCTCATCCTAATAGGTTCATGCAATCTTATTGAGTTCCTATCTAAATTCAGCCTTTATTCTGATTGCATTTACAGGATCCAGACCAGAGGAACGCCTCTACCATGTACCTCCTTCTTTGTAAGTGAAATAAAATCATACCATTTTACAAAGCACTTTCCTGATGTTATTGGTCTACAACTCCCAATATCTTTTAGCACTGACCATATGGGCTGGGACTGATGGGACTTGAGGTGCAGGCCATCATACTGGCTACCCGATAAAGTGCTGACATTTTGATGGTGGTGTGCCACTCTGGCTGTCCCAACATGCTGTGGGTGTTGGAAGTGTCGGGACAAAGGCAGGTCGAGGGGAATGCAAACAGTTTGGTCACACCGGGCATGGAGCTTCTGGGGTGCTGTAGCAAGACCACAACTATGACATCCAGTTGAAGGCTTGGGTGTGCTGGATATCACACAGGGTGCCCCTGAAATTTGAGATACCAAGGTCTGCCACTGTGTTGGGATGCAACTGAGCTTGTATTAAGGCTGATGGGTTTTGCATGAGGAGAGAGAGAGAGTGTGTGTGTGTGTTTCCAACTTAACCTGTACTGACCCTCCTTCTGATGCTTTCAGGGTTGCTGACCTTATTGCCTCTTGCCGCTTCTTCTTGATCCCACCTTGGGAGAGGAGATGTCCTTCCTTTGTCTTGCCTGCAGAGATGAAAAAGAAAGCAGGGCGCTTTGCATAGCCAATGTGGTTAGAAAAGGTCCTAGTTCTTTCTATCGAGCATGTATTTCCCATAATAATCTTAACTTCCTTATGTTCATACCCAAAGTCTCAGTGTGATTGCTTTCAGGGTAAAAGCATGCTCCAGGCAGGGATTCGTAGTTAAGCTCAAGTTCTGCTGATGCACATAAACTCCAGATGCTAACAGTGGGTATTGGATAAGGTGCAGAAAAGTACTACTAAAATGATCAGAAGTAGAGAAATTCCCTTACAGAGGGCACAACCCTCTGTTGAATTGGAACAAATGTCAATCCATAGAAAATTTTATCTTTTGGACCGGTCCTAAAATATCTCCTAATCCCTCTTACCTTTCACAGTGGGTGCCTTTGTGGCATGGCACCTACATATCACAGGTTGCTAACATTGCTCAGACATTGATGGACTGCAACTCCCATAAGGCCTTGACCATTGCCAAGCTGGCCAGAAATGAAGGGAGTTGGAGTCCAGTGACATCTGCAGCAGATCTTCTGCCCTTGCATTAAAAAGACAAAGAAATATTGTCTTTTGAAATATCTTCAGATTCATTATTCCAATTTGATCTTAGAACATCACCTCCTCCAAAACTGTGCCCTGGATTTCTCCTTGACTGACAAGCCACCACAGATTACTTCTCCTATTAAATCGAGTTTGGTGTCATATACTACTTCAGTGAGTTACCTTGTCTCAGAGATTTGGCCTTCTTAGTTCTTCTTCTCCACAATTAAAACCATAATCACATGTGCCTTGTTGACATCCCATATATTCTTGGTGAGGTCTTCCCCTCCTGCACAGTGCCTTTTCTAGCATAGATCTCATCAGCTGGCAATAGCTGTTGAGAGAAGGCAAAATAATCAGACAGGTTCCACAAATAAGCCATCTTATACTCCTGTTTGTCAAAACAATTAGTGTTCGTTGTGGGTTTATTCAGTTAGATCTGCAGTGACTGATCACTATAAATTATGTATTAAGGTCGTCCACATATACTTGTTTATTCATGCATAGACCTGAAGAATTTCCACCTTCTCCATGCAAAAATACACACAGAAACAAACAAAAATACTCTAAACCTGAATGCAAAAAAAGCCCATTCTCTGGATCAAAAATCTACTTTGTTCTCTGCAGGAATTTTCACTCCAAGATTATATTCTTAAATTTCAGATCCTTTGAATCTTCTCTTCCATCTCTTGCTGCATAATTGCCCCTCCTGCCCCTCCCTTTAAAAAAAAATAA
This sequence comes from Podarcis tiliguerta, assembly GCF_965153285.1. NCBI lineage: Eukaryota > Metazoa > Chordata > Lepidosauria > Squamata > Lacertidae > Podarcis > Podarcis tiliguerta. Next base: position 35,378,797 of record NC_139541.1, on the reverse strand, counting down.
AAGCCCACAGAATGACACTTTAAATGCTCAGTTTGAATTCAACCATTGTTTTATTTCCCCCTCCATTTTGGAAAGGTGCCGTTTAAAAAGCCTGTCTGTCAACACACTCAGTAAATTGCCTTTTAAATTAAAACTCATTGCCCAAACTAATTCTTGTTGATGCTGCAAACAAAATTAAAGATTGCATGTAGAATCTAAGCCATCGTTTAAAAAGAAAAGGAACATTCATTTCTAATAGCAGGGATTTCTCTCCCCTGCCCCCAGCAAAACTGTTGCAATGAAATACAAATTTGAAGTTTGTGGGAGTAATTTGTGCCTAAGTGTCTATTTAAACAGGAATTGTTTCAACCAACGTATAAGTAGTTTGGGGAAAATGGGGTTTCTGTGACCTCTAAAACCTGTTTGTTTGTTTTTGATGTCTTTCCTGAAAATAGTCCACAACATGTTTTGAAGGCATCTAGAAAATCAAAACTATTTCCCCATGAAATGGAGAGCAGAACCCAAGAAGCCATTAATGCAAGGTTTATGCCAATGTTTACAACTCACCAAGAAAGAGCTTGCAAGGATTTTTTGACAGGCAATTTCCATCCCCTCCAGCCTGCTATGTGAGACAAAAGGGATTCAGCATAAGCAGTTGTGGAATTGCAAAGCAAGAAAAGAAGACATGATTTCTGATCCTCTACACACACACACACACACACACACACACACACACACAATCAAAAGGGATGGGTAGGGTGGGTGTTGTTTTAGTTAAAACAGGAAGAAGTTGAGTAGTATTCTACAAAGTTGCACAGGTTTTGTATAGAAACATGCTTTAAAACACCAGGTGCCAATGGGTTATTTAAAATGGTTACCATACTGCAACTGATGAAGTAGGCTCTAGTCAACAAAAGCTTATACACATATTTAGCCTTTTATGATGCAATAAGACTCTTGTTTCTTGCTGCAACAGAGTAACACAGCTGCCTCTCTGGAACTGACACTGCGGTACTCGCGCCAATGTATACACATAGATTATGGCGTGGTCGGGGGAATCGCTAAAGGGCAGTAAAAGAGAGTGCTTAATTGCAAAAGGCCATCTTATAAAGCAACCCACGGCTGCCGGACACCATCCAGGTAATTAATCCTTTTTTCACCCCTATACTTTTTAATTAAGGAATGTACTGATTTGCATTATCTAAACCGCAAAATTGATTTTTCATTTTCTCGTCCGTGGAATGATGTCTTGGGTGTCAGGATTCTCATTTGTTTGTAAAGACCAGAGCAAGAGAAATAAATTAATGTACTGTATTAAAAGCAGGGAGGTGCCAATGATTCAAGGTAGAGAGCCATTAACACAGACATATTCTTGAGGTTTGAACAACCTTTTCATTTCAGCTGTGCTCGGAGCATTCAGGAAGTGTGTCAAGAGCTTATATATTATATATTTTATTATATATGATATATCTAGATATATATGCACAGATACAGTTGATGTACATTTTTAAATGGTCTGACATATAAAAGCATACATAAAAATTGCTGAGCCAAATGATTTAGAACAAGTCATTTTATTTCACTATAATTAATGTACTCTTCCCACTAGGGATTTATGCAATTAAATAATTAGCCATAATGTCACCCAAGGGTGTTCTTAATGACTTTTCGTATACATTTGTCTCTGTTAACAATAACTCAGCCTTATCAAGCTGATATTTTCCAGGGGAAACCTTTATTTTCTTTGTCTCATTTTTTTTAAAAGAAAAAAAAAAGATTAGTCATTTTTCTACTTTTAAGTTTGATTTGAAGCTTATTTCCACTCTTTTCAAAGAGTGCAGATAGACCTTTGGGGCATCTAGTTGAGGCTTTCTATTTCTATTATTAAAGTACATTAATAGCTATACAACATTATAGACCAACTTTTGCAAAAAGGGAAAAATGATTATTATTTTTAAAGGAAGTATTCATGGAATCAAAATGAAGTTTCAGCTGCTGTTTAAGTGTAATCAGAACTGCTCTTATGTCATAGACTCATAGAATTGTAGAGTTGTCAGTGTTTTAATATCCTGACTCGGACAGAAAAAGCAATGAAGACATTGTCACATGAGCATTTTATTATTATAAGTAACTCTCCTGATGGCTTCATTCCAATTCACAGGGCTTCAAAATTACTGTGCTCTGGGCTGTTTCACACATAACACAACAAATGTACTGTGCATCTACTCACAATAAAAAAAATGGACCTAACCCCTATTTTCTCTGGTGCTTACCCATACAATGTGTGCATCTTCAAATGCTTATTAGTTGCGTTCACACATTGCTGCCTTTTGGTGTAGAGCAACAACAACAAAGGTTTAAAATGAAACACCTGAAAAGACCCCAAATCACATTGATAGAAATGTTGCTAAGATTAATTCAGAGAGAGAGAAGAAATATCACCTTTATGAAGGCTGAGTAATGTCCACAATTCATTATATTAGTTTTCAAACTAAAAATCAGATTCTTTTTCTTTTTAATGACCCAAGGGGAGAGGAAATTGCAAAGCTTTCAGTTGTGGACCCTAATGTGGCATAGTTTTGGACTGGGAATAGGGAAACATGAGTTCAAATCTCCACTCTGCCATGACGTTCACTGAGTGACTAAGGATCAGTCACTATTTCTTAGTCCACCCAGTTTCAGAAGCCTTCTTTAAAAAAAGTGATAGGATTTTTATTTTTGCTTTGTCATGAGGGTGAAGAAAGTCATGTACATGAACTACTTGGGAGAAGAGCAAGGTTTATACATAGTTAACCCTCCATCTCTTTTTCTTTTCTTTTCTTTTCTTTTCTTTTCACAAATGTCATGTGACCTACATCACATCCACACCCCAGTTTGCTCATCATGAATCAAACACCTTCACTCTCCAAATGCAGGACAGGAGCAGTTCATTTTCACTTTCCAAATTACAGAAAAGTTTAGCTTTTTGTTAGATCTGTTCTGTGTTTCATGTGGAAGAATGATGGGATACAAATATGATGAATCAACACCTTTTTTTATAAACCATTTTGCTGTGAAGCTCACTGGGGCACCTTGGGCCAGTCACTGCCTCTCAGCCTAACCTACCTCATAGGGCTGTTGTGTGGCTAAAAAGGGGGAGGGGGACTAGGGTTGGGAAGGCCTAGGCTCATCAAAGTCATGAAGCTCACCAGGGGATCTTGGGCCGGTGACCCTCTCTTGGCCTTGTCTACCTCACAGGGTTGTGGTCAGGATAAATGGGGGAGGTCAGAGAACCATGTACACCACCTTGCACTCCTTGTAGAAAAAGTGGGGCTTTAAATTATAAATGCTGGTAACTTTGCCTCAGCTCCTACTGTTGATGGTAGCTGAGAGATTGGAAGTCATCACCATAAATCCCACCATAATGAGTTTTACTGGGAAAACTGTAAAATAAGAGGAGCCTGTTGGATCAGCCCAATGGCCCATCTAGCCCTTCATCCTATTATCATGTGACCAAGCAGATACCTGGAGGGGAGACCTACAGGGGGGGTAGGTCCCCCCAGCTGCCCCCAGGTCAGGGGGTGGGCTCCGAAAAACCAGTTGCTGGCTATGAGGGAAGTTTGTTGTTTAGAATAGCTTTGCAAGGGCATTTGAAATGCAATGGTTGATTTAGAACTTAATAACCACGGGCTGCAGAAGAACTTGCATTTTTGTGGTGGGGGTGGGGAGGTTATAAAAGACCAGAAAGCGGAAGGGACTCCAAAGGCCCTCAGCACAGTGGGGAAGAGATCTAGCAGGCTCACAGTCCCCAGTTTGCAAAGTTTGCAACGGAGTGAGAGATGCATTAGCAGAGATTTCTACCTGACTGAGCGTATTCCATCCCCTGCAGAAACAGGTTGACTCTGTTTATTCCCCCTCTTTGGCTTGTGGGAGAAGCGGGAGGGAGGAGAGAGTCCTCTCCCGCTGCTGCTCTAATCTAGATCTAAAAGCTGTTTGATCAGATTTCCGGATTCACTCGCGGCTCTCTAGCGCCACCCTTAGAGAATGCGCGCAACTTCCATTGCTTTTCTGTTTGGTTTCCTGTGTCCCTCCACACACACGCGCGCACTTGACTTTTAAGTTATTATATTTGCCTTCGCACATCAACCACCTCAGAGGGGGAGGCTTTGTGCCTTATTAGCTGATCCAAAGGAACAGCAAGGCATAGCAGGGAGAATCCTAAGAGGGAGAAAAGGCTGACTTCTTTTCCTCCTCTGCCGTTCAAAACCTGTTGCAAGCGACTCTCTCTCTCCCTGTTGGGGTGGGTTTGGTCACACCCGAAGAATCGGAGGAACTGTGAACAGGCAGACGAGATCCGCTGCAGCGAGTCACAAAGGGATGTACAACCAGAACCGGGTGTGGTTGCAAAACAAGGGAATATCCGTGGCGTTGCTCGTTTTACAACGGAGAGGTTAGAAAAAGATAACAGACGACATGCCTGCCCCTACCCACCGCCTCCCGCGCCCCTTGATAACACACACTCCAGAATAACGCCTGGTTCACTCTGGTTACGGGTACACGTGAAGAGTGAAAACTTCAGAATCACTTCTGATTACGAAGCTTACTCTGAAATAACTTGTGCTTTTCTTTGATACGCATACATTTAAAAGTCTCCTAAAGAACGCCTGGATTTTTGGATTTTTGTTTTGTTTTATACCTTCACATAGAGGCATAAAACAAATTAGCCTCCAATTAGCTTAAGGTATCGTACATAAGAAGAGAAGACTCCGGGATCACTCCGTGATTTTCTTTTACATAAACCGAGAGCGAGGGAAACTCTAATAAGGATTTTATTAAATGCAAATAAAAACACACATATTCAGATGCGTGCGCGTGTGAGTATTAAATGCGCGCACCCCCCCCCCCCCCACAAACCCAGGTACGACAGAGAGAGAGAAGGCGGGGGACGAGGAATGTCCCCTTCGGTGCCAAGATCTCATATCGGTGGCCAACGGGCAGCGTCGTATCAAGTTGAATGGTTCAACGAGGGCCTTCCCATTTGTTAATTGAGGCAATTACACCCCAGTGGCAATGGGCAGCCTGGTCTCTGGGCAGCCATCAATCATTCTCTCCTTGATCTGTCAGTGCCTCCTCTCTGCGGCTCTCCGCCGCCTCCCCTGGTGCTTCGCCGGGTTCCTGCTTATGCGAGGCCGTTTCCAGATTCTGGTGGGGAGGGTCACTTAGGAGCCCCGGATTTACACTGGACGAGATGCTCGGGAAAAGGAGGGCTGGTCCGGTGGGATCTAGGAGGGAGGGCGAGAGCAGAATAGAGGAGGAAGTCTCGTCTCTTCCCTCAACGCCCCAGCTAGGTCCTATTTGTCTGTTTCTGTCTGCCCCCACCCCCGGGGGAGGAAAAAAAATTAAGGGGGGACGAGCTGTTTATAGAAGGGTTTCAACTAATCATTTATCATACGGTCACAGACCCGTTCAGAGAAGGGTTTCTTTTCTGTCCTATTTTGAATTTTGGGATTTCTTGGGGACTAGCAAAAGGCAGAGAACTTTATTGAAAGTTCTTAAAACCCCGTGTGTATCTGTGTCTATTGGAAATATTCTGTGCCCCTTAAACAAAGGCGTCCCTTTTTAACCGGGCAGGAGAATATAAGTATTTTGAAGGTGCATAATCTGACCCAGAAAGGGCAAAGTATATTTCGAGGTGAGCGAGAAGTGTCCCACATGTTAAGATATGGGAGGCAGTATATGTTAGTGACAGAGTCCATACACTGAGGAGGGGGGCTTGCCCCCTTCCCTCCTCTGGCGCCACCCATGGTGAGTCCCCATGTTAGAAGAAGCGCTCCTTTCCGTGCCAGGGTGAAAGGGAGAGGTCCCTTCTAAAACTCTAGCTGGGTATGAGGCAGGCAGCTAGCAACTAAGACCAGTCTCGAACTTCAGCTCCCATCGCCTGTGGTTCACTGACCACGCTGGCTGGGGGTCCAAGAGTATATGGAGGACCACAGGTGAGCCACACCTGAAACACACACGCCAAAACCCCAACTATTGTTTTATTCGTATTCCAAAGTGGGCATTCGTGAACTGAGTCAATCAATTAACCGTAAAACAGATTAATCCATTGGATTAATTATTGAAAGGCATGGCAGTCCCGATTCCCCCAGTTCCCATCCCCTTTCTCAAACACGCTGATCCAATGCATGCTTACTCAGAAGTAAGTGCCCTCCGGCCCTTCCCATTGAATTCAGTTGCACTTACTCCCAAGTAAGCGTGCATAAGGTTCCATGGCGTCCTACAGCTCAACCCCGTAGAATGCATGTCCACCCAGGAGGAAGGTCCATTGAGTGGACCTTCGCTGTCCATGCATCGCACCCCGCGGATGCTCCGGATCCAGGAAGTCTGGTGCCACTCTAGAATCACCTGCTGCGCCATTTCCCTGTTTGGAAACCTAGCTCATAAAACGTGGATCCCTTGTTTAGGAAAGACGAGTCAATGCTAAGAGCGGGGGAGAGAAATACGTTGAAATCATTTGTGCACTGACGGCCGACAACGGGGGGAAATAATTTCTTTTACAGTAATATAATCATCACACGCCAATAAAAGTTGCGTCTTTTTACAGCCAGGTTAAATACGCATCTTCCAGGTGGTCGACGGATTGATCCAGAAGATCATAAAGTGCGTGTGGGTTGCCTGAGGGTGGAGGAGAGAGAACACAGCCTCGTTTGGAAAGGCTGCAGCAGTACAAAGTTTCTGGCTGGAGGGACTACTGAAGCCCTCCATTAACTTTAGGATAGAGCAATTCCTGTGCATATCTGTTCAGAGGTAAGCCCCATTGAGTACAATGAGTACCAGGCAAGTTTGCGTATGTTTTGAGACTTTTTTGTTATTGTGTGTGTTTAGATTGGGGGGGGGGGGCGTGTTAAGGAGAAAACCTTAAGAGTGGAGATTTAAAAAGGAGATGGGATAGTAATTCTTGCGCCATCAATATACAGGTCTTTATAAAGAGTAACCCGCGCAAAAAAGGGGCTTCTCGCAGTTTACCAACCATATTTCGACCGGAAGAGGAGAAGAGAACGGGTAGGCGAGGGATGACTATGAACAAAGATAGTTTCACCGTGATCCTCTATTATTACAGTCTGACCCCTTCTCCTTTATTTAGCTATGGGTCCAGCAGGGAAAGGAGTGCTTCTGCAAAGGGGATTCCTACGCCCCCACTGTAGGGCCTACAGGGTGACAACGGCAGGCGACGAAGTTACTAAGGATTCTGGGTGCCTATGGGGTGGCCATGGGGTTGGGGACAGGTAAGGGAGTTATACTGATTGGGGAAATGGTCTTCCTGATCTGTCATTGGACCAATGAGCGCATCCCATGCTGATGTGAGGAGTGGAAAGGAGGAAAGAAAATCAGGTCGCGATCCTGTAGGCATTTTAGCTGGCGCTAAAGCCCATTTAACTCAACTGAGTTGAACATGCCTAGGACTGAGAATAGGATTGGACCTCATAGGACGGGTATAGAGTGGTAAACAGCAGCTCCCGAGATTTCATTTGTTCCTGTGGGGTGAGTGGGGGAGCCCCCTAGGGGAAGCAAGTGTGTTTCCCTAGGTGGTGGTGAAGGAAACGTGGTGTTTCTTCCCGCTGGTGGCGATGGCGCTGCAGTGGAGGAACGTAAAGGTGAATTCTGTCCTTTTGTGTTCTCAAATCTGGGTTTGGGTTGTGTGAAAAGAGAGAGGGGAGGGGAGAGGTATGGGAAAGCAAATAAATGAACAGCAACAACAAGAACTAGAGATTTATAGAGGGAGATATTTAACCCTTTCCCAGCAGGGACGGACAAGAATGAAGCTGCCCGTTTGTTTCACAGCAGAGGCATGATGAAGTCCTTTCCTGCGGTGATACATAGCAATTGTAATAGTAGTAATAGTTAATAATAATAATAATAATATATTCCAAAAGAAACCAAGCAAATAAACTAAGCTGTGGGAGAGAAAGGTTGTGTGAGCATGCATGTCTAATATTGTTGTTGTTGTTGTTTTTGTTTTTTGCGGGGGCATCCCATGAATCCGTTTCCAACACAAACGGGTAGCAAAAGAGCGAGTAAGTTTAAGAATGCACCAGAACTCTTCCTTGGGCTGGGTGGTGCAAGCGGGAACTGGGAGTAAAGGAAACCGCGGGGAAGCTGGTTTGTCATGGAAGTCATCGCTTCTGCCTTGGTCGACAACAATGCACTTTTGTTGTATAGGCAGAAAGGGGCGTGGTTAGGGGCGGGCCTGAAGGGCGCCTGCACTTTCGAATTGACCACAGACTGCTTGTCATTACCTTCTGCAAAAAAAGAAAAGAAAAAAGAGGCAAGGTTAGGGCTCTGCCTTTAAATTTGACGTGCACAGAGGCCCCGTTCACGGAATAAATAACAACAACAATAACAACAATAATGTCAGATACAAGCAAGGGCGCCTTTTAAGATGCTCAGCGCGAGGCTCAGGATTGGCACGAAGAACTCAGGATTACTTATGACGTCACTCGGCTCCGCTGGCTGGGGAGCGGCGCGCGAAAGGACTCGAACGGGAACAGAAAAACAATGCACAAGCGAACTCTTCCACGGCTTGCCAGCTTTGACGTTTCCTCCCCACCCACCCACTCCGGGCACCCCTCCACCACCATCATCACCAATTTCTTTCCAACATCCTCCTCTCCCCTCCCCCCCCGCCTCTCCAACGAAACTCGTCCTCTGTTGAGCTGTTCTCCCCCTCCATAGATTCTATCTATCTATCCATCTATAAATGATCTATATCTATATTTATAGCCCCCCCTCTCTTTCCAAGAAGCATCAGGATGAGGAGGGGGCGGGGGGGGAGCTCCGGCGGAGGCTGCGAGCCTCTTTTCCGCAGATGCCCGCTTGCAATCATTTATAATTCACGTGTGTAGAGAGGGAGGGCGGGGCGGGGGGGGGTGTTGCGAAGAGAAGAAATAAAAAATAATCCATCGCAATCCTGCTCGTAATTGATCGTCATCAAGAGGCAGCGTGGGGATGGGGGTGTGAAAAGGTGGGTCGGGAGGGAAGGAGGGGGAGGACTCAGTGGCGAAGGATTTGGGGAGGGGGGAAGAAAGGGGGGGTCACCCAAACCTCCGTTCAAAAAAAGAAAACCCACCCCAAACAAAACTGGAAAGCAACGATGTCTTTTTCACAGCTTGGATATCCTTACAACACATCTTCTCAGGTAAGTCCAAACACCCACCACCACTTTTTTTTTTTTAGTGTGGGGGGAGAACCGGGTCTGTGGCGTGGCGTGCAATGTCAGGTATCTTTTCAAAGCCTCCTTTGCATTTATCTAGTTTTAATCATTTTTGTTTGTTTGTTTGTTTCAAATGAATATCTGGAGGAGATGCTGCGTCGCCCCCTCCCACCTTCCTTTGATCTGTGTGATGGGTGTCTGCGTGCGCGTGTTTGAATGAATGGGAGATATGGTGAACCGGCAGACTGCTCCTACCCAAGTTTACTCAGGAGTAAGACAGGCTGTTTGCAATGGGACTCAATCCCAATGAAAGATCCAGAGGATCGCAGCAAGAATTTGTTTCCTCATGACTACCTGTTCAGTTTTAAGTGGTGGCAAGTTTAGGCGGAAGGGGGGCGGGTGTTCCTGAAGTTCAGTTGATCTGCAAATCTCTTATTGATTTTCCACTGAAGGCGATCCGTGTATGTGTTGTTTGGGTACAGGTATTTATAGGACTGGCACAGTTTGGGTGTGCTCCCCCTCCTCTCAGTTCCAATAAATATTGACATACGGTTCTTTGAGTGAGAAAATAACTTGGAAATAAAGTTTTGCCAAGGCGACCAAAGCTGTTCTAAGATACTGACTTGGAAGATACTGACTTGGAAGGAAAGTCCTATCGATTCCAATGGAACTTATTGACTCGTCGCAGTTTTCTCACGCGAAGAGACATTCCTAGCATACCTGGTTGAGAAGTCAGTCCCGTTTTGGAAGGGGGCGATTGCTACTGAGCCCACACGCTTTCGTAGTCCAATTTAGATTTGGATTTCGGATTCTGCTTATTCCGGTGTAATCCACGAGAGTCAATCCCCCCCCCAATTATTTGTTTTCTTTATACCTGAGGGATAGGCGGGGGTAGAGACCTGGGAGGGCGAGGTGTGTATGTGAGAGAAAGAATAACACCGTATGCAGCCAATTAATTCAGTGTCATTTACTCTGTTGTGTCATACGGTGTAATGCAAATTGCAAAAGTATACTATGACTTGATCTAGAATTCAGGAACCTACCTTACAGCGGTCCATCAAGTTCAGTATTGTCTACACTGACTGGCAGCCGTTCTCCAAGCTTTCAGGTGGGGGTGTATCTCCCAGGTTTATCTTATATATACTTTAAAGAGAGAAAAAATCGGTCTTTTAATTGACTGGTATCCGCTGCTCTCTCATGGGAGCAACCTCTCTGCTTCCCCTTGCTTTCCAAGCCTTCCTGCCTGACTTCGGTCCCAGGTGCCTCATCCCCGCCGACTTCGTGCCTCTGCGGATGAAGCTGGAAGCCTCCCACAGTATTACACCTGCACAGCCTCCCCTCCCCGCTACCTGCATTTTCCCCCATATAATTTAAGGGAAGGTGGTATCTTTTAAGAGTCTCATCCGGCTTGCCACGATGGTACCTTTCCTCTCTCTCCCTTTCCATTAAGATTTTCAAGCCACTCGGTGGATCAGGAATTCTAAGCAAAACGTTACATTCGCTTTGGGGGCTTCCTTTGCTGTAAATTGGGGTTGGCTTAGGAGACTCCGCACTTCTGGCGTCCCGCTTTGGACAGCCTCCTCCGGACCCCTGGATCTCCACAGCCCCATTGACCGGCTGGATCCTACTCGGAAGGAAGCACCGTCCGTTTCTTCAGGGCTAACAAGGGCTTCTCCCCCAGCACCCAACCACCCACTCCAAATGTGCTTTGCAATTAACGTGAAATTGTTTCTCGACTTTCTTTCTTGCGTTTTTCTAATTATTTCTCTCTCCCTCCCTCTCTCTCTGAACTCCAGTTTTTCGTCTCAGCCACCTCTAGCACCACTTGCTGTGACTCAGGGACCCGATCCGTCTCCGATGTGTCCTCGGGATCTTCTTCCCAAACGGCCACCCTCTGCTGCCCCTCTTACGAGAACAGGCTGTTGGCCGGCTCCAGGACGGACCTCAATGCGGCGCTGGGGATGTACGGCTCGCCCTACGCAGCTGCGGCCGGCCAAAGTTACGCCAATTACCTCCCGTACGGAGCGGATCCGTCCACACTGTACACCACGCTGGTGAGTGAAGCGAAGACACAGGCCTTTCGCTCCCCTATGACTTTCGCGTTACAATTTGGTTACTAAGAGGAAAAGGGGGCGCTAGTCCCTGTTGACCTGGTAATGCACCTAATCGTATTAGCAATTTTGCAGCTGGGGGGAGGGGAAACAGAATGCATTTACATTACAAGGCGATGATGTTTACTCAGAAGTAAAATCCCGCGCTGTTTCTTGATGTTTGGTTCCCTTCTGAGTGTCTTTCCTAGCGTACAATTCTTACTAGGAAATTATAAAGCCCCACTAAGATCCGTGCTACTTACTTCCGAGTAGACATATTGGGATTTGGGGAGGTCCGTGTGGACCTGTTGGGTATTGAGAGTAACCTTAGGCACTCCAAGGTAGGAGTAGGCCCGCCCCACTGAACACAACTGGGTCATAGGTTTGGGATCCTTTCCGCAGGGCTCGGGGATATGCATAATTTTATTCTGAGCAAACATGCATAGACTTGAGCCGCCGGACAGCGATCCCTGTCCACACACACCTGGAAGAGCGCGCGGGGAATTTAACTGGGATCTGCACAAAACCAAAGCGGCGTGGAAAGGATGACTTGCGGTTGTGCACAGATTCGGGTCCCCAAATTCCACAAGAGCAATTCTTATACTCGAAGCAGAAACCTCTCCTCCACTTTCCAGATGATTTGCGACTGTAAGCTCATTGAAGGCCGGGACCTATTGTTTTGTCTTGTTTCTTAATTGTCATGCGTTGCTCCCAAAACGATGTCAAGATAATGTAAAAATAAAACAAAATAAAGAGCTGTACCTTGCTCATCATAAACAAAAGGGTCTCTGCCCCGAGGTAGCTCGCAGTTATTACACTGATCCGGAGAGGAGACCAAAAAGAGGGAGACTATAAAAGAGGGAGACAATTCTATTGTCACCTCAGAAGTAATTCCTTGTGAGTCCAATGGAGCGTACACATTGGCAAATGTCATTATAATTACACCCTAAGGTCGTTTTCTAAAACTAGCATGCTTCAGAAACTTAATATTTATGATAAGTTCATTAAAAAAACCTATCCCCCTTTTCTAGCCGATGCACCCATTCTTGACTTCCAAGCGAAACAAAATTTAGGAATTTTTAGTTAAAAAGCAGCAAAGTGGGACGAGCTCTGCGTTCAAGTTGGTAGGATTTTAACAATGCAGCTCCCTACCTGTTTATTTGCAAACAGGTCCCATTTGTTCAACGGCAATTGCTGCTCAGTAAATTTTAGGACTGCAGTTTCAGGATCGTACCATAGAGGTGAAAACCCAACATGGGAATTGTGTATGCGTATAGTCAACCCTGGCCTCAACGCAAACGGGAAGAAATAGCAACTTCGGGAATCGTCCCCAAGTAGTCCTGTACTCTGTTGGGGCTTACTCCCATGAAAGCCTAAACAGCCTAAACGCTCTCATTAGTCCAAAAGGTACTTAATCCGGATTAAGGAATCCAGAGTAGCGGGTGCGATTTCCCACAGTCATTGCTATTGGTTAGTTGGGGCATCTCGGCCCGGAGCAGGGTGGGCTGGAAAGGAAGGAAAAAGCATGCGGGATCTCCAGCCTTAAAACACTTTTAATGCGTTTTCTAGAACTCCCAGTACGACATCAAGGACGGCTCCTCCGCTTTGCACGCGGGGATTGCACAGCCCACGGCCGCCGCCTACTACACCTACGAGCATTCCTTTGGGCAGTACCAATACGACAGGTAACAAGCGCTTTGATCAGCCGAGCGGGAGCTCTTTAGATCTGCCCGCGACTGTTGGGAGCTACAGCAGCGGCAAACCTCCGACATTCTCCCTCCCCCGCCCTACCAATTGACTCGTCTCTCTCTGTGCTAATCCCGGGCGATCTGGGGAGCAGCCATCAGGAATAGCACGACTCCATTCGAAGGTTTGCTTTTGCAGTGGCGCCTGGAATGCTAGGCGTGCTTTGCAAAGGGCAAAGGAGCCCCCTCCAATGCTTTTCAAGCGACTCCTCAGTACCTGATACTGAGTGGGATCAATTGGCCCATCTAGCTCAGTGTTCCTCACAATGACACAAAGCAGCTCTCCAGGATTTCAAACAAGGAACCTTCTCACACGGCCAGGGTTGACTCTGGGGCCTTCTGCATACATTGCAGATGGTGGTGATCCTATGGATATTTATTTACTCTCTGCATGCGGGGATTGCATAGCTTCCCATAACAGAACTTTTGTGAGGGGCTCCCACAGCAATAAAATAAAAGGCTAACATTAACATACAGTATAAAGCAATAAAAACTAGAGCAAATCAACTGAGGGAGAAACTCTGGGAATCATAGCTCTGTGAGGGGAATAGAGGTCTCCTCCTAACAACCCTCAGCACAACTTCGGTTCCCAGAATTCTTTGGGGGAAGCCATGACTTTTCGAAGTGGCATCCTAATACTTTAAATGTGCGTGTGAATGTGACCTGTCTACAATGAAAGGCAACAGCTCTGCAGGAGATAGACGCCCTTCTTGAAGATGCCTGAGACTATTCTGGACTGTCTTCATGCAAAGCTTGTCCTTCTTTTGTCACTGACCTTTGTAAGCTAGTTGCTCTGCTATCAGTACAACCTTTCATCTGGCCTAGCAATATATACATGCAAAAGAGGGCAGGCCAGCACCAAGAGCTGTACTTTTTCATAATAATCACTATTATAATTATTAAGCAATATAGCATTGGGGTTTGTCTAACTCTTTGTATTTGGTTCAGGCCAATGGCCCATCTAGTCTTGCATCCTGTTCTCACAGTGGCCAACCAGATGCCTGTGGGAAACAGTCAAACAGGATCCAAGCAGGAGACCACTCTCCCTCCTGTGGTTTCCAGCAGTGGGTATTCAGAAGCATTACTGCCTCTGACTGTGGAGGCAAAACACAGCCATTCTGGCTTGTAGCCATTGGTATCCTCCAAAAATTCATCTTTCATAGCCATCAAAAATTCTCTTTCATATCCATCCAAGTTGGTGCCCATCACTGCCTCCTGTGGGGATTCCATAGTTTAACTAGGTGCTATGTGAAGAATTTATTCACTATGCGAAGTAATTTTTTTAATTTGTGATTAATCTTCCAGTATTGTTCTAGTGTTATGAGAAAGGGAGGAAAACTTTTCTCTACTCACTTTCTCCATGTCATGCATAATTTTACAAAACTGCAACCCAGATGAGGATCCTGCAATCCTCCAGATGTTGTTGGATCCCAACTTCCATCAGCCAGTGTGGCCAGTGATTAGGGATGATGATGATAATAAATATATTATTTATACCCCACTCATCTGGCTCAGTTTCCCCAGCCACTCTGGGCGGCTTCCAACCTAATATTAAAAACAACACAGCATCAAACATTAAAAACTTCCCTAAACAGGGCCGCCTTCAGTTGTCTTTTAACGATGGGAGCTGGAGTCCAACAACATATGGGGGATGCACAATTCCCCATAACTCTTTCTTTCCCCACTTTCTGCTGGTAGACCTCTTCTTTCTTAAACTTGCCACAGCACTGAGAAGCCACAAAGAGGAAAAGTATGACCTGCTGCTTTTCTGTTTGTTGTATAGCTGTTGGGTGATGCGTGTGAGTGTTGTTAGGTTGAAGTCCTATATTCACTTACAAGAGAGTAAGCTCCATTGAACTTAGAGGGATTTACCTTTGAATAAGGATGCAAAACGTGGGTGGCGCTGTGGGTTAAACCACAGAGCCTAGGACTTGCCGATGAGAAGGTCGGCGGTTCGGATCCCGTTGCTCGGTCCCTGCTCCTGTCAACCTAGGAGTTCGAAAGCACATCAAAGTGCAAGTAGATAAATAGGTACTGCTCTGGCGGGAAGGTAAACGACATTTCCATGCGCTGCTCTGGTTCGCCAGAAGTGGCTTAGTCATGCTGACCACATGACCTGGAAGCTGTACGCTGGCTCCCTCGGCCAATAAAGTGAGATGAGTGCCGCAACCCCAGAGTCGGTCATGACTGAACCTAATGGCCAGGGGTCCCTTTACCTTTAAACTTGCATAAGATGACATTGCCAATAGGAATCTGAAGAGGAAGGAGTTTCTATCTCACGCTATCCTGTGCTTTTCTTTTTTTAAATAAGTAGAAGAAATAACTCACCACCTGCAAGATGCAAATGACTAGAATATTCAACTAAAATATATTTGAGTAACATTTCTCATTCTCACCATCTTTTAGACCTGATAATAGTAAAAGGTGTAGAAATGCAATCCTTTGCACGTATGCTCAGAAGTCCTATTGAGTTTAATAGAACATGCTCCCCTGTAAGTGTGTACAGAATTCTATCTAAACACTCTTATTGGGGAGTAAGCTCCATTGTATTCAGTGGATCAAACTTGTGAGGAAATTTGCCTAGGATCACCAACAAATGACCTCCACAATTGGAGACATTATGCTGTTAGTTCCTGGAAACTGCAGGGGGAAAGATGCTCTTGTGCTCAGGTCTTATTTGTGGGTATCCTGTAGGAATCTGGTTGGCATTGTTAGAGCAGGATGCTGGACTAGATGGGCCACTGGTCTCATCCAGCAGGTGTGTCTTATGTTCTTAAGCCTATGAATGGGCTGTAGTTATCTTCTCATTGGCCAATGCCTCTATTGATATGGAAATTATTTCCCAGTTACACAGAAGTTGTGTTCATTTTGACACTGTTCCGATTTGTGGTTCCATTCTGCCTGAAAAATAGCATATGCACCTCCATACTGGCTCAGAAAATCATGCTCAGCATCTCTATCTCCCTGCCAGATATGGAACAGTGGATTTTAGCAGCTCAGCCAGACGCAAGAATGCCACCCGAGAGACCACTAGCACTTTGAAGACGTGGCTGTATGAGCACCGGAAAAATCCCTACCCTACCAAAGGAGAGAAAATCATGCTGGCCATCATCACCAAGATGACCCTCACTCAGGTCTCTACCTGGTTCGCCAATGCTCGGAGAAGGCTCAAGAAAGAGAATAAGATGACCTGGTCTCCCAAAAACAAAGCAGGAGAAGAGAGGCGAGAGGATGGGAGAAGGAATGGTGAAGACTGTGGCAGTGAAAATGAAAGCAAAGGTAGGCTTGGAAATGGACTTGCTGGATGCCTCTTGATCTAATCTACTTTACAGAGTGATTGTGAAGATATAATGGGTTCCTTGGAAGAAAACATAAAATTAAGTAATTATTATATTGTATTTCCTGGAGCCATCTGGTTGACCACTGTGGAGTGCAGGGTGCTGGTCTTGATAGACCGAGGTGGAGAACTTTTGGGCCTCCAGATGTTGCTGGAATTCAGAATCCATCAACCCCAGATGGCAGGATTAAGACTGCTTGGAGTCAGCAACATCTTGAGGGACACAGATATTCTCCAACTCTGAGATACTGTAGGTCTTTGATCTGATCTCTTATGTTCAGTTTTTGATGCCCTGCTGGATCACACCAAATGTCTATCAAAAGTGGTCTACCAGATGCCCCCAGTAAGCCCACAGTGCCCCACCTCTACTCAGTGGTATACTGTCTCTGCTTTGAATACAGAATCCAGCCATCACAATGAATGGCCATTGGTAGAATTGTATTATTATTTTTCATAAACCATCTTAAAAGCCATTTAAGGTTATGGCCAACACCACTTCTCTGTAGCAGTGAGTGCCATAAATTTGATTACATGTAGTGTGACTAAATACCCACCCACCCACCCACAATTTTGTCCATAAAATATCAGGGAATGCCTTATTTTCTTCTTGTCCTTGGTATTTAGCTAGAGGTTGTCTGAATGTGAAAGTACTAAACTATCACTGTCTGTAAATGAGAAGTGCAAAGTTCTGATCTCCTTGCATTTTGGCATGGTAGTTCAGGGCGTGCCGGCCCAATACATTTTGCCTCTTGAGGCAAAACAAGTCAATTGTGCCCCCCTGCTACTTCTCCTCCTCTTCCCTTCCCACATTGCTACCCCCTCCTCCTTTTCCACCTGTGGTGACTGGAGGTGGCATAGAGAAGCCCTGGCATGCTGAAGCTGGTGGTGGAGAAAAAAGGCCAGCGAGGAGAAGGCAGTGCTAGTGGTGGCCCCATTCTTCTCAAGTGGCAGCTATGGGTGAAAAACTCAAGAGGCAGTGGTCTTCTCCTTGGGGTCCTGGATCCACCACCCCTACCAGTTGTCCCCAGCCGGCCACCTGAGGTAACTACCTCATTGAGGCTAGTGTGTGGCCTGGCCTTGCAGTTGCTCAACCTTCTTGTGGGTGGTTGTTGTTGTTTACACATATCCTTTCTGCCCCTGTTTTTCATTCCAAAATACAGATCCCAAAAGATGCAAAGAAGAAAAGGAATTGCAGCTGAGCGATCTGGAGGACTTGGACGAGGAAGAGGCTGAAATCAAGCTGGAGGCTGAGCCGAAGCATCCACACCAAGAAGGCCCTGGCGTGGGCAGCACCTTGGCTGAGGCAGAAAAAAACAACTGCAACCTTAGCCTGCCCAGCCACTTTCAGGCCTTCCCCTGTGCCAAAGCTGACTCGGCACTTACGGGGGACTTCCTTGGCCACAAGGGAGGAGCCACCTTGGTGGGTGGCCTTGGAAATCATGGCCAACCCTACGAAGCCCCTGAGAAGCCCAGGATCTGGTCTTTAGCTCACACAGCAGGGGCCAATGTGATTGTGGGACCCATGAGCCATCCTGCTCAAAGGACAGAGAGCCCTGACTGTTTGGTGCTCAGGGGAAGGCCCCCTGGGGCTGTGGGACAATGCGGTGAGGAGAGGCCCCTGGGCAGCCTTGTGAGAACACAGTCCATTCATGACAAGGCCTTGGA
Source organism: Podarcis tiliguerta (assembly GCF_965153285.1). Lineage (NCBI taxonomy): Eukaryota > Metazoa > Chordata > Lepidosauria > Squamata > Lacertidae > Podarcis > Podarcis tiliguerta. The sequence goes on along the minus strand of NC_139541.1, from coordinate 35,360,791 downwards.
GGAGCTGGCTCAACCGACCAAGATCTTTAAGAATTCGACCTTCAACTTGCAGTCCATCTCTTTAAACTATGCTTCCTATCCCATGCTGGGCGAGACCTGTCAGTATTCAGCAGGAACTGAAGGTAGCCAGCTTCTTGAGATTCCCCCCTTTCTTTCCATATCCAGAAGCACTGCTTGATTTTAGCGATTGGAATTTATGTGGTGTCAAAAGCTCTGCCATGGTTTTCTAGGTCCAGGACCACATAATTCACAGCCATTTTTCACGTAGTTAAGGTACCCCTGCCCGTATGGGCCAGTCGTGTCCGACTCTAGGGTTGTGCGCCCATCTCACTTAAGAGGCCGGGGGCCAGCGGTGTCCGGAGACACTTCCGGGTCACGTGGCCAGCTTGACGAAGCTGCTCTGGTGAGCCAGCACCAGCGCAGCACACGGAAATGCCATTTACCTTCCCGCTATAAAGCGGTACCTATTTATCTACTTGCACTTAGAGGTGCTTTCGAGCTGCTAGGTGGGCAGGAGCTGGGACCGAAAGATGGGAGCTCACCTCGCCGCAGGGATTCGAACCGCTGACCATGCGATCGGCAAGTCCTAGCCACAGCGCCACCAGCGTCCCCATATCACGTCCCCATTTTCACGTAGTTACTGGATGCTAAATTTCTCCCCTCATTTTGGGGAAGGAGCACCGCTGTCCTCTTCTGCATCATCCAAAAGACGAGTGAGCTTAACTCGGAGTCTGATAATTCTTTGAGAAGTCAGTGGATTCACACAACCATTTTGAGTTGGCAAAGTTATTCAGAACCTTCCTTGTCTTTGTGGTGAAACAGTGACTGGTTATCCTTCTGAAAATGTTTGAGGTGTGGGTTGATCCATGTGATGGTGGAAACCAGGATACCATCAAAATGTGTCTGGATGTGTCAATGTCTGGTTGTTTAGGCAGCTAAGTCAATGTGACAAAAGTAGAAAGAGAAATTCAGAATTAAATTCAGGAGCCTTGGCCAGTTCAAAATGGTCTTGTGAATCCATCTGTTTCTCAAAGAACTTCTGGGAAGTAATGATTTGGCCATGTAGTAGAGTGTAGTAGAGTGTCACAACATGACAAGGAAAAGTCAATGTGCAATAAGTTCACCACTTAATTTAAAATACGTTAGTGGCAAAAATCAAATCAAAGTCCATCAAGAGAACAATATGGTGAAGCTGCTAAGTATCATATAGTTAGGTTTTGACTGAATGGTGAAAATGGACCTCTGTACATGCTCAGAGCCATGTTCTCCCTGCTGATCCAACCTACAGGTACAGGGAGAAATAGCTCTTTTCCTTGAAAAGATTCAGATTTGATTTGAAATGATTTTGGGGGTGGGGTGGGGGTGGGGAATAGAAATTTCAATCTGGAATGTTCAGCACAAGCTATAAAACCTGAAGGATTCTTTGTATGTCTTGCTGATTAAAGTTAGCACAGCAAGGTTCAGCATTTGATTAGTGCATTCAATAAATCATAATAGAATTGTAGAGTTGGAAGGAACCCTGAGGGTCATCTAGTCCAACCCTCTGCCCACAGCTGTCCCTGGGTGGCCTTGAACCACTAACTTTCTGGTTAATAGCTGGGCCCATTGTGCCACCCACTGTTGTGTGGTAACCAAGGCTCAACCCTTCAGATGAATTCCAATTTCTTTCAGCCCCAGCCAATGTGTCCAGTGGTACTTGAAGATGGGAGCTGTAGTCCAACAACATATGGAGAGCAAAACATTGGATGCTTGTGCCCTAAAGACTAAAGATGCATTAATGCAACCACATTTTGAATGTTACTCCCCATCCCTCACTCCCACCCTATGTTTGCTTCCCTGGGAGTATGGCTTACTGAAGACCCTGGAACTTATTTCTGAGTCAACTTCTGAAGCTAGAACAAGTGAGGATCTCAGGTTGAATTAAGCGCCACCTAGGGTCAAAATAAGCTGTCAGAAAACTGTCCCTCCTTTTAATATTTTTTTAGAGGTTGTTGTGTGTTTCTTCTGTGCTATATATTGCTGTGGTGTTGCTGAAGTGCACCATTTGACTTCATGGAGACCTTCGCCGTCATAAGTGCATACAGGAATGCAGCATAATAATAATAATAGTAATAATAATAATACTCCACCCATCTGGCTGGGTTTCCCCAGCCACTCTGAGTGGCTTACAGCATATATAAAAACATAATAAAACATCAAACATTAAAATCCTCCCAATACAAGGCTGCCTTCAGATGTCTTCTAAAAATTGTGTCCTCCTTTATCTCCTTGACATCTGAAGGGAGAGCATTCCACAGGAAGGGTGCCACTGACAAGCAGGGCCTTCTGGTTCCCTGTAACTTTGCTTCTCATAGTGAGGGAACCGCCAGAAGACCCTCAGAGGAGGACCTCAGTGTCGGGACAGAATGATACAGGTGGAGTTGCTGCTTCAGGTATACTGGGCCAAGGCCATTTAGGGCTTTGAGGGTTAGCACCAACACTTTGAATTGTACTTGGAAATGTACTGGGAGCCAGTGAAGATCCTTTATATCTTGGTATAAGGCATCTTCTTGTGTTCATGTATATGTAGGAGCAAGCACACTCACAAAAGGGTGAAGGGTCAAATGCCAGGATGCAAAATAGTAGAGAGAGATATTGAGAGTGACCTTGTACTGAGTCAGACCATTTGTCCATCTAGCTCACTATTCTCTACACTGACTAGATGTAGTTTTCCAGGGTTTCAGATCGGGGTCTCTCCCAGCCCTGCTTGGAAATGTCAAGGATTGAACCTGGGACCTTTTGGTTGCTCTACCACTGAGCCACAGCCCTCACTCTGTGCAAATGGATTCTTCTGACAGACAAATAAGAGGTGTTAGCAAAGCAAAGCAAGCTTCAGGAACACACTTATAAATAAGCACACAGAACCTACAATAAAATCTTGCAGTGCATCCTGAGCTCTTACCAGGAGAGCTTCTGTTCAGGTTTCCTGCCAGCCATCCCTTCCTCTAGATACCATAAGTTGTAAAGGGGCTGAAGCAAGAACCTTTTCTTCTGCAATTTGTTTTCTTTTCCAACTGACGCTCTACATTCTGTAGGTACTAAGCATGTTCATTCTTTGTAAGGCTATATTATGGAGCTTTTGTCCATTTTTTTAAAAAAAACTTTTAATATTTTTTTTTTTTTGTACTTTTGAAAACCTTCAGGTTTCCCCAAATAGGTGATCACAGACACTCCTGCCTCACTTTTGCATTATTTCAGTCGGCACTTAGCACTTGTTCATTAGTGTAGTGATTATCCCTTTCCCCTTCTGAAATTTGTAGCGTGGACATTCCTATAAGGACAGTGTTATGCTGAAGATTAGAGAGTTTCTTTAAATCTTGAACTGCACGTATGGAAATGACAAACAAGGAGTGGGTTTTTTTCTTGCAGTGTGCCCTGAATTGTTACAGAGACATTTTACGGTATTAGATGATGGATCAAGTTATGGCTGGAAACAGAATGAGGTGCTTTGCAAATATTGGAGAGACATGTCATTGTTATATCAAATTAGAGAATTGCAGTATTGGAAGGGACCTACAAGGGCCATATAGCCAAACCCTGTGCAATGCAGGAATCGCAGCTAAAGAATCCCTGAGAGATGGCCACCCACCCTCTATTTTGAAACCTCTTTATGGAGAGTCCACTACCATCTGTGGTAATCCATTCCACTGTAGAACAGCTCTTACCATTAGAAAGTTCTTCCTACGGTTTACGTAGAATTTCCTTTCTTGTAATTCAAATCCATTGGTTTGGGTCCTACCCTCTGGAGCAGCAGAAGACAAGCTTGCTCTATCTTCCACGTGAAAGTGAGTTTACCATTCCTTCTGCCATTGCAGCTCTGATAATATCATCTTATTAACTCTGATGGCTGCAGCTCTGAGTTGACAGAGCTGGGATGATCCAATCTCATACAGTGTAGAGATGCAGCAAAATCTGCCACACACCCCTGACATAGAGGCCAATGAGAAGAAAACCAGGCCAGAACAGGGACTCATTCAGAGGCACAGAGGGCAACCTCTGTGAATGGGCTCACAGGAATCTTTATTTCAGTTTGTTTCTCTTTTGCAATGCAATGGGATTTTAATTTTGGGGATGGAAAGAAATAAGGCAGGGATGGGGAGCTTGTGGTCCGCCATATGTTGCTGGATTATAACCCTTCATGTGGCTTGGACTGATGTGGGTTGGAGTCCCAAAACATTTGGAATGCCACAGGTTCTGAAACGAAGGTCTGACAAGGGGGGAAATGGATAAGTTGCGTTCAAATATCTCAGTTCTGGAGTTCTGACACCTGCTTAAGAAAGGTGATGGTGGGGCAGAGGTGGCAGTTTTCACCAGCTTCACTGCAGCTCCCCATGCCCACCAAGAACATACTGTAATTGCTCTGGGAGAACCAACTGGAGCAGCATGTGGTCCATTAGCACAGGGATGGAGTACCAATTGCCCTCCAAATATTGTTCGACTCAAACTCCCATTTGCCTCAGTCAGTGTGGCAAATGGTGAGAGATGGTGGAAGTCCAAAAATGCCAGGCTCCCTGTTTTTGCAGTAATGCCTCCACTAGACTATTTGGATCCAGTGGGGAAAGTTGTCCACTGACTCTGATCAAGTATGGTGGTTTTTTTAAAACAACACCCCAAACAAACATTTTCTTTTGTTAAAACAGGGTTTGGGAGAAACATGAGAGGCACTCAAGGTTCCCTAGACCTAAGCGAAGTCTGTCTCAGTCAGCATAAAGACAAACTGAGAACAGCTTTCAGGCCAGTGCTGAAGAGGTGAGAAAGGTGAGTGCCGGAAGAGTTTGTACTGTAACCTGTGATTGCCGAGAAATGCCTCAGTTTAGGGTTTCCACCTTCCCCAAAGGCACCTTATCCGTAATTCATTGAAACATAGAAAGTTGCCTTATACTGAGTCAGACCACTGATCCACATAGCTCAGTATTGTTCTACACTGACTGCCTGCAGCTCTCAAGGGTTTCAGACAGGGGTCTCTCTCAGCCCTACCAGGAGATGCTGGGGATTGAACCTAGGGTCTTCTGCATGTGGTCTGACTCACTCATGTGGTGCTTGACCACTCTTCCCTAAGAATGAAAAACCCAGATGGACTCAGAAGAGTTGTAGCTAGTCTGTTAGGCATATAGGAAACTGCCTAGTACTTCAGTTCAAAGATATACTCTATCATCTATCTATCATCTATCTATCTATCTATCTATCATCTATATCTATCATCTATCTATCATCTATCTATCTATCTATCTATCTATCTATCATCTATCATCTATTTTTCTATCTATCTATATCTATCTATCATCTATCATCTATCATCTATCATCTATCATCTATCATCTATCATCTATCATCTATCATCTATCATCTATCATCTATCTATCTATCATCTATCTATCTATCTATCTATCTATCTATCATCTATCTATCTATCATCTATCTATCTATCTATCTATCTATCATCTATCTATATCTATCTATCATCTATCTATCATCTATCTATCTATCTATCATCTATCTATATCTATCTATCTCTCTATCATCTATCTATCTATCATCTATCTATTTATTTATCTATCATCTTTCTATCATCTATCTATCATCTATATAATCTATCATCTATTTTTCTATCATCCATCTATCTATCTATCATCTATCTATCTATCTATCTGTCATCTATCCACCCACCTATTTCTTGGATAGAAAACTCTATTATCTGATTCTAATTTTGTACTTTTATGTTGGTGTAACCTGCCCTGGGTAGTTCAGAAATCTAATTAATATGAAAAATATTTTTCACTCAATGCCAGGTGATGTGCTGATCTTCTTTCTCTTTCTCAGGCTCATGAAATCCAGCATGCTGGTGAAACATCTCAAGAAGATTTGGAACTTGCAGGCTTTCAGAAGGAACACCCGTCATTCCCAATGCAAATTCCCTTTCTCTCTTTCTCTCTGTGTGTATTTATGTGTGTTTCTTCTCTCTCTCTCTTTCTCTCCACACCCTCCAAAGCATGAACTGCAGCTACAGCTTCTCATGGCAATGGAAGAGAAGAGATGATATTATATATGCACAACTTTCAAGGGACACCAGAGGAAGTCCAACCAGGAAAGCAGCTGTAGGGTCTTGTCTGTGCTACATTATATGAACACATCCCACACACTGAATTTTGCCACCAGATATATAATTGGACTAGTAATGTCTAGTAAGTTTCAAAAAGGGTTTCAAAAATGCATCCTGATTTTTGGGGAGGCTTTGGCTTCTGTAATAGACCTACATTGTCTTCTGTGAGAGGCAAGCTGTCAACATGGTTACTGAGAGATCGCTCAATCTTCCTTTGTTCCTCAAAAATCTATGTGGGATATGGGGGTTCTTCTTTCTTCCTCTATCCTTTCAAAAACAAACAAAAATGACACTTTTTAAAACCCCTTTGTCTTTTTTATTTTTTAAATAAGAGGTATTTGTCAGCCATGTTGTCTTGTACTCTGAAGGGGATACTTTGGTAGTGCAAAATGCAAGTCTGTTATTTTCTGTCCTTGTACAAAGATATCACAGGAAAGTATTTTTTAAAGTCTCTAATTAAAAACCAAACAAATGAATGTTGTCAAAGCAGAAGTGTGACCTTGAAAAGGCTGTGCGTGTGCGTGTGTGTGAGAGAGAAATACCAAGCTGTCATGCACTTTATTTATTTCTCATCTATTTATTTATTGCACTTCTCAACCACCCTTCATCCAAATAAAGCCCAGGGCAATTTGCAAACAGATCAATAAAATGCAGATAAAAATATAAACTATCAATTCTGGTGCAGAATGTGGCAGCTAGGTTGTTTGTGGCAGCAAACTACCACCAGAATAAAGCAGCCAACTAGCAAAATTTGTACCAGTTACCAATCTGCTGCTGGTGTTGGTACTAACATAAAAATCCCTATATAGCTCAGGAGCATGTTACTTGAGAGACTGCCTTATCTTTTATACATCTTTTATACATGCAATAGTATGTATAGTATGTATAGTATGCTTCTCCTGCAAGTTCCAAAGGCCCCAGAAACCTGCTCTGCAGGAACTCAGATTACAGTTTTTAGTGTGGCTGCCCCTGTTCTGTGGAAGAGCATTCCTGTTGAGATACAATAGGGATCCACTATTTGCACTTTCTGGAAACAATTGAAGACATTTTTGTATCCACAGGCTTTCCCAGATGGATAAATTGGTGTTTACCACAAGGGCCTGCTTGTTAGGGTTTTGGTCTTCTTTTAGATGTATTAGTTGTTTTTGTGTTTTTAACCACTTTTAATTATTTTGTATGCAAATCACTTTGAGGCAGAGGTTTACAAAATGATTGATAAACCAGTGATGATAATGATAATAATAATGTATCAGCAATTGAAACAGGGTAGAAACACAACAGCCTGCATAATACACCCCAGTTTCTGAAATCTTGGAGAGTCTAATCAGCAACACCAGAAGCCTGGATGAAGAAGTGTGCTCTTACTTGGCACCAGAAGTCCATTGATGCAATAGCTAAGTTCACTTCTAGGTAAAGGGGACCCCTGACCGTTAAGTCCAGTTGCGGACTACTCTGGGGTTGTAGAGTGGGCAATTCTGTGGCCTGGCTGCCATTAGAAAAGGCTCTGTTTCATGTTGCCATACAGCAAACAAACCCTGCCCATGGGACAAGAGCCACTGTTGTGTGTCAAATAGACTGTTGGAATAAGAGCTGGGAGACAAGGGTTGAAATCTTAATTCAGTCATGAAGCTCGCTGGGTGACCTTGGGCCAGTCTTGGGCTGGATTGTTGTGCAGATAAAAGGGGGAGAGGGGGCACCATATACTCCTTGAGCTCCTAGGGGGGAAGGTGGTATGATTGTAAGAACCTCAAGGCCCTGGTTACCTGGTATAAGAGACCCAACAGCTGCTGGAGTCCCAGGATGTTAAGGGTTTTGTATGTCAACATGAATACCTTAGTTTTTGCCCAGTAATGTTTCTCTTCACTAACAAACTTGGGGGCTAACACCGACCACTTAAAATAGGTGTGACATGATCCTGCACAGATGCTGTAACATAGGCACCCTGCTATCTACAGTTTGCACAAGCTGAAGTTTCCAAACTGTCTCAAAGGGTAACCCCACATACAGTGTGTTGCAGTAACCCAGACACAAGGTTACCAGAGCATGTAGAACTGTAGCTAGACTATATATATATATGGAAGCGGCTATAGCTGACAAACCAGCCAGAGCTGGTAAAAGGCAGTCCTAGCCACTGAAACCATTTGAATGTGACCCCATATAGAACAGGCCAATTATTAAATTCCCAGACATTAGAACCTCCCACCAACAGTTCCTCCATCTTGTCAGGATTCAACTCATGTAGGGAAAAGAGTAACTGTCCATCTGATCTGGTAATGCCAACTTTGGTCTCTCCCATTATTTACACTGGAAATTATTATAGTTGCTGGAGATTTGTTTATTTAGTTACATTTTTCTCCGATCCTCTGCATATATACTTCTTCCATCTGCATGTTATCCTCTCAACAACCTTGTGAATCAGGTCAGGCTGAGAGAGTGACTTGCCCAATCTCAACCAGTGAGTTTAAGGGAGAGTTGAAAAAAGGTCTCCATGGTGCTTGTCTAACACTGTATAATGTTTAGAATTCAACTGCTATACTGCACTACACTGCATGGAAAGCATGTGCTCTGTCACTGCACTATGAGGTCCTTTCTTCTTTCCTGTCCTTTAGAATTATAGGGACAACAGACTAAGAGTTCATAATGTGCATAGGTCACAGAGTAGGACAAGAAACCTGGTCTGGCACTGGATTTCAGGACCTTGGACAGCTGGTTGGTCCTACAGTCTGTACTCGGGTCTGGGCACAGGAGATCCCACTCCTTTGAATATGTGTCTGGCTTGTTGAAAGAGACCATGGCACTTCCTTCCGGGAGAGAATAACTATGTTCTGGAGCAGGCAAAGTAGGGCATTGTTAGTGGGTCATCATCCCTAATTCAGTGAAAAGAGCAACACTGCACTGGACAAGGATGAGACAGAAAGGAGCAAACCCTTCTGCATTCTTCAGTTTTAATTAAAAGTGTCACAAAACACTTTCTCGACAGACTAATAACCCACACAGAGGCCAAGGGAAGAATGTGGCTTTGTTCCATCCACGCACCCATCCCCCAGTCACTGGAAGCCATGCCCATAATTTAATCACTGTGCTAATTAGGAGGTCATCTGTAGATCAACCCAATACCAGCTTTCCCCCAAGTTCAACAGGGTCAACATTTTACATTAAGTCATTTGTGATCAATAAAGCCCAATGGATTCTGCTTTCATAAATCAGTGCAATCAATCCAGGATATTGAGTCAAGATTGATTCATGGATTTGAGGCAAAAAAGGGGCAGTAACTTAGGGGTGAAGGGAGGTGTGGGGTTTGGGAGGCAATACGGTCTATGGCCCAAACTCATATTATTGTGGACTGATTAACACATGCTTACAATCACTTGGTTATCCAAACTTGAATTAAGAAAATTAGAAGAGCCTTGTTGGACCAGACCAAAGGCCTATCTTGTCCATCATTCTCCTTTCATAGTGGGCAACCAGATGCCTATGGGAAGCCTGTAAGCAAGTCATGATTGCAACAATGGCCCAATCATGATATCCAGCAACCATATCTTTTCTGATATGGAAAATAATACAGTACTTGTGACTAGTAGCTGAATGAGTGAACAATCTCCACTGAAAAGCACGTAGTTTGGGGTGATACGGAGTGATGCTAGGACTATGACAAAGTCATTCTGCTAGGCAAACCCTCTGCTGATTCTGCAGTGATTGTGAGGAACATCCCTGAGTGAACCTATCCTAGGATTGAAAGGGATTTGCCCTGGAATCATAAACCCATTACACTTGAAGGAAGACCCACAGATTTCAGGGAAAGGTTTCTAAATTTTGGGCACACTGGTTGATTTGCAGGGTTGTTGCCCATGAGTCACACTGGGCTTTGCCTCTTGTGATAAAGACATTCTGAGGGAAATTGGGGGGGGGGGGGTCACACTGGAAAGCAAAGTTTAAAAGACTGCAACAGAATTGCTGTACATAAACCTAACCAGTCTTGCTCCTTTTCTTTGTGGTTCCTACTCTGGCAAAACTTTCATATGCAAACAATTCAATAAGTTAAAAAAGAGTATAGACTTATTTTACCTCCTCCAGTTGGCAAAAACTCAATTCATAATGGTCATCCAGTTATCCTTTGGAACTAGTTAACACTTGAGCCATATTCAAGCATTCAGTACCTTTGGGTACCAAAGGCATGTAGGAGCCGGTGGGAATGCATAGGCTAGTCCTCCACCCTCAACAACGCCATGTGTGCTGGCAACATGTACCAGCTGGTGCATGAATGGCTCAGTCCGTAGTCACTGCAGTGTAGATAGACTTCCCTCCACAGGGACAGGAACATTAGTTGGCTAGTGTTGCTACCCTCTTGGAGGAAGCCCCATGTTGGTTGAAGTGTCTTTTATGTTTCAGGGAAGATGTTGCTGGCATGCATGTAGTTAGCAAAGGGGAAGGACTAGGCCAGAGTATCCTGTGTGAATGCCTGTATGTGACTTGGTATGCAGAGAACTTGATTTTTCATCAATGTATTACTCAACATTTTGTGGCTCATTGTGAACAAGTTGACTCCACAGGTTTGCCTTGTGAAGTCAAGTGAAAGGATTGCCTCTGACCATGTGATCTTGCATACATCCCTCCACCATCTAGGGTGTGGCGGATTAGGTTCAAGGACAGGGCCTTTGCTGTGGAACTTGCTGCCCCAGGAGACCTGACTCATTTATTCCCTTTCTGCTATCTGGTGACATGCTAAAATGGCTCAGGACTGAAAAAGGAAGATGTGGCTTAGCCCATGGTAAGTGCAAGCGTTGGCTTGCATGAGTGAAAACAGTCATCACAGATCATCAACCACCACTGACAGAGCATTCACAGCATCCGGCATCACCTCAAGCATGACCCTCTTTAACAGAGGCAGCTCACTGGTCCTGCAAGAACTCATTGAGTGGAACAAATGCAGGCATGTGTGAATCACTTCTTCCCGAGAGCAAAATGTAAGAGTTTATAAGAGTGACTGTTCTTGTGAATACCATTTGGATGATTGAGGGCTGCTACAAGAGACCATTTGGTTATGTGTGCCATATGTGCACATTTGATGTGCATGATGCACATTCCCTAATATAAATCTAGCTCAATCCTTGGTCATATATATATATGAATATGATATCTTCCTGTCCGTTATCCTGTCCTTTTCTTGCATCCTTCTTGGGTAAGCCCAGGAGATCAAGGAAGAAGCAGCACAAGCTGGCGGGGTGACCTGCAGCTTAGAGGCAAAGAAATTAAGCTGTGAAAAGATAAACATTATTTCAAGTCGGATTTGAAGGATTAGTGCTTGTAATAAAGAGTATTAGGCCCATTCAGGGGCTTTTGCAAGGCAGCTTTCTTGGTTTCTCCTCCCCTTCCCTTTCCAGAAGAGACTCCAGGTACATCCTTGTATTCAATCGAGCTGCTCTTTCGGTTCCTACAAATCATTTAGCGAGGAGCTGGAAACCACTGTTGGTAGATGTAGGTCTCTCAGGACCACAACCAGCGGTATCCACCAGGCTAAAATCGTTATTTCAGTGTACGTGATTCCTGATTGGCTGGGATCTTTCAATGGGAAATTTTAAAAAAAGGAAAACATAGCCACCAAAGCAGGTCAAGAGGTACTAAAGTAACTTTGGACTGATGAATGCAGGAAGAGATAGTTTGGTGAAGGAGGTAGCTTTTTGTTAAGGCTCGCTCTGTAGAACCACAACTGCACAATCCAAGGATTTGGTTTTTTAGGACAAAACAAACATAAATTCAAAGCAATTATTCTCTAGAAAGATTCAAATCATGCATATGAATTTAAAGAACATTTGATGGTGTGTGAGAGGCTGAAACAGAAGTGGGGCTCAGCTGCATGACCCCACAATTCTCTCATGTGTTTTCTTAATCCTTGGGGTTGTCTGAACCCTCCCCAACTAGGCTACTTTGTATAGTGTTGACTTGATCAATGCATTCATTAAAATCGTTCTTGTCCATTCTTGTCCAGATATATTAAAGAGTACAACTTATACTGGTATCTGGGCATTTTTGGTGGTGGATAACAAGTTCCACAAAGTGCTGACAGCATTGGCACAGCAGACATGTATATCCTGTCTAGCTCAGGCAGTGCCTGTGTTGAAGAACATCCTGCTTCTATTCTGCATGGTTTTGATTTGAATTGCTCATGCATTCAGTTTGCAGGTCTGCTCCTTTTTTAAAAAACAAATTCCTCTTGCAGGTACTACTATGCTCAGAATTAGTACTGGGGAAAGGTTTTGCCCCAAACCTTTCAGAATCAAGAGGCTCATTTACTTTGTTTGGGAGATGGAGCAGGTCATGACAATGGGCTAAATAGTTGGCTCTGAGGCTGCAATACTATACAAATTTACCTAGGAGTCAGTTCTATTGAACCCTGTGAGACTTGTGTCTTATGACTGCACTGTTGGAATAATCGCTGGTAGGTTAAGATCACCCCATGTTTGGTAGGAGAAACATTGTCCACACTCTGGTCGGCTTCATTTGCCCATAGAAATGTCAGCAGAGAGCTAGTTGTGAATGGCTAGATAGTGTTATGATGTCATCCCAACCAGTATGTGACTCATGACTGGCTGGGATAACTCATTAAGTTAAAGAAAGACAATATATGGTCCACAAATCAACGGGAGGGGGGGAATAGTGGGTACCCCAAAATTGGTGGTGCCCAGGATTTCTGAGTACTTATGAAAAAGTAGGATTAATAGCACTAAGTGGGACAGTCGCCTCAAAATTGGTATTTCCAAGCAAAATATTATCCTGAAGTACATTTTACTCATCACTATATTACACTATGAAGAAGCAAAAGGAAGAAGGACCCTTAACAAAGAGTGATGGACACAAACAACACTAGCCATTTTCCCCATGTGCGAAAATGTGCAACAGCTAAAGTTAATCCAAGGATTCAGTCTAGACACATTTTGTGGTGCTGCAAATGGAACTGACTTATTTCCTTATTTTTAAAAAAGTGGAATGTGTGTGTGTGTGATTTGATGTGATTACAATATATCAACATAAATGTTCATAAATTCAGATTTCAAAACCAAACCACATCTAACTAATTATCACAAGAGCAGCAGAGGTCAACTGCAATCCAATGGAATGGTTTAGAAGATCCTAATCTGGATTGTTGTTTCAGACCAACTGAATCTTTCTTCATTCTGTAATAATTTCACAAACATGTATGTACACACACACACACACACACACACACACCCCTGCTTAATGTAAATATTATGCATTGTCATGAACTGTCAGAGCTGGAACTAAAATATCTTAGCTGTGTGTGCATTTGTTCTGGGTTCAATGGAGGTTAGTGCATTTGGATGAATGGGGCACTGCCCTAACAGCCTCAATCTGCCCTCAGTCAGCCACCACCTGCCTTCTTACTTAAATCTAGGCCAGAAGGTAGCACTGGGCTGTCAGCTTCCTCCTCTTTAGACTTGTGTTGGCATTAGAGGAGGGACAAAGAAAGACGCCAAACTCGGTGAGCTCTGCTTGTCATTGACTTTGGCTCTACTTACCATTGGCCATACCACCCATCACCCAACTGGTCCCAATGGGTGGCAACCATCACCATCTGGGTGGTGAGACAACAGAGCTTCAGTTTTATTATCTTCCAGCACAATCAAGTCCTCTCTGGTTCTGGACCCAGGTTGGCTACTGGGCTCTCCTGGACAGGAAGGGCTTTGAAGGTCCCCCTGTTTGGTCTGGGATTTGGCCTAAGCAATAAGGTCTCCCTGGTTCTACTATGTTCCTTGGTTCAGATTCTCTTGTTCAGCTCCTGATGCTTGGTTTTTGGCTCTTGCTCATCTCTTTCAGCTGTCCAGTACTGGCTGGGGCTGATTAGAATTGTAGTACAAATGTGTAGAGGGCAACAGGTTGTTGAAGCCTGACTTTCTCTTTAGTGACTAAAGACAGAGGTAGAAACAAGGTGCCCCTATTTCAAAGGGTGAGTAGTTGCCAGTGAAGGGCATGGTCTAGGACAGTGATGGCCAAACTTGGTCCTCCAGCTGTTTTTGGACTACAACTCCCATCATCCCTAGCTAACAGGACCAGTGGTCAGGGATGATGGGAATTGTAGTCCCAAAACAGCTGGAGGGCCATCACTGGTCTAGGAGGAGGATGTATGAATGGGGTGTGGTGTAAGGGGACTTCCCAGGGCCAGATGGAAAGGCTTGAAGGGCCACATTTGGCCCTCAGGCCTAACATCTCCCACCTCTTGGCTTCCCTCAGCTTTTGTGGCATGCCATGCAGTGTTAAAAGTTTTGTTTTGATCAACCTTTCCAAATTGCTGCTACTGCTTGGTACAATTCCAACCCTACCAATTTACATTAGGAAGATTAAATCAGAAAACGCTGATTGCAAGACACCCTTAAGAATGCAGCCGGTGTGGTTTTAAGCGCCAGGAACTGAATTAAGGTGACCTATCAGGAGTCTTTTAAGATTTGTATTTATTCCCCCACCCACCCCACTCCTTTCAATTCTCCTTTTATTAAAGGTCAAGCGAGCCTTGCTGCAGATTATCCAGCTATCTCAGACCTCCCTGCAATCTGTCATACCGGCAAGATATGTATCGCAAATCTCTCAAAATATAATCTTTCGGAATCATATTCTGAATACTGTTTTGATTAAAAATCAGACTGATGCGGAACTAATATGAAAAGGACTAGGCGTGTAGCAAGGGGAGGTCTTCAGATTTAATAATCAAAATAAACTAATGGGTTCAGCCAGATTGGTCTTTTCCAAAGGAAAGACACTCTCCACACATTCGTTAAGTACAATGATTAAAATTTGTCAGAAGATCTTGGCTATAGATATATAAAAGACAGAGCGTTGTAGATGCTTATGCCCCCCCCCCCCGGGACTTGTTTACTCTAAAAACAATGGTTTAGAAGAGGGGTGTTTTTTCCAGAACAAAAGAAAGTTATAAGGACTGATCCTGCCACATACATGAGGATCTTTTAAGGAAGGAATGGGAAACATGTGCTCCAGCCAAGTTGCTGAACCACAATTCCCATCATCCCTGACCATTGGCCAAGATGGCTGAGTCTGAGGTGGAAAATCTGGCCCAATAAATGTGACTGTTTAGGCTGCAGTCCTACCCCTATAACCATGGGAGTAAGCACCACAAAATGTAATAAGGCTTACTTTTGAGTAGATGTTAGTTGACAAATCACTTGTCCTTTAACCCATCAACTGGTGCATCAATTAAAATTAAATGCATTACTGAATCTTCAACTGAGCTGACTTTTTGAAAGGTAACATTGAACCAGGGAGCTTTTTGAAAGAAACCCACCAAAAGTGTTGAGCTTTTTGGGGAACGCCCCCATTGTGATTTTAAGCTTTTGGAGCTGATTCCCCTGCTTTTCCCATACATCTGGGTTTCCTGATTGGGCAAAATCCCCCCCGATGCCATTTTTACACCCAAAGACCTGGGCATGTCATGACTCTTCCTGATGTATGGCAAGCCTACCAATTTAGTCCAGCATCCTGTTTTCACAGTCACCAAACAGATGCCAATGGGAAGCTCAGAAGCAGGACACAAGCCCAAGAGCACACTCCTCACTTCTGATTCCCAGTGACTTGTATTCAGAGACATGCTAGCTACTAGCCACTGAATCTGTATATTCCATTCAGTTGTCTAATCCTCTTTTACAGCCATAAAAAGGAAGTACCATTACCATATAATAAATTATTATTTATTATATCCATTCTGAAGGAAATCAGCCCTGAGTGCTCACTGGAAGGACAGATCCTGAAGTTGAGGCTCCAATACTTTGGCCACATCATGAGAAGAGAAGACTCCCTGGAAAAGACCCTGATGTTGGGAAAGATGGAGGGCACAAGGAGAAGGGGACGACAGAGGACGAGATGGTTGGACAGTGTTCTCAAAGCTACCAGCATGAGTTTGACCAAACTGCAGGAGGCAATGGAAGTCAGAAGTGCCTGGCGTGCTCTGGTCCATGAGGTCACGAAGAGTCGGACATGACTAAACGACTAAACAACAACAAAATATAATAATAAATAATAAGCAATTATTAGAAGGGGAAATTCATGCCTCATTACCATAATGCACCAAAGGCAAAATAGCCTAGGGAAAAAAATTACTGTCCTCTTCTTTCCTCTTCTTTGGAGGGGATTCCATTTGGAGGAAGGAGGAAAATGCAGGCGGGTATACAAGTTTCTTATCCTGGAGGAGCACCATGTATGCCAGCTTAAGTTCCTTAGAGGAAAGGTGGGATATAAATACAACAAGCAATCAAACAATAGTAACAATATGTTAATGATTGCAGCCTATTAGTTTATCTTTTGTCACCAAAAGCCAGTTTCAGTATATATATATATTTCTCTCTTTCTTCTGGCTCAGGCTTTGCCCTCCAGGGAAAGAAAATTATTAATTTAAGGGATAGTAACTGAGTGTGCCTCTCTCTGTGTCCTTCTCATCAAACTTGGCATACTAGTCTATTTCCAGTTTATCTCAGAAGCCAGTTAGGACAGAGAGGTAGAGATAGCTCTTGTGACTTTATGGCTTTTTATGCAGTTCAGAACCAGCTCCTTGAAATGAACCTAGCAGCAATGGGGGGGGGGGGGGGGTTGGTGCAATGTGCTCCCAGTGAAAGCCTCCAGCCTGCACCATATTGGTGCCCAATGCATAGTGTTGGACTGCAACTCTCATAATCCCTGACCATTAACTGTGCTGGCTGGGGCTGATGACAATTGTAGTTTATAACACCTGAGAGGCATCAGATTAGGCAAGGCTGATCCTACTCCATCAGAAGGTGCACATATTGACATTTCCAAAGAGCTATCAAGGGCAGCCCTGGAAAAAGAGCACTGGTGTAGTCTCGTCTAAAAGTGATGGCAGTCACTGGGTTTGAGAGAACAAAGGCTAGAGATTTCTCACCAAATGATTGAGGCAAAACCAATAACAGCAATTTCCTGGCCTCTGTGAGATGTGACCATATTGCTTGTCAAGGGTTCTCATGCAGCAAGGGTATCTTATCTTCCCAGATGTCAAGGGCTCCGGATGCAATGCTTCTTGCTTTTAAGAGGGGAGGCGAGGAAAAAGAGCTCCCAGATTAGATAGAAATGTACAAGGTTCTGGATTGTCAATTCCCATTGTTCTCCAATTAGCAAACATACATACATTTCCCCCCAGATTATTTCCACCTGTTGCTCCCCCCCTCTCTTTTTGTATCTCATGAGATCGGCGGAACTGGGAACTCTCGATGGATGCCAACTGGGTTAGGAAGAAGGTTTTTTAAACATACACACACGCAAACACAAAGTTGAAATGCTAATGGAGTTCAATGCGGATTAGTATAGTCCATCTGCACAGTTGATTACACCCGGTCAAAGAGAGTGAAGGGAAGGAATGTGTGCACTGCATTGTATGGGATCATGTCTAGTCTCTCTTGGTATTTCTGGGACAGCTGATGCCACCCTCTCTTCATATAATGAAAGCTGCTAATGATTTTTTGTTGAAATTAATTGGAACATCCAGCAGAGCCCCTGGCACTCAAGCTATCCATGAAAAGCTGGCTTTGTACACTGGAGACTAGATGATTCCTCCACTCACCCCCTCCAAGAGTTCCAATGCCCTTCTAGTGACCCAAGCAGCCTGTGGGATGATACTGGGGGAGTTCCACAACCACAGCTCGAAGTGTGAGTGGCTTTCTTGACTTACATTTCCAATGGCATACTGGGGAAAAAGAAAACGAACCATTGCTTATTTTGTCTTTTCAATTTTTTTTTTTTTAAGTAGGTGCTGGAGTGCAAGCCTACAGTTTTGGTCTTTGAAGTAGACACTCTGCTTCCAAGATCCCAAGGCACTCAAATGTACATGGAGTGAAGACAGACATTCTAAGGGTGAAGACAGATGTAACATTCCAAAAGAGAAGACAGTCACAACACTGCAAACACAGTCTAAATCAGCCTTTCTCAACCTGCTGGTCCCCAGATGTTGATGAACTGCAACTCCCATCACCCCTTGTTAGCAAGGCCAGAGCTCAGGGATGATGGGAGTTGTAGTCCAACAACATCTGGGGACCCACAGGTTGAGAACCGCTGGTCTAAATGATTTGAATATTAATATGAGGTTCTTGTATTAATATACAAACCCATGAATATCTTGGGTCCAAGAAACCTTAAAGACTACCTGAGCCCTATATCCCAGCTTGATCTCTAAGATCACTTGAAGTCTCCCTGTTCATTGTCCTCCATGATTCAGAAACCAGGCTAGATTCAACTAGAGGTTGGGCATTTAGTGTTGATGGGTTCATGCTCTGAAATACTCTTCCAGCAGAGATTCAACCTTGCTGCCAGCCTGTCTTTTGGCCCAGAGGCCGACAACCAAGGTCTGTTAACCCTGATCCCAGGTGTCATTTCAGGACTCCAGCATCTGCTCGTGGGCTCTTTCTAAGATTGTTTTTACCTGATTTATCTAAAAACAAACTGCAAGCCTGAACAAGGTGGATAACATCCTGGGAAAATTGAATGATTTGTTTAATCTGGATTTCCCTCCCTGCCTCAGCCCTCCCACCAATCTATTAAGAAGGATCACTTCTTCTTCTTTTTTTAGCCCGAATCTCAAAAGCTGGATTTTTGTGATGAACAGGAAACATCCTTGCACTCTTCTGCTTTCCTGCAAGCTGTCACCTTGACTTTCTTAACTGTGATGTGGTGGTGTTCAGCTTTTCACTAGCTTCTAGAAGGAACAACAGCACTCAGAGCAGAGAGAGAGAGAGAGAGAGAGAGAGATGCGCACAAATTTACATCTTTGAGTAAATACCTTGGTGAGGGTCTCACTGGCATTGTACTCTGCAGCTTGCTTTGTGGCCCTTTTGCTTGGTCCCAGCTCCTACCAAACTAGCAGTTTGAAAGCACACCAAAAAGCACAAGTAGATAAATAGGTACTGCTCCGGCGGGAAGGTAAACAGCATTTCTGTGTGCTGCTCTGGTTTCGGTGTTCCATTGCGCCAAAAGTGGCTTAGTCATGCTGGTCACATGACCTGGAAAAACTGTCTGTGGACAAACACCTGCTCCCTCAGCCTGTAAAGCGAGATGAGCGCTGCAACCCCAGAGTCGTCTGCGACTGGACTTAACTGTCAGGGGTCCTTTACCTTTTAGTATAGAAAAATTAAGTTTTTTAAAAGAATAGAGGGCCAGGAGATCTCAACATCCAGTGTAAAAGTCCTGTGCCTTAAGCCCCCTAACCAAGGTTCCTGGGCAGAGGCATACCTTATCAGCAGAGACAGAAGTCCAGTTTCATTTTGCATTTGATACATTCCAGGATCAGCACCATACCTTGTCTTTCTGAGACTTCCCCTTTACCCAGGAAGCCTCAGCCACCCATCAGAATTCCTTGAGCATCCACATCTATTGGAACTTAACCTGCTACATGAACCTTTTGTCTGAACTCTTATGTAAAAAAAACCTTGCCTCACTCAGGGCAATTAGGCGGCAAGTATCTAAACAGGAAATGAGAGAGATTTTCCTCATTTCCTTTCAATTACAGGGATAATGTAATCTCTCCCTCTATATACCCTTTAAAGAACCTTGGCTAAAAGGATAATGAATGCTAATAGGCAGAATTTGATAAAAGAATCAGATACACCAGTAATGTTGGACACCTACAAGTCAAACAGGAGGGCTTGAGGATGCATTAGGCGTTAGGTCTTTGCTGATGTACCAACAGATAATTGCTATGTTGTGTTTAAATATCTTCAATCTTCTAAGCAGCTGCCTGAGGCCAGTCATTGTATTTATTATTCATTATATTATATGTAAAAATTAGCGCACATAGTGTGTGCTGGGTCACAGAGGTGCCACAAACCTCTCTCTCCGTACTTATTGTGTAAGAGTCATTTCAACTATAATGATTAGTGGGGGGAACAGGTGAAGCACCATTATTTTGTGTTTCCTGCTTCCTGCATGTATGCATTATCTCCAGAGAGGGATTTTCTATGGAGAGCATCAGTTTGCACACTACTCTTTGGAAGTAGATGAGAATATTCTTCTTTGAAAGCAATGGAGAAGCATAAGGGGGCATGAAACTGAAAGCAACTGCACTACTTGTGCAGTTGATTTGAGGTAGGAAATTGGATGTGCAATTGATTTGAGTTTCCTGTTCCCCATCTTAAGTCAATTGCACTTCCTGTTCCCCCCATTTGGTGCTGTGTCCCTGAAAATGGCTCTCAGTGTTTTTGTCCATAGACAAACAGCAGATCATGTGGTTAAACTCTTCTGAGTGTGTACTACTCTAGGCTGCAAGTGGCTGCATGTGTGTAACAACCACCCAAAAACTGCCCCCACCCAAAGAAAAAATAATTAGGACGCTGGTAAGAAGAAGGCTATGATGGTACCCTTTGGTTTGGAATATTAGATTGCTTTCAGAAGTGAGGCCCATACTTCATAATTTGAATTGAAACAACTCCACATGCTCTCTGAAGTAGTGCAGTCTAGGTACAATTTTATTAAGCAATTTGTTATCTCTTTACTTGGAACATGGACAAGACACAAGTATGGAAGAGTGCCTGGTTTGACAAAAGGCCAGCTGGGAACATTAAACTAATACATCCTTAGAGGTCAGAAAAGCCTTGATCACTGTGGATGCAGCACTTTTGGAGGTCTCACGTGCCTGTGAGGTCTGGCTGGCCCTTACCAGGGGGTGAGCCTTACGAATGGCAAGCCCTGATGTGTGGAACTCCTTCCCAATAGAGGTTTGGCATGAGCCATCCCTGCTCATTTTTTAATAAGTTTTTTAAAAAATAACTGGGTCATTCAGACATGACTTTCAAACCTGAGATTGTTTGCCAACCAGCTCTTAGTGATGTGCTTGATGTTTTTATTGCAATAGTCCATTTTAAAGACTGTATAACCCTGGTAATATTTTATAATGAAAGCTTATCAACATTTAAAATACATTTTAAAACAATACCAACAGTGCAACCCTATCCAAATCCATTCATGTTCATTATAGGATCCCGATACAACTTTACTATTTCCTTGCAGTTTTCATCACTGTTTATACTCTATTCATTTTGTTTTTAACATCAGATACCAGTGTATCTACTCTATTGCAAGTGTGTTTTCTCCAAGGATGCCTTTCCCTGGTACTTGTCTGGGAAAGGGAGGAGGGATACATCGTACAAGACAATATGCAGTACCAAAACTACTGAGTGAGAAAGAAAAGAATAATAATAATAATAAAAGCCAACAGAAAACTGTAAGGACATCCCTGTGGAAGGGAAGGAGTGAAGAAGCAGGCTCATCTCCTTTGCTTTTGTTTTTTTAATAACCAATAAAATAAAATAAAATAAAGCCACAACTGTTTTATGGTTTCCTTCCATTGATTTCTCCCACCTGCTTTTTCTTCTAGGAATTCTTTTCTTGCCTTCCTACCCGGGTTCTTGGCCAATTTATTTTGCCTACTGCTGGAGTGTTAGCTGGGGACTTTGGGGATGAGGGATCTGCTAGCTTTCAGACATGCGAGGGTGGGGATTTTCGGCTGCATGTGCCTGTTAAAGTAAATAATTAGGGCTTGGAAAGAGGGAGGGAGGGGAAGTGGGGTGAGAGAGGAGGCAGCAATAAAACACTAGTCAGTGTGCTTTCCAGTTGATCCAATCTCTACACATTGGGCTCCCATATTTCTAGCATACTGTTGCCCACACCACATATACAAACTGAACATAGCGTGGAGGGGCTCACGGCATTAACACTCCAGCAGACCCTCCTTAAATATGGTTAAGGAAGGCTCAGGGAAGAGAAGGTGTGGATAAGATAATCAAGGGGAGGGCTATCAAACATGTATCAAGTAACTACACTCAGGATCGAGAATCAATCTAGATCGAAAGCAGCATGTTGAGGACAGCATGTTGAGGACAAGCGTGAATGATTCCAGACTGAGGAATCCAGACCCATGCTATGAATGGGTTAATGCATATGTAGCCAAACTCTATAGTTACACTCACAATCAGGATGCTGTTCCAGTTGCTATATGTCAAAAAGGATATTCTTTAATTGGACAAGCTGGAGAAAAGGCACACAGAAATGGGTTGCAGAGGACTTTCCCTACAAGAAAAAGTTGTGGCATTTGGGCTTGTAATTTAGGTAAGAAGGTGACCAACACGGGCTGGTGTGTTTGTGTGTGTGTGTGTTGAGAAAGTGACATTGTCTCATAAGGGAGACATTCAATGAAACTGGTCAACAAACTAGACAATCCTATCATAGGAAGCGCCTTATACCAAATCAGTCTAATGGTTCAGCTAGCTCAGGACTGTCTAAACTGACTAGCAATGGGTATCTGCAGTTTCAGGCAGGGATCTTTCCAAGCCTTACCTGGAGATGCTGGGGATTGAACCTGGGACTTTTTGCATACGAAGTGTGAACTCTACCATGCCCAATCATAAAAAGCTGCATTATAGTATGTCCATTGGTCCATTTTGTTCGCACTGATTTGCTGTTTTTCAGACTGTACATAAAAGCTCCGTTTCCTTATCATGTCAAGTGACTCATGCCCCAACAAATAAGACCTTTCCAGCACTTTAGAAGTAGGGGGAGAATGTGGCTCTGTCGTAGAGTATCTGCTTTGCATGCAGAAGGCTCCAGGTTCAATCCATGGTATCTCCAGGTAGGGCTAGGAATGTTCCTTGTCTGAAACCCTGGAGAAAGCTTCTGCCAGTCAGGATTGCCAATACTTAACTACTTTGGCCAGTGGTCATTATTTTGACATTATTTTTCAACCATCAGCAAATGGACTGAGATCCATCCATTCAAAAGAACGGCAGCAAAATGGATTTACAAGTGTTGGTTTGTTCAAACAACAGTCTATTAAAATAACCTCTGGACATCCTGGCACGAATGCATGTTTACAAGGATGATGTATTTAGTTTTAATCAGGCCTTACAAGGATGTTCCCAAGTCAATTTTAAAAAGATTACTTCTAGTCTAGTCACATTTTAAGTGTTTGTGACATTATGCAAATAGAGTCCACACAAAACAAAATCAGATGGCCAGATAATTGACCATTAATCTTTGATAAAAAAATTTCATATATAAAAAAAATTACAGGGCTTGGAAATCAGCTTAGTATGCAGTCTCCTGGGCCTTCTCTGAGTCAAATAACTCTTGTACATCCTAAGCGGATCTCTGATTGCTGTAAGTTGAAAAATAACAATTGCTTTTAAACAAACCCATAAAGAATTTGAAATCAATTGGGTCACACCTGGTGTAATTTAGAGCTGAATTTCGTCCACTGTGTGGTCAGATTTTTTATTATTATTAAAAAGATCCAAAACAAAACAAACAAGCCAAGGCATGTGCAGAAACAATGAACTCTGATTTGATGTACTACACGGTAATCTTCCTTCTAAGCCAGTCAAAACACAGCAGGTTGATGACAGAGCTTGGATTGAAATCCAATTTATTCATAAAGATACAGTGCTGTTTTAAACAAACTGTTCTTTTATGGAAATGATGATCCCTGATTGGCTGACAGAAACAAAGGTCTCTTTCATAAGCCAATAAAAACATGGAGAAGGACATCCAGAGTGCTGTGAGTTGCTGTTACTGTGCCCACAAGCATCCATCAGACCAGGAGTGCAATCCAACTCCTATTTAAGTCACAAACGAGGCACCCATTGATTGGTTTGGAGCAGGATCATACCTGAAATGGGCATCTCTCCATCCATCCTTTAGCACAATAAGCAAAGCTATCATGCACTGACATCTCTGATTCTGGTTTGCTAAGATCTGGAAAGCAACAAGTCCGTTTTCAGAGCTGTTTTCCCTAAATGTCTCTGTGCTAGACAACCAATATTTGTGAAAACAGGCAGAATCTCACCAGCCAGCCAACTATATTTATTCAGCATCAGCTCTGCCAGCTCTTTCTGAGGCATGTTTTCTGAACCATGGTGGAAATGCCAGCATTTAAAAATCCGGTGGCCCTGTCATCATTAGTTCATTTTAGAGTCACTGCAAAATAACTGTTAATCACCATAAACCTAAACAACAAGTCCTATTCGGAATTTTCGGCAAAAGGCTTCTGATGTTGCTAATAACGTAATGGCGAGGCGTCGGAATGCTTCCCCAGTATAACAAGCATCAGAACATAGCTTAATAAATCATTAGTCTACCCACAAGCAAATAAATATGTCTGAAAACCAAAGAGAGGAAAACAACATACGGCATGTGACATCAACAACTTTGAGGCTCCTCGCTTGTAGCATTAGAACTGAACTAGCATGCTAATATGACATTTACAAATAATACCTAACCGCAGCCTAATTAACTTATTGTGTGCATGCTAAAGCAGCATACATATTGTATTAGAAGGTGGGGGCGGGAGATGTTATTTGTTCTGTTGCATGGGAACTTAATATATTTGCATATTTAACAAATCGTTACAGGGAAGGGATTTATTTTTAAAAATGCAGAGACCGTCACTGTGCAGTAAGCACATTTCAAAGACACAACATTGTGTGTGTGTGTGTTTGTGTGTGTGTGAAGTGCCTTTCTGTAGCTGACTGGCTTGAAGAAGGCTGAGTTGTTGTTGTTGCTGCTGCTTTATAGACAACCAATATGAATGAAACGTCTGGTGTTACTGTGACATGCGGAAGGATCTGCTAGTAGTCAAATTCTACTCTCTCAGACAGCACTGAAATGCTGAGAGTGGGGTGTAGCTCCATGGTAAAGCATCTGCTTTGTATTCAGAAGTCTCAAGCTAAATAGCATCCCCAACTAGGACTGGGAATGTCCCCTGATGACAACAACAACAAAAACATTTTATTACTGCAATAGACCAGCATAATGTGCCCTGGCTGAAACCCTGGAGAGCCACTGCGAGTCGCCAACAGCATTGAGCTAGGTGTGCCCATGGTGTGACTTGGTCATGCAGCTTCCTACATCTCTAGGATCCCGACCACGTTCGATTCCCCCTTCCTCCACTGCTCAAAAATATTTAAAGAATAGTGAGCATGTACTGATGATTACTATTATTTTAGTGCCATTAATGAGCATGGCATTTTAAAGAGGACAGGTCTCTGCCCAAAGAGGCTTGCAAACTCAAATCTGACGAAAGGCAGACAAGAACAGAAGAGACATCAAGGGAGGGAGGTGAGAAGTAAGCCATCTTTATCTATTTTAAGGCATCGGCCAAAAGCCTTCTTTTTTACCTGGGCATTTGACCCATAATTTGAATGGTTTTAAATACTTGTGGCCTCTTTCAGTGGGATCTGTAAGACCTGCATTTTATTTGTATAGATGTGGGGTTTTGTTTTTGTTTTAACTGGTTGTGTTTTTCCACCCACAAAATGTGTGAACCTAAATGTAGCTAGCCTTTGAAATTCACACTTCTCCCACCTTTGCAATGCGGTTCTCCAGCCAAAATATGTGTACAAAATGTGTACATTAAGAGAAAGTGTATAAAGCTCATTTATTAGTTATTATGTCAAACAAAACTGCATGCTATTTGGGAACAAATATTTCAAATGCTTTTAAATTACCTGTGTTTTAAACTACCCCCTCCTGAGAATTTATATTTTTTTAACCACTTAGATGTTTTCTTACAATCAAGCAGTATACAAATGTTGTTAAAGAAATAAGTGCATATATGGGCAGGGAATGCACCGAAATGTGTATATTGGGGGCGAGGATGCACACTAAAATGCTGGTGAATTTTTATGAGGACTTTTTTTTTTTTAATGCAAACTGATGTTGAAAAGTAGAAAACTGATGTTTGAAAAAAACCAGAAACCAAAATGGATAGAGCCACCCATCCTTAAGCAGTCTACAAGCCATTTGTCCCAACATGCCAGAGACAGTGCTTATTTTTCAGTACTTGTCCCTGTTTGGGTTTTTGGAGATGCTTTCCATAAACTTTTCTAGTCTTCACATTAGTGCACCTGAGTCCTCCAAGTTTCAGCTCTTTTTCCTCTTACCTGTGCACAAGGGCCAGAACATCTTGACTCTGCTGGCATGCAAGCATAAATAACACGTAAATAATGCATGTACAGAGACCCCAAATGCCATGGCACAGCTTCCACTCCTCCCCAATTCCTCCAACTCCCTCTCCAGACAGTGAGTGTTGCTGAATATATTTGAGTTTGCAGCTATTCTGCACTAAGAACAGCCAAATTCTAACATCAGATTGAGCAGTTGATTCTACTTTCTTGGTTGTTATTTTAAAGAAATCCGAAATGGAGAGTTCATTAAAAGTATACAAGAGTCTCCCTATTTTTCATCCGTGACATAGTGGAAGGTGGATTTGTGGCAACCCTGGAGGAAGCTGAATATGACCCTGAAATTCCGAAGCTTCCATGCTCCTTCACAGGAGGAACCTGCACAATTTTGATTTGCTGTGAGCAAAATGAAAACCTGGTCAGATCATACCAAATTTCTATCTAGTCCAGCATCCTCTTTCTCAAAGTGGCCAACTAGATGCCACCTGAGAAGTCCATAAGCAGAACACAAGGCTCGGAGACCTCTCCTGCTGTTGTTTATCAGCAGCTGGTAACCAGAGGTATCCTGCCTTTCATGGTGGAAGTAACATACAGTCCTCATGACTGTGCAGTGTCATGGAGGAAAGGACTCTCTTAGGGCAGGGAGAAAAATAGCTTCTTTTCTCACAGAGAAGGAAATTCACTCAGCAATCTTCATTCAGGGCTGGTGGGTCAGTACACCTCTCTTCTTCCTTCTTCTACCCTTTCTTCCTTCACTAGCTTCCAGACCAGTCCTATCATTTGGCAGAGTAAGGCAGATGACTTAGGTGGCAGCTGCCAGGAGACAGTGTTGGTAGTCCCCATCTCCACTGTTCACTCTGAGCCACCTAATCTAGCCTGTCCTGCACCTCCTAAGCTAGCCTGCTGACCTCTGATGGGTAGTCTCCTGCTGACAGTGCTTAAAGGGGTAAAATGGCCAGCCCAGTATGGAATTTGGGAGGTGATGTCATCCTGTCTCTCAGGCAGCAAAATTTCTTGGGCCATCTCTAACCGCTTTCTTTCTTTGTTTAGCCTGTTGACCTCTCATGCTGCTATCTATAGCAGCTGAAGGCAGGAGTAGGGGTCATTTTTCAATCTGAGGGCCAGACTGATTTATTTGTAGCCTTTTGAGGGCCACATGCTAGCGGTGTGCAGGGCCAGAGGCAAAGGTGGGCAAACAATGAATATGTATATTACCTTTGTATAGTAGGCTAGTTCTGCTCATACACTCACTATGCTCTATACCTTCCAGCAAGCTAAGCACAAGGCATAACCAGAGTTCAAGGACACATTCCAGCCAGGCAAAAATACCCGTGGTCCAAAGCAGTGAAGGCTGTGGCCTAGGGAAAGGTGATGTGGACTGGGGAGAATTCTGAGGCCCAGATAGAGAGACATGGGGCCCAGGTTTGGGCCCCAGTCATTTGCCCCTTGAGACTTGATGTTCCCTAAACCTGAGATAACCCATGGTCTACTGGCATCCATGAGTGAGGTCGTTTCTGGGACTTTTAAGCCCCAGGAATGGCTAGTCAGTATTTCAATGAGTTGGGCAACAAGACAAGTCCAGAAAAGCATGATTCACTGGGCAGGGTGGCATCTAAGGAATCTGTCTGCAGAGAGCAGAAGGCAGTAGTCTACAAGACAGTGACCTAGCTAGGCAAGGCCAGCATTAATTGTTGCTCAAGCAAGAAGAAAAACCTGACATGGAATTACATAGAACATATGTTCTTCTTGGTTAAAGACAGGGAGAAATTAGGGACAGGGGAGAAATCCAGTTCATATTTAAAGGCGAACCCACCAGATCCACATTATCTGAAACTGTATGCAAAGTGAAATACAGACATCCCTCAAAAATTGCTCATCTCTGAATTTTGCAACATTTGTCCAGCCAAGTGATGCTTAACAAAATGCATATAAGTGCATATATTCAATAAAATTAGCATGCAAAAATGCATTATATTAGGGGCAACTGCTTTGCTTATTTGGTAAAATTGCATACAAAAATGTACTGTATCTGTCAGGAGAAATTCATGCTAAAAAGTTGATGGATTTTCATGAATACTTTAAGCAAAAATTGCAACCTGATGCGGAAATGTGGAGAACTGGATTTAAGATTGGAAAAAATGAGGAACTGAGAGAAACCAAAGTTGACTGATTCACCCACATTGCTTAGAGCCCAGCTAGGTCAGGCAGAGCAAAAGGGCTTCTGGGGTGGAGTCTGAAGGGGATAATGCATCTCCTTCCTCTTTGCAGCGTCCCTTGAGTAGATCACCATAACTGACATCAGCATGCACACCAGGATCTCCCAGCAGTCCAGATTTAGCTTCCAATTTCCCTTGCTCCACAGTTAATCAAGCAATGTTTTCACTCATAAGTTGTCCATATTTAGCCAAGAAAGCAACACTTCTTGTGTGGAAAGATGAAACCTAATATGTCTCAAGCTTTAAAACTATTTGTAATGAAAACTTCATTACAGAGACATATAACTCACCATCCATCATCTCTAAATAAGCAATCTCCAAAATGGAAAACTGTCTGTATTTAATTTGATGGACTGGCTGTTCATTGTTCTTATTCTTCTGGGGTTGAGGTTTATTTATTTGCTTTAAAAAGGCGGGGGGAGGGAGGAGAGACAGGTGAGTTAAAGAGAAAGCCTTGGAAATGGTTATTTGAAAACTGTATCTGTGATCTGTTTCTTTTTCCCCAAAGGCAGACTCTATTCTTGAAGTCAATTAGGCAGCCTTTGCCAACCTGGTGCCCTCCAGCTTTTCTGGACTACAACTCCCATCAGCCCCAGCATTGGCTTTATGAACTTTGAAGCATCTGGCCTGCACCCTTTTATATATTTATTTCCCAATTTGGTTTTCCAAACACTGTTTCTTTGCGGTTTCCTGGAGCCCTCGTGACAAAGCCACATTTCGAGTTCCTGGAGGGCACTGCCGAACAGACAAAATTTGTTTCTAATTTTACATCTGCCAAAACACATTCCTGTGTTAACAAATACATGCCAGCAAAAATTGGTAGGCCCTCACCCGAAACTCCCTCAAGACAAAAAAAGCTAAGAGGAAATCAAATTACGACCAAAATGTAGCATAAATATTTTCACACTTCTCTCTCTCTCTCTCTCTCTCTCTCTCTCTTGCTTGTGAAGCCTCATTCCCAAATGAAGGTTTTATTTCATTTCTTCCCCTGTCAGGATCTTCAGGGACTTTTCAGGATTGTGTGAAATGTGTTCTAACTGTATGCGACAGAGGATTGATGCAACATTCTTAGGGCATGCCCCAGATATGCCCTTTTCCTGATAAGGTAGTGGTGAATATAAATACACACACACATATATCAATGGCAGAACATAAAACCATACAATCTGTTATCAATAGTATGGAGAGGTCTAGGCCCAGGTTCCCAACCTTTCTCCTACTCAGAGAAGACCCATTGGAAATAATAGGACATAGCAACTTAGAGCCATTAATTTCATTGGGTCATCTCTGAGTATAACTTAGTTGGATACCATTCCATTTCTTTAATTTTATTTCCATGATTTATGAAAGTTGTACAAAATCATAGTGATATAAATAGGAATAACATACAATTCATGTCTGTTTAAAACTATTAAAGAAGCCTAAGGCACATTGCATTACACAGAATATAAATCCTCCCATATTGCACAAACTTTGGTTTTTGGCTGTTCTTATCGCTAATCATATTTTCCAAATAATGAACTGTCCTGAGCACACCCAGCACAAGGAGGACAACTGGTCGGTAGTTTAATTCTTTAATGACAAGGCTTGCACTTATATTAGCTCCTAAGGTGCACTGCAAACATGCACACACTTCTGGCAACAAAGTAGCAGGCATTGTTGGAGCAAAAGCATGACAATGCCTCCTCACAAACTTAAGTGCCTTTGCCTGATGGAGCACACACAAGCAACCTGTGTCTTCTACACAGAAGTTGGCACTGTGCCTGTCTCCTCAAGCCCCCTCTGGTCCTTGGAAACAGTGAGAAAGGAGACAGAGGGGATTCTACTAACCTGCTCTCTTCCTCCACTCCTGCTATATCTCTTCCCCCATCTCCAACTGCCCAGACTCTCACGGCAGGCACAACACACCATAAATCACTGACCCCTTCACCTGGATCAGCCTGGGGGGGGGGGTGCCTCTGTCACACATGCCTCGGAGTCCTGCCAGGCCCTGACATGAACTCGAAGTTAATAGTAGCTAATCTATTCTCCCAATTTAAGTACCTCATTCTCTATCATGTGTGAATTTGCTGTGGAATAGACTTCCCAGCAAGGTGGCTGGAAGTGGTGGTCAGAGCAGGAAGGTCAGCCACCTGAGGATTATGGAAGTTGTTGACTTGATGGATGTTCCTAAGGGCTGCCAGCAAGGGCAGGATGACAATTGGGCCCATGGTATATTGTCACTGCCAGGGTTGAGGCCTGGAAACTGAGGTTTCCTCAGAGAAGGGACAAGTGGGAACAGGACATCCCAATGGATCTCCACATTGTCTGTGACCGTGGTGAGCAGTTGGCTCCAAAAATCCCCAGGACCAAAGGTCTTCACAGCAGTTGCTTGGATTCCTGGCTGGTTGTTAGACCTCTCCTCGCCAACCTCAGAGTCACAGGAGCAAAGAAGATGGGGAGCCAGGCAGCAGCTCCTGGACTGCTGGCAACATGTCTAGTCAGCTGTATTTGAGGCAACTCAGGATGGTGAAGTGTGCCAGCAATCACACAGCTCAAGGCCTGACTGAGAGCCAGGAAGGGATGGAGTCCACAGCTCATATGTAAGTTCTCAAATGGAATTGCTTCATTGCTGTAGGAACAGGTCCTTTAGAGGTCAGTGTTAAGTCTTCATAAACACTCACATAGTTAGTTCATTCCTTTAAAATGAACTGACCAATCACTTACATGAAAATTATCAGAATTCACAAATATGTTCATCCATGTAAGAACATAAGAAGAACCCTGCTAGGTCAGGACAAAGGCCCACCTAACCCAGTATCTCACAGTGGCTAACCAGAGGTCCCAGTGAGAAGTCCCCAAGCAGGACTTGAGTGCAACTATGTTCTCCCCACTTGCAAATCCCACCAATTGGTATTCAGAGGCACATTGCCTCTGAGAGTGGAATCAGAACATTGCCATTGTTGCTAGTGGCCCTTCATGGACTTTGTAGAGGGAAGCTCAAACCACCAGATGCCATTTGGCATCCATGTGCAGATTGGTGTCATAACACCAAGTGGCTTAAATATCTACATAGATCTTTATCCAGCTCTCTATAGAAAGAAAAAGATAAACATGATTTGCAAGAGAAGTCAAATTAACAATCAATTACAAACTAATGGGTTCTAATCAATAAGTTCATTTGACTAAAAGGACCAAGGAGAAAGAAGACAAATCTGTAATTTTATTTAACATAATGAGATGGTTGAAAGAAAGTGTGTGTGTGGTGGGGGAAACACACAACTAAACTGAACCAGGCAGCAAACACTCTGGTTTAAGAGTGTTATTTCCATCTGATTCTTCTGGCTTTTCTTTTTTTGTCTTAAGGCTTAGAGTGTTGATTACTGTTTTTATATTTTACTCTCTCTCTCTCTCTCTCTCTCTCTCTCTCTCTCTCTCTCTCTCTCTGTGTGTGTGTGTGTGTGTGTGTGTAGGTTTATAGCTGTAGAGGTGGAATCCGAGCCTTCTGAATAGCTGCTTCTCTGAGTTAGATGTGTAATGCTTGTGTCAGTCTGCTCCCTAGTGTTATTTCAGAGGTGCAACACCTTAGCTATGTAAAAAGGAAATCCACATACAATTGAAAATGAAAAAGACCAGGGAATGCTGTGTAAGAACCCTGATATATTGAGGGAAATTATACAATGCCCTAACTGTCCAGTTAGCTTTCATTATCATTTGCTGATAAAGAAAGAATATGCACACGACCAGCTGAATATACTTATTGATTAGGCTAGCATCAATATACAAGCCAGAATAGTTATCACAGACATAATGCTACCATACCCTCCAAGTGTCCCAATTTTCCAGGGACAGTCCTGGAATTCTGCAAGCCATACCGGCTTCTGATTTGATCCTGGAATGCCCCTATTTCCCTGCCAGCAGCAGCGCCCCCAAGCTCAGGGACGAGAATGAGCCAGCGCTTGTCCTAAGCAATGGTGGTGGTGGTGGTGGCAGCTGCTGCGAGGGAGCATTCTATTGCCTCTCCATGGCTGCCGCTGCCAGCTTCCCTTGGGCAGAATGGCCACTAATGCACAACCAAAGGAAAGGACACAGATTTGCTTAGGATTTGCATGTGACAATTTATTATATAGAGATGTAAAACTAGCAATAATTGCTATCCATTAAACAGAAATATGTCTCACCACCCTAGAGAAGACTGTGACCAGGTGACATAAATGCTCACTCTGTTGTGTTAACTGTTGATGGGTGACCTTATGACTCTCACCCAGCTCTCCCTCTTTATGGTTCCCCTGGAAGCTAGAAACTCTTAAAGCTGTACGCAGACTAGACGCCCTTTAAATAGAGGACAGTCACCTGTAAAGTAGGACATAGGGCCACCATAGAGGCAGGTGGCCCCTCCTCCTAATATGAAATCTTAACTTACAAATGGTACAGGGTGAGACCCTCAGGCCTAACTGGTAAAGGGCAACAAAAATTATCAAGAGAATGGAGTGACACCCCTATGAGGAAAGGTTGCAACAATTAGGACTTTTTTTAATTGAGAGAAAAGGCAAATAAGAGGAGACATGATAGAATCTTACAAAATTATGCATGTTATGGGGAAAGTGAATAAAGAGAAGTTTTTATTCTCACTTAATACCAGAACTCATGGACATCCAAGGAAGCTGAACGTCTGAAGACTCAGGGCCGAGAAAAGGAAGTCTTGATTTGGTTGTATGTTAGTTGCTCTGGGAACCCCTTTGTGAAGAGCAGGACACAAATGCTCTAAACTGAATGAATGAATACTTCTTTCATGCAGAGCTTAGTTAAACTATGAAACTTACTCCCAACTTGGATGACTTTAAAGGATGATTAGAAAAATTGATGGAGGAGAAGGCTATTAGTGAGGCGGGTGGTGCTGTGGTCTGAACCACTGAGCCCCTTGGGCTTGCCAATCAGAAGGTTGGCAGTTCAAATCCCCGCGATGGGGTGGGCTCTTGTTGCTCTGTCCCAGCTCCTGCCAACCAAGCAGTTTGAAAGCATGCCAGTGCAAGTAGATAAATAGGTACCAATGCGGCGGAAAGGTAAACGGCATTTCCGTGCGCTGCTCTGGTTTCGGTGTTCCGTTGCACCAGAAGCAGCTTAGTCATGCTGGTCACATGACTTGGACTGTGAACAAACACTGGCTCCCTCGGCCAGTAAAATGAGATGAATGCCACAACCCCAGAGTCGTTTGCGACTGGACTTAACTGTCAGGGGTCCTTTACCTTTACCTTTTTAGTCATGATGGATATGCTCAGTCTTCACAATTCAAGGCAGCATGCTTCTGCATTCCAGTTTCTGGAAACTACAGGAGGACAGAGTGCTCTGTTGAGCACAAGACATCTGGTTGGCTACCGTGAGAACAGGTTGCTGCACTAGATCTAGCCTGATCCAGCTCTCTTATGTGAGCAGCTGAAAAAAGAAAAGCAGGCTGAAATTGTATGGCTTCTCCCAAATAATCCTGGGAAGTGTCCTTTCCCCCTTATATAGTTATAATCACTAGCACTCCTAGCTAACTACAGATCCCAGGTTTCTTTGGAGGAGGTCATAAGTTTTAAATATACTTTCAGCGCACAGTGTCCATGTGACCACATGGCTCTAACATCAACCTACCTTTGTGTGGATTTTGGAATGGTGCTTATACATGTCACCTGCAACCACAGCAGTAAAAATATTTTTAAAATAGCAAATGAATTGTATCCAATATTAGTTTTACTCAAAGATTAATGGAAGTGACTAAATTAGGTACATTAATTTTAATGGGTCTACTCTGAGTAGAACATTGTTGGATGCACTCCAGTGTGTTGTTGTAGGGAGAGGGGATTATTGTCATGAGAAGGGGTAGCTTAATCCTTTCCTTCTCTCTGCCTTGGGAGGCAGGCCTCTGTTGATACCACCCATAAATTATGGCTGCAGTTGTTGAATTCCTATTCCATGCTTCCTCCCCAAGGAGCCCATAGTGGCAAATATCAAGGTGTTAAAACAGTAGATTTAAAGCAAAAAAGAGCTCTATTCAAAACATTAAAACACAATTTAAAAGCATCTTAAATCATTTAAAGTGTACACATCCAGATATTAATTTCATGGTTGCCATGGCCAATGTCTATCAGCCATCAAATGCCTGGATTAGCAGGAATGTTTTTAAATTTCTCCTGAAAATCAATAATGAGGGAGATAGAGCACCACGGAGATTGTTCCACAAATGAGAAACGCCTATCAAGAAGGCCCTTCCATGGGTCAATGCCAACTCGGCAGCAGCCAGAGATGGCACCACCAACATGGTCTCCCATGCTAATCATAGGGCCCAAGATGGCTGATACTGGGGGAGGCACATTTGAAAGTACTTGGGTTCCGAGCCATTTAGGACTTTGTATTGGTAACTTGAGCTGGGCTTACCAGCTGAGTTTGAGTCAGTGAAGCGATTTCATGACTACTGACACATGGTCCCATCTGGCTGCTCAGTTTACCAATCTAGCTGTCACATTCTGCAGTATCAGCAGCCTTGAGATTGCCTTCAAGCGGAGCCCCATCTAAAGCACACTGCAGTAGGAGAGCAATAGAGCATGGACAAACTGAGGCCAGGCAATTCTAGTGCAGCAACAGGCAGAGCTGGTGAACTCACCTAAGTTGGGAATAAGCACACCTAGCTGTAGAAGACATTTGAGACTCTAGTGACCAGTTGGAATTCAGAAACACTTCCATACTATGAACCTGTTCTGTCAGAGGCAGTGGTAGACTGCAACCCCTCCTAGGACAGGTCATACACCTAGTTGCCAGACATGGTATTCCTTCAACAGTTAACAGCAGATGCTGGGGGGTGATTATTATTAGGACTGCAGTGAGGACATGGCTAAACTTCCTCTCCCCATGTGCTACAGCCCTGACAAAAGTTGGAAGTGACACATTCAGGGCCACATCTAATGTTGCCTTGAGACTTTAGAGAGCCCGTCTTGAAGACAGAACAGCCCTAGATGTTCTTCATCTGCTCTTCATCTGTGAAAAGAACCAGGCTAGTGATATTTGTGAGATAATCATCTCTTAAGCAAGAGGCACCAAGGCAAATCATATCCATCATTTGCCATGTTCTATACCTGATGTTGGGAACGGGTCTCAGGTCCAAATTAAGCCTGACATGGAGGAAACCTAAGAAGCTGTCACCATTCAAGAAAGATTTATTTATCAATTCCTGGAGTATATGCATAAGGCGATGTTGGCACTATAAATGTGTCTTTATTGATCTTGCTGTTCACTGTAGTGCAGATTAGGAAGAAAGTGGGTACCTAGCAAGCCTTAGCATTGCTCAGAGTTAGGCTTCAGGTACTAAAACCAATTAATGCACTTCAGGTTTCCCCAAACAATTACTTAAAAGCCCTTCAGAAGAAATCGGGGTGAATTTCAATCAATGAAAATGACAGTTTTGCACTTTGGTAAATAAGTGGTACGGGAGAGATGTCTTACTTAAAGCAGTGGCATGCTTGTTCATTAAGCGCTAATTGCAGAGGTTTCCAAATGAAGCATCACAAAATGCATTGACTTCCACTACCAATGTTCGGGGGGCGGGAAACAGCCTGGAAAACCTTATTATTAGTCTGCTTTTAATTATGAAAATAGCAGCCGCAGAGAATTCTAAGCACCTTCTTTCTCTCGGTCATTCGTTACAGGGGCAAAAATATGAAACACTTTTGACAATGAAGTGTTCATATTTCAAGCTTATACAGTCGCTGCTAAAATGCCATACTCAGGGAAAAAAATCAATTTTATTAAAGTCCTCCAAGCACCAATGGGACCTGCATGCAACTAAGCAATTTTAAAAACATGTCCATAAGCAGGGGCTCTTTGATTCATGTTTACAGCAAGATTACATTTGGACCATTTTCAAAATGATCCACATGCTGCTGCCACAGCCACCCTGCAGATTGCAGAAATGGTTTTGGGGTGCAAATGTTGTGGGGGGAGGTCTTTTTCAAAAGGGTTGACCTAACTTGGAATTTCATAGAATGATAGAACACTCTGCAATGCTCCTGGCTCACCCCAACTACAGATACAGAGTTATGAGTGAACACACCTGCTCCTTTTGTCTTTATTGGTCCACTTGTACAGATAACTGTTTACACTTGAGGGTTTGGGGTATGGTTAGCCAGGAGAAGACAAGATGGAGAGGTGATGTGATAGTCCTCTTCAAATATCTGAAGGGCTTTCACATGGAAGCTGGAGCAAACTTGTTTTCTCCTGCTTTGGAGGGTTGGACCCAAACCAATGGATTCAAGTTACAAGAAAGGAGGTTCCAACTAAACATTAGGAAGAATCTTCTGGCAGTCAGAGCTGCAAAATAGTGGAACATGTGACCTTGGAAGGTGGTTGAGTCTCCTTCACTGGAGGTTTTTAAACAGAGGTTGAATGGCCGTATGTTAGGGATTCTTTAGTTGTGATTCCTGCATTGCAGAGGCTTAGACTAGATGACCCTCAGGGTGCCTTCCAACTCTACAGACTGAAAGACTGTTTGGTCTTCCTACACAGTTCCTGTTTGCACTGCCTTAGCCTCCCCAACATGCCCCATTGGCAGCCATTTTCTGAAAGGCATCCAGGACTCTCTCACAAAATTCAAATATGTGAATCGGAGGTAGGATATGAGAAGCCCCATTGGTATCTTTTCTTTCCTTTCCTTTTAGGACCTTGTGTGTAGAAAGGAAAAGTACCCATGCTTATATCTGTGTGCCATATATAAAGCAATGGAGCAACTGCATGAATTGTTAATGGAATTACTATTTCAGAAGTTGCTGGAAACCAAAGAAGCTGAGAGTGCTCTTCTGCTTGGGTCATGTTTGAGGGTTTCCCATGGGATTTAGGGTGGCCACTGTAAGAACAGGATGCTGGACTAGATGGTCCATTGGCCTGATCCACCAGAATCTTCTTACATTCTTAGGACTGGGCAGGAATGGAAAGGGACTAGGTTCTGGAGAAGTACTGGCAAATTGGAGAAAGACCTTCCTCTCCTCCATCTCCACCAAAATATTTCTGGCTCTGTGTGTGTGTGTGTGTGTTGTGTTGTTGTTGTTTTTTGCCTTACTCCAGCGTAATCAAAAGTGCATTACTTTGAGTACTTCAAAAACTTCATTTTTGCTCATCTTTTCCAGATTTGAAGTTTCTTTCTGTGAAAAAAAAATCATACAAGCAGGTTCCGAATAATTTCATTACTTTTTTCCTCGATAAATATTACAATAAGAGACCATCAGTATGTGTCTATCAACCATTACAGATCCAGGTTTGCTGAGAATTACTTAAATAACAGAGGGTAAGTATTCATTCCATTAAATACTGAACTGGGATCTGTGGCAAAAGTAACACAATGTGGGGAGAAAAGGAAATGTCTCTCTTAAATGGAAATTTCACAACTCTAATCCATAATTCCAAACAATTGCTGTGTTTCAATGGATGCTGAACCTTGCATGGATGTCTTGGTGAAAAGCAGAAGTAATATATTAGTGCAATATTAAAATTACATTTTAATATAAAGTACCTGAGACACCCCCCAAACTATTAACCCTAAAGCCAATGACTATTCATTAGCTAAGTCAATTTTGAATCCCATTAGGTTTTACATTGTGTAAATTCCCACTGAAATTGATTCACGAAACCAGGGCTTTGATGGGTCTGAAATTAAAAGGAGAGAAGAAAGCATACTACTAATTGAAGAACATAATTTGATCGCCTGTAAAGGGTGTGGAGTCTAATGACTGTGAGACGACAGTTTTAATTAAAGATTGTGGGCCAAACTAAGAGAGGTGCAAGAAAGGCACAAATCAAGACTAAAAAAATATCAAACTACCTTACTTTAGGAATCTGCCCCAAACTCTGGAACTGTAATGGCAAAACTTATGCACTGTCCTTTCTCCTATCTTCATCCTTACACATGGAACTATCTGTGGGAGATTAAGGCTTACAGGGGATGCAGGCACTGTTTAAACAAGAAGAGAGTATACAGGACCTTGGACAGCTCCAAGGGCTCTGCTAATGAGAGATGTTGCCTCTGCAAGGAGCTAGAGCCAACTGAAGCCATATGATGGTTGACCAGCAGTGGTTGCTGGTGCCCATTGTGACTGGTAGCATAGAGGGCAGGGTGGTGCTAGAGCTAATGACAGATAAGATTATTTGCTGTCTCACAAACACCCACTGAGCAGCTCAAAAGTGCATCAAAAACCCTGCACCCCACCCATGAGAATTTCACTGAAATTTTATTAACCCTTTGAAATTTTTGAGTGTAATCCCCCCCATTAATTTATGGGAAAACCAGGTGGGGCGTACACAATCAGTGTTCAGCTCAGTGCCACCTGAAGCCTCACTTAGCATAGATGGGAGAATAGCCTCACTCAGGTTTCCATCAGCTGTGTCTTGTGAGGTCAGTGGACCTACAACAGGTCCTCAGAAGATGGATGGAATATATGGGGATGAAAGTACTGAAGGAGGCAATCTTTAATGTATCAAGGACTCAAGCTGCTTCAGACTTTAAAGCAAGGGATTCCAACTTTTCCAGGACAATAGACACATTTGGAATTTTGAAAAAGCGCTTTGGGTGCCAGTCACAAAATGGCTACTGTGGGTATGTAACAGCACAAAATGGCTGTCATGAGGGTCATGGCATAATGGCTTCTGTGTAGGTGATGCTGAGACAGCACAAACAGGACTTGAGCAGAAAGAGCAGTCTCTTCTAAGTAGTTTATAAAGCATTAGGTGGGGGTCAGAGGCAAACATGGTTGGGGCAATTAATATGAATTTGTATCTTTGTACAGTCAGCTAGGGTCTACACACATGCATACACACACACACACACACACACACACCTGTCTATTCTCCATCTGGGCAAACAATAATCATTATCAGAGATTCCAGCCAGGCAATAGCACTCCAGAGAGTGTGATATGAAGGTGGTGAGGGGCATGGCTTGGGGAAGGAAGGTATGGCTGTGGGGTGGGTTGTGTGTCTTGAAGTCCAAAGAACCAGACAGAGAGGCCAGATTTGGACTCCAGGCCTGAGGTTCCCCACTCTTGAGACATTTCCTCTCTGGAAATGGCAGCAGCTAATGTTCTTCCTTCAATCCTGATCATCAATCTGACCAAGTCCAAGAACACCACACAATTCATCCCCTGCATGCTTGATGACATACAGACTCAATTAGGTCTCCACATTTTATGACCCACCAAGCCAAACACAGCTCGCCAGCCATGTATGGTGGCCTCTGGGTCTTCCTATTTGTGGCTGCTTGTTTGGAAACATTGGAGGGAGGGGGTCCTCAATCAGCTGGCAGGCATTAATGAAAACCCAGTGGGCTACATTTGGCCCAGTG
Organism: Podarcis tiliguerta; assembly: GCF_965153285.1. Lineage (NCBI taxonomy): Eukaryota > Metazoa > Chordata > Lepidosauria > Squamata > Lacertidae > Podarcis > Podarcis tiliguerta. The sequence continues at coordinate 35,321,122 of NC_139541.1, read as the reverse complement.
GCTCACACTTTGTGTGCACCTGGCTAGATGAAGCTTTCAACCTCACTGCAAAACAGTTGGCAACCAAAGCAGCTGAAGACCCAAATAGGTCATGCATAAGAAGAGGTTTTCCCTTGAAGATCTTTGGAATGTGTTGACCTCAATAAATGTATGTACCTGGAGGCTTCCTTTCTTTGCCCCATTTCTCTATTTTTAGGGCCTTCACATTTTCTTTCCTTTTTCTCTTTGATATGAACCTAATTTTGATCTGTTAAAAACCTGCTCCCTAACTGCATTGTAGAAAACCCTATCCAGACAAGGGAGAGGGCCTTTTCAGTTGTGGCTCCCCTTTAGAGCAGCAACCTTCCTAGTGAGGTTCACCTGGTGCCTTCACTGACATCTTCTCAGTGCCAAGTAAAAATGTGTCTTTTTCCTCCAGGCTTTCGATACACTAGGAGGATGTTATCTGCTGTTTGTGTGTTGCTAAAGCTTCCTGCTGCTTCTCTACAGGGGTTGCGTTGTCTGTGTGTTTTGCTCTTGTGTGTGAATGTGTTTGTTTATATTATACCCTAGGCTCACGTATGTCTTAAATATATTGTAAGCTACTCGGAGGCCCTTTGTGTAACAAATGCTGTCAATGACTGCTAGCCACAATGCCTATATTCTGCATCAATGGACAGAAGCAGTAATTCTTCTGAATACAAGTTGATGGAAACCACAGGAGGGGAGACTTGCTATTGCTTTCATGCCTTGTTTGCAGGTTTTCTGCAAGCATCTGGTTGGCCACAATTAGAACAGGATGCTGGACAAGATGGGCCATTGGCCTGATCCAGCAGACTCATGTTCTTAAGTGACTAATAATAACATAAAGAAATTTACTTTCACTTATATACAGGCACTTGCCTTCATGGCCAAATGAAGCCAGCTGTTTAGAACAACAAAATTAGTGGGTGGCGATGAAGAGGTCAATTTGGACTCTGAGCAGACCCTCCTTCCTGCCCTGCCACTCCTGGTCAATAGCTTCTGCGACTCGTATATGTGGACAAAGCAAGAATGATGAGGAGTTGAATATATTTGGCCTTGCAGAACTTTCATTTTATTGACTTGGGGTATTGTGGCCCCCTCCCCATTTTTCAGTGCCTGCGAGATGCCTGGCATTCAGAAAGATTTGTTATGTAAATGACATAATTGTACGTTTCCATATTTTAACATCAAATGGAATGATTGACTACAGAAGTCGGGCTGTCTACAGGTGGGGGTCAATTATCATCTGAATAATCACGCTGCCACACAAGAATAGCATAGCTGTGGAGTGTGACATACTTTTATCTCTATGCATTTCAATGAAGTCAGGCTGGTACATAAAAGGTTATCACCTAGGAAACATATTTTCCTAAGCACAAGTTAAACATGCAAGCGAGATCCGCATAGATATTCAATTTAGCCAGTCAACCCTAACCTATTAATATTTTAACAAAATCCAGTGAGGATAATTTTTTTCTTCTTTGATCCCATTTCATTCGAGCGGCCTGGGAAAAGGGAAGAAAAATTAAAAACAAAATAGTCAAGCATACAGAATGAGGTTATGTATTAAGTGGGCTATTTAATGTTTCTGGCATTTCATAGCCCTGGGGGAAGAGTGGATGGATTTAACAATCAAGATCGGTGTTTCTCTGGGACCCACAAAGTTCGAGAAACATAAAATAATCTATACTTCCAAGCTGACAAATCGTACCTGACACTCTGCTTCATCTCACCGGGACTCTTTAGATCAGCGTTAATCATCTGTTACAGGGAGTGAGGAGAAAAGTAAATCACACTTAGTTGAAAAGTGAGATGCAAGGTCTGTGGGCAGAGGTTTTAATCAATAATGTGCAGGATAATAACCAGTAGCTATTGTTGAAATCTTCAAATGCTAAAAGGGGAAGATGCAAAATGGGGGGGAGGGGGCAACCAAAGGGAACCAGGTGGAAATAAGCAGCTTGTCTTAGCCATTCCAGGGAGAAAAACACATACACTCCTTTTCTTATAGCCTAGGCTAGGATGGGGAACCCTTGGCCCTCCAGATGTTGCTGAACTACTACTCCTATCAGCCTTAACAAGTATGCCTAATGGCCAGGGATGATAGGAGTTTAGCAACATGTGAAGGGGCAAAGTTCATCCACACCTGGTCTAGCCAAAGGCTCTCCTCCTGTTTGAGTGCTGAGATCAGGAACTCCAGAAAGTCAAATGCAATGTATGTACCGTGGCTCAGTAAAATTTGCCTTGGCAATACTCCAAAGTATTGTGGAATTCATCTTTTAATTGCAACTGCTGGGGAAGTTAACGCAATGACCTCCAGATGTTGCCAGACTCCAACTGCCATCATTCCTGTTCATTGGTCATGGTGGCTGGGGCTACATTCACATGACAATTTATTCCAGGTTCATTATGTTTCTCTCACTGTTGATTTCCATAGTATATGTGAGCATTCACATGATGTTAAAGCCACTTCCCAAACTATAGTGGAATACAGCACAAGTTTAGCATTTATTTTCACATTATATGCAAACATATTTTTTTCCCTTTAATCAAATAAAATGGAAAAAAAAGTGTTAAACATGCACTAGATTCCACTAAATTCCCAGAAGTGGCTTTTACATCATGTGAAACTCAACTATAATGCAGAAATTAAGTGCTTATTATACAGAAAAATGCATGCCAAAAATATGTATATTTAGGGGGAAATGTGTGGAAAAGCAACAGAAATACACATTTTAAGGACAGAATGCATGAAAAGCGTGTACTTTAGGGAAAGTATCTACTATCTAAATGCAAGATTTGTGTCTGTGTCTGTGTTATTTTTAAAATCCACAAAAACTAGGATGGAACAGACCTGTGATGGGGTGCATGCAAACCTGGCACAGAATGGACATAAATTGATCTGTAGATACAAATATCTTGTTTGCTTATTTTATGGTATAATGAATTCCACAAAGTTGAGCTGTTCTCTGTTTCCAACATCTCTGCTAGGTAAGGGAACAGACATATTATAAAACTGTGTTGCCCCCCAACAAATTAGTCTTCACCTCCGAATGCAATGTATTCTGTAATAAAGAAATGTCATTAACTGGGATTAGTACTAGCAAGTAATGAGAGAGATTAGGAAAATATTATCATAATGAATCTATCACTCTGTCTCTAAGTCATGGGGTCATCAGCAACACCCTTCTTTCATTAAAGAGGTGCAAAAGAAAATGTGAAATTCACTTTCATCTATTATTAGTCTATTGATTGTGTGGCAGACAGGTTTCCTTTGACCGTGCAGACAGACCATAGTCACCATGACCAGTAGCAACTGATAGCCTTCTTCTCCATGAATTTGTCCAGTCCTCTTTTGAAGCCATCCAACTTGGTGGCCATCAGTGCCTCCTGTTGGAGCAAGTTCCGTAGTTTAACTAAGTGCTGTGCGAAGAAGTGCTTTCAAATGCTTCATGTGACTTCAGCCCCTATCCAGGGATTGCTTAGCAATACTTCATCAAGTACCAATGAGCAATCAAGTGATGAGAGCTCAAGTGACCAATATGCACATGTGAACTATCCTTAAGAGTTGGAAAGAAACAATGTATGGAAAGGGACTGCTGGAAAGCTGAGTCCTTTCCCTCTTACTGACCTTGTTGCAAGTGATACGTTGGGCTACATGGGAAAATGTCAAGCCCATGAAACATCACACGATAACCAGGTTCCAGGCCAACTTGAAAGAACTCTAAATATAAAAACACAGTGGGGAAAACATGCCAAGCTAGATTGCCCTTAAGAATGCTTGAACAGACGGGTAAACATTCCAAAATTAACGTCCGAGCAAAAAAAGACAGAAATTTAAAACTGCAACCTTATACTCACTAACTTGGGAGAAAGCCATCATCAGTATGGCTTACTTCTGGGTAAAACATGCACTGGACTGAAAGGTAGTCCCTCAAAATGTATGGCTGTAAAAAACATTGCACATATATATTTGTAGTTAAGACAATTATATAATATAGGCAACAGTTTTTTTACACTATTATTTTCGAAGGCAGCAACTCATTTATTTCATTCCTTTTCTCAGACACTTTGTATCAAGTATCTCAAAGTCCATTTATTGCAGGAACAAATCCAGTTTGTGATGTGATCTGGCCCTCTTTTCTTGGTACAGTTTTGCAACAGTACTAAAGAAGCAGCAATACATAGAAAAGTGTGGGTGTTAATGCTGCATGATCCAAACATGGTTGGCCTTTCAAAGCAATGCCTCCAGTGGTTTTGAAGCTTAATAGCTCATCTATTCCTACAGTTTCTCCATCTTCACCCTTTTCCTTTTTTAAAAAAAATAATAATAATGCAATTTTGAACATACCAATTATGTCACCAACATCTGGAAAAAGGCACAAACCCTGGAGTCGAACCCGGTCATGGCTTTAAGAAGCTGTCGTTCTCTATTTATCCTGACTGATTTGTACAAAGCCATAATTATACAGAACATTAGCATTACCAGTTGCCAATGTTGAGTTTCTTTAAAGGAAAAACCCTGTTTGGTGGCTTAAAACACAAATGTACGAAAATATCCTAGATCAGGTACTAGATGCATGGAAATGGTAAACATAGTTAGTGTTGGTGTTCTTCAAAGTCACATCCACATAGTGCTTGACTCCCAGCCACTGGCTTTTGAAAGAAAACCTGGTGGCATCTGATTCTTATGAGTTGTCTCTGACAATCATAAATTGGTCACTACCGTTGCCAGTGATGATTCAGCTATTTTTATGGGGTGAAGGCTTAGAAGTTATACTACGAGACTGTGCACTGCACTCAGCTGAATCTCAAGTCCTTGCTGTTGCTATTTCTGTTTTTAAGTTTCTGTACATTTAATTATAAGTTGTCTTGAGTCTTGCTTTTAAAAGGGCATCTAAGAAATCTCATAAATAACACTTGGTGATATCCAGCTAAGTTGGAGTAGGCACACTGAAATCAATGGACTTAAGTTAGACATGCTCATTGATGTCAGTGCATCTCGGTTATATGTGACCATATTCGGTTACGCGAAAGAAAAGAAGAAAGGGAGGAGATTTGGTGAATTATGTATAGTTGCTAGTTTGTATGATCAGAGGCCCTTCCTTCCTCCAGTTCAGCATGGTAATGATATGTAAAGTGATTTGCCACAGGCTGCCTGTGAAACCAGTTCTTCCTTTCAAATACCACCAGTCAACTACCTAGTAAGACCTTTTGCAGAAAATACCTAACAGTTCAGGGGAATGGAGAAGGGGAAAAAAAACAGGGAACAAACAACAACAACAAAAACCCACCAAACAGGGAAACCCATGCACATTCTTTCAATTTCTAAAGGGAAATTTGACTCTGGCCATAGAACAAAGAGGAAAGAAATGGAAGTAGGAGAAAATCAAAGAAAAAGTGATGTGGATTCAAGGAGATCAGATGGTGCACTTATTGCAGTTGGAGGCCTTCAATCAGTCAAATGAAAGGCACATTTGTATTAAGATACCTACAAGGCACAGAGAGAAAGCCTTGATCAGGTGTGTAAGATTTAAGTTACCACTCTCTTGCTGAGAGATGCAGACCCACCTTCTAGACTATCTGTTCTCAATATTGAAACTTCATTTTTCTCTCCCCCCCCCCCGCAAACATGAGATGAAAGTCATTCCACCCCCCCTTCTGCAATGCTGTACATTATGTTAAACATGCTGTTTTCAGCCTCAGTTGTGCAGAAACACTAACTTCCCATACCCCAAGGAGACAGCCACTGCATATACAAATGTACATTGAAATAGGATGAAGAAGAGGGTGGGGATGTGGTGTGACTTGTAAAGTAAGGACAGTCCCTCTGCAAGTCTGAAGCAATAGGGTGCAGTGAGACCTGATCACCAAATTCAACAAACCTTTATTTAAACCAAGAGAGAGTGTAAATTTTGCTGGGGCAAATTACAATTATTCTAATTTATACTGGCATATACAGAACAATTATATATAATAATATTAGTCAGAGTATTTATTACTATTGCCCCTTTCATTATTGGTTGCAGCAAAGCTACATCTTCATGTTCTTTAGACCAGAACCCATCTTTAACCCAAATATGCTTGGAAGCCCATTTCTTGAGTTTTTACTGGGGCTGTGTATCAGATTTGACCAAAGCTCAAATCCTCAACCAAATCAGCTGATTCAGGTGGCTCCAGTCTTTGATCAACTTGGGTCAAGATAAAATGGATTATATTTCAATTTGTGGAATTTCTTTCCAAATTGGCATCTAAGCATATTTATTAGGACATGGACATTTGTTGAAAATCTGTGTCCTCTTTCATGGCAATGTTCAAGTAGTCACCCTCACTTCCAGCTGAATTGGCAGTGTTTTGGTGTGCTCTGCAAAGCACCCAACTGATACCATCAATGAGAGCTGTACAAAGATATCATGTGGTTTTCCCCGCACCCAAGAGCTACGTGGAAAGTCTTCTCATGCATGGATCATCATTTGGCTTTCTAGAATTTGCACAATTGTTGTGTTTCATCACCCACTGTTTGTCACACAATAGCTCCCCACAAACCACTACACACACCCGGGATGCCAATGCCCTTCCTCCTATATTCCCATTCAATTGCTGTGCTCTGCAGGAGAGGATATCATCTTATCAGAAGATCTGTTTCTCACACTATAGGAATTGGGACTTCAGTGTGGCAGCACTGAATTCTCCCCCTTTCAGTATTAGACAGGCATCATTTTTATTGTCTTTTCAGCTCTGACTGAAGACCTTCCTCTTCCACCAAGCCAAGCCTTTTAAGCAAAGGTCTTTCTCTATATGCATCTTTATTGAAATTGTTTTTAGATGTTTTAATTGTTTTATGACTTGTGCATTTGCTGCCCTGGTCTCCTTTGGGGGAGAAGAAGAAGAAGAAGAAGAAGAAGAAGAAGAAGAAGAAGAAGAAGAAGGAAGAAGAAGAAAGAAGAAGAAGAAGAAGAAGAAGAAGAAGAAGAAGAAGAAGAAGAAGAAGACGACATAGGAGACAGATGAGGAGGAGAAGGCTGAGCACAGATTAGAACACTTGCCAAGATTCTACCTATCTGGATAAGCTTCCCTACATAAAAATGCTTTTAGCAGGCTCTAAAAATAGCACAGTAAAGGCACCTGACTGATGTCAATAGGCAGAGAGTTCCAAAGTGTGGGTGACAGAATCTCACTCCTGTCAGCAATTGTGCTGCAGCATTCTGCACTAACTGCAGCTTCCAGATCAAGTTTTAATTGGTGTTGTGATGTTTTTTATTGGCTCCACATACAACTACCTTAGAAAATTATCTTTTGATCAAGAAACAATGGACAGTTTGGGGTTGAGGAATGAGTGGGAAACAGACAGCTTGTGCTGGGGTTTTCTGGAGACTGCATATATTTTTTCCAGTGTTTTCATCACTGATAAAAAAGTAAATAAAGGCATGCAAATAGATTTATTCCAGAAGCCAAAGACTTGGATTTTATTACTAAGTTAGTTCATGATTTCCTTGCATAGTTCCAATTTAGGATGATGTAAATTGTTATGGCTCTGGCTATATTAAATGGTATGATTTGAAGTTGGCTCAATCTAAAACAGTCAGATTGGATATATTCAGAGGCAGGAAGCTGGTTCCTGCCAAGTGGTGCCAGTTTCAACCTTTTTATGGTAGAATTAATTGTGCTTGTTACGCCTCTTTCAAGGGATCAGAAAGGGGGAAATCCCAGCAAAGCCACTCACACTGAATATTCTGAAATTATGTATACAGTTCCTCCCTCTAACAGATGCAGCTTTCTTCATCCAGGTACCTTATGACATAATGAATGGCCCTGGAAAAGTGTTTGCAGCTAAATATGCCACAACTTTTGCAAGCTGTTCAGATCTCTTTTGTGAACATGCAATGAAGATGAATGCTGAAAGATTCAGGACAGAAAGAAGAAAGTGGAGTGGAGAGTTAAACTGTGGAACTCATTCTCACAGGAGGCATTGATGGCCACCAGCTTGAATGGCTTTTAAATAGGATTGGACAAATTCAAGGAGGAGGAGATTATCAAAGTCTACTAGCCATAGTGGCTCTGCTCTGTCTCCATGGCTAGAGGCAGTAATGCTCCTGAATACCACTTGCTGGAAGCCAGAGGAGAGAAGAGTGTTCTCATGCTTGAGTCCTGCTTGCGGGCTTCCTATGAGGATCTGGTGGCCGCTGTGAGAACAAGATGCTAGACTAGATAGGCCATTTGCCTGATCCAGAAGGCTCTTGTCATGTCCTTATGCCCTTAGCTATCCAACTTTTGTACTTTGTGGTGTGTGTGTTTTGACACTGGCCTTTGGACTATACAAGAATGTAAGTTAGAAGATGCAACACTATATGGACACTTTGAAGTGCATTTCTCTTACTCCAGACATGGTGGAGAAATGCGGAAGGAAGGAAGGAAGGAAGGAAGGAAGGAAGGAAGGAAGGAATCAAGCAATTTCACACTGCACAAAACAGCCCAGGGCCAAAGCCAACACAGCCTTGTATTCTATAAAAACCTCAAGCGACCAAAAATTCCATAATGACAATATGAAGCATATTTACCACAGCATGTGAAAACATAGTTCCTTCCAGTGCTTTTTCTCTAAAAAGGTAGTTGCCAGTACTCACAGCGAAGTTGTTACGGTAAGTGCCACACTTTTTAACAACAACAAAAGAGGTGCCAGTGCTGTGTACCCTTGAGTACCCCCTGAAATAAAAAAAATAATAATTGGTTGCTTCCTAATTAATAGGGATGTGAGGCAAGTGAACAGCCACCCTGCCAGCATTCTCATTCCTGGTCTTGGTGTCACCCCTGCAGAACTCAGCAGTGGGGAGAATGGGTTCTGGCTCACACTGGCTCTGGCTCCAATTACTGTTGGTATCCCTGCCTTCAGCTCTACCAATAGGCACCAGCTACCACTGGCCAGAGGCAAAAGTGAGTGGAGCCACAGGTATGACTCTAATCTGCGTACTGTAGGGTATGTTCTAGACCTGCAAGTTCCAGAGGTTTCTGCAGCCACATACAGAGATGTTTCCATCCTTCATCCATGCAGGGGAGGTAAGAATCATTGCAATTCAAGGATCCATTTGAGCCAGGCAAAAGCATTATGGCTGAGGATTAGGTCTGAGCAGGAGAGATGGATGGGTTTCAGAGTAAAGGCGATGCAAAGCAGGATGAAGGACCACCCCAGGCACACCACAATGCAAGTGATTTGTGCAGAATATGGGATGGAAGGAACATGTCAGTGTTGAAACTGTCCTCCTTTTGTATGATGAAATGCGCAAAAAAATTCCAGTGGGCAGAAACAGAAGCCAAGACTTTCAATTCCTCTGGGTTTTCTAAGAAGGAAAAGAGCCAGAATTACAAGGTGCTAATCCTTAAATGTTCACTATTTCAGGGAAGTATTTTTGCTCGTTAATATTCATCTTGCAGTAAAGAATCCAAATATCTAAGCCAGGAATACGAGCACCAGGCAAGTTGTCCCCTGGGAAAGCAGTGGGAGACTTGTACATCTAACCACAGTCGTACTCTACAGATCAGTTAACAGACCCCAGGTTACACGGCTGTCAGCGATGGTTGGCTTTCTGGGGTCTTTATCTACTTTAGGCATTTGCAAAGCATCAGGGAAAACAGCCTAAAGAGCATTTCTTGGGAGCTCATATATCATTCAGCTCCTCAAAGAAAACCTCTAATTGAGCTTTTATAGGGAGAAAAAAACCCAAACTGCTTTTGTACAAAGAAGCAAAGAGAAGCTCTGTAGAGGGCCTCAATGATGTATCCCTCATGGAAGAACTGTATTTCAAAGATGAAGATGCCACCATTCTGCAATGCTTCCATGGTGGTTTACAAGAGTGAGATATGTTCCTGCCAGCTGGTTCACGCCAACAGTCTGATGCCTGCATTTTAAACTGACTGCAGGTTCTGAACAGTCTTCAAGGACAGCCTGATATACAATGCATTACAGTAGCCCAGGGATGCTAGCATGGTTCCTCCCAGATGTTGCTGGACTGCAGCACCCATCACCCCTGGTGATTGGCCATGCTGGCTGAGCTTATGTGAGTCAAACAATATTTGGAAGGCACCAGATCATCTACCCTAAGCTGTAGAACTCCATACAGAGGTACATTTGGCACCTTCATTATACAGTTTTTGGTGACTGCTGAAGACGCACCTCTTCACCCTGACCTTTGACACCTGAGAGGCATATTTCTAGGACCCATCTTTTTGTAATTTTAAGTTGTTTTAAACTGTTTTTAATATTATGTTTTGATTTTAATGTTCGATGTAACGTGTTTTAGCTTGTTCTAGGAGCAAAGTGTGGATAATAAATTGAACAACAACAATGCCTGCAGTACTCAATCCTAGAAGTTACCAAAATGGGGAAAATGTGATCAGGATTTCTCTGTCTAGCAGTGACCACAGCTGGCCCTTCCAGTCCAACTGATGACCAGACAGCATGGCCTAATGAGGGCTATAGTCCTGGAACATCTGGAGGGGCATAGGTTAACTTTAGGGGGAGCACAATTCCACCCTGAGCATATCCCCAAACAGACAAACCACCTATTCACAGAATATCCATCTTAGTAGTCAGGACTGGACTGAGTTTCAGTGTGTTGGTGCTCATTTGGAGTGCTACTGATTCCATGCACAGAAGTTCAACTCTCCTATTGCTGCAACTGGATGTGATGAGATCCAGAAATAGAAATTGAGCTGGTTGTTAGGAACATGAGTCAGACTTCTAGTCCACCTAGCTAAGTAACATCTTCATTGTCTGACAGCACATCTTCAAGGAGTCACATAGGAGACATTCCCAGAATTTCCCAAAGAATCTGGGGGATGAAGCTGAAACCTTCTGCAAGCAAGGCAGATGCTCTACCACTGAGCTACAACCCTCCCTCAAACCTGCTGATGGCACCTCACTTCAAATCCCTGTATGACATTGCTAAGCTGTTTCTGGTAGTTGCCAAACACCTTAGAACCTAGTGAAACTCCATAGCACAATCCCATAAGACAGCAGTAGATCCCTAGTACCACCTTCTGGAATGATTTGGTATTAGGGCTGTGCTTGCTCTCCCCCCCCCCCCCAGTCTTGTAGGGGTTTGTTTCCCCAGTGTGTTTCCTTTGTTGGAATTCACTGGTGAACCGGATCCCTGCGGCCAGCTGGATTGAACCCTCTGCTCATCTGATGATGTGCCCATCTGATGCCAGCCCCCTGACAGTCTCGGATCACTCTAGGCAGCCTAACCCAACCTGAGTGATCCGGGTTTGTTACCACCCAATTTGGTTTAAGTCTGGAACCTCTCAAATTGGCTGATTCAGTTCAGACTTCAGGCTTTGGCCAAATCTGATGTACCGGGTCTCAATCTTGCAGTATGCAGGCATCTGGAATGGCTAAGAATCATATAATGGAGATGATAGAATGTGGTGTTTGGCACTAATTTCATATCCAGCACAGATTCCTGTGCATTGCTCAAATCAGACCACCTCTGTGGGTTTTGCCAAGCCTTTCCACCTCTCAGCTGCAGGAATCAAGTACTTATTTCTTCTTATCTATGTGCATAAACACATGGTCCTTAAAAGAAAATGCAAGAAGCACACATGACCCTGTAATGGTAATGTAATTTTCTTCATTGTGTGGGGAAAGAACAACAAGCACTTTCAATTTCCAGCTTTTAATTAACAAAATAGTTTGTAAGAGAGGTAGAGTTGGGGGCAGAGGGAAGAAATGACTTTTAATTAGAAACATCTGATCTCATGGTATGCCCTCAACAGGGCTGGAAGTGTGGCCAAAAACCAGAAGCTTTATCTCAGCCTAAAGGACATTCCTCTGATGGAGGGGGTTGGAAAACACCCTTTGTGGGATAGGCTCAGGCACTTCAAAGACTCCGTAAGCTGTAGCAAAATTCTCTCTCTTTCTTACAATGTGGTTCAACTTTTGGGATCTTGAGGCAGTGGTTCAGAGCTCTGCCAGCACCCCTCATCCCCTGCCTTAACTGAAACCTCATAGATTTGCAGAGGCAAGGGGAAACAGCTTGTTCTGAAACAGTGCTAGAGAACAGCAGTAGAATCAGGGAGGTACTATCTGACACAACAGTGATGGGAAACCTCAGGCCAAGAGGATTGACTGAATTCAGACAAATTCATGGAAAATAAGTCTATCAATGGCTACTAGTCACGATGGCTATGCTCTCCTTCCACAGCAATGCTTCTGAATATCTACTGCCGGAAACCACAGGTGGGGAGAGTGTTCTTGCGCTTGGGTCCTGTTTGTGGATGTCCCAACTTGGTTGGTCTCTGTGAGAACAGGATGCTTCAACAGATGGGCCTTGCGCCTGCTCCACCAGCCTCTTCTTATGATTTTGTCCCTATTGTGAATACTAGTGCCTGGAGAACAACATCAGGAGAGGGCTGTTACCTTAAATATCCTTGCTTGTGAACTTCCCCGTGGTATCTGGCATGTGAGCCAGAAAGGCTCTTCTCATTTGCTCAGAGAGAGAAAATCTGCAATGGACATGCACAAAGTGTTGGCCACACCCAATTTGGACTTTGATCTTCAAATTCTGTGTGGGTCAGGAGGATACTTTCCAGGCTGAGGGTCACATTCCCTTCTGGCAACCTTCTGGGGTCTGCATGCCAGTGGTGAGTAGGGCTAGAGGTGAGCATGGAAGGAGCTAAGCATCAAACACAAACCTCTCTGTCCTCCATCCAGGCATGCAAGAGGCATTATCAGCATTCAAGCACACATTCTAGCCAGCTTGGGGAGAGACGGGGTCATGTCTTGGGGAGGGGTGTCACCTTGGGAGACTTCTTGGAGCCAGACTGAAGTACCTGGAGGGATGCATTTGTCTCTTGCACCAGAGGTTCCTCACCCTTTCTTTAGATGTTTCACTTTGAATGATGCCATTCAAGTTGGGGTGATCATAACGTAGAAGTGTTTTGGGGAGGGAAAGAGTTCCATAATTCATCATGGCTCCATATTAAAAAGAGTACTTTCTCTCTCTCTAATTATCACTCTGATTACATTTTTTTTGAGTAAAAAGAATCTATCAAAGCTAACAGGACTCAGAAGATTTGAGAAAGTAAATACCATATGCAAATTTCATTTCCCATTTCAGCTGGAGACCAGAGTTAGTATTTCGAAAGTTGATTAGGAAGCCCCACTCCCTTGATACAGGATTCCCCCCCCCCATCAGTCAGATGGAATATTTTGCAGTTTCAACAAAAATAGGACTTAACATATATATTAGCAAGAGGTGAAGCTGTTGTACCCCAAAGAGGCAGAATCGAGCAACCCTGGAGTCCATTTCAGGCATTCTAAAATCCCTCACACAGTGAGAGGCAGCTGTCGTGAGCACGGCATCACAGCCTTGCTCCATCACTCTCAAAAGCTGGAGGGATAACATCAGGAGTGTGAGAGCCAGTGTGGTGTAGTGGTTAGAGTGCTGAAATAGAACCTGGAAGACCAAGGGTCAACTCCCCATTCAGCCATGAAGCTGACTGGATGACCTTGGATCAGTCTCCAGCTCTCATTTTCACCTACCACACATGTTTGTTGTAAGGAGAAGGGAAGGTCACATATGCCACATTGAACTCCTTAGAGGAAAAGCGGGATATAAATGTGGAGAGAGAGAGAGAGAGAGAGAGAGAGAGAGAGGGGGGAAAGCTGCTACATTTTGGGAGGCTCACTGTGTGATTTAGAAATCAGTACTAAACCCATGGAGGGATGCGGGTGGCGCTGTGGGTTAAACCACAGAGCCTAAGACTTGCTGATCAGAAGGTCGGCGGTTCGAATCCCTGCGACTGGGTGAGGTCCCGTTGTTCAGTCCCTGCTCCTGCCAACCTAGCAGTTCGAAAGCACATCAAAGTGCAAGTAGATAAATAGGTACCGCTCTGGTGGGAAGGTAAACGGCATTTCCGTGTGCTGCTCTGGTTCGCCAGAAGCGGCTTAGTCATGCTGGCCACATGACCCAGAAGCTGTTTGTGGACAAATGCCGGTTCCCTCGGCCCTAGAGCGAGATGAGCGCGCAAGCCCAGAGTCGGTCATGACTGGACCTAATGGTCAGGGGTCCCTTTACCTTTACTAAACCCATGGGTGGAAATATTACTATTAAGCTAGGACCATCAGCTCTTAGCTGCAGAGGCCTACTGAAATTGCTTCTACACAGGGCCTTTCCTTATGTGTAGCTCAGCCACTGGTTATTGTACACCCCAGCACAGAGGTTGACTTATAAGTATTTTTCTGCTGTTTTAGGAATGTGTTACATTCAACACCTGGATTCTTTAGTTATTGTGAAGTATAGAAACCAACCAAACAACCAATAAATCTTTTGACCAGAGTGAATCAGATCCAAGTCCCTAACGACATGCATTCATACACCATTCATAATATCTTATCCAATAACAATAATAAAAAAAACCAAGAATAAAAGTATAAGCAACAATAGCAACAATATCTGCTATATATTTTGGAAAGTAGTTTATCTGTCTTTCCATCTATCTGTCTGGCTGACTGACCATCTGTTCACTATAGGTTTGGATGTGTCTTGAGATATCATTGTCAAACCCAGCCCAGGGGTTCCCGAGGTGGGGGCAGCAGTCTTCATTAATGTTTGCATGCTGGGCACCATTTTGAATCAAGATAGCAGACCAAACCATGGCTTTGCCTGGTTTTTGGTGTGATGAGTTCAAATTCACTTATTGCACGATCTAAAAACCCATGCTGATATTTCTAGGTTTCTACAAATTCCCATGCAATTCTGGGCATTACCTGTTTCTAAGCAATACTTGAAATATGGACCATTGGAAAGATATAAGGACCAGCCCCAAAGAGCTACAGTATCAGGGTTGTCTCTTTTGGGTAAATTCCTTAATAAAAGGCTTCATCATCACAAGCAGTCTGAAAGAGATGTGATTTTTAAAGCCTGCTTTAAAAAGTCATAGTGTTGGCTTTGTTCTCACCTCTGTGGCGAGGAAGTTCCTCTGTTTAAGGGACCACTCCAGATGAGGACTGTTTTTAGTGCCTGTCTCTAGTTCAGTTGTGGGGAACGTTTGTCCTTCCAGATGTTGCTGGTGTCCAACTCCCATCAGCCCCAACCAGCATAGCTACAGTCAGGGATGATGGAAGTTGTAGTCTAGCAGCATCAGGAGGGCCACAGGTTCCCTCATCCAGATACACAGGCGTTTTCTTTGCCCTGTTCATCTATAGAGCCTAATCCTGCAAAGCTTAACCAGGAAGAGAGGCCATGAGAGGGGGCAGGGAGAAAGGTCAATAGGACTTTGGGCTCTGTCAATCCACTGGGATTTGGGGCATATTGGATTAAAAAGCCTATATAATGCAAAACATTTTCTCAATTATATAAAATTCTTGCCTGCTTTAAGGAACTTGGCATTTCAAACGAATCCAGGGGCTTAAACACCTCTCCCATCTGGAAGGGAGATTGTGCCCTTGTAGAAATATATATATATATGCATGCTTCTGTTACAGAAAGCATCTTGTCTCTTTTACTGAGAAAGCATGATTCATTTCACAGAAATTCTCATCTGCTATTAATCTTTCAGGATATAGTTAGTGTTCTGATATTTTTTTCCAGATATTGTTTTATAGAGGGATTTGAAGTAGCTTTCCCTAGGCAGCCTGAAAGATTATTCAGTGATTATAAGCAACTCAATACTGTATGACAGCATCTTCATGCAAGGGACTTACAATCATGTTTCATTAATTCAGCTTGAACGAAGCCTCATTTTGGGCCTTGAGGAGCTTAAGATTTATGTGAAATTAATAACATAACAGATGTCTTCACAATTTGGTTCCTTCAGAAAAAAAAGGAGAAGGAGAAGGAGACCCTGATTACTTTGAAAACTTCAATGCTTTAAAATGCAGACTGAGGGAGTTGTCACTCTTGGGTAAGGGAGTTACTCCTTTCTATCTGCCATCCCTCTGAACTGAATAGAATTTAAATGTCAGCTTTATATGAAATAGCCCAAATAGTCATTATTGCCTACAATAAACAAGCAATCAAAAGCTATCACTTCCATTAATAAGTGACATCGGACATTTTAACTAAAACACAGGGAGATCAAACCTCCACCTTTTGATCTGCAGGTGGGAACAGGGCAAGAGGGAAGTAGACAAGGAAGAATATTCAGGAATTGGATTTCCCACTGTCCTTTGTTGTTGATAATTTAATCATATTTTCCTCATAGGAAAACAAAATATATCTGAGTTGACACAAAAATCTCCACTTTATAAGAGAGCCGAAAGCCTCTCTTGTGGATGTCTCTGCCTAAGGCCAAGTCTCTTCTTTTCTTCCTTTTCTTCTTTATTTTAAATCCAAAGGATAACTTTAAGCACTGGGTTTTTCAAAAGTCAATTCTTTTATCTGGGCACAGGGAACACTAGGTGCCCTGCAAGCTGCATTTAAACACATTCGTGTGCTCCCAGTTATCTCAAAGGAAACTGACTATGTGTTTATCTCCCGAAGACCAAATAATAACAGTAATTGAAATGAAATGGGAGAGGGTAAAAAAAATAAAACGTTTTCACTTTGCTTCCCACCCCGCTCCTTTAAAAAATACAGAAAGGAGATCCAATATGCTAAGGGCGCAGGGGAACAATGTCTTCTTAAAATTCAAATAATTTGAGCGAAGCTGATAGGAGGGGAAGAAAGTCATTTGAGATGGTCTGATATGCAAAGCAAGTTACATTAAGGGCCTGGGAATGGAGACGGCACTGAGTATTATGGTTAAAGGCAGTGTCGGCAAAGTAATAAAAATTAGTCCATTTGATTGTTGTGGACACGGTTCATGTGCTAGCTCCACATTTCTAATGAGGCAGCCCCTTCACCACCACCACCCCTTGTTTCTTGCAGCCCACCCTGGGCATCTTGACTGAGCTGCCACTCCACTCTGCCAAGAGGTAAGAGTGCAGAGAGATAAAGGCAAGGAATCAAATGCTTTTAATGGGAATAATAAAACCCAAAACATAGTCGTCCCCCCATCTGAGGACCACAGGAGGAAATATCATTAGCATTTGTTGGAACAGACAAAGCAATGACTTCTGAACATGATTCTCTCTCTCTCTCTCAAATTAATACCAAGGAATTCCTTAGGCATACAGAAATGCACTCATCTAGCAACTTAATAATCAAAAGCCTATGGTAAACTCCGTGTCCATTGCTTGAGATGTTTGGAAACAGTGCTGTTCCAGAGATGACATGCTTGTTCCACGCTGAAAAAATCCCCATCCACCATGCATATGGATAGGTGGGTGGAGAGAATCCTTTAAAAAAAAAAAGTCCTTCTGGGCAAATGTCTGGGGGCCACATGCCTGTGAAGCATGTTTCAGGGAGCCAGAAACAAGTGCAGTTGGAGGAATAAAGGCAAATGTTAGCTTTGTACGCTGTGCTGGTTTCAGCACAAACTGCCCTGCCCCTCTGTGTCCTGCATCCAGACAGGCAAGAAGGATGGACATATTCCAGCCTAAGATCTCCCACTGAGCTTCCTGGCCAAGTAGGGATTTGAATCCTGATTCAACACTCAGGGGTGGAGGAAGGGGGGTGCGGTAGGTGTGGGCTGCCCCGGGTGTCACCACTGAGGGGGGTGACAAAATGCCAGGCGGCACTCACTGTGGTGCCTGCAGCGCGCCCGAGCCACATGTCTCTCCTGGGAGAGGCACGGTCGCTTGGGCACATGCAGGCTCTGTGCCACCCAAACGGTCCACCCACTGCCTTCCCCCCGCCTGTAGGGCACCTGAGTGGGAGGAGGCAGGCAGACTCCGGGGGCCCCACGGTGCACCCCACAGTGTGCCCCTATGGGTGGCTTGCACCGCCCCTGGGCGCACCGCCCCAGGCACCCGAGCGGCTTCCTCCGCCGCTGTCAACACTTTAACCACTGTGCTGCACTGTCTCCCCAGCATAGTCTAACCACAACATGAATTTTGTGCAAGCAAACCAGGATGGCTGCTGAATAAACAGGACTTCTGGAGGAATTCAGACACACCTTTTGAAGTCTTGGCCTCTAGCCAGACAACAGAAAGGAGTTTGCTTTGTTTCAGGAGGGCCTTTGAGGGTATGCTAATTTGCTGCCACCCACCTTTTGTCGGGTGGGGGTGGAGGAGAAGCTGAAAGAAATTAGGAGAGGAATTTTAACAGCACTTAGCAGCAATGCTAACCGTGTTCTTGCTCAGGAAAGGCAGGTCCGTGATGGGCAATTTCATCCAACTTGGCAGGAGGAAGTCCCAGACCACTAAATCCATCTGCCAAATAGCATTCCCAGTCCCACCAGTGATGCAGTTAAATGGGTAAAAGTTCATAGGAAAGGATGGTCTTATGAGAATACCATAATAATAATAATAATAATAATAATAATAATAATAATGCCTATCAAGGCTATATTCCCTGAACTATAGAATTTGCTTCCATGGCAGGCACTGATGACCACCAACTAGGATGGCTTTAAAAGAAGATTATACAAATTCACAGAGAACAAGGTTATCAGTAGCTATCATCTGTTGTCAGAGAAGCAGTATGCATCTGAATATCAGTTGATAGAAACTGCATGAAGCGAGAGTTGTTGTTGCACTCAGGTCCTCAGTTGTTGTTGCACTTGTAAGCATCCGCTTGGATGCTGTGAGAGCAGGACGTTTGACCAGATGGGCTTTTGCCCTGATTCAGCAGAGCTCATATGTTCTTATGTACATACGCCCATATAGCCAATTACAAAGTTACATTTAGGCTCTGTTTAATGCTTGTTCCGTTCATTTTAAGAGTATGAAACTTAAGCACAACTGAGCAAACATTTGCCTGACTATTCAGAAGTGCAGAATAAATGTGGAATGTGCCCTATTTAATCTCCTTACGCTGAAATCCACTGAGCAAAATTATAATTTGATATGGCTCAACTTAGCCAATAGAAACTCATAAAATGTCTTAACATCATAATACATTGTACAAAAGAATCGCTAAGCACCATAAAGCATATGGGAATATGGGTCTGTATTCCTCTATTACAGTCTGCCAGCACCGCATATTAAAATGATTTCTGTTTAAGTGCAAGGCTCCCCGAGGAGTATCCCAGCCTTAATTAAAATGTCAATATATATATATATAAGGCAAAAGTCCATAGGGGACTTCATTTTGTTTTTAACTCTTTCAGACAGCTCTTTCTTAACTCATTAATTCCACTTCCCAACTTTGGGGACAATTAAAAGGAGGAGTGTCTGCGAAGCATTCTTTCTTAATTAAATGGTGTTATAATGAATGCAGACGTATACCAGGAGGCACTGAGCAGCTGGTGCATTGAGCAAAGGCTGCCCCCTGCACTCCCAGAAGGAGTCTCATGCCTTTAACAACTCTGTAGCATAGGTCTGTATCCATAGCTATTAGTCATGATCATGCGTGGAGCACCCAGGGTCACAGGCAGTCTACCCCTGGATTCCAGTTGCCAGAGAGCAATAATAAAACAGGTTGTGGTCATTGTGTCCTGATTGTGGGCTTCCTATCTGGTTGGCCATCATGAAAAATGGGATGCTGGACCAGATGGATGTTTGGTGTGACCCAGGTATTCTGGTGCTCAGGCTGGAACATCACAACTTCAGCTTCTCCAGAGAGAAATGCAGGGATAGATCTATAGCTCAGCAGTAGAGAATCTGCTTTGCATGCAGAAGGTCCCAGGATCAAGCCTTGGCATCTCCAGGTAGGGCTGGGAATGGCTCCTGGTCTAAAATGCTGGCATGGAAATTACTGAGCTAGATAAACTAAGGGTCTGACTCTATATAATGCAGCTTCTGGTGTTCCTATAGCAAAAAACATGTAGCTTTCCATCCATTCCAGGCACAGAACCACTATCAAGTGGCAACCCCATAAACTTCCGCTTTGCCCAGGTCTGTAACTTCAGAGTGTCCACAAAGGTCACTCTCATCACCATTCCCACTCAGAGCAAACTCAAGCAATGCCTATCAGTTTGTCAGAAAAACAGGATCACCCCAAAATAAATTAGTGGCTTCCATACCCTCAAGGGACACCCTAGGTATGAAGAAATACATACATTTGTGGATTTAATGAAAATTGCATTTTAAGGCTGCATGGCTTGGGAGTCATCTGAGCACACTGATGACTTTATCTTGCTTCTCAATGGTTCTGATTCGCTTGACACCCAAACATCTGAGCTCACTATTAGAGGGATGAATCGAGAGCTGCCACAAAATGTTGGCGTCAGGGAGTCTTTTTTTCTAGTCCCACCTGGAGCTGCCAGGGATTGAACCTCAGACCTTCTGTACAAAGAGCAGGTGCTCCACCAATGAGCTATGAGCCTTCCTTATAGGATGATGATGATGCGTCCACAGCTCAGTTTTGAAATGTGAAGACGTTCATGTAACTGAAGCCAAGGCGGGGTTGCCCAGAGTGAACAGTGGGAGATGCTCTCCCATCTCAGTAGGTAGCTAAGCTGCACTGAAGGAAAGTAGTTAAACAGTTAATTTTTTGTTGCCAATCAGCCTCCTGCTGTAATTAATAAAGTTGTGACCTTAGTCTAATCCACTCTGGTTGCCTCATTTCATTCTGCCTTCTTTTGCATAAGATGCACCCGGCAACTACATTGATTTGCATTTTCACATTGGTACAATCATATATAGGATTACTTCAAGATTGCTCTCTTTTTCGCAGCTTTTTATCAATGCGCATGAGTAGACCGAGGAGAAAATGCAAACAAATTGAAGGAAATGAACGCTGTGGCAAACTGTACGTGTTCTAATTGCTGGTGTATTTTTTTGGGAGATGTTCTTACTTGACCCAAAATTCATGAGAACTAGGGCAGAGTGATCTGAGCGGGGGTGTTAAAAAAAAGAGTAAGAAACAGAATAAAGGAAATCCTTTTGTCCCTAACAACAAGTCAGAGATGCCAAGATGTTGAAAGCACTGATATCTCACTTTCCAATGAGAAAGTCTCAGGCTCAAAATTTTCAATGCGAATTGGAAAATAGAAATTCCTTCCTTAGACAATGAAGAAATTTAACACAGTTCAATCATTTCACCTGCTTTTTTAATGTTGATGGGTGTGTGATAATCCTTATGTTAGCCCAAAAGGTTGAGAATCCATGCAGAATGAGGAGACATTAGTAGTCAGTAGGCTTGGAAAAGAACCTCAAGGTTGAAAAAGTACTGTTACAGGCTTGGGGCATCAGTCTGGATGATACCTGTGAGTCCCTGTGAAACCAAAGTTAATGTGTATCTGTGAGGTTAGAATCAATAAGAGGAAACTGAACCAACCAAACCAGTTCCTTTGTTAAGGTAATGGCAAGTTCAGTACTTCCATTTACATGTCCAAAGAGGTAGCTCTGTTGCCTTGGAGACAAATGGGTGGGCCTTTTCCCACCTCACCTAGGTGGATACCACATCATCCTCTGATGGAGAATAGCAGGCCAGAGGGTGGGGGTGGGGGACTTTTGGCTGATTCTGGAAGCTGGATACACAGAGGCATATCTTGCTTGGTAGTGTACCCAAAGCTGTGCCTTGGGGGCTTCTCTAGAAACCTGTTGGAATGGTAATGCAATGAGTCCCTCCACCCTATGCTTAGGTTGGGTATATGTGTAAATAAAGCCATATATCCTAAAGATACCATGATCTCCATTGACCTTTGTTCCAAGAAAATCTCATTTATTGAAGATTTTTAAACAGACATTGGGTGACAATCTGTCAATAATAATAATAATAATAATAATAATAATAATAATAATAATAATAATATATTTATACCCCGCCGACCTTGCTGGGTTTCCCCAGCCACTCTGGGTGGCTCCCAACAGAATATTAAAACAGAATAAAACATCAAACATTAAAAACTTCCCTAAATAGGGCTGCCTTCAGATGTCTTCTAGAAGTCAGACAGTTGCTTATTTCCTTGACATCTGAAGGGAGGGCATTCCACAGGGCGGGCACCACTACTGAGAAGGTGCTCTGCCTGCTTCCATATAACCTCACTTATTGCAGTGAGGGAACCACCAGAAGGCCCTTGGAGTTGGACCTCAGTGTCCAGGCTAAATGATGGGGGTGGAGACGCTCCTTCAGGAATACTGGACCGAGGCTGCTTTAAAGGTCAGCACCAACACTTTGAATTTTGCTTGGAAACGTACTGGGAGCCAATGTAGGTCTTTCAGGACCAGTGTTATGTGGTCTCGGTGGCCCCTCCCAGTCACCAGTCTAGCTGCTGCATTCTAGATTAGTTGCAGTTTCCGGGTCACCTTCAAAGGTAGCCCCACATTGAGCACATTACAGTAGTCCAAGTGGGAGATAACTAGAGTATGCACAGCTCTGGTGAGACAGGGATTCTTCCTGACAGTAAGAGCTGTTCGACAGTGGAATTTGCTGCCAAGGAGTGTGGTGGAGTCTCCTTCTTTGGAGGTCTTTAAGCAGAGGCTTGACAACCATATGTCAGGAGTGCTCTGATGGTGTTTCCTGCTTGGCAGGGGGTTGGACTCGATGGCCCTTGTGGTCTCTTCCAACTCTATGATTCTATGATTCTATGATTCCTGTATTGCAGGGGGTTGGACTAGATGCCCCTTGGGGTCCCTGCCAACTCTACAGTTCTATGGTTATATGAAATGTATAGTGGCAGTGGGCCCCAATACAAGGAACAAGGAGTTGGCATAATCTTTAGCAGTGGCAAACACATGATGTGAGCTGGGCAGATTTATTTTACCAGCCTTGCAGCTGCGTTTTTGCTAGCAAGTAAGTAAGAGTCAGAGTTTTGGGGTTATGACCAGCCTTCTACACACACACACACACACACACAGAGAGAGAGAGAGAGAGAGAGAGAGAGAACACATGTTTTTGATACTGTACTTTCCTTGAATAATTTGCCAAGGAATTACTCCTGTTAGTGTTCCTTCCTAATGTAGCAGCAAGCTCTTTTTTTAATATATATATATATATATGCAACCATTATTAAATAGGTCCTCGGTGAATAGAGTTTAATTTCAAGCCTGTTAACATACTGTGTATGCTGATCCCATTGACTTCAAATGGACTATGGATCAGGCCTGCAGGGGGTTATAAAGAGCAGACAGAGAACAGACACACAGGCCAGCCAAACAATTCACCTTGCTCCCCTTTGAATAGCAGAGTCCTTGCTCCCTCTAGAGGGAAAGGAAGGCAAGCAAACTTTGAATTGCAGTGGAACAAGAGCAGCTACAGTAAGCCAGCAGTTTAACTTGTGCACATTCAGCTATATGAATGAGGCAAAAATTACAAGTACATTTAAAAGACGGCAGGGCTCCAGGAAAAATGACTTTGGCAGTCCCACCTGACATTGAACCTGGTGGACTTTGACTATACGTGATTTTGGCTTTGGCCTGATCCTCAGAAATTAACCCCCATATACGTTGTGGACTTACTGTACATTAAGTGGGAAACATGGGTCCCCGAGATACAGCCAGCTTTCCAAACCTGTGGTAGGGTGAGAGGGATGGGCTAGCCTATTTTTGTACCGAGTTGATTACATATAAGCTGAATTATAAGTCTGTTCGGTCCCAGATTGTGTGTGTGTGTGTGTGTGTGTGTGTGTGTGTGTGTGTGTTTAATGAATCAGAAACCCTTAAAAGTTTGGAAGGGACCCAGGGTGTCATCCAGACTGACCAACAACAACAACAACAACAAATAATTGTGGAGCTGGGAGAGGGCAACTACATTGATTAAGAGTCTGGAGCAACTGTGCAGTGTTTGGGACTTTTAAGTTTAGAATAAAAGGTAAGTATGGTGGGCCTGATCCAGCCTGCAGCCTGATCCAGCGCTGCTCCTCTTATGTTCTCAGGTTCATAATACATCGGAGCATTGCAAGCTGGAAAATTCATTAAGTAATAATGAATTACAGCAACATCATCAATCACATTGTTTATTTTGTATAGTTATACCCTCCCTTTCTCTAATCATGGGATGCAGTGTGGTATATATAGAGCTCTGCAGGCCATCTTCCATCCAGGCTCTCAAACCTGGTCATGAGTCTCAAGACAGGGTTCTCGGAATTGCAGGCTGCTTCTTACAGCATGTGTCTTATTTATATAGCAAATGATGAAGAAACTAGAAGCCTGAAGGGGCAGCTTTACAGCTTGAGTGACCATCTGTCATGTATGATCTTGTTGAGGTTCCTGCAGTGCAGCGGGGTGGACTAGATTACCCTAGGGAGCCCTTCCAGGTCTACAATTCTATATGACTTATGTAGGAAGAGGATGAAGGTGCTATCCCAGCTTTAACCACCAGAGGGAGGCATACAATAGCCTTCACATACACAGGTCAGAATGTGGATCCTAAATGAGACCCGAATATATCGCTGTGACTATGTTTGCATCAATGGGTGCTTGTTTCTTTAACATGAAAAAGCAGGCTTTGTCGAGAACCCAGGAGAGTTGGGGTGGGGTGGGGATGAGCTCAAGGGGAAGACATCACACAATGCAAAGTTAATTCATTTGTATATCAAACCTCTGCAAAATGGAACGATGGCCTCTGGCTAAGATGACTTTCAAAAGGGATTAGCCAAATACACAGAGCATAAATGGAACCTCTAGCTTCAGTGGCAGTCTACCACTGAGAAGTAAATGCTGGGAGGGGCAGCAAGGGAGAGGGCTCTTGTCTTGCCTTTCCACTGAATTGGCAATGATGAACTAGGGGCAGTATAGGAAAGCAGGCTTATACTGAGTCAGACCATTGGTCCATCTAGCACATGGGTAGGCAAGCTAAGGCCTGGGGGCCAGATCTGGCACAATCGCCTTCTAAATCCGGCCCGCGGACAGTCCAGGAATCAGCATGTTTTTATATAAGTAGAATGTGTGTTTTTATTTAAAATGCATCTCTGGGTTATTTGTGGGGCATAGGAATTCGTTCAAAATATAGTTCGGCCCCCCACAAGGTCTGAGGGACAGTGGACCGGCCCCCTGCTGGAAAAGTTTGCTGACCCCTGTGACTAGCGCATGGTTGTCTGCACTGACTGGCAGCAGCTCTCTAGGATTTCCTGCAGGAGCTTCCCCCCAACCCCACCCCCAGCCATTCCTGGAGATGACAGGAATTGAACTTGCGTATACTCCATGCAAGGCAGATGCTCTGTCAACTGAGCTACTGTCCTCCCCCTGTTAAGGACATAGGAAGTCACCTTAAACTGAGTCAGGCTATTGAGCCATTTAGCTTTGTATCATCAACACTCACTGGCTGCAACTTCCCATGGTTTGGGGGCAGGGAAGGGTCTTCCCCAGTCCTAACTAGAGATACAAGGGTTTGAAACTGGGACCTTCTGCATGCAAAACAGATGTTCTACCATTAAGTCACCTTGGGGCCAAAATGGATGAAGACTTGATGAAGACGGAACAGGGCGCAGTGGCACAACAGGGAATCATGGGAGGACAGAAACATGTTTGGAAAGGGCAGGGGAGTAGCAACATTGTCCAATGATGTTCACTGTTGTGTATACCATACCCAATGTTCTGAATGAAATTTAGCACGACATGTCAACATATCAGTCAAAAACCACAGTTCCATAATGCAACAGTAGTGTGCTGTAGTGTGAAAGGAACATTAGGACACAGGACAGAGATGCTAGTATTATAATCAGAAAAACTAACACCGTATTCTCCATGCCTGAATGCACCCCTAGTCTGAGACTGTAAACTCAGGGTAGCCAAGATGGTGCGTTGGACTCCATCTCCCATAATCCCCAACCACTGGCCATGTCAGCTGGGGATGATGGGAGCTGGAGACTAACAACATCTTGAGAGCAGTAGGCCGTTATGCCACACTGGCTCCCTAATGTGAAACCTAGAGCTAAAACCCCCCACAAATGTTGGCAACCATCCTTCGCGAGTCAGGAAGTAGACTCCAGATCCCATTTTAAAAAGGCTGTTGCATTTTTAATCACTATCTTAACAGCACTATCTTTAGCACTGTAAATTACAGGATGAAATACGGCACCTCCATTGAGGTCTCACTATTAATTTTTACATTTCAAAAAGCTCTTAGCCATCCTATAAAGTTTTATGAGCACTTCTGGTCTACCCTGACCTAATGAGTGAGAGGTGTCGGAGAAAAGAAATGACCCCTAAGAGGCTTCATTTTGGGTCATCTATCTGGCAGGCACACATGTCCACTTAGCCTAAACTCCTCCACATACAAGCTATGTAATAGGGTAACAATAATAATTTATTTTAACAATAATAATAATGCTGCATATTTTGAGATTACACACCAGCATTTCCAGCCTTCCATTAATGGCATTTCAGCCAGAAAGCTTATTATGGACAGTTCAGCTGTTTCCAGGCTCATTTTTCATTGAATCTCAGTTGGGAGTAGATATAAACTTCTCAAGGTTACATGGCTCCTTACTTCCCTGTCACACATTGCCACAAATGACCAAGCTCTAAATCAGGGCCAAGAAACCAGTGACTCTCCTGCTCTTGCTGGACTCCAACACTCACCAGCCCCGGCCAGAATTGGCAATGGTCAAGATGGTGGCAGTTAAAGTCCAACATCCAAAGGGCCACAGGTTCCCCATCTCTGTTCCAGATGAAAAGAGGATGCTGATGCAGAACAAGCATAAGTTCATCAAGTTCCTTTTAATCTATACTGACTGCTCCATAAAATTTCTGCTTGGGCTGATTTCAAGCTTACTTTCTAAATTTGGTGATGGAATCCTCAAGAGGGAAAGGAAATCACCACCAGATATTTCTGACTCCTACAAAAGGACTCCACATACTCAAAAGCTCTTTTGCACAACACCCAATGAAACTACATTGCAGTTGTCCCCAGTTAGCAAACACAGTTCTTATTTTCTGGACCCTCTCCCTGGTAACTCTGTTTCTGCTTTGACCCATTTTTTCCCTTTTGGGGCAGCAATCCTAAGTATGAGGGTGTCCCTTAGGGTAACTATGTGCCCTCCTTTCAGGGCCAGATTTAGGTTTGATGAGGCCCTGAGCTACTGAAGGTAATGGGGCCTTTATATGTCCAGCTGCCGTTAGTCAACAAAAAATTGTTGCTGTTTTCTGTGTTGAATATATGCTATATGGCAATTTATGGACCTAATAGGTATCTAAAGCCATTTGCACATAACAAAAGGCTAGCAGGCAGGACCCATTATTTACATCATAGGAGGCTACACAACACAAAACACTGCTGCTGTATGTAGGTTTTATTTTGTTTTTTTAATCTTATATTTTGGAAATGTACATCCAGTTTTTCCCCTTTATTTTTTTTGGGGGGGGGGGGCAAGAGCGTGGGGCCCTAAGCTATAGCTTGTTTAGCTTATACATAAATCCGGCACTGCCTCCTTTACAGGGTAAAATCCTCTCTTTAAGGTCACCCATGTTTGATGAAGTCCTTTGTTTGGAGGGTTCTCTGGCACAAGTTCAAAACCCTCAAGAACATAAGGCAGGAGAGCAGGGCTCCCCAGGGGTCTTGAAAGTGCTCATCAACAGTTAGTGCCTGGAAAGAGAATTGAGCAGGCACCTGGGTCACCAGGTCACTGCCTCCTTTCACTCTGGTGAAATGTATTTCCTCTACATGTGCATTTATGGCATGACTTCCTAAAATTCTCCACCTGATTTGTAGGGGGCAAATTTGGCAAAGCGGGGGATTTCACCAAGTTGTCTCCAGAAGAGTGGGTGGAAATCTTGAACACTTCAAGTGGAAGTGTAAAAGAAACCATTTTTGGTGGGTAGGGATGAGGCAGAGAATTTCTCAGAAAATAATCTGAATGTTGATTCAAACTATTGTTAGTTCAACCTGGTGGATGATGAAGAAGAAGAGTTTGGATTTGATATCCCGCTTTTCACTCCCTTTAAGGAGTCTCAAAGCGGCTAACATTCTCCTTTCCCTTCCTCCCCCACAACAAACACTCTGTGAGGTGAGTGGGGCTGAGAGACTTCAAAGAAGTGTGACTAGCCCAAGGTCACCCAGCAGCTGCATGTGGAGGAGCGGAGACGCGAACCCGGTTTCCCAGATTACGAGACTATCGCTCTTAACCACTACACCACACTGGCTCTCGCTGAAGGAAGCAAGAGATTAAGAATAGAGGAGGGGGGGGGAGCTTCACCAATATTAAAATAATATTAAATAATATTTAATCTGAATCCACAGTTCTGCCCAAAATTCTCTGCCAAGGAGAATGGGCTGAAATTCTCAGAAAATGCCCTTAAAAAATATTTTTTCAATACATTTGAACCCAGCTGCAAATCCCTTGTCAAAAAGGCTCAGCAGCTCCATCATTTGCCGGATGTGATTTGTTTCTAATGTATGAATTAAATGGCATGGGGACATTTCCTGCGGACAGCAGACATGCATCTTCCCAACTTCCTTGTACAGAGTATTTTGCTTAGAATAATTTGTGACTTGTTACAGAGGGGATTAGAGAAAGAGAAAGAAAGGGGCTTGATAGCTACAGTGTTACTAATTAAATATTAAATCAAAGCCACTCTTGTTAAGTCTATTATCCTTACATCTCTGGTATGCGTGCTCTGAACTTGGCACATTATTTCGAGCAGTTATTGGAATCATCTGTTGAGGGAAATCTCATTTCTCATTGCCAAATCTGGTGTTGGAACTGCAAAACTAAAAGCGTGGGGGCCAGCTTCATGCTGCGTCCATGTGTAGGCTTCCAAGAATTTATTGACCTGGATTCCACATGGTGGTTATTCATCTGAAGCCCATCTCAGCTTCTTCTGCTCCTTTGCTGTCAACCTATGAGTGAAAGTTGGAATGGTTTTTGTCCGTCTGTTAGGAATTATGGGTACCGACATCATAGAACTGTAGAGCTGGAAGGGACCCAAATAGCCAACTAGTCTCAGCACCTGCAATGTAGGAATAACACAGCTGGACATCACACACAGAAACACAGGAAGACGCCTTATGTTGAGTCAGACCACTGGTTCATCTAGGTCAATATTGTCTACACTGACTGGCAGAAGTTCTCAAAAATCCCCATCAGGAGACATTCTCAGGTTCTTCCTGGAAATGCTGGGGATTGAACCCAGGGCCTTCTGCATGCAAAACCAGTGCTCTACTACCAAGCTACAACCCTTCCCCATAAGAACATGAAATGGCAGGAGACCCAACCCAACTCCATATACAGTGGTACCTCGGGTTACATATGCTTCAGGTTGCAGACTCCACTAACCCAGAAATATTACCTCAGGTTAAGAACTTTGCTTCAGGATGAGAACAGAAATTGTGCTCCGGCAGCGCGGCAGCAGCAGGAGGCCCCATTAGCTAAAGTTCTCCTTCAGGTTAAGAACAGTTTCAGGTTAAGAACAGACCTCCAGAACGAATTAAGTTCTTAACTTGAGGTACCACTGTAAATGCAGAATAGAACCACCCTCTTGTTGAAGTGTTTGGCTCCCGGGCCAATAATATTTTTATTCCCGTCAGGGTTATGTATTCCTTCCAGTAGCACCTTAGAGACCAACTAAGTTTGTCATTGGTATGAGCTTTTGCATGCATGCACGAAGGAAGGATTATTTTTTTTTAAATTGACTATGGCAGACCAACACAGCTACCTACCTGTAACTGGGGTTATGTATAGTTTGGACCCTCACCAGGAAAACACAGTTGGGCCGCAAGAATTGCTAGCAGGTTATGTGTCCCATTGCTTTCCAATACAAATGAGCAAATCTGTCAGTTGAGGTTTCTCTCACTTCCTCATTTATCTACACTTTTAAGTTCAGTTCTCTGCATTTCCGCATCAGTTTGTGTTGCCAAGAAAGTTCTTCACTACCAGAACAAATGCCTTCCACGCTTCCAGTTCCACTTCGTTCATTGAGTTCCGAACTCTGGATCTCTGATGAGCTGACGGATCTGAGGACCGTCAAAAATGTCAGCTTTCAACTTCTCCATGGTCAATCCTGGAAAAGCCTGCCACAAGTAAATGAAGCAGTCACCATCCTTGTCCAGAGCCTTGAACTGCTTGATTAAGCTGAGCTTGATGTGCTGATGTGCAGTGGTGGGAAGAGTATTCTGTCTCTGTCCACCAGAGGGTCGTTGATGACGTTCCTTTCTTTGCAAGGCACCAATTCCTCCCGCACAGGCCAGTCCTTCTTCGTGTAATGCTGAGCACGGTCCCTACTATCCCACATGCACAGAAAACATGGGTACTTGGTGAAGCCAGACTGTTGTCCCAACAAAAAGTTCACCATCTTCAGGTCAACACAAATAAACCACTTATGCTGATCATAACCAATTTTCTCCAGCACATACTTCACCGCTTCATAGTTCTCCTTCAGTGTACTCGAGTGAGCCAGGGGTATAGAGGCAAACTGGTTGCCATTGTGTAGCAGAACACATTTCAGTGATCGCTTGCTGCTGTCAATGAACAGTCTCCAATCTTTGGGTTCGTACTGTGGCACTCCAAGCTTGAGCAGAAGCTGTGCAATATCTGCACAGTACACCAAGTCCTTCTCTTCCGAGAAAAAATGGAGCTACTCTTGATGCCTGTTGCGGAAGAAGCTGATGCGAGCACTGTCAGAGAGGAGGTTTTTAACCTTTAATCTGGATGCCAACAGTTCAGCAGAGTCCTTTGACAAGCTGAGGTCGCGAACTAGATCATTCAACTCCTTTTGGGAAAATGGATGTCGCACCAATTTATGGAAGATATCAAGGTTTTATGACTTCAAACTGATCCCTTTTCGACATAATCACCCAGAACTATCAGACCTGAATACTTCTTGTCATTAAAATAATCATTTCCAATCAAAACAATTATTCAACATGGCATTTTACCCCCACCAACTTCTTCTAAAATGCTCCACACAAGCGTACATGTGAACAAAAACGTAAAAAAATGACATGTGGCCATAGCTCAAAAACTTGACCTGTTTGAGCAAAACCAATGTGATTTTTGGATTCAGTGCATCAGATTTGTCCTAAATCAGTTGAAAAAATGCAGACAACAAATTTGTTGTTGACCAGTGTAATTTTTCCTATCCTGTCATTGCATGGAAGATGTTTCTTCACAACTGCCGCCACATGGCCAGATCAACACCTAAGAAAAGAAAGAAAGAATTTGCCATCATGTTCTAGAATGCAGTTAAATATTGATTTCATCACACAAAGGGAAAACTTCAGCATAGGAGAGTCATGATGGCATCTCCCCATAAAATATCCACATCTATCTATCTTTATAGATCAGCAAAGAAAGCTTCAAGTACCAAGAAATATCAGTAGACCTCTATGAAAAGAGGCTGACATGGAACGACCACATATTTCTAAAGGGAGAACATTGCACTCAGGTATTTTTAAAATAAGAAAATTGGGTTGGTAACACCATATGTATTACTAAAGGTACATTCTCGTGTACCAAACCCTGAAATTAAAAAAAAACACCTGCTCTATTTTACTGAATACTGAACCAGGTCACACAAGTAAATACACTTGTTTAAAGGAATTCAAGGAGTAATTCTTCGCTTGAAAGAGCATGTGATTTAATCCATTGTTATATTCTTAGCTGGCTCATTTTCTAAGATCTTTGTCACATTTGCTATAATTTAATATTTTAGATATCCTTTAAACGAGTGTGAAAGCTTTTCAATGCCTTTCTTTATTCAGAAAAGTTCTCCCTTTTTTTGCCTATAATTGAGTTCAAACTGGTTTTGTGAGAGACTTCTTCAGATAAACTGTATACATTTTTGTTCTTATCTCACTTTCCAGCTTTTGATCAACAGCAGCGTATGAGTGTATGTACGTTACATTCAAGAGCTAACCAAATTTATTCAACAGATTATACATTAATTTTGCTATTAGAACATAATATGAACAGATAATCCACAGCAATGTGTCAGAATTTTTCTTGAAACTGAATTTAATTATAACCAGTAATGTGTGTCTGAGAATTATAATTATGAAGACTCATGTTCTGTAAATCTGAAATGACAGATTATATTTCAAAGCCTCATTGCAAAGGAATTACAGCACCAATTTATTAGTTGTAAATGTCTGATTATTGTGGCTTTGCTTTTAAAAAAAAAACATGATCAGAGTATATTCTAGCTGGATTTAATCCTTCTGACCAAAGAGAGAGAGATTTCATGCAGAAAGTGGACACTGTGTTAATTTGTTTACAGGACATGCATTCAAACAATTTATCTTTGTTTCACAGTCCCTGAACGGTAATGATTTAAAGATACTTTATGCAACTTTGTACTATATTTCACTGCAGGGAAAGTGATTAAGAAACGTGCATTAACCTAGCAGCGGTACAATTATCGCTTTAGGTCTCCAACATTGTTTCATGTGTAGCTCCTTTTGTTACATAGCGATAACATGCAGATAGGAGGGTGGATTCCACTCCATTGACCATGAGTTCCTTTGCATGACAGTCAGCTGAGGAAAGCACCAGAGGTTTTGCTATTTATCAGCCTTTCGCCTCCTGCTCAAAGCAGCTAACTTCCCAACCAGGCCATTAAGTGATGAGCAAGCTTAATGAGGTGGAGTCTCCTGAATAGAATGCTCCTGTGTTAAACACAGGAAAGCGTAATGGGGTTCGGACACTCAATCTGGCATTGTTGCACTTCTAATGATGTCCCCCTTAATGGAATGGGCCTGCCATGTGTCATAATAGAATATGTCATTTCAGCATCCGTCAGAGAGTAAGGCTTTTAAAGAACCTGGTCACTGATCCAGAAGAACACAGGAACATAGGAACTGCCTTATACCCAGTCAGACCATTGTTCCATCGAGTTCAGTTTTGTCCACATTGACTGACAGCAGCTGTCCAGGATCTCCAACAGAAATCTTTTTCGAGTCCTACATGAAGAAATTGAGAGTTGAACCTGTGATCTTCTGGGTTTAAAGCTTGTTCTCCACCAGTAAACTATGGGCACAGGACCTTTCACTGAGTCACACCATTTGTCTATCTAGCTCAGTATTATCTTTACTGGCAGCAGCACTTTAGGGTTTCAAATAGAGATACTGTCCCAACTTTGCCTGACGATGCCAGGGATTAAACCAAGGACCTTCTGCATGCAAAGCAGGTGTCCTATTGCTGAGCTGTAGTCCTTCACCGTTTTAGTTGTACAGACAATTCAGAATTCTAAGATCCAGGGAGAAATTGTATTGGAGATGATTTCAGAACCAAACCAACCATATTTCTCTAGATGCTATTTTACCAAGGAACTCCCAAAACCCACTGATGAGCTTTTGATGATGCAACGTGAATTTCCTGGACAGGAAGCAGTGTACATGGCTGAGCGATCCCAAAATTATTTTGAGGAACACATGAAAAGTTTCCAGTACAGGTTTTAAACAGGATCAGTTCGACAGTGTTAACTTGCTGAACCTACACTGACAAAATGTAATGGAAACACCCACCCAAATCCATATCTCTATCACATTTCCCTTATTCAGAAAGTCACATCCAATCCTGAGTGCTTTTCCATGCAAAGTTTCCATGGGCAAGCCAAGAGAAGCATGCTGGGAGGCTTGATAAGAAATGCCACGCTGAGCAAATTGGCACACTGTCATCTTTTCATTGGCTCTGTGTCTGCAACCTAACCCAATGCAAGTAAATTCAAGAACAGCTGATGTGAGAGGAGGGAACTGAAAATATGCGGTCCTGGCCAGCTGATTGGACCACAGAAACTAGCACCATTTCTGGTCTCTGTTGTATTATGGTTCTGAAGGGACATACCGTAGAGCAGCCAGAAGCAAGAGTAGTTCATCACTGCAGCAAGTCATTTGAATTTCAACAGAAGGGCCACCATTTTTCACTTCTTTTGCTGCTACAGGAGGTTCGGAAACCAAGCCTTATAAGGACCAATTGAGGGAGCTTGGTATGTTTAGCCTGGAGAAGAGAAGGCTGAGAGGTGACATGATAGCCATCTTCAAATATCTAAAGAGCTGCCACATGGAAGATAAAGCAAATTTGTCTTCCGCTGCTCCCGATGGTAGGACCTGAATGAATGGATTCAAATCACAAGAAAGGAGGTTCTGCTTAAACACTAGGAAGAAGTTGATGATGGTAAGAGCTAATCAACAATGGAATGAACTACAGGGAAAGTGGCAGGCTCTCCTTCAATGGAGGTTTCTAGAGACTCTTTGTGATTCCTGCCTTGCAGAGGATTGGACTAGATGACCCTTGGCGTCCCTTTCAGCTCTAGAATTCTATGATTCTATGGAATAGCCTTCTGTATTGGCCTGATGCCAGGTACCTTATACTGAGTCAGACCATTGGTCCATCCAGCTCAGTATGGTGAGCACTGACTAGCAGCAGTTCTCCAGGATTTTAGGGAGGGAGTCTCTCCCAGACCTACTTAGAGATGCTGGGGATTGAAGCTAGGACCTTTTGCATGCAAACCAGATGTTCTAGCACTGAGCCACAGCCCTCCCCCAAGGCCCAGAGGTTTGCTTGGCATGAACAACTAGGATCTTGCCCCAGGTGTCGAAATAACTACTTACAACACCGTACTAACTAAATATATATTGGCGATGATTATATGATGATTAATGCTAGAATGCCTAACCTCTCTTTCCCAGAGCAGGTATCATGCAACCCAAAGAACCTGTGCATCCAAACTGATACTGATTAGTTCGTACATAATAAATTATCCCAAAGCAACCTTTGACGCCACACATCCCCTAACACTTTAAAATTAAAACTAAATTCAATTTAAAGGAAAGGGGGGAGGGAAACGCTCCTGCAAACCATTTCCCCCTTAAATTAATCTTCAATGAACTTGCCGTTTTGGCCTTCCCGCTGGATGCAGATAATCAATCTTGACACGGGGAACGGAAGCCCTTGCAAGGAAGTAGAATTAGAGCAGGGATCTGAGGCAGCAACATGAAAAGAGATATTATCAGTATTTTATTAGGAACAATTAAGCTAATACTCAATTAGTTTCCATCCCCGAAGCCAAATGACAGATCGGAAAACAAAGAACGAGCCCCCGACAAGGTGTTCATTTTCTAATAAATGGCCGGTGCGAGGAATCATTTATTGGTGTTTTGCCCCCCGGTCAAAGTCTCTGGGTGACCTGCCTAGTGCGAGGCGATGGTGCTGGCCAGATGCCAACATTAACTGTACTTATTACACTCATCCCATGCAGAACGCATCCATCTCTGGCTCAGCTCTGACATCCCATTTATTCCAAGATTCATTTGTCATGTCCCCCAATCACCAAAATGAATAGAAACTTCCCAGCATGATGGATTGCAGTCCTAATTAGGAGTAAAGACAAGATCTACACTCAAGTAGGGTTTTCTCTCTCCCTCTGCCTCTCCGGCACTCTTTCTTCTAATACAAAAAGGGTGCCCAGCTAATGTCCTTCTGAAGTGCCCGGATGCTCTAGGTCAATGGGTCATCAAGGAATTGTCACCCTCCCATAAAAGCTTGATTTCCCTGCATCATAAACACTTTCCAAGGGGGAAGGAACCATTGGACACACATTTTCCCCCAGACGTAGGATTTCTCATGGGTAAGACATTAATAGAGAGAGAGAGGAATGGAATCCTCGGAAGAAAGCATGTTAACACTATTGAAGTCCATCACATGCTCCCCAAGGCTGTGTAATCAGGCTGGGAAAAGACTCTACCAGTCAGTATAGATAATGTTGAGCTCGAAGGACCATTGCATAGCTCATATCTCCTTTCAAAGCTCTGCCCTCCCCACCAGGGACCAGTACTTGCAATGAGAAGAGTATAGGAATGTAGGAAGCTGACTTACACCGAGTCAGACCATTGGGGTCCATCTGACTCAATTTTTCCTGTACTGACTGGAAGCAGCTCTCCAAGATTTCAGACAGGGCTCTTCTCCCAGCCTTACCTGGAGATGCCTGGGATTGAACTTGTGACCTTCTGCATGCAAAAACACTTGCTTTACCACTGAACTGCATCCTTTCCCTGGCATGGATATATGCAATGATGTCATTTTGTATCATATGAATGAAAATATCACACACATATACCATATTCATTACACAAGTATGAACATCCATGGCATAAACGAATACGAATTTGGAACACACATTAATATCTAAATTAATCCCAAGATGGTCTCTGCTTTCCCAACACCTTTTGCTCATTACAACATCTTGTATCAAAAAGTGGCCATAAACCTTCTATTGATGGCGAAGAGCTTTTAAAAATGTGAAAATTCAAGGGTGAGACCTCCAAGGAGGCATAATATTTTATGTCTTAATTTATGGGAAGAAAGACTCCTCTTGTTGCCATTAATATAATAATAAAAAAATGGCAATGTCTTCCCTTGTGCAAAGCCTTTGCTTATTTTAAGCACTCTCACAAGCCCCTTTGGCTCCAGAACAGGTTTGCATTATGGATCTACAAATCAAAGAAACTGGGATTTTAAAAAAGAAAACTTGGAATGGGTCTGACCAGAAATGCAAGGCAGAACTACACATTGCACTTACTAACAGTGTTTACATGCCACCCAGTAACAAGTGTTTCTTGGAGGGGTAGTGAAAGCATTGAAACTCACCAAAAATCACAGAAAAATAAAAATGAATATATGAATTCCAGGGTACAAATTTCAGAAGCATTGTGTGAAGCAGCATAGAGCAATAGATGCCATCACTAAATAGAGGGAAAGCTATAACCCATCTAAAATTCAATGGATGCAAAGTCTCACAATAAAGCTGGAAGTAAAAGGGTGGGCAGAGGGGAAGACCTTACACTGGAAATACCACAAGGAAGGTCTTAGGCAGGTCACTCTTGCCTGGGAGGTCATTTCGTAACTAGGATGCCACTACTGAGAAGGTCCAAGATGTCACAAACTAGGATGCCTTAAAAGAGGACTGGGCAGATTCATAGATGATGATTCATCAGTAGCTACAAGCCATGATGTCTATTTTTCACAGAGAGTGCTGTTGGGCTGTTTTTGGACTTCCCATGGGTATCTGACAGACGACTGTAGGGGTGCATTCAGACTTGAATAACATTGTGTTAGTTTTTCTTATTATAATGCTATTGCTTCTGTCTCATTTCCTAATATTCCTTTTCCACTGCAGTACCTGGAATTATGGCTTTTTGACCAAGTACACTGGCCCAACTCACTAAATTTCATTCATACACCTGTGGGGGGGGGGGAGTGTGGCACAACAATGTCCATCATTGAACGATGCTGCTAGCCTCCTACCCTTCCCACACATGAATGCTTCTGTTCCTTCATGATTCCCATGAGAGAAAAAGGAGGAAATAAGTGTATCTTGCAGCTGCCTCTTCCCATATGAACCTACCTGGTCCCTGAGATCATCTTTTGAGGCCCTCCTTCGTGTGCCTCCTCCTTGAGGGGTCCGGAGGGTGGCAATGCGAGAACAGGCCTTCTCTGCAGTGGCTCCCCATCCATGGAATGCTCTCCCGAGGGAAGTTCACCTGGCCCTTCATTATACACCTTTAGGTGCCAGACAAAAATGTTCCTTTATAACCAGGCCTTTGGTTGATCTTATTGATGTCCAACACCCTTTTAGAATGTGCCTTTTGGGGAGCAGGGGTTATTGGGTTACTGCTTTTGGTTTGATTTTATATGTTGTGATGTTGTTGTGAGCCGCCCTGAGATCTCTGGGTATGGGGGGGGGGTGTATAAGTTGAATAAATAATAATAATAATACCATCTCAAATGTTGTCATTTTGCAGTGTCTGGGTGGTGGGGGGCTGCAATCATGTTTTCCCCCCTGAATCAAATAGTATGGAAATGAACACTAAATATGTGTTATATTCCATTGGTTGTCCAAAAGCGGCTTTTACATCATGTTAAAGGTCAAATATAATACGGAAATTAACAGTTAGGGAAATGCAAGGGAAATGGAATAAATTGCTGTAAGAATACTGGATGTTATGTCATCTGAAGGTTCTGGGGAGGAAACAGGAGGAAAAGAAAGAAAGAGGGGATAAACTGCTATCTATAAGCACCCCTAGTTCTGAATGCTGTTCTGAATGTTTGTGTTCACTATGGAGGAACAAACAGCCTTTCATTCTCCTGGTATGGGCTTGTACTACAAAGGATCACCCTCCTTTTAGTTTCCACTCTACATCCTGCTGCAAGCTCTCTTTTTAAAAGAACAAGAGATATCCAGGTATTTGCTTCATGGACAGGACGTGATCTTTGCTCTCATTTCTTCTTCCTTTAGGTAACTTTGCATCTTCGCCTCTAAGGGTATGCATTTTGTCCCTCTATCTGTCTTAACTACAATTGGCCAGATTTTGGCACAATTTAAAGGATGAGCCAAATGTACTGATTTAGTCTGAATATACCCTAAAAGCAAAATCCTGAAAACCACTTTCAAAGCAATCTTTCTGCTTCTGCGAAGATGGATAATTTAATCTTCGTCATTGGCCTGTCTCTGTCAAAGAGAACAATGGATAGTCTATTCACAACTGATGACTATATAGAAATTAATATTAGTAAAAGGTGTCCATTTAGTGTCTCACCTTCTGTGCTAAAGGTGACAGGTGTGATGGATGCCTCCCCAGACAATGGATTTATCTTTAAAATGGGGTAATTACACAGGGGATGCATGGTTGACATAATGACATTGTGGTTTTATATTAATAAAGGAAAGAAAGAATCCTCCTCCAAGCAGAAGACAGTATGGTCAAGCCAAGTCATATTCTTGACTGTGTAAGGGTGAAATTTTGTAACTTTAGTAAAAAATAATAACTGTTTCCTTTGTGTGTGCATATATAAAAGATTCTTTCTCATGCATTGTCATTGCCGCTGGGCTAAGTTCAAGGTGTTAGTGCTGGTGTATGAAGCTTGAAATCAAGGTGCCTAAAAGTTTGTCTTGTCCTTTATATATCCAACTGATCACTGCAGTCTATGGGAGAGGGCATCTTATAGACGCCATAGCACCAGAAGATCCCGTCTGCTTAAGAGGCAGAATAAGGCCATAAGTGAAATGGCACCTACCCTCCTGTTACGTATCAAGACAGGTGCTGCCTCTGTCGTTTTATTGGCTTTTGTTGGAGATCTTTTTGTTTCAACAAGTCTTCTAAATGAATATGCATCGGATTTGAAATGGTTCTTAGAAATGCAATTGTTTTCAACTGTTTTTATATATCCAGTTCTTTTAGGGTATTGCAAATTTGCTTCGGGTTGTTTCGTAGGAAGCAATTCAGAAATGAAGTCAGTCAAACCTTCCTAGTGTTTCAGGAATTGCTGAGGTTAGAAGGACCATAACTCAATAGTTCAGCTTCTGCTTTCCATGGGTCCTAGTTTCAACTCAAGGTACGCCTGGGAAAGACAACCCCCACCTCTGCTTTGAAACCAGCCTGAATGAACTTCAAATTAGGCAGGGGGAGCGTCCCCGATGCTTCCACAGCTCCTTCTGGTGGTCCATACCATCTGGAGAACACTGGGTATTCAAAGGCTGGATTAAGACGGGTTGGAAATTACTGTGACTTCCCATGAGCCTTTGGGACGAAGTGGGATTATTTTTTGGGGGGTGGATCTTATGAAACAATAATATACAACAGGACATATGAGACTTATGGTGCATTCAGACATGGGGAATTGTGTTCGTTTTCTTGATTATGATAATAGCACTTGTGTTCTCTTTTCTAATGTTCCTTTCATACTGCAGTATCTGTTGTTTTATGAAATGGCGACTGATACACTGGCACGACATGTTCAGTTTAATTCACAGCAGTGGGTGTGGTGTGACACAGCAACCAAGGTCTTTGGACAACATCACCGTTCCCCACCCCCTTCTCACAAGTGTGTGCTTATGTTCCCCCATGATGGCCCCATGAAAAGAGCAGGAAAGAACTGTATGCCAGTATACTGCCCCAAATTTTGTCACTTTACTCCCACAATTTCCCGGGTTAGGGGGGCTGCATATTCCATTAACTTTCTGGAACTGGCTTTTATGTCTTGGGAAAGCTCAAATACAATATAAAAAATAACAGTTGTGGAAACGTTGGTGAAATAGAATAAACTGCCACTGGCACCTGCTGTTATTTGTACCAATAAATATAACCAGATGCTTTGAAATAAAATAAAATAAAATAAATAATAAAATAAAATAAAATAAAGCAAAGCAGCAAACCTTTTGGGAAAATACAGCCATCAATGGGATTATGAACAAACTGATCTTCATTTAATTCCCTCTGTGGTCAGCACAGAATAAATGCCTGATAATTATCCGCCCCCAGGTGCCGTGATCAGAAATATTCTATTTAATGTCTCAGCCATATCGTCAGGAAGGCATCTTATAAATAGCTGTTGATTTCCCTGTTCATGCAAATAATCTCTTTGCAGGGAAAGAGCTTCTTAGAGAGCAGAAGTACCACCTCTCTCCTCAAATTCCATTTCAGATGTTTGATTCCCAAGGGAAAAGGAATTGGATCACATCAGGAAGGAAAGGAAAGAAGAGGGGTGGGGGGAACTGCGGGCTAGATTAAGGATGTTATAATAATATTCCTTTGTTCAGCATCTGCGTGCTGGAGAGATTACACAATCTTTGCCCGATCTC
The DNA here is from genome assembly GCF_965153285.1 of Podarcis tiliguerta. Taxonomy (NCBI): domain Eukaryota; kingdom Metazoa; phylum Chordata; class Lepidosauria; order Squamata; family Lacertidae; genus Podarcis; species Podarcis tiliguerta. Next base: position 35,280,687 of record NC_139541.1, on the reverse strand, counting down.
GGTTGAGGGGATTTGAAACTACTTGTCGACAATCTTGAGACTGGATGAAAGGAACATACAGTCCTTTCTCGTGTCCCCCATGCTGACCTCTCTGGGTTCAGAACAGCAGCTAGAATTCATGAGCCCCTTTTCACCATTCAGTTTCGTATGTAGTCAAAACATGCTGCAGTAACACTCTTGGGCACACTGGGAAATGCAAACTTCTGAAAATGTATCCAGTATAGCATATGCCAGGAAAACTATAAAACTACTTCCAAGCTGTGACTCCAGTTTGAGGCAGAGACTGAGGCTCCATCCGCACTATGCATTTAAAGCTTTAAACAGTCATGGCTTCCTCCACAGAATCCTGCAAAATGTGTGTGTGTGCGCGCCTCAGCTGCAAATAGCACTAAAGGTACATTCACACCCTACATTAAGTCACTATCATCTCACTTTAAATAGTCATGGCTTCCCCCAAAGAATTCTGGGAGATGTAGTTTGTTAAGAGTGCTGAGAGGTGCTTTAAGACTCCTATCCTCCTCCCAGAGCTTCAGTTCCCAGAGTGGTTCAACAATCAGTGCCTCTTTCACAGAGTCTGGGAGTTGTAGTCCTGTGATGGGAACAGGTCTTCTCACAACTCTCTGTGCCCTTAACAAACTACAGTTCCCAGAATTCTTTGGGGTAAAGTCCTTGCTGTTTAAAGTGGTATCCTGGTGCTATAAATGTACAGTGTGAATGTGGCCTAAATTTGGAAACGTCTGCTCTTAATTCTGACTGTGCACACACTCCCTTAGGCAATGTCATTATGTTATTTGGGTTTTGTTTGTTAAAGAAGAAAGGTTTACAATATTGTAAACCTTTCTTCTTTAACAACAATAAAGATTCCAGACCATAACGACACTGCCTGAGGGAGAAAAGGGAGGTTGTGGGGGGATATATTAGTAGGAAATTTGCCGACCACTTTTAACAAGGAGGAACATGTTGAGATGAGTGAGATAATGCATACCAAATGAATTTAAGCAAACTATTAAGAGAAGCCGGCCAATATTTTTTCTTCCCTCCCCTTTTTGCAATGTGTTTGTCCAATTGCAAACAAGGCACATACGAACCTTCCCCAATTCCAATCTCCTGGAGAAGAGCCACTTCACTGGATGCTGCCAATGATTAACATGTCAGGCGTGCAATTTCCGTTTGCAGAAGACTGACGCCAAAGCACATGTGCTGGTGGGCGTGAGAGGTTCCAGCAGGGATGGAGGGCTATGTAAAAGGTTTGCATATGATGGACACCTTTAGGGATTGGAGAGAAATTGCATGATGGGCCTATGCAGCTATCCTTTGAAATATATGTTTCTCCGAATTTTGCAATGAAGTTCTCCGACCCCCAAAATGCGTATTAAAATGCATATGTAACATGCATTTTTGGTGCCTAAAAATGCATGTATTACTGAAAAAAGCTCCCACACAATACATTGATTTGATTTATTACCTGCCCTTCACAGGGCGGGTCACCGCAATGCAAAAAATATAATACAGTGGTACCTCGGGTTAAGTATTTAATTCGTTCTGGAGGTCTGTACTTAACCTGAAACTGTTCTTAACCTGAAGCACCACTTTAGCTAATGGGGCTTCCTGCTGCTGCCACACCATCAGAGCATGATTTCTGTTCTCATCCTGAAGCAAAGTTCTTAACCCGAGGTACTATTTCTGGGTTAGCGGAGTCTGTAACCTGAAGCATATGTAACCCGAGGTACCACTGTATTAAAAACCAGTTACAAATCTTCATCCATCTCTTTCTTACACAGAGAGGCATGCAGCCTCCCCACTCTTTTTTCACACACACCTTTACCCCCCTCACACATACAAATATTTCCTCTTTTTGCCCTCTCGCCTTCTCATTCTCTCTCTCTCTCTCTCTCACACACCCCCCCCCTTCCAACACAATGTAGCCCAAATCTGGGATGCCATCTCCTGGGTCAGAATTCCTGCACAGGTCACGTGACCCACACGAGATTGCGGGCGCAGAAAAAACACTTTTTCTGGGGTGAGATCTCAGCCCAAAATTGCACGAGAGAAAGACACCTAAAATGGCCCTGTGCTGGATGTCCCAGTTTTTCTGTGGCAGTCGACGGGTATGCACTTCCACACACACACACACACACACACACACACTACTTATCCACCCCCCCTCTCTTTCACACACATACACTTTAATCTCCCCACAGAGCTCTCAACACAGCCAATATGATGCTTCCATGTTTGTGAGAAGGTTAAAGTCTTGATTTACCAGAAGCATGAGCGCAGTGATGCTTTGTATATCAGAATTTCTGGAGTGTGGAGGCTTTAACTACCACCACCCCAAAATCCTGATGCAGCCAAGGAAGGAGCACCATGACCAACAAGATCTATGAGAAGACTGTTCAGGCAAATGCTAATTTCCCCTCCCTGCAGAGTTCTTATTGGAGGTGAGTAGGAGAAAAGGTAGCTCTGTTTCGAACTATCCCTGGCCCGTAACCTGACCTTCAATTTCCAGGGATGATTTTACTGGCAAGGACATGGAGCATGCCCTCCTCCTTCACATTGTTGTTGCTTCTGTCCCACAGAAGTGTATAGAGGTAATGAATGGACAGAGAATGCGACAAGCTCTCCCAATTCCACAGCTATTTGTTTTGCTCAGAGTACGGAAATAACCCACCACAGGAGCCCAGACCTTGCTGGCAGCTTGGAAGCCATGATTGTGCAAAATCTGTCTGAAATGCAAACATCTGGTATTCTCATTATACCAGGCTTACTCCTTCTACAGGGACTAGAAATGTATCTCCAGGAGGGAACAAGTTTAAGATGTCGCAACAGCCCATTCTTTGTACACAGAACATAAAGGCAAATTTCTAGATGGAGACACATACATGCTCTCCCTCCTGCATGTCCACAAGTGTCATTTAGAATTGCACTGGAGCCACCAAACAAAGAAAGGAAAATCTATCTTGCTGGGATGAAAAGCAGAGATCTCATGTTCACCCTACTTGCCCCACTAGAGTTATTGTGCTGTCATGCCATGCTGACTGTTGAGGAAGCATTGCCCGCACATTTGCCTCCTCAATGATACCATTATTAGCCATTGGGCTAAGTTCAAGGTGCTGCTACTGTGTGTAAAAGCCCTATGTAGCTGTGCCCAGATACCTAAAACATCGCTCCAACGATACACCCAACCAATAACTCCATTCTGCATAAGTGGTCCTCCTTCACTTTGATCTGAGCCATAAGACCTCCAGAATCATAGAATTGTACAATTGGAAGGGGTATCAAGGGTCTTCTAGTCCAACCCCCTGCAATCACAGGTGACAGGTGGTCATCCAACCTCTGTTTAAAACCCCCCAACAAAGTAGGGTTCACACCTTCTAAGGGAGTGTATTCCACTGTCTAACAGCTCTTAGCCATCAGAAAGCTATTTGTAACATTTAGTTGGAATCTCCTTTCTTGTTCCATTGGTTTGAGTCCTACCCAATGTAGGAACCAGGTCTTTGGTGTGGCAGCACCTACTCTTTGAACCCCCCCCCCCCATTCCACATGAGACAAGCACAATCTCAGTTATTCTTCCAGTGACTCCTGAAGACCTTCCATGTCCAGCAAGCCTGGACTTTTTTCTTTTTTAAAAAACGTTTAGGGGTATTTCCATTTTCTCTCATTTTGACTCTAGCAAATCACCATTTTATAGTTCAAATCTGGAAAAAGAAATACAGTAAATGGACAAAAGTACAAAGATTCACAAAATGTTTAAGGGTTTAAGGGCATCCCCCCCCCCCAGATGAAAAACACACTCTTTCTCTCTCTCTCTCTCTCTCTCTCTCTCTGTGTGTGTGTGTGTGTTCTTAACATTTTTATTAATTTTTAATGTTCTTACTCATCACTCAGATGTGTTTCATGGGAAGTGATTGGGAAATGAAATAAATAGTGCTAGCATCGGGGAGTGTAATAATAAGGTGGCAAAGCAGCAGTTAGGCTCAGCATTAGTAACTGCAGGGAGACCTTAACAAAAGAAAACACAAGCAGGTGACAGGTTTGCAAAAGAGAAGGGGGCAAAAGTATTGCACAGAACTCATTGCTCATGATCTGCGATGCCTTCCAAGGCGTATGGCAAGCATTTATTGGCACACATGCTAATGTGGATAAAATCTATTGGGTTCTTGGAAAAATAATCACTTCATCCTTGTTACCGGAGGGCTGAATCTGGGTCAACAGATGCATTTTGGATAGGCACCAATTCTTAAATGATCTAGGATTCTGATCTGGGGAGGTGGGGTGGGAGGGGGAAGGTTAGACTCTACAACAGTCCACAGCAGAAGGAGTGCCCTTTGCTCAATGTCCAATTTTGTTTGCTTGCCTCCTCTTACATCTCTGCGAGCCCTGAATGTTATAAAACACATCTCTCATAAACAGAGAAGGGATTCGGCTAAACAGCTCTAATGGGCACCAATGCTCCGGATTATAGCTTGATACAAGTTCAAGTTATTTATATGTGTTTCAACTGAAAACATCCCGTCTGGATTTTGAATATCACAAGATTAATCTTGCTAAGGCATAACCGTGCAGATGGTCAGACAAGAAAAATTAGACAAATATGAAAATAATAATAATATACTCTTCTTGTGCAACGGAAAATATGATTTGTCTTCCAAGGAGATTATAACCGGAGCTACTGTAGCAAAGAAAATCTGATCTTGCAGAAACATTCTCTCCTTTTTTTTGGCTCCAAGTTTCCTTTGTCTTCTAAACACATGCCTCATTCAGCCAAAAGGTGATCAAGAAATCTAAAGCTCACCTCCACTCCTCAAACATGTTTTAAAAAAAGGTTTGACAAGCTAAGCAGGCATTTCTACTCTTTGTAACCTAAATGCAGGATTACAGTAATGCACTGTAAACTGGCATGTCCTTAAGAACATAAGAATTGTTTTGAGTGATTCCAGCTAAAAGTTTCATTTTGCAGGCAGCCCAGAAAACTATTCTTACTGGGTGACTGAAAAATGGAGTGAATCAATAAAATTGAAATCAGGACCAAGGCTGCTCTTCAGAAGGATCTGGCCCTGTTCTCTCTAACCAGGTGCTCTCTACATGTTTTGGACTATGATGCCCAGGATTCCTGACTTGCTGCCTCCGGTTGAATGTCCTGAATCTTCCAACAGTTGGCTTCATTGGATCATAGAATCATAGAGTTGGAAAGGACCCAAAGGGTTGTCTAGTCCAACCCCCTGCAATGTGGGAATCTTGAAATCTCAAAAGGCTTTCAATTGCCCACAATTGCCCATCCCAAATGTGATGTAGATATCTGAGCCATGGGGGACCATGAATAGTGACTCCCTCAAAGATCTCAGTGATCAGGCAGAGATATTATGGGACAGTCCTTTGGTATCCTGGCATACATGAGTGACATTCAACTAAGTTTTACTCTGAGTAGACGCATTGAAATTAATGACTGCGACTAAGAGCTTGTCCACACTTCCTCTTGTCTCACTGCTTTCCTCCGAGGAAAACTGTTCTTTAGTGCTCAGTTGGAGTAAACAGCAATTTGGGTTTCCCCGGGATTACTATTCATTCTGGTCTATCTATTATTTTCCCTTGTAAAGGAACAGAACAAGGAGGAGGCCACTCAGACCCTTGCTTTTTAGGCACGGCACAAGCAGAAGTCTGAATGAGCCCTAAGTTTGGTTAATTTCAATGGGTCTATTCTGAATAAAACGTAGTTGAATAATATGCTTACTTTTTGTGTGTTTTATTTATTTATTTTTTAAAAGACAAACCTGGAAATGGGCCCCAATGATGCAGTTTGCAATATATTATTGAAACATGGGGCCTCAAGGTCTACAAATCAACTCAGGTTTGGCACGAGGAACCAAAAGGAAGCCGGCATATCTCTCCACCAGGAAAGAGTGTGAATGCTGTAAAAAGCCAAGGCAAAGATGACCCACATCCAATTTGCAACAAAGCACTGGAGTGCTGACAAATGGCGGATGCCAGATCAAAGATGGCTGGCAAGGACCAGTGCAACTCACATAGAACTATTGGGGGGGGGGTTAGGGGGTAGAGAGACCAAAGGATCAAAATATTGGCAGCAATCTCCTTGATATCTTTCCTTTCCAAATCAACTGGGCAAATGGCAAGGAAGCCTTTCCCGTCCAATCTCTGCTCCCTGATGATCAGTGTTCTGTAGCTGTAATTACAGCCTTACATTTGTATATCAACTGACTAATATACTGGGCACATTCTATTGCATCGGGAACACATTTGCATGAAGACTAGGCTCCAAAACCCACACACAGCCATAGAGTGCTCAGAGTGCAGTCCCACCCCCCACAGCTGGCCTGAAAAACTGCTGACTGCCAGGAGATGTTTGTTAGTGAAACCTTGGAAGTGGACACCTTGCTTTTTAAGAAGGAAAGATGGTGAAGAGAGTTTCATCAATCCTGCATTTGTTCATTTATTTTCCCTTGCTGCTTTCTAACTCCTTTGATTCACCTCACCTTAATCTCCGTAGGTTCTCAATGGTGACATCTGCTAGGAGCAGGCAAATTCCCAGCAAAAGAAAACAGCCATCAATCTTGAACTAGTACTAGCATTGGTGCTGCTACAGCTAAGTAGCTATTGGCAGAGGGTGACCTGATGCTGCTGCAAAATGGGTGCTGCCTGTGCGCTTGCTGCTGTGGCTCTCTAATATTTGTCCAGCTTATGCATCTCTAAAGGAGCACATTATAAAGACTCAGGGTTGTATCCAATGCTAGTCCAACTCAAAAGCAGACCCATGGAAGGTGATGGACACGACTCGCTTGGTTTCATTAGTTCAATAGGTCAACTTGGAGGATAATGTAGTTGGGTGCAATGTAGAGCACATCTCTAGTGATTCAGCCAAAAAAAGGTCATTGACTCTGGAAAGAATAGCCTTCCACGTTGAACCATTCAGTGAAGAGTCAGCACAAAACATTGGGAGAAATGTAGTAGACACAGTTAAAGGAAACCAGCCAGCCACTTGCCTTTCCAAGGGGCTGGCATGGTATTCAGAAGAGCATTCGTTTTCCTGAGAGCTTAGCCCACCAAAGGCCATTAGAATGGGATATCATGGGTCTAGTTTTCCAAACTAGTTAATCTATGGGTGGTGTGTTCTGACTCCTTTGGGCTTTGTGGAAACACACACACGCACACACTATTCTCCAAAGGATTCCTACAATGTCACGTTTATATAACCTGGATGAATCCCAACTTAATTAAATTGCCCGGGGACCAACTGCCTGTGTCAATATAATATTGGGACAGGCTGGGGGGAAGCTCTCCATTTATGTGGATGTGTCATGGCTCAGTGGCTGCTGTTCTGTCAAGCATCTGGCAGAGTCGTCTCATCCGATTCGTAGGAACAAGCTCTGCTTTTGCATTTTGGAATTCGACAAAAGATCACCCAGCTGCCAGTGGACCATCAAAGCCTAAAGACCAAATAAGTGCCTGGATTGCCTCCAGCAGCCCTTTTGCAGGCCTTATTATTACTGACAATGGAGTCGGAATCACAAAAGCAGCAAGACTGCAAACGTAACTGTGTGCCAGGGCTTTGAACATCACCGGCAGCTGTTGCGACAGGAGTTCTTGCAGGCAGGAACAGCAACGATGGTGGGCAACATCTCCAAGCAGATGCCTGCAAAAACCTGACCCCATTTTAGAGCTGCAGGACAAATCTCTCTTTCATTTTCTTACTGGAATGTGAAATATGAACAGTGAAAGATGCCAAAGGGCTCTCCAAATCCGGGAAAGGATTTGTGCTTCCATGCATAAGCTGTGGCTGCACAACTTCTTCTCTCTTGCCTGGCAAGAAGCAGGACAAATCCTAGCAACAACCTGACTCAGAATAGCTTCCTATAGGAAGCGTGGGGAGTCTCAGGCCTGGAGGCCATACGCAGCCCACCAGGTCTCTCTTTATCCCCAGGGCCAGGTGACTGACTAGGCCCCTTTTATCTGGTCCCTGAGACTCTCCACAAGCCACACACCCCTCCCTGGCCTTTTTTGGAGCCTTCCTCAGTTACTTTTATTTGACTGGATTGTGTTCTTGAACTGATGTAATGCCTCCTGTTTGATGGGATGAAGGACTCTAACTTTCCACAGCTGAAAGAAAGGTACTGAGTACATCAGTTGCCCTACCCACGTCTCCCATTGGCATGTGGTCCCCAGAAGATTGCTCATGAGTGAATGAGGTCTTTGAGCTGAGAAAAGTTTCCTCAGCCCTTCAGTTGTTCCTCTGTCTCCCTTCCTCCTTCCTTGCTTCCTTACTTCCTTTTTTCTCTTTTCTCTCTCTCAGCCCTTCAGTTGGTGACTGACCAGATATTGTGAAGTGGTCCATTGATGCAACACACATTCTTACCTTTTGCTCCTGCATTGCAGGATGTTGGGGTGCAGTCCAACTCGACAATTCTCAGATTCTATATTCACTACCTGCCATCTTTGTTGAATGCTGTTTTTGTCTCCCCATGCTGCTCTTCCAGTTCTCTCTCCATCCAGCTCAGAAACTCTCCATTGACTGAAATCAATCTTACTCTATGCTGGCCAGCATGTAAATGCATTATCTTTCCCTTTCATCCCCCTCCACCCAAATTTAATAAGAGAAAACAGAGCCTGTGGACTGTTTTGGCATAGTTTTATATGTCCCCTGAACCACACCACATGTGAGGTAGCAAAAAATGGCAAGCAAAATAGTAACCCCTTTAAAACATGGCCAGAAATGTGCACTTTGCAGTGTCCCCCACACTCTCTCTATCTCTATCTCTTATTTTAAAAAAGAAATACAGCCTTTCCTCAAAGTTTACACTATCTGTGTAATTTTGCAACTGAGGATTAGAGAGGATTAAGTCATTGCTAGACTGTGTCTCCCAGGGAGTGTTGGCAAAGATATTTCTTTCACACATTTCCAAGATGAGTCAAGGCTTTGGACTGGTTTCAATAGAGGTTGCTTTGTATAGAGTATCATAAAGGAGAGTGTGGCCCAAAATTGTAAATCTGGTTTCACAGTTTGCCCATCCTTACTTTTTAAAATGGGGGGGGGGGGGACCATTATGGAAATCATCAGTGGAAAACAATCTCCCTTTTGCCCATAGAACATATCACATCCATTAAAAAGGTATATATTCTGCATGTATTGTATAAATAAGATAGTATGTAAATATAGGCACAAATAACAGCTCAGAGCCTGCTCTAGCTGCCATTTCCTTTGCTCCTGCTGGGTCATTTACCATCAAGTATCCTGCAGGAAGCATCCCAGCAGACCAGGGATAGTCAATATGGTGCAACTCTCATAATCGTCAACCATGGGTCATGCAGGTTGGGGCCAGGGATGCGGTATAGCCACATCAGCACCATAACAAGCCTCCTCCACTAATATGTCACGTTTATTTCATTCATAAATTTTATGTATTTAATTTGTAAAAAGACCAAACCTTGAAGCAAAAATACCCAATAAAAGTATAAATAAAAACAGTAAAAGACAACAGTTTGAAACCCTACCCTGAAAAAAGTATTAATCAAATGATAAGCTAAGAATCAGATTAAAAGACATGTCAACATTCTACATGTCCTTGTAAAAAAAAAGGTAAAGGACCCCTGACTGTTAAGTCCAGTCACGAACGACTCTGGGGTTGCGCCACTGATCTCACTTTGCTGGCCGAGAGAGCCGACGTTTGTCCGCAGACAGTTTTTCCAGGTCATGTGGCCAGCATGACTAAGCCACTTCTGGCAAAACCAGAGCAGCGCACAGAAATGCCGTTTACCTTTCCGCCGGAGTGGTACCTATTTATCTACTTGCACTTTGATGTGCTTTCGATCTGCTAGGTTGGTGGGAGCTGGGACCGAGCAACAGGAGCTCACCCCGTAGCGGGGATTCGAACTGCCGACCTTCTGATCAGCAAGCCCTAGGCTCGGTGGTTTAGACCACAGCTACGTGTCTTTGTAGGCTTGCCTAAACAAAAGTGTCTTAGCAGATACCTAAAAGAGTACAGTGAATGTGCCTGCCTGATGTCAATAAGCAGGGAGTTCCAAAGTGCGGATGCTGCTACACCAAAAAATCAATTTCTTGCAAATGCAGAATGAATATTACATGATGCTTGTAACAGTGTCAGTTCTGCAGACTGAGAGCAGCTAAGTTAGCATATGTGGAATAAGATGATCTGGTAAACTGGTTAGGGGCTCTTTTGTTACTCCAATGCATTTTTTTTTTCTGAATTGAAAGTGATTCAGATCCATAGCAAACATTTCTTTCTGTCCTTCCTAGAATACCCACTGTCACTGCCTCCCGTTTCCCTCCACTTTTGAAACTGCAAAATGTGACTTTGCTCTTGAAAGCCATTAAGGAGAGATATTTCATTCAGGTGAGCATTGCCTTTCTGCTTGAAGGGGGTGGGGGACCACCATTGTGAGCTTAGTACAGAATTTAATTTGATGTATATCTGCAGGAAGTAAGCCTGACATAAAAATAAAAAAATATTTTTTTTTTTAAAAAAAGTAAGAGCTCACAGCTGGGTTCAGTATGGGATTTGACACTGTTTTCCTCTAAGCTCTTTACCAAATGGGTACAATTTCTGAAATAGCCACATGTCCACCTTATTATGGTCTTTCCTGGAAAAGCAACAACCCCAGAAATACCTTTAATCTGAAATATGACATTCACACGCTTACTTTGCAAAAGAGCTGACAAAATATGAATGGTTTTATTTACCATGTGTGTGCGGTTTTATTAAAAGCTGGGCTTCTCGTCAAAGCACTGCTGTTAAGTAGTGTGCCATCAGTGTGCCCTGTTCTTCATTATCACAGGCAGGATATCAAAGCAAAATGCATACAAACACATAAATGGAGAGAAATTTGAGGGCTGAGCTGTAATCTGCACAATGGCAGTGGCTAAAGATCACCACAGTGATAAAGGAATTAAGATAAGGGCTGCAGAACCAGAACTTGGAACAAGCTCTTGGTGGCTTAAGCATCAAGATTGAAAAAGTTTGCTCTAACCATTAGCCACAGAGTGGACTGGAATGAATGATCACAATCATGCATATCCAGCCATACAAGCCAGCCAGCTGTGGACAAAATGGGATATTTCTCGTTGGTTATGGGAAGATGCGCCATAGGCCAGTTTATAAAGCTGGTATGGGTTCAATGTGCTCCCCACCCCCACATTCCCATCACCCTGCAGCTTGCAAAATCCAAGAAATATATCTCCAGAACACAAACTGTTTCTGTCATTTGGAATTCTGTTTCAGTGAATCTATCTGGTACAACAGAACCTCAGAGTCTGGCTTAAAATCTGGCAGAAATGGATTTTGTCAGTATTTCTACCAAGTATGTGATGCCCTCTTGAAGATGCAGTGAGCACCCCAAACATCAGCCATAGTAAGCATTACGCCTGGTTAGGCCAACATTTAAGAACAGGCCTACAAAGGCCTCCCGTTCCCATCTGGCTGAGGTCTTCTGGGCCTTTTCCATAGAGTTCTTTATCCACCCCTTATCCGCCCCTTATCCCTTTCAAACATCTGGTGCTTGAGCTCCATCAGTGGCTCCTGCCTCCTGCCTCAGTTGTTTTCATGCCAGAGCATTGAACATCTTGTAGTATCAAGGAGGACACCAGCCAAAGCACCAGCTTCCAGAGGGGACACCGATCCAGTTTTCCCATTGTCAGCACAATTCCTCCAAGCGAGAGCTAATCCAGTGACATGCTTGTCTGATGGGCTTCTTGCCATCCGTGTACATAGACAGAGGCATGACCTGAGGCTCTGGGCCATTCCAAGTGGTACTAACGAAACCTTCCTAGCCAGAACTCTACCAGGCAACTCTGGGCATTGTTTGGGTCTGCCAGAGCCAGGAAAGAGAAGCTTCTGCAAAATCATTATCCAGGAAAGCTAACAGCAGGGGCCAAACAAAGCATTAGTGGAGATCCAAAGCAGCTAGTAAAGTATTTTAAAAATGGAAGAGGAACCTAAACTTTTCTGAAAAAAATGGTGTCGACCAAAACAGTATTCATCATATAATCAAACTGGCATGTCTGGATGGGTTATTCATCCCATTCTCCAAACTGGGCATGAGACCAGCCAAAAATGGTGCCTCCTCATTCCATGCACAGAAGAGGCCTTTGCTCAGTGGTAGAGTATCTGCAGGGTAATGCCAACTGTAAGGAAGGGGAAATGGCACAACAGGGGTTTTTTTGGCTATGGAAGTGTGTAGGGCATATATCAGGGCTTGGGGGCAGTATAGGGTTTTTTAAAAAATAAAGATTTGCCCTAAGGCGTCCGATAAGAAGTTTGCAAGGCGATTGATTGCACTTCATCCCACCTCTTCAGGCGGTCATTACCCAACCTTTTCCTTGGCTCTCTGAACCCCCATTGATTTTGGGTTCTGTGCTATTTCCAAGCGCTCACCTAGAATACATTCATGTGATTCTTTAAAGGCTGAAACGATCAAATTAAACCCAGCGCTCATTAACACTTACCTTTTGAGGCACAGTTCCAGGTTCTCCAGGTCCTCGTCTGAGCTGTTGCTGTTGTTATTCCTGGTGCTTTCCCCAGGAAAACCCGGGTTTTACCACTGGGTTGCTGTTTGCTCCAATTTGGCGGTAAAATGTGGGTTTCCTTGGGGAAATGCCGCCAGGACAAAACACACACACACACACACACACACACCTGTTTGGAAACAGACCTGGAAAATCTGGACCTGTCCCTTGAAAGCATGGAGCAAAAGTAAGGGCTTATCAACACCTTTCCTATACTCTTTCCAGGCATGGTCCACAATTTAAAGCTCTCTGTTCAAGTACTTTTAATTTTTTTCGCACTAGAGCTTTCCTGGCAAAAACCCACTCTTTAAAGCTCAATCGGAGCAAACGTTAATCTGAGGAAAATCTGAACTGATGTTTGCTCCGATTCAGCTTTAATGAGCAGGTTTCTGTGGGGGAATATCTGGGCAAAAAGAAAAAGAAAAACCCACAAGCAGGGCATAAGGTAAGTGCGGATAAGCCCTAAATGTGAACGAATCCATAGTTCATTAGTTCAGCTGTTTCATTCTTTGTGTCCACTAGATGGCATGAGGAAATCATTCTCTTCATAAGAATGCACTCCCGACTTCCTGCTTTGACTGCCTTTCAAACTTTTTAAAGACAGATTGTGTGTGAATAGAACAATCTATTTTGCTTTTCAAAATTTTAATTCGTTTTCCTGAAAACTGTAAGGTTCCCCCAAAAATTATGAACAAACCAATCACATGAGATATGATTATATGCAACACATAACATCTAAAGCTGTTTATGCTGAGTGTATATTGACACGTGAGAGAATAAGGGCAATCATCCAATGAAATAAAAGGTGATCTAACTCACTAATCTATCAGCTGCATTTGCAGGCGTCTAAAATAAAGACTCTGTGGCAGGGCAACTGCTTTGCATGTGTAAGTTCCCAGGTTCAATCCTCTTGTCCATGGGTCAGCAAACTTTTTCACCAGGGGGCCAGTCCACTGTCCCTCAGACCTTGTGGGGGGCCGGACTATATTTTTTGGGGGGAGGGGGGGAGAACAAATTCCTATGCCCCACAAATAACCCAGAGATGCATTTTAAATAAAAGCACACATTCTACTCATGTAAAAACATGCTGATTCCCAGACCGTCCGTGGGCTGGATTTAGAAGGCGATTGGGCCAGATCTAGCCCCTGGGCCTTAGTTTGCCTACCCATGCTCTTGTGAGCTGGACTCCTGTAGAGAAGGGCATCCCAATGCTGTATCCCATTTGTGGACCACACAATCTTGAGATCTTTTTCCCTATTGCAAATCCAAGAGCGATACCAACAGAAATGTCATTGGCAGGTGGTGTTGATGGAAACAGCAGGTGCTCTTTTGCTCATTTCCCCTTTGAAAAATCCCTAGCTTACCAGCTCAAGACGAAAACCTGGTACAATTGAATTAAGTAACACTGGCAATTTCCTTTTGGACTTTTACAAGGACATATTTAATAATAAAAATAACATTTTAAATAAATAAATGTAAGCTCTTCAACAACAACAGATTCAACCAAGTATCTGTGAGTAATAGCCTAGTTTCAAAAACAGAGTTACATAAACTTAAACCTTTGCTTGAGGGGAATTGAATATACTAGGGCCAAGACTGCATCATAAATGTACGCAAGTACTCAATGTGCTTTGCTTTTTAATACTAGAAAATGAAAGAGGATAAAAAGGAGGAGAACTCCTTTAGATCAGACTAAACCTCCACCTAATACAGTATCCTACCCCAATGTTTTATGACAGTCCTTGAGGTCAACACCTCTCTCTGGGCGGCTTCCAACTGAATATTAAAAGCAACACAGCGTCAGACATTAAAAACTTCCCTAAACAGGGCAACCTTCAGTTGTCTTTTAAAAGTAAAATAGTTGTTTATTGCCTTGACATCTGCTGGGAGGGCGTTCCACAGGGCGGGCGCCACTACCGAGAAGACCCTCTGCCTGGTTCCCTGTAACCTCACTTCTCACAGCGACGGAACCACCAGAAGGCCCTCGGTGCTGGACCTCAGTGTCCAGGCTGGATGATGGGGGTGGAGATGCTCCTTCAGGTATTTGCCATTGTTTGCCACCTCAAGCAACTGGTGAAAAGAAGTCTGCTGCCTCTTAATTAGAGCCAAGTGGACCCACCCTACAGGAACCTGTGTGATCCACAATTGCAGATTATGTATATATCGGAAACATTTATACATCACCTTTTATAATGAATGTTAAATAGTACTGGGCCTCATATAGATCCTTTTGTGTATGGTGGGGGGTCATCTTTGGGTTGCATTAGTCTAAACAGAATTAGATGATGAGGATGACAATGATGCAATGCAACAAGAGAAATCCAAGCTGCCACCAGAGGGCACTTCATACTAAGTTGTCACTTCATATTACTAAATTAAAGGAAAGGAATGGGGATTGTGATTCTTCATGGAAATACTGGAAGGTATTCAGTGCAAAGGTTGCAGCATTTGTGGCTTTTTAGTTTGGGAAGAGGTGAGTAAGAGGTGCAAGGTGTGGAGCAAGTAAGTAGATAAAAGTTTGTTTTTTTCTCCCTCCCTCCTTCACAATACATTGGGAACATCCATTGAAGCTGAATGTTGGAAGGGTGAAGACAGATAAAATGCCTATTCACACAGTGCATAGTTTTGGAACTCATCTCTTGCAGGAGGCAGTGATGGCCACCAATATGGACAGCTTGAAAAAATAATTGAACAGATTCATGGAGGAAAAGGCTATCAATGGCTACTAACCAAGATTTCTACATTCTTCCCCCATTGCCAGAGGCAGTAGTCATTCTGAATATGAGTTGCTGGAAATTTTAGGAGCAGAGAGTACGTTTCTGCTCAGATCCTGCTGACAGGTTTCCCACAGGCATCTGACTGGCCCCTGCGAGTATATAATGCTGGTCTAGGTGGACCTTTGGCCTGATCCTTGTGCTGTTGTTCCTCTGCTGTTATGATTTTACTAGGCAGCACTTTGTCATTTTAGCATGCTCATTAGCACATGCTAATGCAACCCAGAACTCTCTTGTTTCCTATGTTGCTATAGTACTGCAAACGTTTGCGCCATAAATTGAGCTGCACAGCTTCTCAAGCCAATGTGTTGTGGGCTTCAATGTTCCAGCAAGAAGCACTCAGCTGGCAGCGCACCAGGAATAATATGTACACTGAGGGTGGTGCTGCAGCCTTATGAAAACCTTGGACCAGCGAGAGTTTTATATGTATTTTAAAATAACATTAATGTGCATTGAACAACCACCAGAGACTGGCTTGGCTTTCAAAAAAGAAAAAAGGCGGCTAAAGCTAACATAAATATCTCTGCGCATATTATTCAAGAGACTTTGTAACACCTCAGTTACTTGGCCCATGGCCCGCTGTTCAGTTGTTAGACACAAAGGAGTGAGGCATTTTCACTCTGGAATAGGACACGAGCTGATTCCTATTCCTCCAGCCTTGCTGAATCCATGGTGCAAACAGGAACAGAGAGTAACCGCAAATGCCAGGTGACTTGTCTTCGACTCTCCCTCCAAATGGACAACTTGGTGAGAGACCGCCACCACCTCATTTTTCTCTTGACGAAACTGCCCTCCAATATACTGCAAGGAAACAGCCTTCTGGTTTCCAGCTTACACCATAAAGCATTGTAACTGGCAGCTCTTGGATATGAAATCCTGTTTGGCTCTCTGGGTGCTATACTTACATGTGTGCAGCCGTGAAGAGTTCTCAGGCTCCTTGTGTGAACCAAACCATCAATTTGTAGTCACTTTCTCCTTCCAAGTGCTTTAAACATCTCTCTGCACCCTGTGACAGGGAGCTAAACTTCTGCCAAGGACACCCAAGGCAAGTTTGCACCCAAAGCTTTTAAAAACAGACGCATGATTTTCAGCTGGCAGGCTGGGTAAAAAAATATGTTTAAAATATAGGGTGGGGGGACCGACTGAAATTAATGCACCTAAGTTTGTCATGTCTGCTCATTTCAATGAGTCTGCTTTGAGTATTGACTAACACCAGAGACAACATGTAGAATATATGATTTGCTACTCCATAATATTAAATCCATTATACATTTTTTAGACTATTTGAAATATGACAAGAACACTTTAACCAGGGAAAAGGAGCATTTTTTCAGCCTGAGAGCCACATTACCTTCTGGATAACCTTCCAAGGGCCACATGGTTAGGGACAGAAAGACCAAAGGCAAACATGAGTGGAGCAATGAATGGAAATTTTGCATTGGTGTAGTAAGCTAGTATCTATCTCCCATGTATGGGACGCGGGTGGTGCTATGGGTTAAACCCACAGAGCCTAGGACTTGCCAATCAAAAGGTTGGCGGTTTGAATCCCCATGACGGGGTGAGCTCCCATTGCTCGGTCCCTGCTCCTGCCAACCTAGCAGTTCAAAAGCACGTCAAAGTGCAAGTAGATAAATAGGTACCGCTCCAGCAGGAAGGTAAACGGCGTTTCCGTGCGCTGCTCTGGTACGCCAGATGCGGCTTAGTCATGCTGCGCACATGATCCAGAGCTGTACGCCGGCTCCCTCGGCCAATAAAGCGAGATGAGCATCACAACCCCAGAGTCGGCCATGACTGGACCTAATGGTCTGGGATCCCTTTACCTTTTTATCTCCCATGTAGACAAACAAGAACACATTCCAGCCACACAGAAATACTCTGGGTGCAGAATATGGTAAGCAAGATGCCTGGCCTGGGAAGAGGATTATGGTCTGGGCCAGATAGAGAGGTGTTTGCTGTTTGCATAGACTAGACCTCAGTCTCACAAGGAAGTGGGCTTCAGACTAAAACTTTATCGTGAAAGCTCAATTGAAGGGTATACATTACATAACAGAACTAAGCAGAGTGCCCTGGGATCTAGAAAGAGGAAACTGTTGGAAAATGTGACAGGACACAGGAAGTCTGAGAAAAGAACTTTTCACTTACTGCAAGCCACCTCATGTGAACACACTTGGAACTCTATTTTATTTTTATTTTGCTGAACAAAACTTATAGCCCCAATAATAATAATAATAATAATAATAATAATAATAATAATATAAATAGATAGAACAGTATATACAATGTCCATAAGAAAATCTGGATAGAATCAACAGGATCCAAAAACAAGAAGAGAATAAAATATATTATTTAAAATATAGGTAAAAGTCGACAGAGTTAAAGAACCACTATGCACAATAAAATTACATGTCTGGGTTTAGGATTGCTGAAACAAAAACAAAGAAAGGATTTTTGCAGGCATTGAAAAGAACACAATGAAAGTGCCTGCCTGATATAAATAGGTCTTGCCACTAATCTAAAAGCAACAAGGACTTTATTTAATGAAACAAAACACGCTTCCTCCTATTTGGGTAAGTATAAGATATCCCAGTCCACACTTCCATAGAGTTTTAAAACAAACATAATTCCCACCACCTTCTTGAGTGAATACAGATTTTTTTTGTTTATTCTTGTGGTCTATACATGTAAAATTAGGATGCTGGAAGATTTTACATGGAGGTTTTTAAAGGAGTAGAATGACCAGATTTGTCATCTTGAGACCTTTTATTGTACTTGGGGATTTAAAACACATGATTGCGGAAGCCCCAGACAGTATTTTATGGATTATAAAGTTCCCCTTCATTAAAAAAAATAAAAATGGGAAAATGTGTGTAGTTAATGTTTGATCAAAGGTGACGGAAACTCAGTTTTCATGATTTTGTTTCAGAAATTACTGCCCTTGATATGAGCACTCATCAATTTTTATTCTGTAAGCTGAATGGCTTTAAAACTGAATTTTACAAATGTCTTGAAGATGAAGTTCTGCCATGCTTTGATCCACCTCTTTGTTATAATACGTTCTATGAATGCATTTGGATGACCTTGATTTCTTTCATCTCCAGAGAGGGCAGATATATTTCTCCCCCCCTAGACCTGCCAAAACTGTTTTCCTTTCCGACACGTTCTGAATTTGGAATTTTCCACAGCAGAAGTATTATGAACAGGATGTAGTCAGGTGTGGGCAGATTTCAAATGCTGGGGCTCCTCCCCCATTGCCCCAACCCCCAAGACCATAAAACACAACCAGGTGCAAAATTGTGTTGGGGATGATAGAACAAAAGCCCGATGTCAGATGCTGCTGGTATCTATGCACAGCTTCCCTGTGTGGTGAGCCACTGAACTGCAGGCAGAAACTACTCGGTGAAGTACTCTCAGGGCTTGGTCTGGCTCCATCCATCCTGGTCATTGGATCCTCCTGGGAAGGACAGTTGGTTGGCTCCCTGTTCCAGCTAAGCCTTGCTTAAGCAACAAAGTCTTCCTGAGCTCTGGTGTTCCCCTTGTATCATTTGTTGTTCTTCATTCATAGTAATAGAAATAGTAATGCCCTTCAGGATCAAATCAAATGATTGGTCCAGCATTCTTTTCTCACAGTGGCCAACTGGATACCTCTGAGAAGCCAACAAGCATCATTCTCCTGCTTAGGACCTCCAATAGTTGGTATTCAGAGGCACATTACCTTTCACACTGGGGTTAGATTAATTTACAGTCCTCCGGGCTAGTAGCTGTTGATAGCCAATTCATCTTATCTTTTTTTAAAGCCCTCTAACTGTCACTGCAGATGGTGACAGCAGTCATGAAATTAAAAGACGCCTGCTTCTTGGAAGAAAAGCATTGACAAACCTAGACAGCATCTTAAAAAGCAGAGACATTACCTTGCCAACAAAAGTCCGTATAGTTAAAGCTATGGTTTTCCCAGTAGTGATGTATGGAAGTAAGAGCTAGACCATAAAGAAGGCTGATCGCCAAAGAATTGATGCTTTTGAATTATGGTGTTGGAGGAGACTCTTGAGAGTCCCATGGACTGCAAGAAGATCAAACCTATCCAAAGCCCTGAGTGCTCACTGGAAGGACAGATCGTGAAGCTGAGGCTCCAATACTTTGGCCACCTCATGAGAAGAGAGGACTCCCTGGAAAAGACCCTGATGTTGGGAAAGATTGAGGGCACAAGGAGAAGGGGATGACAGAGGATGAGATGGTTGGATAGTGTTCTTGAAGCTACCTGCATGAGTTTGACCAAACTGCAGGAGGCAGTGGAAGACAGGAGTGCCTGGCGTGCTCTGGTCCATGGGGTCACGAAGAGTCGGACATGACTAAACAACTAAACAACAGCAACAAAAACTTGGTGGCCATCTCTACACCTTGTGATATAGTAATGACCACCAACTTGGATGGCTTTAAAAAAGGATGAGATGTGTTCTGGTTCTTCATGGCTAAACTGGGATGTGAACTCTGATCTTCCAGGTCCTAGTCCAGCTCTCTAACACCACAGCAGCTTTAGCCATTCTTGATATTCAGACTAATATCTCTGAATGTGCCAGGCTTTCTTGAATGTAAAATTTGAAAAATAAAATCAGAAAGACCACAGTGACTGGGTTTTTCAAATGTTGAAATGATGTGATGCAATCTTATGGCTGACTCAGTGAACAACTATGTCTGACATAGGATTAAATGGGATTTGACTGCTGCATTGTAAAAGTCAATTTTGCTGAGGTGCAGGATTTATATTTCCTAAGAAACATGTTAATTAAAAGCAGCCGTGTCCAAACAGAAGCCAAGAAGGAAAAAAGACTGAGAGGAACATTTGGTAGGGGTCTAGCTCAGTCCCTGCTCCTGCCAACCTAGCAGTTCAAAAGCACGTCAAAGTGCAAGTAGATAAATAGGTACCTGTGCTGGTCCCATGGGTTACCCGAGAGGCGAGGTCCAAGTCCAGTCTGTGGACAAAGGTGCAACATGGAGGCAGTCCTTAGTAGATGAAGCTGGATGCAGGGCAGGGAGTCGGATGAAGTCAGGAACAGGCATTCAAGCAGGGAGCCGGGGCAAGACAGGAGCTCAGGCAGGAAAGCAGGACAGGGTTCAGGCAGGAACTAGCAACCCACAATGTTGCTTCTGCAACTTGGGACTAGGGCTGGCCGACTTTTATCTGCCCCGAGGCATAGGGTGGCCCCGATCCTCTGGTGACTCGCCTCTCCTTGCCTGGAGGCGAGCACTCCTCCTGTGGGAACTTAGTTCCCCCCGCCTCTCTGCCCTGAGCCTCTGGAGCTCAGGAGAGGCTGGAGGCTTACCGGACCCAAAAGCAACCTCAGCTTTCTCTGACAGGACTGAGAGTGGAGCACCTGCAGGCAATGGGTCCTCCGTCACCTCAGGAGCCAGAGCAGACTCGGCTGATGCCTGCACCTGAGGATCCAGCACAGGTGAGGACCCTTCAGGCTCATGCCCCAGCCCCAGATCAGCTGGTTCTGGAGGCAGGGAATCCTGTGCAGGCTGGGATCCCTCAGGTTCAGCATCCGAGTCCGAATCCCAGGCGGTCACAGACTCTTTGTGATTCCTGCCTTGCAGAGGATTGGACTAGATGACCCTTGGGGTCCCTTTCAACTCTAGAATTCTATGATTCTATGGAATAGCCTTCTGTATTGGTCTGATGCCAGGTTCAGCATCCGAGTGAGGCCATCACAGTACCGCTCTGGTGGGAAGGTATACAGCGTTTCCGTACGCTGCTGTGGTTCGCCAGAAGCGGCTTAGTCCTGCTGGCCACATGACCCGGGAGCTGTATGCTGGCTCCCTCGGCCGATAAAGCGAGATGAGCGCCGCAACCCCAGAGTCGGCCATGACTGGACCTAATGGTCAGGGGTCCCTTTAGCTTTACCTTTAGCCTTCTGCATTCATCTTTACTTATATTTACTCTCAGGAAAGCACTGCATATATTTAATGAATGAGAATATAAAGGTGAATGTAGAATGGGGGAAATTATTGATAAGTATCACACAGTGTTTTTGAAACATCTGAATGGTTATATCAATACTATGCTGGATTTGTCAGGAAATTATAAAAGAGAAGCAGAGCCTGCAACAAAATGTTGCAGTGTGGAGTGCTCCTGTTCAGAGTTCCAGACAGCCATGTGCTTTTCCAGGAAACTCCATTCCATTTCTCCTTTCCTTGAGTTCCCAGTCCTCTTCCTGACAGTCATCCAGCAATCTACCATTGCTAAGCATGCTCAGTTCTCATTGAACCTGGGTAGGATATCTTCCCCTAAATCAGGCTTCCTCAAACTTGGCCCTACAGATGTTTTGGGACTACAATTCCCATCATCCCACTGGTCTTGCTAGCTAAGGATCATGGGAGTTGTAGGCGAAATAACATCTGGAGGGCCGAGTTTGAGGAAGCCTAAACAGTTCCCACCCAACAAACACACATATCGAAAGAATTTGGAGTTTTGAAGTTCTCCAGACTTTGTTCCCCAAGCTTCTGCATTAATGGCTCTGTCTTGGCTACATACGGATTAGCTATTATTATTATTATTATTACCCCAGTCAGTATACATACTGTATTTGAAATTGATTTTATATATTATTTGTTTTAATTACTTTTATATGTGCAATTTGGTTTACATGTGATATGTATGTGTGTGTGTCTATCTATCTATCTATCTATTTATCATCTCTATATTTATCTATCATTACTAGGTGATGCTTCATAGGAAGCAATTCATAAATGGCATTATTATTATTATTATTATTATTATTATTATTATTATTATTGAATGTATGAATCACCATTCTCAAGGCAATTTACAATCCTAAACTAAAAACAACAACAGCTAAAGATGGATTTTAAATGAATACAAATAAACATCCAAGCCAGAGACCTAAAAGCAAAACAAAAAACCCAAGTTTCCACCCAGTTGGAAAAGTTTGTCAGAACAATAACGTCTTCCATGTTTTGTTTTGCTTTGCTTTGCTTTGTTGTTGTTTTTTAAGTACAGAGTGTGGGAGCCTGTTGTTTGATATTAATCTATATGTTATATTGAATACAGAGATGGGTGGAGCTACTCTTTTCAGCTTAGGAAAAAGTTCCCCTGCAGATCTGGATTTCCCATCTAAATGCCTTGCTACATCTCTGCTACTCGTTCCCGGAAGCTGACTCAAACCCATGTCTGAAAGCTGCTCATTTTGTACAGAACTATAAGCTGTCCTCTGTTCAGGGCACATGAGGCCAAAGACCAACTTGCCGCCAGCAGTCGGGCAGACCAGAAGGCTGACCACCAGAGAGATAAGAAATGAGTTGTTTTGAATCAAACTATCAGTCCATCCACCCCTGCACATTCTGACACTGAACAGAATGTAGCTCAGCGGCAGAGCACATGTTTTGCATGCCAGAAAACAGCAAGTTCAGTCTGTGCCCTCTCCAAATGAAAAACAAAACGAAATGAAACAATAAAATCTTGGGTGGCTGGCAAGACTTTGGGGCCAAGATCCTGGAGAGCTGCTGCCTATCAGAACAGGCAGGGCTGGGCTGGATTATTCAGCTTCCTCCAACTAAACATTGGGAATAACTTTACAACAGCAAGAGTTGTTTGACCCTGGAACTAACTACCTTGGCCATGGTCTCTCCATCACTGGAGGTTTTTAAACAAAAGCTGGATGGTCATCTGCCAGGGACTCCAGCTTCGATTCCTGCATTGCATGAGGTTGGACTAGATGACACCTGGAATTCCTTCCAACTCTACACTTCTATTATTCTTTGATTCTATGTGAAAGAAATTGGTTCAGATCCCTTTTTAATTTGAATGTACTGGATTCCTACTGCCCAAAGCAGTATGTGAATGTAAGCACATCCTTTAGAATTCACACTCCTCAAATTCACATTGACATTTTGCAATGTAGTTCTTCAACCCCAGCACCCCTAAAAATGCATCACAAAAATACATACATTAAGGAGAGATCTATATAAAAATGCATAATTTGGTGAAAGCAACATTTAAAAATGTATCAGTTTAGGAGAAATTGCTTGCAATGGGCAAAATTGCATGCAAAATATAGTTGTACCTCGGTTTACAAACTTAATCTGTTCCAGAAGTCCGTTCTTAAACTGAAACCGTTCTTAAACCGAGGCACACTTTCCCTAATGAGGCCTCCCACCACCGGTGCCCTTCCACCATTCAGATTACATTTTTAGAGTGAGGTAAAGTTTGCAAACCAGGACACTACTTCCAGTTTTGTGGCGTTCGTAAACTGAATAGTTCGTAAACAGGGCTGTTCTTAAACCGAGGTACCACTGTATGTATATTGGGTGCAATGAGCGTTAAAATGCTAACCAATTTTCTGTTGGATTTTGCTTTTTGATTGCAAATGGATATAGAAATGTGGGGAGCTGAAGAATTGGGACAGGGGGGAAATGAGAAATAAAAAATTGACAGATTTTTCCATCCCTGAGTTAAAATGCAAAGGAGACTCTGCAAGCCACACTCTCTCTCTCTCTCTCTCTCTCACACACACACACACACACACACACATCGTATTTTTCGCTCCATAAGACACACTTTTTTCCTCCTAAAAAGTAAGAGGAAATGTCTGTGCATCTTATGGAGCGAATGCATGGTCCCTGGAGCCAAATTGCCCTGGGGCAAAAAGCAGATCGTGCTTTTATTTTTTTAGAAAGAGGGAAGGGGGTATTGAAACAAAGCCACTTAGCAACTGATCAGCAAGCGATCCGGAGGGGAGATAAGGGACTCTAGCGATAAAGGAGGCTGCCTGTAAAGACAGCGAACTTGCAAGGAGAGGAGAGAGGAAGATTAAAGCAATGAGGAGAGAAATTAGAAGAAAAGGAGGAACAAAAAACTGCTCCAGCTAAAGAAAAGACACTAAGGCAAGCAAGAGGGAAGGGGGTGTTGAAACAAAGCCGCTGAGCAGCTGATTGGCAAGGGATCGGGAGGGAGATAAGGGACTCTAGAGATAAAGGAGGCTGCCTGGGAGGGGGGAGGTAAAAGCACATGGATCCTCAGAATTTTTGCATTGGGACACCCCAAATTCACCATCAGATCACGAAGCATGTCCATGGCTACAGCCTTCACCAAAAAACAACAACGCATCCACTGTTTCACGAGGCTGCAATGGTGCAAAAGCGTGGTTACAATGCACGGATCCACATGGATCCTCAGGATTTTAGCACTGGGTAACTCCAAATTCCGCATGAGAAAACATAGCATGTCCATGGCTACAGCCTGCACCAAACAAATCACACATCCATTGTTTCGTGGGGCCGCAATGGTGCAAAAACGTGGTTACAAAGCACAGATCCACATGGATTCTCAGGATTTTTCCATTGGGCTACCCCAAACTCACCGTCAAATCACATATCATGTCTGTGGCCACAGCATGAACCACAAAAATCATACATCCACTGTTTTGTTCAGAAAAAACTAGCTACGTCTTATGGTCAGGTGCATCTTATGGAGCGAAATAGTACCTCTGGTTAAGAACTTTGCTTCAGGATGAGAACAGAAATCGTGCTCCGGCGGCACAGCGGCAGCGGGAGGCCCCATTAGCTAAAGTGGTGCTTCAGGTTAAGAACAGTTTCAGGTTAAGAACGGACCTCCGGAACGAATTAAGTACTTAACCTGAGGTACCGCTGAAAATAGCTCTAAGCTGTGCACAGAACACTGAAGCAAGAACAGACTACTAAAACAAAATATTAGAAAAATACACTGTCACATATTAAAATGTGACACACACACACACATTTTCTTTCTGACAGACCCTCTCAGCCTCCGAGTTTTCACTCAGGGTCTATCAGACCTCATACAAAGTCTCATAATGAAAAGAGTTACTGGAAATAATGGGTATCACTCTAGTCTCTCACTCTAGACTGGCTCTTTATGTGCAGGACCAAGGTGTATGGTACTTCCTCAGGCTGCCCACAACTTTGTCTTATTCAGTTGCACTTTCCACACCCAGTTCCAGGTACAGCAGGTTAGCAGATTTCCCAGAGGTCCAAAGGATGTGGAAAGGGCTCCCCCTCCACTCACAGCTCTTTGTTCACCCTTTGTCCTCTCCCTACATCTTCTTCGATGCTGACTGCTGCTATGACACAGGCATGCATCACAGCCAAGATGGTCTCCTGAAGTTTGACCTCACTTGGTATATAATATCTGAGCCAGAGGAACACTTGCAATCCAAGTCTTCTGAGTGTCATAACTCATCAAGCAATAAAGCAAAGTCAAAAGAATCAGAGCGACAATCGACAAAGCTCTGTGCATCATTAATGAATGATGAGGGCAAGAAGACAGAAGATAACTTTCCATGCATATAATAATGATGGCTTTGCTTGTGATTCTCTGTGTCTCTTCATGTTTAATAAGACGTATTGGAATTAAAAATTTAAAACCTAAGGCCATGCATTCCATAAAAGATGAGGGGGCAAGTTATTCTCTCACCAAAGTTAAGATGTCACCATTACACATTGGATTAAAATAAGGACCTGTATGGAGCACAGAGCACTGCAGACTGGTGCCCGTTGCAACTGGTAGGGTGGTAGGCAGGGAGCCCAACAGTAGGTGGCACCAGAGACAGGGAGAGCCAACTAATTCTGGTTTTGCACCCATCCTCCTCTCTGCTGAGTTCTCTAAGGAACAGCACTGGGACTAAGGAGGAGAAACCTGACAGGCAGTACCACCCCATTGGCTGGTTGTAAGTAAGAAGACAGGCAGGCAGGTGGGGGCTGACTGAGGGTGGACTGAGGTCAGAGAACCAGGCTCCACTAGCTGTTCAAGAAGTACAATGGGATCTGCAATAGGTAGGGTGGGAGTTGCAGGTTTCTCAGACCTGATCACCGAAGGACACACTTTTCTCAATTAAAAATGGAAATGTGATTCCACTCTAGATCTGCTTACTTTTTTATAATAGTTTAGAAGGCATGGATTTCCTATCTCCTGGGTTTGAAGAAGTCCCCCATTTGAATTGCAGGGTTGTCTGTTCCAAATCCAGTTTAACAGTAAGGAACAATCAGAAAGGGACGCGGGTGGCACTGTGGGTTAAACCACAGAGCCTAAGACTTGCTGATCAGAAGGTCGGCGGTTCGAATCCCCGTGACGGGGTGAGCTCCTGTTGCTCGGTCCCTGCTCCTGCCAACCTAGCTGTTTGAAAGCACGTTAAAGTGCAAGTAGATAAATAAGGACCGCTCCGGTGGGAAGGTAAACAGTGTTTCTGTGTGCTGCTCTGGTTCGCCAGAAGCGGCTTAGTCATGCTGGCCACATGCCCCGGAACCTGTACGCCGGCTCCCTCGGCCAATAAAGCGAGATGAGCACCGCAACCCCAGAGTCGGCCATGACTGGACCTAATGGTCAGGGGTCCCTTTACCTTTAACCATCAGAAGGAAATGTGTGGGAAGGTGCACAGCTCATGCTGGTCACAGTCCTCCCCACTATGGCAAGCAGCACAGCATGTCTATTTAAGTTCAAGTAACAGTTTCTCGTGCATGCATGCAAATGCTATGCAAATCTATGTCCTTTTTTGGTGGCTCCTTTTCTCCTTTTGTGGCTGCACTAATTGCTGTTGTCACAGGGTGGTCAGGGAATTCTGTTTGGTGGCATCCCACTACAACAGTGACTTGTACATCAGTTGTGGTCAGGGAGCAAAAGAAGGGGGCTGTTGCAACTCACATTGGACCAGATGCCCTAACTCTCCTCCTCTGTGAAGAATATTTGCAGCCCTTGAGACTTTTTAGTTTAGAGAAGCTCTGTCTGGTTGAGTCACTGCAGCATACCAGAATGAAACAGGGAGAGGCCCAGTGGCAGTGAGGTCAGCATGGTGCAAACACATTGGCAGAAGTGTAGGATTGGATCTGTCCATTTGTTTGCACCATGCCAACCTCACCTCTGCCATGCCCTTCCATCGCCTACAAATGCCCGCTGGAAAAGGTGCTTAACCAGCTGCCTAAGACTACAAATAAATGAGGCTTGATATGCGCCAGTGGTGCGGGGGATAAGTTTGGTTATATGTTTTCTTTTTTCTTTATATTTGTTTCCTTATCTTGAAGATCAGTAAACAGAATTGAACTGCCAGATCATTTTGGTAAGGCCCTCTAGGAAATGCAGCCTCCCTGCGAGATGGACTCTGTGCTCCCCAATCTAACCTGGATGCAGTTTAATTCAGTTAAATAAACATGGAGTTTAATCCAGCCTCAATGGAAAAGAAAAAAGAAAAAACTTTGCAGCTGGCTGAGGTGAATCTCATGATTTTACCTTAATATCTTAGCTATGCCAGGGGACTCCTGGAAAAACCCTTTGGTGTTGTTCTTGGCACTGACCAGTGTGACTCACCCCAAAGCTATGGAGCATCTGCTCATTTCATAAGCACTTTTGCGTCTGCCTTTTATATACACAGCTGGGGACAATTTCTCCTTTTCCATTTAGCACTGCGTCTTTTCATCACAAGCTATTAGCCTTGCTGTTTTGATTGCTTCGGGGACAAGGACATGCAATTCTTTTAATACTTATACTTCCAGCACCATCACAACTGAAAGCTTTCATCAGATGCCCCCAAACAGCAGAAATGTCCCTTTCATCAAATGCTCCAAAGTTGCATTGGAGTAATACCGTGATTAAGGCCAATTAAAATGCGAGAAAATAGCAAGCAAGCCATCCTGGGGTCTCAAAAACTCTTCCATGGGCTGAATGTTTAGCAAAAGCAAAATAAGAAAAGTGGTGGCAGGGGAAAGAGAGACAGGAAGGGCCACTCCAGACATCCTTCTTATTGAGCATTTATGATTATTTGTGCTCACAGTGCTGTTGGGGCAGTCCTATGTGAGCCCGCTTTCAAAACTATTTGCATCTGCAATAGTTTCAGAGCAGGCACACTCCATCCTTCCCAATCGGTGCATGTCCCAGAACTTTCTTCTGAAATACTGTAACTTCTGAGACCACAGATGTTCTGGTTCACTTTCGTTCTGCTTCTGTTGTGCTCTAGCTCCTGGGGCAGCAATAATGTGGCAGAACTGGAGAAGCATTGCAGAACGAAGTAAAGCAGAATATATTCAGCACTCAGTCACTATTATTGTGTTGCAGACACAGAAGACAAACTCCAGCCAGGCAAAAACACACAAAGATGGGGCAAAGCAGGGGTGGGGAAGGGTGTGACTGAGGAGGAGGTGTGTCGTAGGAGAGCAATTAAAGACAGTTCCATATGTACAGTTAAAGACAGTTCCAGTGCAGATGTAGACTGGGATTAAGATCTCTTTTTAAAGTGTTGAAAGAGGAAAAGTATTTCTTTGTACTGAAAAGGCCATAGAAATGGTGTTCTTCTAATATTTAATAGGAGAGAATTACAATGGTAGGTGCAACCACACGAAAGGCCTGATTCATATAACGTACAGTGGTACCTCAGGTTACAGATGTTTCAGGTTACAGACGCTTCAGGTTACAGACTCCGCTAACCCAGAAATAGTACCTTGGGTTAAGAACTTTGCTTCAGGATGAGAACAGAAATCGCGTGGTGGCGGCGTGGCAACAGCGGGAGGCCCCATTAGCTGAAGTGGTACCTCAGGTTAAGAACAGTTTCAGGTTAATAACAGACCTCCAGAACGAATTAAGTTCTTAACCTGAGGTACCACTGTACTGATTGGGCATCCTGATAAGGTAGTATCTTATTACAGTGCAGTGATTGATTGGGTATATAAGGAATATACCCAAATGTATTACTAATAAGTAATATATATGATTGTGTGAATGTCCACTGACTCTCAATATTCCAGTGCTAAACCACTGTGTGCCAATTTCTCTTCGACTAGATTCTCCCCCTCCCCACAGCCAAAACAAGGAAATGATTTATTATAGATACAGTGGTACCTCAGGTTACAGACGCTTCAGGTTACAGATGCTTCAGTTTACAGACTCCGCTAACCCAGAAATAGCACCTCGGATTAAGAACTTTGCTTCAGGATGAGAACAGAAATTGTGCGGTGGCGGCGTGGCAGCAGCGGGAGGCCCCATTAGCTAAAGTGGTACCTCAGGTTAAGAACAGTTTCAGGTTAAGAACAGACCTCCAGAACGAATTAAGTACTTAACCCTAGGTACCACTGAATGTCAATTCTCCCATTTCCCTGCAAAACAGTTGCAAAATAATAATTCATTTTACTTCTTAATTTTATTCTTTAGTTTCAAAAAATACCTATAACATCCCCACATACACCCACACCCAGGTATGTTCTATGCATGTACAAGGCAACTAATGCAATCAAACATGAAGTAAGTTTGCCAATACTTTAGAATTGGTTACATCAGTTAGGTCTGTTTCTACTCTCCATCTTAACAGATGGTCCCAGAGTGAACCATGGGGAGCTGGTAGTGAGAGAACAACATTGCCCATTCCAGTGTATCGAATAGACATGGACCATGTATTGGTCTTGGTGTTCCTAATTAGATTCTTCAACTACTGGAGGACTCCTGAAAGATAAAGGTAGAGCGGGAGATGACAGAGGTCCTTTTGGTCATATTTGCACCTTGTGACTCCAAGACAATAGGGGAACTGTTTGCCAGATGAAAAGCAGATTCATTCCTCCCCACTGGCTCTGATGAAGAGTAATTTGCATGCTGTCTGTAACACCACTGGTCAGAGGGAATTGGTTTCCCATCTAAGGCAGAACACTCTTAAATCCTTTGCCATTTCCACTGCTATCCATTTGATTTTAATTAAAGCACTGCCATGAATTATAAAAGAGCAGATCTTCAAAGCCATTAATTACAGCCCCCTTGGTGTCTTTGTGCTAACATTATAATGACAAGTGGGGTGGGGGAAAACACACAGTCTATCAACATGCAGTGGGGGAGATGGCAGCTAGAACTACCCAAGCAGAACTATTATTCTGACATCCTTGGCATTGGGCTTTCTGATTGGGAAAGGAGGCACATCTCCTGCGAATATGGGCAGACCTGCAAGGGGGATTCGTTCAGTCTGGGAATGGCATCTGCCTGTATGGAGCACCTCTTTGGAAATGGGTCAATCCATGACAGGGATGGGCTCACCTGACTATTGGGGCTTCCCTCAGTTTTTCATTTTTCCACCAGTCTTCAGTTCTCCATATTTCCATATCAATTTGCAATTTTTTTAAGTCCTCATGAAAATTCACCAGCATTTTATTGGGGATTTCTCCCTACGTATAGCTTTTTTTTAACAAAACAATTTCCCCTAAAAAAAAATACATTTTAATAAGTTGTATTCATCAACATATGCATTTCACCCTAATATATACTTTCTTGGGAGGGCGGCAGCTGGAAAACTATGTTGCAAAATTCAGAGAAGCACGAATTTTGTGTTTTTCCATCCTATTAAACTGACAAGAACAGATACTACATTTGATCTTAGCCAAAAGGCCGAGAAGTGATGTGTTTTCCATTCTAATATTGATTTGGTAGCTGCAAATTGTTGCTGTTGTTGTTACCCACTCTTCCTATCAAAGGAGCCCAAGGCAACAAACAACAAATAATTAAAACATATTTTTTTAAAAATAATTTTTAATTGGGAAAGATATTGACTTAAAAGGCTTGTCTTCAGAAGGTACTAAACAGACAACAGTGATAGTGCCTGTCTAATATTCAATAGAAGGCATTCCAAAGGTGCCACAGTGCTACAGCCCTAATTCCTACACTGTGTGGAACAGACCTCCTGATAAGATGCAAGGGGCCCTCAGCGGCAGAGCACAGTGATGGAGCATCATCATATATTTATTTATACTCTACCTTTTCCTCTGACAGGGACACAAAGCAGCTTACAGATAAAAATGAGAACAGCTTAAATATACAAACAGGATGTATTGGGGTGAGACAATCCTTCAGCTATTGGGCAAGTATTCAGATGAATTAGGTAGGTCCTCCGTTAATTGTGAACTGAATCAAATTCCCTCCCCACTTCCATAATCCATATGCACCTTTGCAAAATGAATCTGTGGAAGCAGGAAAGTCAAATAAGACCACATCTGGAGTTTCATTGCTGGGAGTTGCAAGTGGGGAGAGCACAAGAGTGCTCAGCAGTGCCGGATTTATATTTAGGCTAAGTAGGCTGAAGCCTAGGGCCTCTAAATCTAGGGGGCTTTGCCAGCCTGCCCGCTTCCCAGCAGGCAACCTCCTCTCTCCCAAAATTGCAAACCCAAGACTTCATGCAAGGGCAGGGCAATTTAGGCTAGACAGTGGGGCCCAATTGGAAGAAGTGGGGCCCAACTTTAGTGTTTTTTTGTTGTTGTTTTGTAGGGCCCCAGTTCACAGCCAAAGTCTACAAAATCTTAGAGATATAAATAAAATCCATCTAGATTGCTCTGGTGCGGGGGGGCCCCTTAGGAGCGGCACGTGGGGCCTAATTTGGCCAAATTGCTCCAATTGCATTAAGGCCAGCCCTGATCAGACTGGACAAGCCCTGCACCTTTTATGTCCCTGGTGTCACTGTTCAGAGTACAGACTCAAGGACCTGTTGTGGAAATAAAGCGGGGGCACTTATTGGAAATCATTTCAGTCACCTCTCCCCCCCCAAAAAAAACCCCGGGACGATGAACCCAGCCACCTTTTATTCACCATCGCATAAGCACTACACTACAGCATGGCCATAAACCTGTACATTCAACCACTGAAATAAACACCCAATACGTAGCAATGGAGATTTATGTTACTGCATTATGAATGAACACTGTTTTATTAACGGACTCTGTATTTTTGGAATTACCTAAGAGCCACCAATAGGGAGCTCTAGAATCCGACAACTAACCAATCGGGTACTACCAAACAGTGACTCCTATTGCTGAAAGCAGGTAACCAACAGGAAACGCTTCAGCTCAGCCTTTGCACTGTTTACTGAGCACCCCCTGCTGTGCAGATAATGGAGAAAGCTATAACAATGCTTTTGCAGTTAATCAAAACTATCCAGTAATATCAAGTTATAGGAAAACTGGTGTTATTCTAGTTGGTTAATTGGTTCGGCAACTTCCATGCGCATGACGTGTGATGCTAATTATTTCCCCCAAGAGTTAAATGATAACTAATCAAAGGCAGCTGCAGTTGCAAATGGCAACAAAATATCAGTGAAAGGAAGAGAAGCAAATTTCCTCAAGTGTGTTGCAGGTAGAAATACTGTTTGTAATGAAGTGAGAGCAGTAGTTTACTTGCTTGAATTAACAAATAATAAAGTTTTGAGAATTTAAATTCTAGATTAAAACTGATTACTTAATTCAGAAGGAGATTGTAACAAAAACACTGGAGCCTAATTTGAATAGTAGAGTGCCTGGTATCTGGTGGGCAGACCAAAGCACTCGTTAGGAGAGCTATGAGATTCAGGTGAGGGTCAGGTGAGCGTCAAATGCCTTGTCAATCCCAGCAGATATATAAGAGGCCTGCGGCGAAGGCAACAATGGGAGTGATTCCCTATATGGGTGAGTGCATGACTTAGAGCTAGGTTTGTGGCCGAGGCAGTTAAAGCATCCCTCCACTTATGCAGAGGTTAAGGCCCAGGCCTCATTTTAAGAATAACACTACAAGTTCATTTTCCTAAGAAATA
The DNA here is from genome assembly GCF_965153285.1 of Podarcis tiliguerta. Taxonomy (NCBI): domain Eukaryota; kingdom Metazoa; phylum Chordata; class Lepidosauria; order Squamata; family Lacertidae; genus Podarcis; species Podarcis tiliguerta. Next base: position 35,247,817 of record NC_139541.1, on the reverse strand, counting down.
ATGCTTATTCCACAAAATGTCCTTTAGAAGAGAAATTGTGAATTACAGAATTTTAAATCCCCATCATCATCCTTGGCTTCACTCAATTTTGTTTATAACATTCTTCCATTTTCTTCTAGTTGTGAGGGGGAGGGGAGGGGCCCAAGTGGAGTAGCCTAAGGCCTCTCTTCATCTAAATCTGGCCCTGGTGCTCAGGTTCTGTTTTTAGGCCATAGGTATCTGGCTGGCCCTGTGAGAATAGCATCCCTGGTCACCCAATGGTCAATCTAACCCAGCTGCCACTAGATCTACAGGTCTTAGGGATAGATCAGTGCCAGACAGCTGCTGCACAAGATCCTTTAACTGGCACTTAGCATCTAGGACCAGCATAAGAACATAATAATTCCATCTAGTCCAGAATTCTCTTCTCCCAGTGATTACCAGATGCCTGTGAGAAGCCCAAAAGGAGGCTATGGGCACAACAGCATCTTCCACTTATGATCCCCTGCATCTGGCATTCAGAGACATGTTGTCTCCAGTACTGGAAGTAATATACAGCCATCATGACAAGCAGCCATTGAGAGTCTTGACCTCTGTGAATTTCAGAACCCCAATCATGGCAAGCCACCCCTCCCTGGTCTTAAGTTCTGCTCTAAGGCATTCAGAAATTTAAGGACATCCTGAACACACTTATCCTACTCCCTGTGGATCGTTGGTATCCTTCGTCCAGCTCCGACTCAAGGAAGGGAGCAACGTCCATATCCTTGGAATGACTCTCCTTCAATTGGAAGCCACAACTCAAGGGACATTTTACCAGTGTGGCTGAGCCCAGCCGGTCTCGTTATCCAGTCTCAGAAATGCTGCTTAAGCCCCCCTCTGTATTCATCTCCCAAACAAGCATATGATTCCTTCAGCAATGCATCTCAGCTGAAACTTTACCCAAGTATGTAGTAAACTGGTCCGTCAACTCTTGTCTCTTTTTCTTTACACTGTTCAAAGAGAGATCTGTCTGTTGCTACCTTAAAATCTTAGCAAAACACACATCTGGAACTGCCCCTTCTCTTCTCTCCCCCCCCCCTTCATGTTTCCACTGGTTTTTCAGACTTCCTCTTGCGGTGATTTGGAGACTGCGCATCTGGATTTCTTAAACATACAAAGGAATTGCTGGAGCAAGCAAAAGCAGAGAGAGCCCTGAGGAAAGTTAAGATGCGTTGATAAGCAGCTGATGGGACCTTGCAACTCAAGACACTGACAGTGCCAAGCTCTTTACGAAGACAGGGCTTCAGGGAAATAATACGAATCGAAGCAAAATGAAGATGCACATCTCCTTCAGCTTTGCTGGTTGCATGCTTAAAATCCTGTTGATCCACATCTCCATTTTTCTCCCAGCCTCAGCCCCACCACCACCAACTTTGAGGCTTTCAGAAGACGTACCAGGCAGAGAACTGATCCCATCACCCATCATAAAGTTTCCAGGGGACATTTCTCCAAAAACTGACAAAGAACTGGCGTTGGTAAGTATGTGTTTGTTTGTTTGTCCCCCCTCCCCCACTTATTTCCCTTTGAATAATATTTTTCAGTGTCTGTCTTGCTAATTCTCTGATTCTCTGTAACCCAATAGCTGCTGGTTTCCATCTCTGAGGTTCCTGGGTGGGGAATAGGAGCTGGCAAATTTATCAGCTTTCAAAATGTTGAAGCAAGCTCTGTTTCCCGTCATAAAACTTTTAAAGTCAGACCAGAAGTCTGTATTTTTGAATGGCTGCCCTCTGCCTCTGCAAACAAAGTTCATCAAATTGCTGAAGATTTAACAGGGGAAGGGGGGTGGCGGAATTGTATAGAAAGTAAACAGAGGGTTTTTTAAAAAAAAAAATGTTTATGAAGCATAGCTTAAGTATAGCCTGAAAGACAATTACTGTACACAGGTGGCTTTGTTTTTTAGCAGATATAATGACTAGTCTCGACCAAGTTCTGCTTGAAGCAGTAACTGCCCCTTGAAGCTATTCTCAAACTATGTTCTACCACCAGTTCTGAAGCTGCACTGAAAAAGTTAGGGAGGATGTCTGCTCTTAGACATTATAGTTAGTTACAGATTTATTTTGTCTGTGTTTATTTGATCTGTCATAAAAAGCGATCTTACAGAAATGAAGATTTTAGGGAAAAGGGAACCATAACATGTGCATTGCAATCTGATGCATTTAACTGAATTGTGCTCCATGGGGCTTACTCACAAGTAGATATAGTATCACAGCCTAACAGGGTAACCCTATGGATGTTTACATGGAAGGAATCCCATTGATCTCAGTGGGGCTTACACACTAGTACTAAATATATCTTAGGCTGCAAGTCAGAGTGGTGCAGTGGTTAGAATGTTGAAATAGGATCTGGGAAACCAGGGTTCAAATCCACACTTGATCATGAAGCTCACTGGGGCAGTTGCTGCCTCTCAGCCTAACCTATCTCATAGGGTTGTTGTTGGGAGAAAGAACCATGTATGACACCTGGAGCTCCTTGGAGAAAAGATGGAATAGAAATGCAATCAACCCATCTTTACAAGGGTGTAAGCCCCATTGAGCATAATGGGACTTCCTCCTGAGACAGCATGCAAAGGTTTGTGCAGTTAGGGCAGGAATAGCCAATGTGGTACCATCCAGATGTTGCTGATCTCCCACCTCATCTTTCACTATTGACCATGCTGGCTAAGGCTGATGGGTATTGGGCCCCATCTGTACCATACATTTAAATAACTATCCTACCACTTTAAAGAGTCAAATATTTTCAGGTTCTAGACTGGCCCCACCCAGCCAGGCTGGTAACTGAGCTGTGCTAAGGAAAGGTCAGCATAAGGGCTTCCTGTTCAGCCTGGGACCCTGTCCGAGCAACAGGCTGTCTTCACCCTGGTGTGTTTCTGTGAATCCTTTGGCTCTGATTTCCTGGCTCTTCTTCAGACTCCTCAAAATGCTGGGTCGATTTGGGCTGCCTGAGCCCAAGCCCAGACACCATCACCACACAAATTGGCTTGAGTTGGTTTGGGATTCAGGCATTGGCTAAATCTGGTGCACAGCCTTACCACATTCCCTTGTGGGCGGCCTTCCAGGAGCCACATGCCAGGGTCAAGGAAGATCAGGGGCAAAAGTGAGTAGTGCAATCAATGTGACTCTTACCTTCACACAGCTAGGTACATTCTAGCCATGCAAAAGTCAGTGTTTGCTACACCCACCCACATCACCTCTCCATCCAGGCATGATCATGCAATTCAAGCCAGGCTAAAGCACTGGAGGAGACTAAAGAGCACTGCTGTTGAGGGGTGTGGCTTTGGGCATGGCTGTCCCATCCTTGAGGAAGACGCCCCAGGACATAGAATCTGCAGGCACCCACCCCTTGCCACTTCCAGGGCCCCACAAAATTGTGTGGAAGCCTCTGGGAGATCTTGTGTGGCTCTCTTGTGATCTTCCTGGAACCTGCAACCTCACAACCCTGGTAAGTGAGGCTTTGGCAGAGATGGCAAGCAGGGGTGAGAAGTGTGTGCACAGGGCAGCACCTTCCCATTTCTCCTCAGGATGTGAAATGGGAGGTGCTACCACTGGCTTTGGGAGAGGATACAGCTTAAGGAGAGCCCTGGAGTTGGTAGCCAACACTGTCTCCTGTGAAAGTGAGTTCCATAGTTTAATCATGCACTGCGTGAAGAAATGCTTTCTTTGGGTAAGGAAGTACTGTTGTGTTGAGCTATGGGCCCATCCAGACTGGGGGTGATTGTTTTTCACAGATGTATTCTACAATATGTCATTGACACAATAAAAGTGCATCAGTGGGGGATTTATACTAGGTGGCCCACACACATCATTTTGCTTTATTTGTTGTTCTGCAGTTCTTCCCCATTGTTGCCATCCGGCGGGACACACTTGCATGCTAGTGCAACTAAATTGGGATGAAACCACAACAACCCTAGTAACAGGATTTCAGTAGGAAGTTATAGGGTCAGGGAGAGAGGGGGTTTATTGGTTTGTTTTCTACTTGTTCTTATTTGTATTATATATCTTCTGGGGGGGGGTTCTTGTATTTTTATGTTGTGAATCCCCCTAAGATTCACTGATAAAGGGTGGTATACAAATTTAATTATTATTATTAATAATAATAATATAGGATATGCAGTGATCATAAGTGAAGCAGCATGTCCATGCCAAAACTTTTGCAGACACAAATGATATTGAGAGCAGGACCATGTATAATTACCCCATAAGCACCAATCATCATGGTGATGACCAAAGTGTATCTGGATGAACCCTACATAACTCAACGTTGGCTGGAGTTGCTGGGAGTTGCAGTTGAAAACATTTGTGAGGCAATTTGCAAGGCATCCAGGTGGAGACGTCTGGTGGAAAGCACAAAACCAGAGCTGAGTGTTTGGGAGGTGGCTTTGGTAGTGCAACACAACAGAGGTTTTTTTTGGACAAGTCTGGAATGCGAATCCCATAGCAAGTAGCTGTCTATTTGTTTAAGGAAGGGAGCATCTGGAGGGGACCACATCGATTGCTTCTGGCTTATGTTATAAAGCCAAGAAAAACATTACTGGGAGGTGGGCAGGGAGTAACACTGTTATTCTGGCAACTGTTTGAAAAACAGAAGAATCCAGCCAGGCAAGCTTCCCCCCTCCTTCCCCATGTGAATTGGCATGGCAACTCTAATCCCACCCACACTGTGATTAGCAGACTGTTGCCCTGATATTATCAGTGACTCGAATAAGGTGCAGAAAAGGGCAGACAAAATGCCCAGAGGTATGGGATACCTTCTGTACAGTGGTACCTCGGGTTAAGAACTTAATTCGTTCTGGAGGTCCGTTCTTAACCTGAAACTGTTCTTAACCTGAAGCACCACGTTAGCTAATGAGGCCTCCTGCTGCTGCTGCACCACTGCTACGCAATTTCTGTTCTGATCCTGAAGCAAAGTTCTTAACCCGAGGTACTATTTCTGCTGTCAGTTTTTGAAATCTGCATGAGCATCACCAAGCATGAGCAATAATTCTGACCCCTATTTCCCCCTCATGCTAATGGGATTGCAGACTAGGCCCAGCCCTGTTTAGACTCCCAGGCCCTGTTAACTACTCCCCTCCCCACCACACTTTTCACCTACCATCACCTGTACTTGGACCTTGAATGTTAGTTACATTCATTTAAATGCTTTGCGAGTGACAAGTACAACTGAAAGTGTATAGTCCATTGGGTCCAAAACCCTTGCAAACATGTCCATTGTTGCTTTAGAAATATTTACCAGCTCACCTATTCACACATTTTCATTGTGTGTGCGTGCGCGCGCGCACGTGTGCACGCTTAACAGCTTAACAATTCCCATCTACAAAAGGTGCCCTCTCTGGTCACCTTGAAATAATTCCTTCTCACCACTGGTGAGTCATCAGACAAGTTTCCAAACTTCATCAAAAGCCTGTTGTGACTGATTGTGCTGTTTTCTTTTCTTTTTGGTTGAAGCAATACCTCAACAAGTATTATGGGTGCCCGAAAGACAACTGCAACCTCATGGTGCTGAAAGATACCTTGAAGAAAATGCAGAAATTCTTTGGGCTCCCTGAAACTGGAGAACTAGACCAAAACACCATAGATACAATGAAGAAACCCCGTTGTGGCAATCCGGATGTGGCCAATTATAATTTCTTCCCGAGAAAACCAAAATGGGAGAAAAATCTCGTCACATACAGGTATGCATACATACTATCAGGCAAAACATTCCATGTTAGGGTGCAATCTTAACCTTGCTTATCTGGGAGCAAGTCCCATTGAGTAGACAGGCATACCTTGGTTGTCCCAAGAAGGAAGCCTTTTTATAACTTCTAGCAGTTTAGCAAGGCCTTCTTACCAGGTAACTTTGGAGGGGAGAAGGAGATCTATCTATCAGATTCACTGGTCCTAAGCTTACAAGTCCACATGAATGTCTTAAAGCTAGCTTGGTTAGCAAACCAGCAGCCAGTATGCTTGTAATAGTATTATATTGATTTGTTCTTGTTCTTATTATGTATTTTCTGTTCTCATTTTGTATTTTTATGTTGTGAACTGCCCTGTGATCTTCAGATGAAGGGCAGTATACAAATTTTGATGATGATGAGAGACAGAGAGAGATCAAAAAATGGAAGTAGATTTGTAAGAGTAGTTTCAAAACATCTCCTTCCCTTTGCTTCAAATGTATAGGAGGAAAAGCAAAGCATGAATGGGGTACCTCTGAGACTCCAGTATTGTACAGGACAAAGCAAGCCTGGGGTGCAATGTAGCTTTCCCAGAATTGAAATCTCAACATTAAGAGATGTCCTACTCTTTACACAGCTGGAGCAATCCGAACCCTCAATATTCATCATTAAAAAGAGGGGGAGCATCTTTGGCCATTATTCCAGAACACCAAGAGTTCTTCTGGGAGAATAATGGCTATCCTTTTCTTTCAAATGCTGCTGTTCCATACAACTCCACAGAACAAAACACCACAGGCTCCACTTTGTCTGCCGCTCTCTCCTTCTGCTTCTTAAAAAATAAAATAAAACAAATTTTTTTTAATCTGGCATTTTGAGCTGGAGATATTAACCCCACGTCCATGTTATGCCTGCAGAAAGAAAGCCGAACCAAAATTACCCTGTGATCTGGACAGCAAATAGTTTAACAAGCACTTCATCGTCCATTAAAGTCTGGAGGGATAAGTCTTAGGCGGAGGAAGTACAGCAGGGCTCTTTTAATGATTTCCATATCTATTGAAGTCCTGTGGCTCAGCTTTTTAGTGTGTACATCTTTTTCCAGTGCCTCGAACAGACAGTGTTGCTGGCCAGAAATTAATAATGGCACACAAGCAAGGTTGTGTGTGTGTGAGAGAGAGAGGGAGGGGGCTGCAATTCTGTTCACACTTATTTGGGAATAAGCCCCATTGAACACTGTGGAACTCACTTAAAAAAAAACCCCAAAGGATCAGGCTGTACATTTCGTAGGAACTTTGGCTTAAAGCAAGGATGGGGAACATCTGTGGTCCTCTAGATGTTGTTTGGCTACAGCTCCTGTCATCTCTGAATTTGGGCTTGCTGGGAGTTGGAGTCAAATAACATATGGATGTTCTCTATCCCTGGTTTGAAAGGTTGCTTTATGCTTTCTTTCAGGAGCATTCCAGGGACATTGATCCAAGCTTTGGGTCTTTCCTATTAAGCCCCAGATCCCCTGAGCTTCTTTTCCTTTAAACACTCTAAAAGAAATTGTTTAAAGGGGTTGTTACTCATGGTGCAAATTGCCATGCCAGTGAGATCCAAGGTAACCCGCTATCTTAATTTGCACATATAAACTAGTCCTGGATCTTTCCAGGTGGACCCAAGCTGGCCCAACCTGTTCTGGCCAAATCCTAGGTTAACCCCAATCTGCCCAATTTGCTTTGGGATTTGGCTATAGCTGATTCACAGCGCTAGTAACATAACCACCACCATCACCACCACCAGCAGCATTACAAGAACACTGTGCAACAAGGGATTAGAACAGACATTAATCCTTCATACACATACACCCCCAAAATGACAAGTCTTATGTTAAAAGACTGATTAGTTAGCTATAGGACTCTTTGTATTGCTTTTGCTGCAAGAGACTTAGTGTGGCTGCTATCCCTTTGGGGGATTTTCTCCAACTGATCCATACCCTTCTCTGTTTTCTCACCCCACCCCACCCTACTTTTATTGTGAAGGATTTTAGGCTACACCCCAGATCTGGACTCAGAGACTGTGGATGATGCTTTTGCCCGAGCCTTTAAAGTCTGGAGTGATGTCACACCTCTGGAGTTTTCCCGAATTCATGATGGTGAAGCAGATATCATGATCAATTTTGGACGATGGGGTAAATATCTCCATACAGCATTAAGGATAAGAAAACCTGAGGGACAATACAGTTCTCTGTCTGTTTCTGCCTTCTCCCTTCTGTATCTATGTTGGTCTGCACAGGGGATTTATTACCTGGTACTTTAGCCTTTCCCACCAGCTCTCTTCCAATGCATGAACAGAAATACATTCAGGAGATCTAGGTATGTAGACCACCCACCCACAGAACACTTGACTGGACCAGTCCAATAGCATATATATGCTTCAGAACTGTTCAAATTCACCTGGTACAGTCATTATCTCAGTTGTCCTTACATCAGGTAGCAGAACTAGGAATTCTCTCAAGGGGAAAGGAGAAAAGAGTAGGGCCAAGGGTGGTTTGGGATGGCTCTGAGGGCTGATCAGAACAATTGGGGGAAGGTTTAGAGGCCATGACCAGTTCAAAACCACCATCATGGTTGGTGGGAAAGAGACAGCCACTCCTGTCTTTGAGGCCCTCCAAACAAGTAGGGCATTTTTTGTGGGTGTCTTCTGCAACATGTCTTTGATGCAATAATAAGGCATCAGTGGTGGATTTATACTGGGCGTCATTCCACTCTATTCATTGTTCTGGATTGCTTCTCTGGTGTCCATCCATTGTTGCCATTTGGAGGAGGACTATAGTGCAACAAAAACGGGATAATACCACCACCACCACCCTGGAACATTTGGGGTATAAAAAGTTACAGGATTTCATGACGAAGCTAACCGGACATGTAGCAATTGGAAATGAAGCAGTATCTCTGCCTTGAAACATTTGCATGCTCAAACAGGACTGAAAGTGAGATTGCCTAAAGCTGCCCTGATGCCATCCTGACCACAAATCCTCATGAAGGAACAATGAAAAGGGATATCTGGAGGGGCTTTTATTTCAGCTGACCTGAATGTGGGCACTTGGGCACATGCAGACATATTAACCCAACCAGGCCCATTTTGTTTGTTTGGTCCATTGCAATGGCATCATAGAATTGATGATTTGGAAGGGATCTGGTTGTCCACGGTGAGAAAAGGATGCTGGGCTAGATGGCCTGCACCAGCAGGGCTCTTCCTATATTATTAAGTCTGCTCCATTCTTCTGGGATTCTGCCCTTCTGTCCCTAGGAAGGAGTTTCACTTCTCAGCTATGCTCTGCCAGTGTGCCTCCGGCTGGCCTTGCTCTAACCTAAGGTACACATAGCTGAGAACTCAGGGTTTGGCTGGGAGCATCTGACATTTGTTTCCAATGGCAAGGGATCAAACCCAGAAAGTCCTCAGTGATGCAAAAGTGGTCACCGCAGGCAGTGTCGTTGGCCAGGCTGCTGGTGAGAAACTGATGAATAACAGGGTTATGCCCTTGCCAGGAGGTTGTGTTTCCAAGAAAAGCTTTCGGTGAAATAACAGGAGAAGCCAAGAACTCGGCCTTCACCCGAGGAGGAAGGAGGGACTTGAAATGACTTGGTGCAGAAAATACACACAGCTTTATTCATAGACACCCAAGGAGAGAGAGAGAGAGAGAGAGAGAGAGAGAGAGAGAGAGAGAGAGACCCTGAATAGCTCCAAGGTAGAACATCTGCTTTGTATGCATAAGGTCCCAGGTTCAGTTCCTGGCATCTTAGTATAAGTCAGTTTCCTATGTTAGTGGTGAGACCACAACAAGAAAGGCAAAAAAGGAAAATGCAGTGTTTATTTATATATTTCAGAGGTGTGTTTTCCCGCTACTGCCAATAGATCTCAGAGAAGATTTTTCATCAATAAAATGTAAATCAGCACAAGAGAATAAAAATCAAATATAATAAAAATAATTCCTTAACTCAAACGCACACAAACTAAAACAGAAAGAGAAGCATTAAATGATTCATCAGCCCATAAAAATTGTAGAAAAATCAACCTAGCTATTTTAAAGAGGGCGTGGTTATTCAACCATTTTAGATACTTGTTTTCCTGTATTTAATGCCACTTGATTTCTTCTTTCTTCTGCAGAGCATGGTGATGGGTATCCTTTTGATGGCAAGGATGGTCTCCTGGCTCACGCCTTTGCCCCTGGGCCCGGGGTTGGTGGGGACTCCCATTTTGACGATGATGAGCTTTGGACTTTGGGTGAAGGACAAGGTATGGCAGCTGCTGATTGATTCAAAACATGCCGAATGTCGACTGTTACCAGAAGGAGTGAACAGCAAAACAGTGTAGATCAGCTTTCCCCAACCCAATACTATCTAGATGTTGTTGGACTCCAGCCCCCACCATCCCTAACCACGGACTATGCTAGCTGAGACTGTTGGGAATTGGAGTCCGAAGTATACAGAGGACACCAGGTTTGGGAAGGCTGGTGTAGATTTAGGGCTGATCCCTCAGAATTACCTTCAGGTGACCATTGGCAATGTTGGCTCAGGGTGATAGGCGTTGGAGTCCAGCAACATTTTCATATGCTAATATTTAGGAACTTATGCAAAATTCTATAATTTAAATGCATCTCACACCAAGGTGGGGAAGATTAGAACCAGGTGAATGGTGAGCACCAGCTCCCTTTGCTGTCCAGGCAATAAATGTTGATGGGCAACTTCAAGGCATCTGAAGGCTGGAGTAACTCACCTAGTTGGCTCCTTGCTTTCTGCCCTGCCAGTCTTGAAGGGCTGAAGCCAGCACTGCCACTGAGCAATAGCTAATGTCAGGAAGGCATCAGATAAACAATAAAATATTGTTTTTTAGTGGGTCACATAAGGTCTTCACAGATTAGCTTACATTAAACAACTTCTACTGTTTAATGTATTTCCAGATGACTCTCCTGTAGTTCAATGTCTAAGCAAGTTCTGCTTTTAGCTACAGTGTTCTTTGACACCCCACTCTAGAAATTCTGCTGAGAAACTAACATTTATATTTTGACCCCTCCTGACAGAGTCTCTCTTCTTTCCCTTTCAAGTTGTTAGAGTGAAATACGGCAATGCAGATGGGGAATTCTGCAAATTCCCATTCCTGTTCAATGACAAAGAATATAACAGCTGCACCGACGCAGGTCGGAGTGATGGATTCCTTTGGTGTTCGACAACGTACAACTTTGATGCGGATGGCAAATACGGATTCTGTCCCCATGAATGTAAGTTGACTGACAGAAGCAGAGAGCTGCGCTTTGTTTTAATTTGGAAGCATATTGTGGCCTTTCCCAGATGACATGTATGATGTCTTTAGTTTCTCATTGGAAATATGGGGTCAATGGTTGTAGCAGTGTGCCTCCAATTGTGTAAGCTGGCCAGGTCCCTTCCATGCAAAATCCCTTTGGAGACATCAGAGTGCTGCTCTGGACATGATAGTTTTGGGGTGCACTTGTGGTATAGTGCTTTAAATAGAAGGTACAAATGTGGCTGAAATCTTACCACTATCAACATGAAACCAATCAGCTTTTTGCTTTTAAGATTTTTGCCCACTCCATCCCAGATATTTAGCAAAACTAGAAAAATGACGTATTTAATCTTGTTTTGTTTGTTTGGTGTTGTTTTTCCAAGGTTATGTTTCCCCATAAGCTTGCCACACAAGGGGATCCCACCACAGGTGATAAGGTGTCCCCTGGTGTACTCCAAGAAGCCAAAAAATTAGAGACAGGCTCTTTCTCATGGGTCAGCAAGGCTTACTGGGCATGGGCTGGATCACTCCCGTGGAGATCCTCCGTGGGCCGGGCCAGCGCAGCACTACACCGCAAATTGCTTCTGCACATGCCCAGATGCTGAAAATCGTGCCTGCACAGAAGCGATTTCCGGTGCTGCGGACATGCGCAGATGCAATTTCCGGTGTCTGGGCATGCACAGAACCAATTTCCGGAGCCACGGAAGAGAGTCCCCACACAGCACACAAGGACTCGCCGAGCGGGCATGGGCTGGTTAAGCGACCCTCATGGGCCACTTCCGGGTTACTGGAGCATTATGCCAACAACATATAATTTGGACTTGTGAATCCCCACAACTGGTTTTCTGAGGCAAACCTCATTCGGCAGTGGTGTTGCTAGTAGCCATGATGGCTATGTACTCCTGGATAGTTTTATCCCCTGTGAATTTATCTACTCTCTTTTTAAAGCCTTCCAAGTTGGTGGCCATCTTGTGGCAGTGTATTCCCTTGTTTAAGTATGCACTGTGTGCAATGCTAAAATTTGTCTGGTCTGAATCGCTCACCATTGAACTTCACTGGATAACCTGAGTTTCTAGTATTATGGAGAGGGAGAGAGAGATTACTCTTGGCTTGCTCTTTAATTCTTTTTTAAACTAGAATGGATGGAATTTGAACCACTTGTATTCAAAGCATGCATTCTGCCACTCTCTGCTAGGCGAAGTGAGTCTGGAACCTGAAGAATGGTGGTACTAGCACATCACAATGATAAAATCTCTGCAAAATAAGAGCAATGCTTTATCTTGGGCAGGTACCAGGAAATAGACCTTACTCATTGTAAGTACAGTAGAAAAATATGAGATGCGCTTTGATGAGTTGCATGTGTCCACTTCCATATTGTAAGACAAGAATTATAGAGCTCTTATCGGTCTCTCAGAGAGATGAAACTGTATGTTGCCAAAGATAGGAAAAGTGAGATGAGACCATTAGATCCCAGTTATCTTCATTCTGCCACATTTTGTTGTACGGGAAGACTTGAAGCTTTCAGAGGCAGAAAATGATTTTTAAGCTCAGCAAATATCTTGGGGCTTTTCTTGTTCTTACAAAGCTCTTCAAGCTGCCCAGTTTTTAAGCAGAGAAAAAGTGACGCTCTATACTTTGAGAAACCGCACATTCAAATACTGAGGGGAAAGTTCTGTGGAATCTGGCAAGCTGAGCTTCTATTTGGTTCCTTGCTCTTGCTAGCTGTGGATATAGAAAGCCAAGATTTACAGACAATTTCTCTCTTTGAAATTTGGAAGGAATTCTTAAAGGGGAAAAACTTGTTCACAGATTGTAAAATTGGTGCGGTCTGTTGTTCTCAAGCCAGGATGTCAAATATGGAGACAATTTTTAGGAAGGAGGAAAGTTAGATGCTAAATATATATGTATCTACTTTCTCTCTGCCAACACAGTTTGCTCCTCCTAATAAAATATCTCTCTGGCTGGTCCTGTAGTGGGAAATGATGTCCCTGTTCTCTTCCAGCATTATGTCCTTCTATTTCTTATACACTAACAGCATTGTCAGATCCCTTAAATGTCGAACCTGACACTTGGGAGGTGCAGCCGTGGAGCTAAAAGGGGTCCAAGATGGCGACGGCTTAGCAAGCAGGCTTTGGAGCAGATAACAGGACTGTAATTAGCATTGACTGCCACCCAGGGAAGTAATTTTTCCTTTTTTACTTCCCTACTTTTTAACTTACTGAGAGTCTAACAGCACCTTCTTGTCTATGCTATGAGAAACATCCTGGGCAAGTTCTGTGAAGCATCCTGGGCAGGCCGCCAGCTGCTAGCTATTAACCGCCAACTCCCTTCTATACTTTGTCCCTGAAACTCCTGGCAGTCTCCACACAGAGAAGCTCTTAAATTGAACAAACTGAGCACTTTCTATTCTTTTCTCTCTTTTTTGGTTGGGGAAACCTCTCCTTGTTTACTCCCCACGGTGACGCTATGCCTGCTAGTAAACGCCACAGGGACCCAGAGGATGTAGCTCTCTCACCGGTTCCCAAACAATCTAAAATAGAGGACTTTTTTAACAAATCTGCTTTTACAGTTCCAACAAAAAACCGGTTTTCTCCTCTTGAAGATGATTGTGAGTGTGGGGAGAGTATTCAAGGTGAGAACGTGGAACTGGATCCAGCAATGGGGCAAGCTGATCCTCTGCTCCTCAGAGAGGAAGGAATAACAAGTAGGGAGAGCACCCAATTAACTCTAATTGCAAGAACGGTTGAGCATATCTTCCAGCAAATTAGAGGTATTGCCTCTCAAATAACCCAGTTATCCAAAGAGGTCCACAGTTTATCAGTTAATAACAAGCAGGCATCAACAGAACGCCAAAGTACCAAAGGAAATTGGCGACAACAAGAGCAGACCCCTAAGCTCAACATAGAACGTGCAGAGGCTCTTAAAACAAACTCTTCTTATTTAATCTTCCAACCAAAAAAGATCTGCATGACAATTTGTGGAAGGCCAGATCAAACTCCTAGCTGGAAAGGTGCCCAGCGTTCCAAACGACATTTATCAGACTTACTTGGCATTGGACTTACAGAGATCGACCTCGTTAGGACTGAACTCTTGAGTACCACAAATCAAAGCCAAAAAATTATGTTAACTTTTTCCTCTACTAGACTGCCCTCACTAGTTCACAAGCTGAAATTCAGATTGTCAAGCAGAGGAGTTTTTCCAACCCGGGTATTTCACAATTCTATTGTTGCACCCTTATGTAAGATGAGGACTGCTGCTTCAGAGGGGCTCACAAAACCAAAGTCTGGATCCCCAATGGAAGTAATGACATCAGAAAAAAACTTGGCAGGTGGGGAGGAAACAGACATGCCTGAGTTGAATCCGCAGGATCATGCCCAACTTCAAAATAACCAGGTGAGCCAAAAGGAACAGCCGATTCCTCTAGACAATCATCTTCAGGAATCTGAGCACTCTGTAAATCCTTTGGAAGAGGATTTTCTCAGCTCCTTTAGGAATCTCCCTCAGAAAGATATAAAAATCTGTTGGAGACAAAAACACCATGGTGGTTGTCACCATTGGAGGTATTATGTGTGAAAAAGACGAATATGAGTGGGGAATGGGTAACATACAGAGAACTAATAAGGAAAATAGACGGTAAATGGACGTTGAAGCCATATGAAGAAGTGAAAAGATATGTGAATGACTGGCTGCACTATTACCAAATTAATGAAATGTTTAGAAAAGAGCTTAAGTTAAATGGTTTTGCGGAGAAAGAGTCGAAATTCCAGAAAGAAATAATAAACAGTGACTATAAAATTTTGGCTAAAATGTACAACATATTGTTAGAATGGCACACAAAAGATGAAGAGATAAAATCAGTTATGATTGACTGGGCGAAAGACTTTGGATATAACATATATATGGAGGATTGGGAGAAATTGTGGAGAGAAGGATTAAGATTTACTGCTTGTACAACTATAAAAGAAAATGTGATGAAAATGATGTATCGGTGGTACTTAACACCAGTGAAATTAGCTAAGATGTACAAGGGATGTAACAAATGTTGGAAATGTAAAGATAAAGAAGGTACATTTTATCATATGTGGTGGGAATGTAAGAAAATTAAAAATTTTTGGGAAATGATATATAATGAATTGAAGAAAATGTTTAAATATACATTTGTTAAGAAGCCAGAAGCATTCCTGCTAGGTATTGTGAGAAATGAGATAAACAAGAAAGATAGGAAATTATTTTTGTACGCAGTAACAGCAGCGAGAATATTGTTAGCCCAGAAATGGAAACAAGAAGAACTACCAACACTGGAAGAATGGAGAATGAAAATGATGGACTTTGCAGAACTGGATAGAATGACAGGAAGAATTAGGAATCGACAAGATCAGAAATTTATTGAAGAATGGGAAAAATTTTCAGAATATATGCATAATTTAGGTGAAAAACAAATAACGCTTGTAACGTTTAGCGAAGCTTTGTAAAAAAGAAAGTTAAAATTATGGATTGAAAGCAGATTTAATTTAAGAAGTAGATAAGAACTAAGAAATGTGTGGAAAATTGAGAAGGGAAGGAGTACCAGCCAAGTTGAGGGAAGTCAAAAAATGAGAGAATGGTTTTATAAATTGTTTGAATTGTATTAATTTGTCTTACTTGTAAACTGAATAAAAATTATATTTAAAAAAAAAAAGGAATCTCCCTCAGGAAGAGCAACAAACAGTTATCAAGAGGCTTGATCTTATGAGCCAGACATTGAAAGAGATTAAAGAACCGGAGCTAGAGATTGATAATAGATCCAATGGCCACAACAGAATGATAACTATAGAACCACCGGAGTATTGGACAAAGATGAGATATTTAGAAGAGGAGGAGTCAGGAAATACACCCAAGAAATCCCCATTGGCAAACAATTTGCAAAGAAAAGGCCCAGTGATTAAAAATGTGAGTACTTTATGTACGACGACTGAAATAATCGAACATCTGGATTATTCCACTAGCATTAGCAATAACCTGTTGCCTCAAAAACTGGTAAACTCCGAGAGCACATCGGCCAACAATTGACTAAGAGTAAATCACTGGAGCTAAAAGGTGATGCTTGGCAGAATTGGGAGTGGAGACTGGTGAGAAAAGGTGCAGCCTAGTGGTACATGAGGAGCACAGAAGGTTGGACCATGCCTTGTACCAATCTACCAGGAAATGACTCAGCACAAACAATACAGAGACTGCAGAAGGGACAAAGAGAGTTTGAAGAAGAGTGCAAGCTTGTTTAAATAATGTTCTTCATTTTATATTACTCCTGCTTGATTCTTAATGATAGCTCACACCACCCGAAAAATGGCTGACACCTCCAAATGGAGCCTTGTGGATGAGGTGAGGTGGAGAGAATTTCAGAAGCAAAGAAGTAGCTTGCTCACTTGAATCTTTCTGCTCATCTTGATAGCCTTCCTCCATCTTCCATGGAGGCAAACCAGTGGCATTATCACAGTACAGGTACACATTCAGGCAGGCAAAAGCACCTGAGGAGGATGCAGAGCAGGGTTGGTGAGTGTGTGGTCTTGGAAGAGAGGCATGGTCAGAAGAGGCCTAGGGACTAGATAAAAAGCCCTGTGGAGCCACATCTGGTTCTCAGGCCTGAGGTTCCTACCTCTTTTTAAACACAAAACCACATGGCCCTTATGTTTCAACTGAGCATGTTCCAGCTTGCATCCTGATCGGGACAGAGTGACTTCTTTCTTTATGGTTGTCATATCACTAAAGACTTCCCTGCTGTTCACACAGCAAAGAAGGCTAAAGAAAATGGCAGAAAGACAAAGGACAGTTTGACTTTTCCCTGTGTCTTCCTGTGTCAGCCAGGAGCCTACAGTCACTCCAGGATGAAGCAACATTGTACTCAGTTTCCATATGTGTGTGATGGATTTGGGTTTGGTTTTTTTTGCAACTTGTACATGGCTAATAAAATGTGCATTTGAAAATGTGGAGGCGTACAGCTGGAAGAAGCTTAAGTGGAAAGCGAGTGACTCATCTTAGCTCACTCATCTTTTTTTGTTTGCTCCAGCAAAGATACTTTGCAGAAAAGGAATTCAAACACAGGCCTTTGGATAACATTTCTTCTCCTGGAACTTCTTTGCCCTAGATCAGGAAAAGTGAGGAGCCTCAGACCCAGGGGCCAAAAGTGGCCGACTTGTGAGCAGAGGATTCCCTCCTGTGGTGCATTTGAGGTATTCCCTTGGTGCTCACTCTCCCCTCTCTGCCCCATTGGTCATTGAGCTGAAAAAGAAAGTTGAGAAAGTGACTCTCTTTCCCACTTTCTCTTTCAGTTCTGTGTGCATTTCAAAGCTCAGAAGAGCCTTGGATCTTACTTTTGCCCAGATCTCTTGGGAGAATCTGTGTGTGTGTGTGCTCGCACGTGCACACACACTTTCTCTCTTTCTGTCTCTTGGAAGGAAGTTGATCTGAGGGAGAGAAATGATCAAAGGACGTGCTGCCCACAGCATTCACTCCAAAATCCAAATGTGCCTACATTGAACTAAAAAGGTTAGCATCCTCTGGTCTACAATGTTTAACTGGACTTCCTGGCAGACCAAGAATGATTCATGGGCTGCAAGTTCCTCACTCCTAGAAGGTTGCAGGTCTAATCGTGGACAACCACTCTCAGTCAATGTCAACTGTGCAATGGTAGCAGCTTTTCAGGGTTTCAGGCAAAAGTCTTTGCCAGCAGTACCTGGAGATACCAGAGACTAAGCCTGGGACTTTCTGCACACAAGGTACATTACCATTGGGCTTGCATCAAGTTACATAGCGGCAAATCCAGAAGGGCAGGATCCCTTCATCATTGTTGCAGGCTAGATTATACAGCTTCCTAAGATGATAGAATAACCTTACAATTATACAACAGTAAGGGGTGCATTGCAACAATCAATGCAGATCTCCATGTGTTGCCTTTCAGCTAGATCTACTGTTTTTGAGTGCTCCAATATCATCTTTTGGGGTGACTTGAGTTGTGTTTTCCTTGAAGTTCCATGGTATATAACAGAAATTGTGCACTGTCCTTGTGAAACAGAATAACCCTGCGGTGTTCTTCTTATGTGCCTTCTCCAGAGTGACCCCAGGAGCCAATCCTCAGTCGATGACTTACCTCCTTTCACTCTAATTGGCTCCAATCAGAACAAAGAGTGAGAATACTTCTCAGTGGCTGCAAAGCTCCCCTTTCATGCTGATTGGGCAGCTGTAGGAGATGGGGACCCTACTGCAGAAGTAGTAATAGCTCTTTGCCTCATCACTGATTCCAGACCACTATACATCTGGCCACGCAGTGGCGTAGCGTGGGTTGTCAGCACCCGGGGCAAGGCCGCGTAGCCACATGTGCAGTGGATTGAAGCGCAAATGATATCTTCCAAATGTTTGAAATGTCTTCCTCCTTCTTCTGCAGTGCTATTCACAATGGGTGGAAATGGTGATGGGCAGCCGTGCAAGTTCCCCTTCAAATTTCAAGGCAGCACCTATGATAGCTGTACCACGGAAGGAAGAACAGATGGATACAGATGGTGTGGGACCACTGAAGATTATGATCGAGATAAGAAATTTGGATTTTGTCCAGAGACAGGTAGAGTCGCTTTGCTATTGCATGGGTAGATTTATGTCAATGAAAGCAACCTCTCCCCTATGACATTGGTGGCTGTGTGTTAATGCTTCTTAAATCATTACTCTTCTCTTTGGAGAGAGGACCATTTCAGGTTTCTTAATCTCCTAAGGATGGGAAGATGGAAAGAAGCAGGTGTTACTTTTCATGCCAGATGATGATGTATGACAGTGGTGGCAGGTGCTCTTTGGGACTGGTGGGGTAGAAGGCCCAGGGACCACTAGTATGTGGCGCTGGAGCCAATGACGGGTCAGAACCAGAGTCATCTTGCTCCCTGCTGAGTTCTGCAGGGGTAACACTGCAAAAAATAAGATGTGGGTAAACTGAAGGAACCAAAAGCTGAAACAAACTAGAATTCCAGGAGCACAGACAGAATGGCAGAGTGAATTCAGAAAATAATGAAGGGAGTGAATGGGAAAGGGAGAAATCAGCTCTTATTTTTGCTGCTTCTTTTCTGCAGCAATGTCAACGGTTGGTGGAAACTCTGAAGGAGCACCCTGTGTTTTTCCTTTCATATTCCTTGGGAATAAGTACGAGTCCTGTACCAGCTCTGGGCGTCAGGATGGGAAGATGTGGTGTTCCTCAACTAGCAACTATGATGAAGACCGCAAGTGGGGATTTTGTCCAGATCAAGGTAGCTCTTTTCCTCATATTTATTATTTATTATTTGATTTACATCCCACTTTTCTCCAAGGAGCTCCCAGTGGCATACATGGATCTCCCTCTCTTCATATTATCCCCACAATAACCCTGTGAGGTAGATTAAGCTGAGAAGTTGTGACGGGCCCAAGATCACCCACAGAGCTTCATGACCAAGTGGGGATTTGAACCCAGGTCTTCCAGATTCTAGTCTAACTCCCTAACCACTACACCACACTGGCTGTCATATATGCATACTAGCTCCAGTTCTCTAAAGTAGGAATTGGGGACGCACAATCACTCTAGTTCCAGCATGGATAGGGATAAATTTGACACAGCATTTAAAGGTGAACCTACATATCTTGCCCTTTCTCAAACAATATACAAATTGAATCAATGTCATCCTTCAATATTTGCACTTCTTTGAATTTTGCATTGTGGTTCTCCCATCACGTAATGTATACAAAAATGCCAATGCAGCGGGTAAAGTGTGCATACATATACATACCTTTGTGAAAATAACATACAAAAATATATTAGGGGAAATTACTTTGTAAACATATGTATTCTATATTAGGCAAAATTGCACACAAATGGGTGTGTTCAGAAACATTTGGAACAAAATGGTGATGGAAACTGAGGTGGAAATATGGAGAACTGAACTTAAAAGTTGCAAAATGAGAAACAAAAATGCTGGTCTCCTCCCACCCCTAGGGAAGAAATAACAGGGCTGCCCTCTGGTGTCTCCTGGGCTCTACACATGCCTGGCATGATTCAGAGGGGGGGGGGGCATTTTGTGATTCACCTCAGGTGCCAAAATGTCTTCAGCCAGCCCTGCTTGTGGACATTCCACTATGTCTCTGTGTGGATTTGGTTAGGATGATTCCAGGGGTTCCAGGGAAATCCTAAAAAAAAAAAAATGCATCTTAAAACAGTCACCTGAGCAAAAAAGCAAATTGAGGCGTACTTATGAAGCATACTGAGAGTTGTTCTGCATTCCTTCATCTCCTTAGTCTTGCTTTTAACAGAATATAGCTGCTTGGAGCAGCTTCTGAATGTGGCACCTCAACAACGGCAGATAGAAATTATTTCAAAAACAGTGCAGGAAGTGACTGTGCACCATTTTCTTCTCTTTTATTGTACATACAACATACCCTCATGCTTTACGGCTGGGTGCAGCCATTTTGCTGAGCACACAACCCTCCCTCCTTTTAAACATGTTGGCCTTGGGGTAAGCTTGCAAAACAGATTGAACCAGATTGTGGTTGTGTTTGCCCTTGGTGAATCAAAACATCTTACTTAGACACTTCTCAGAAATACGACCTAGAATATTATGTAGAATAGATTGCAAAACAGCAAAACATAAAACAAATGAGTCACCTTCACCACAGGAAGAAGAGTTGTCTCATGAAATTTCCTAAGTGATGACCTCTGAAGACAGGAACATAGGAAGCATTCAACTGAAGGCCAGGACAAAGTTTACAAGCACAACTGTGGTCACATGTGGTTATTTCCATATTAAATTGAACCCTGCTTTTTCAGTAATTCTGATAATGTGGAGTGAACCTATACATGTTTTTTGTTGTTGCTGCTGCTCCTGCTGCTGTTCTCATTCTTCTTCATTATTCCTCGCAAAATTACAACATACAATGTTAAAACCAATTTCAGTCAAGAAAATAGGGTGGGTCCCAAAATATGCATTTGTCAAAGGCCATGGTAAAGAGATTTATATTCAACATCTGACACAGACTACACAATGAAGGTGCCAGATGCACAACCATGGGGAGGGAATTCCACAGCTTAGGGGCTACTACCAAAAGCGTATGTAGGGAAGGAGGGGGCCCTTCGGATATTTAAGATCTAAGTTCTTTGTGTATGTCAGAGGCCAGGGCACAACACAAGATCCCACTCTGCTTTCCACACTCATTCAAAGATTTCTGAAAAGAAGCTATAACAGTTGAATGATACTGTAAACACAATGTCACCTCTTTTCCTTTGTGCCAACAATGCAGTGTCACCTGTCCCCGGGCTTTCTCTGCTGAACACCTGGAATATTTTTAAACACTCCATAGCACCTCAGAAGCTTTACTAGCACAGCTAGGCTATGTCTGATTTCAGTACACAGAAGCCGGATCTCTTCCAGCCCCCAATAGCAGAGCTTTTAAGGAATAGTCAGATTGGCTCTGTAATTAAATATATAGATAGCATTATGTTCAAACTGTCTCAAACCCGGTTTGTTTTTCTTTCAGGCTACAGCCTTTTCCTGGTTGCTGCTCATGAATTTGGTCATGCCATGGGACTAGAGCATTCTGAAGATCCTGGAGCACTCATGGCCCCCATCTATACCTACACCAAGAACTTTCGGCTTTCCCAGGATGACATCACGGGAATCCAGGAACTTTATGGTAATATTTCCACTTGTCCAAAACACATGTACTACATTTTGGCCTATAGCAGAACACATACTGTCCAAAGAAGCTTAGCTGATACAAAACCCCCTGAGACATCTCAGGTATTCTACCAGCCAGGCTGCTAAAGATAGTGTTTAAATAAGACTGAATATCCCTTGCCACAGGGATGGCCCTACCATTAGGCTGAGTGAGGCAGACTCCTTGGGCAGAGAATGCTGAGGGGCAAGAAGCAGTGATAAGGTGCTGGAGGACAGATCTGTGTGCCTTTCATTCTGCCCTGGGGCCCATAGGCTCTCAGTTGCAATGGACATATGAACCCAGGGACATAAGAAGTTGCCTTATACCGAGTCATACCTTTGGTCCATCTAATACAGAGTGGTAGCAGCTCTCCAGGGTTTCAGGCAGGGCACAATCCAAGCCCTACCTGGAGGTGCTGGGAGTTGAACCTGGAGCTTTCTGAATGCAAAGAAGATGCTCTGTCACTAAGCTGCAGCCCTTCTTTTTACCACTGGATCCTGCTGCCCCATTTCCAATGCTAACATAAGACACATCTGCCAGTCTGGTCAGCTTCTGTCTATGGAGCAAGGGAGTACTCATTTGTCCTTTGCCTCATGCTTCAAATGGTCACCCCTTTCCATCCACCTCTATTTGTTGCCCTGATCCTCAGGCACTACATTTTACTTTCACCAGAAATAAATCTGGAAATGAAATTGTGTTGTTGTTGTCCTCTTGTTGACATCTCTTTTTTAAAAAAAGGAATAATCACATTAAGACCTCATTCCATTATCAACCTTCCCTTTATTTGCAGGGGGCTCTACTGATGTTGGTCCAGGCCCAAGTCCAACACTTGGGCCAGTCACCCCTGAACTATGCAACCAAGACATTGTATTTGATGCTGTTGCTCAACTCAGAGGGGAAATCTTCTACTTCAAAGACCGGTAGGTGGGAGGAAATAGCCTGTTTTACTCAAGTTATCTTGTACCGAAGTGAAAGCAGAAGCCGAGGGCCTATGATCAAGTGTTATTCATGTTTTTGGGTTCTGTGGGGTCAGTCCGGATGATGCCTTGAGTCAAGTGGTAAAGATAAATAAATGAAAAAAAAGGAGCAGCATCTGATGAACTACATTCTTTGAAAGAAGGGACTTTTGGAGATAAACTGAAGTTGGCATGTTTGCCGTATCTGGGACTTCCTGTCTCTCCCTTTAATTCTCTACTTAGACTAGCTCTTGTTTTGCTATGGCAATAAACATGTTAAAAGTATTGTCAGCAGTACTGCCAAGAGAAGGAAAACCCCAGTTCCAATGTTACAAAACTGGCAAGGACGAAAATGTCAGTGGATATTGCATTGTTCCAGACATACAAGAACTGTGTACATTTTTAAAATGACCAGATTTGTTCCAACAGTTTTGGAAGCTGACCCAGTTATGTGCGGTGCAGAAACATGAGAGGCTTGGATGCTTTGACTTAAACCAAATAACCCATCCAGGCATGCTCAGGAAAAGGAGCTTTCAAAATCCAAGCCACTTAATAGTTGTTGGTGCCGGCTGCATGCCCAGAAATCTCTCCCCTGTTGAATTTTTCAGCTGGAATTCTCTTGGATTTTCCTGAAGTACTAAAATGGCCCTTTCTAACTTGCTAACTCTGGCTTGGAAAAGAAAGGCCCTGTTATCCTGTCTCATCCCTCCCTCCACTTCAGAGAGACAGAATGGTTCCATACCTGAGATCAGGGATTGGGATCCTGTGGCCCAGCAGAAATTCATGAACTGCAGCTCCCATCATCCCTGACCATTGGTCATGCTAACAGGGGTTGTTTGGAGCTGGAGTCCAGCAATATATTGAGGGTAACAAATTGCCATCTCCTCTTAATACAAGGCATTCAGTAAATTAGTTGCTTGTGAGATTAGCTCACTGGTGTCAGCTCCTCCCCCCTCCCTTTGAACAAAATGTGGAACCTTAGATGGAATAATATCTAAGGTAACTTTTCTGCTCTGTCAATGGAAAAACTTATAGAGCTGTATTCAATGCAGTTCAAGGTTAATTTCACTTCATGGTATACTTGTTGTACTGGTGAAATGTCTTGCAGTGCAAGAGAATGCATGAGCAGATTGCTGGTAACTTTGTTGCACAACAGATGGCACAATCTCTTGTGCAATGAGTTTCTGCCAGTGCAGCTGTTGTCTTGGTTTCATCTACAGTTGAACATTAAAATTAACCCATCCATTAGCACAAAAGCCCATGCAGTAGTGAATGGAGAACACTGGGTACAACCCAACATTTGCTTCCCCAGTGATGACACGTGACCACAGACCTATGATAGTATCTCATGCATCTTGGTATGCTCATGAACACCAGGATGGTCTAGATGGGTCTATTGGCACAGGATGTTCAACAGCTTCCGTTCTGTCCCAGTGACAAACCGTGGAAAGGTCCTGTGTGATTACTTCTGCCCATGTGGCTGTAATATTAATTGTGCAAAGAAGACCACATTTTGCGCATAAATTGTGCTGGGAAGGCCACCTAAGTCCATGTTCCAGTTACGAATCATGACTGTTCTTTTTCACTCCTGCTGAAATCCAGCCTCCATTCCACAAAATGCAAAGCTGGATAATGCTGGTAGACAAGGTTCTAATACAAGCAAGGAATTTTCTTGACGTTCAGCAAATTGCAGCCTCATCTTTTTGGGAAGGGTTCAGCAAACCTGTTGCCTACTAAAATGGCCAGCTGGTACAAGGCCATTTTCTGTGTGTGTCCTTTGAATAAAATGAAGTGCTTATCAAGCAAAGTTGGGGGGGGGGCAGAGAGAGAGAATCACAATGGTGCTTTTGTTAACATCTTGTGCTTCTCCACTCCCTTTCCACACACACAATCAACTGCTGCTGCCGAAATCAAACTGCAGTTTTTTAATGCTCATAAATCGGAAGGAGGCACTGCCTTAAACATAAAACAGCTCCTAAATTACCCGCTTTATTCCTCTGATGAGCGGTTTTAATGCTCCAGGCTTCATTTACAGCCAAGCTGTTTGATAGATGATCATTAGATTTGATCTTTTTGGTTGCTACAATCATAATCATCCAGAGTAATGCACCCAATACAAATGTTGGCATTTGCCAAATGCGTATCCATCTGTTCAATGTGCAGCGACGGGGATGGTTGAAAGGGTTTAAGTGCCTTGTAAATGGGTTTATTTGCTGGGATAATTGAAGCACCAAATACATTCTTTTTTTTCTGTTCTGCGGTAAGAATTAATGTAAGTGCTAGAGAACTTGTTATAAACCATCAACGGCTGTGTGCGGCACATTAAGGTGTCTATGGGACAAAAATGCCTCCCAAAGAAAGGAAGGCTCACCAACCTTTGATGCAATTTTGTTTTTTAAAAAATCCTAATCATTATATGTTTGTGTTGCTGATGGATTGTGTGTGTGTGTGTGTGTGTGTATACACACACGCACACACACACACAGAGGCACTTAAATGCACACAAGCACCTTTGCCAGCAGTGATGAGAAACAGATGTGCCAATGAATCAGCCCTTTGTAAACTCACTGTGATTTTTCTGCCTAGATTCATCTGGAGGACGGCAAACCAACGAAACAGGCCAAGTGGTCCTTTGCTGATTGCTACGTTCTGGCCAGAGCTCCCAGAAAAAATTGACGCTGTCTACGAGGCCCCTCAAGAAGAGAAATCAGTCTTTTTTTCAGGTAGGCTTGGCTGGAAGGTGTACAGTAAACACAGTTTGCAGAAGTATGGCATTCTGTATCCTTTTATTCTATAGACCACCTTCTTAAATGATAAACTCAGGATGGCTAGCTTGGGGCCCTCTAGTTGTTGTTAGACTACAACTCCCATCATCCCTGGCCAGTGGCCAAGCAGGTTGGGGCTGATGGGAGATGTAGTTAGGCAACATCTGGAGGGCTAACCCTGACTTAGAGGGGGAAAGTCATGATGAAACACAATTCATGCCATCAAGAAATGCATGAAAGATCTTAAAAAAATTAATAACAGATCAGAATCCTGGTGGTGGGAAAGGGGGCTTTAACCGTTTAACCCATTATAGTCCTGTGCTGGAACTTCCTCTGCCCCTTGCTATGCCAGCTGGTTGTTTACTTCCTCTTCTTCTTCTTCTTCTTCTTCTTCTTCTTCTTCTTCTTCTTCTTCTATAGCAAAGTGCTTCTATCTGAAAGTAAAAAATACAGCGATAATAAATTAAATATAAAAGCACTGCATGCCCTTTTGTGACTCACAAATCTGCTGGTTGTGGCAGCAACTTCCTTCTACCTAATGGTAGGGCTGGACCCGTGACTTGGGCTTTTCATATTTTGCAGCAGCAACTCCCAGCTTGTTGTTAGGATAATGTGAAAAGGACCCCAGAGTTCTGGGACAGACCAACAGGCCACTCCCTGTGAAGAGGAACTGACTATTAAACCTTTTGTGTTCTGTTTTTGTTTTTCATTTGGTTTCGGTTTTGTTTGTTTCAAAGTATTGTAATTTTTTCTTGATTTTATTATTTTATCTTTGTGTAAACCGCTTTGAAGGTTTTCCTTTTTAAAAAACATCAAACAGCGCATACATTTTAAGAAATGATTAAAGTGAACCACCAGGAACTGTAGCTCTGGGAGACGCTCAGCACCATTAAGAAATCTCAGCTCCCAGGATTCTCTGGGGGAAGCTATGACTGTTTAAAGTGGTGTTATAGTGCTTTTAAATATATGGAGTGAATGTGGTCTCATGGGGCAATGAAAGCGAGGGAGAGATTGCATTTTCTGTTGACCATTTATGTGTGTGCCTGTTGATATCTGCTGCAGTTGTGCTGGCTGACCTAGTGGAGCTGGGAGGTTGTTGTCAATGTTTTGAATAACTGAGCCAGCAAAAAAGAAAAGTGTGTTGTTATCCATTGCAACATGACTAAACATCTCCAGGCATGCTAAAGGGAAAAAAGGGAGGGAAAACCTATGGCTAGATGCTGCTCAACAATTTCTTTAAAGGGAAGGGGAAAGTCTGATAATGAATTCCACATGGCTGAAGGGCCGCTGAGTTTGAATTCCATGATAAACTGGATGTAGCCAAAACACCTCATTTGTCTGTGTCCAAGCATTACATCCCCACTCCCCCTGTGGGACCGTGGGTGAAGTAGGGTTTTAAATACTCTTTGCTGAAGAAATTTACCGTAGTTAGCTCACTATATGGAAAAATCCAAAACAATGCAAACTGGCAAATTGCTAAGAGGTCAGCAAGCAAATCTGTGCGTTCCAAATGTTATCAAACAAAAACACCCCCAGTTCCAATCTCAAGTGAGTAAGAGTCATGTGGTGGGCCATTGCCCAATTTAAAATAATGTACAGGCTAACCTAAAACTAATAAGATGACTTCTTTTTCTTTAAAAAGAATATGCATGCATAAACGTTCTGGTTGCTTGTGCACATGGAAGCTATAAAGTATGTAGGTTATACCAGTAAGATGAAACAATAATGGGTTTGAGTTCTTGGTTTCTGTTTATACCATTTGCAGTGTGGTATCCATCTCTGAACCACTCCTAAAAGTGCAGGCCTCAAGCATGCTCAGTTCCAACTTTTCTAAAGAGACGCTTTTTCCCTGTTGCTCACTAGGTCACCGCCACATATATTACAAAAAGCCTCTCCATCGCTTCCTGGAGGGTGACAAAAGGTCAGAGTCAATGTGGCTCACTCTTAAGGAGAGGACTACGTTAACAGCACTACTCAAACTCAAGATCCACCAGGCTGAGAGGGTTTGGATTTGGCTAGTCTTGAGCTTTCCCAGCTCAGCCAAAGCTATACTGGCACAGGGGCAGACTTGGGTCTTTCAGATTTTAGCAACGCCCTGTGCAAGGCCAGAATTCAGTGCCCTCCCCATGCCTCTCGCCTTCCATTCTGCTCAATTCACTACATCATAGTTGTGACGCCCCACAGCACCCCTTAGGCTTGGTGCCTAGTGTGGCAGAACCTGCAGCACTGCCCCAAATCTGCCTTTAACTGGTGTAATTCCCTTACCCCAGCTGAGCTGCAGATATGCTGGTGCAAATCCCTCACCTGGCTCAACTTCAGCCAGCGGAATTTACACCAGTGTAAATCCCCCCAACGCGGGTGGCGCTGTGGGTAAAAGCCTCAGTGCCTAGGGCTTGCCGATCGAAAGGTCGGCGGTTCGAATCCCCGCGGCGGGGTGCGCTCCCGTTGCTCAGTCCCAGCGCCTGCCAACCTAGCAGTTCGAAAGCACGTCAAAGTGCAAGTAGATAAATAGGGACCGCTTACTAGCGGGAAGGTAAACGGCGTTTCCGTGTGCGGCTCTGGCTCTCCAGAGCAGCGATGTCACGCTGGCCACGTGACCCGGAAGTGTCTTCGGACAGCGCTGGCCCCCGGCCTCTTGAGTGAGATGGGCGCACAACCCTAGAGTCTGTCAAGACTGGCCTGTACGGGCAGGGGTACCTTTACCTTTAAAGTGCCATTCCAGTGGTGTGGCAGCAGCATGGCAGAGACAGGACAGAGCAAAGAGAGACATCTATTCCAAACCCCTTTCAGCTCAGTCCTGTGAGTTAGCAGCCCAATGGATATTAGCCAGCAAAAAGGGTAGTGTAAGTGAAATTCCAACTGAAAAGAGTTTGGGATAGTTTGGTCAAATATATGGCATTATGTTAAGCAATTGTTACCCCATACTTTCCAGTGAATATCCCTCATTGTTTTCCTTACCGGACAAAGTTCAGCTTTTCTGGGAGCAGGTTAGCTGCATCAAGGCACCAAATCCACTTCAGTTGCACAACCTAAATTTACCAGGATGCAACTGTGTATCCCATTCACAAAACAGAAGCACCCCCGAGTCCTAGATTTTGAGCTGGAAAAGTTCTGAAATGAACTTTTGGCTCCTCTCTACCCATTCCCTCTTTAGCTAAACTGTGAGGAAATTTGAGAAGCTCGGATCGAGGTAACCCTTTTCCCTTCCCGCTAACCTCATTTGTAAGTGAGATCATTATTAAACTTGATGCTTTTGTTTTCACAGGAAATGAATACTGGGTTTATTCAGGCTACAACTTGGAAAGAGGTTATCCAAAGAGACTCACCAGTCTGGGTTTACCTCCTGATGTGCAACGTGTTAATGCAGCTTTTAGTTGGAGCAAAAACAAGAAGACCTACATTTTTGCAGGGGACAAATTTTGGAGGTAATACCTTTTCAGCAGGCAACCAGTGGCTGGACACTACAATGCTGGGCACTTATTCCCTGCTAAGATTCAGATTTCAAGGCATTTTGCTTTTGCTTTGACGGAGACCAGAGCATCTCAGTTGCAGGAGAGTCAAAAGCAGTTTAGATTAGGGATATACAGTTGCTTTGAATGAATCCCATGTAGAAGTTGGGGATCTGTGCCTCAACAGAGCAAAACTGAGTTCCTGCGATACACACAACAAGATGGGGATTTAGGCTGATCCATAGCTCTCTGTTGACAGTGGCTTAGAGAAAGGATAAATAAATATAAACTAAACCATACGGAGGAAAATGAAACACTTTTATTTCCTTCTCCCCAACCAACCCCAAATATGTATTCTATTAAAATTAATGGGCTGCCCCCTAAGGTTGCAGTCCTCAAGCTTTTTCAAAGGCAGAAACCTTTTCCCAGGCTTTCTTCAGTGTTACTACAGGCTCATATGAAGCTGCCTGCTAGTGGGACAGACCATTGCATCATCTAGCTGGGGGATAGCTGATGTGGTATGTGCTACCTGTTGTTGAACTCCAGATCCCATCAGCCTTGACCAGCAACCAGGGATGAAGGGAACTCTAATCCAACAACTTCTAGAAGGCACCTATTGGGCTACCCCTGATCTAGGCCATTATAGTCTCTTCTGAGCAGTGGTGATACAGATGGGCTTCGTGGAAGACAGCAGCTTGTGCCATTAGGTATTTGGTATAACTATCGCAAAACTCTGCTAATATTTAATATTTCACAGGTACAATGAAGTAAAGAAGAAAATGGACCCTGGCTTCCCTAAATTAATTGCAGATGCTTGGAATGGTGTTCCAGACAACCTAGATGCTGTGTTTGACGTGAGCGGAAGTGGTAAGTTGCCATCTTGTTCCTAGTGTCAGTTGCTGTTGCCACTGCTGTTGTTGCTTCTGAGGTCGATTGCTCCAGTCTGCTGCATGAATCCTCAGAGACATTCCCTTTGGAGGTGGTCACCAAATCGGCTGATGGCTTGGCGTGCCGCCTGCAGCCGCAGAACAGCTTTTCTCTTCAATTAAAATGTCCCACTGCTGCAAGGAAATTTAGGAAGCCTGACCTTTCCTGAACTTTTCTGGGCTGTCTAAATAACTCATCTCCAGCAGAGTAATCAAAACCACTTTTAATGCAGCACAGATTGTGGTTAAGAACTGCTGCATTCATTGCTGTGCCGGCAACCAAGACTCCCCTTGAACTGAATCTCCTGAATAACTAAAGACCTTTCATGGGGGTGGGAGGGAAGAAAGATTAGACTCTGGTTCAATTTATATCAATTTTCTCCTTTAAAATAATAAAATAAAATAAAATGGTAACTTAAAACCATATATATATATATATATATATATATTTGCTGCAAGTAAATTCTCAAATAGAAATTCTCAGCATCCCCATAGAATCACAGTTCCCATAAAGCATATTTTATGTGGCTTATGTTTGTACTTCTGAAGCAGCTTAATAATGATTTTTCTTAATTATTATATTTGGGGGAGGGGGTTTCCCAACCCCACAAGGTGTAACTCAATGGTTCCCAAACATTTTTGGGCCACCATCCCATTGGTTCTGTAAACTCATATCCTGTGCTCCCTACCCTATAAAAGGCATTACAGTGGTACCTCGGGTTAAGAACTTAATTCGTTCTGGAGGTCTGTTCTTAACCTGAAACTGTTCTTAACCTGAAGCACCACTTTAGCTAATGGGGGCCTCCTGCTGCTGCTGCGCCGCCTCTGCATGATTTCTGTTCTCATCCTGAAGCAAAGTTATTAACCTGAGGTAATATTTCTGGGTTAGCGGAGTCTGTAACCTGAAGCGTATGTAACCCGAGGTACCACTGTATTCAGTTTGTATGGCCCACTAACAAAGACAATAACACAATAAATTTCAAAACAGTAACAATTAATTGCATGTTTGTTCAAAATCCAGTTAAAGCTATTTAGATTAATTCATTCATCAAAAAAGATGAATGTGATCCAGCGATACCAGCTTTTCAAAGTCTGATAGTCCTTTACACCTCCCTTGCCCCACCCCAGCCACCCCCTTGCCTCTTAGCAGTCTCCTAGGCAATCTCACTGCTCCCCAGGGGACAGTACCACTCATTTTGGGAACCACTGGTGTAACTGGATATCACATAGCTTGAAAGCCCCGGGGTTAACTAGTCATAATAGTTGTCCTAGACCGAACAAAGTTCAAAAGCCTTCAGCCAACTTCAGAATCATTGAGTTGAACCCTTTTCCATGCTTTGCTGTGGTTTTTGTGAGTCCCATAAGTTTGTTTTACATGACAATGAATTGAAAACACTTACTTCTTCTTTACAGGTCACAGCTATTTCTTCAAGGACTGGTATTATCTCAAAATGGAAGACCAGAGTCTAAAGATTGTTAAAGTTGGCAATGTGAAATCTGATTGGCTGGGTTGCTAATTAGTGTGTCGTCTTAATAATGTCAACTGCAGCAAAATCTACACTTTTTTGTTTTTTGTTTTGTAAAAGTCTTATGTCTTACCTGCAATTAGAGATAGATCTGTATGCTAATTCATGGGCCAGTCTGGTACTGGCACCAAGTCACTAAGTACCACTATTTGACAGAACTTTTTTATTATTATTATAAAATCATTCTGTTTAAGCATATGTACTTAGAAGCAAGTTCCATAAAATGCATGGAATTTCCTTTTAAGTAGATGCATATAGAATCGGGGCACAGTAGGTCTTTGTTTCTTCCTCTCTTCATTCATTAATTTAAGACTTTTGCAATTTTTTGGCATGCAGCAAGTTATGTTTACTTATGTAGCCTGACACTTGCTACATTTTTCTGTGTGTGCAGATTGGTGCTAAGGACAGAACAGCAAAGGAATTCTCACCTGAGCAGAGATCAGATGTTTGAATGTGCCTGCATATAAATAAATAACTCCCGCTATACATTGAAAGCTAGCATTGCAAGGAGAAAGCCAGGGTCAAACATTCTTCCTGACATGCTAGCTTTCCAAGAACATTCAAACACTTGATCTCACAGCTACAGTCTGAAGTGTTGCCATCTAGCAACAGATACTTCACATGGAACTGCTGATTATGTAACTTAGTTCTTAGTCACTTGATAGTCAATGGATTTCAACAGGTCTTGGTGAGGCCATAGTAATGTACACTACTGGAGCCAAAGTAAAATTGTACTGTCTTTCAAATCCAGCTCCATCCCCCCCAAAAGAAAATACTCAAGTACTTGAAATGGTTGTTTGCCATTTAAAACGTATCAGTGCCCAAATATCCACCAAGAGGGGCCCTCAAAACTGTAACTTGGATTTCAGAATTAAAATGTTGACACATGTCCTTTCTGAATTTTAATGTGTGTTTTCTGTTTTGTTTTTAAACCCCGCTTCAGTTCAAGTTTGCCAAAGGGATGTATGCAATATTCTTTCTACTCAGAGTTGACCCATTAAAATAGATGTACCTAAGTTAGTCATGACCATTAATTTCAACGGGTCAACTTTGGGTTAGGACTAATGTTGCATCCAAATTATGCTCACTATCTGTGAATACTTCCATTCTTGTCATTCCCTGGAAAACGTCATTCTTTCTTTACATTCGCATTTCTTCATATACCAAAGTGGAAAGACTGACCAAAGGGGCACGGGATGCCTAGGAATTGGTTGAAACAGGATGGGATCAACAGGGACAAACTTGTATGAAATGTATTGCTTTAAAGTACTTTTTACTGGAATGCCTTTACCTTAAATTAGCAAACTGCTTCTTGCACTTTCTTTCCTATTACAACCTCCCCCTCCCTTTCTTTTTATACGGTTATATCAAGGTGATTCCTCTTCTCTTCGGCTTCATTCACATGGCAGTTTATTCCATTTCCCCAGCTGTTAATTTCCACATTATATTTCGGCTTTCACGTGATGCAGAAAGCCGCCTAAAGAAATATAGTGATATATTCAAGTTTAGCAATTTGCTTCAAGGAAAACAACATGTTTGCAAATAACACAGAAAGTTGCACAATATTCTGCTGTATTTCCAGAAGTAGCATTTATGTTATGTGAAGGTTTAAATATAATGCAGAAATTAACAGTAAGGAAAAGTGGAACAAATTATTGTGTGAATGCAGCCTCCATCTCTCCCCTGCTCCTTCCTTGTTAGATTTAAAGCATTGGGTGAGGCCAAGTATTCACTGTACAACCTGATGGAATATTTTATGTTCATACAGAAAGATTTTTTTAAAAAAGGGAAAGTAAGTCTGCATACATGAAATGTCAGTGGTATAAATAAATAAAAGAAAATAACAGTTCCAGCTCACGTGTGGTCAATTTCTGAACTGATTTGTATTTTGGGGGAATCTGGATAGCTAATTAACCTGACCAATTCTCATGAAGGTGGTAAAACTGTGCCTGGGCTCGCTGGCGGAGGAAGGGGGTGTGGTGGGTGCGCCCCACCCCACGGGTCATCCGTGAGGGTGGGTGACATCACAGCCCTGCCCCACTGGGATGCTCACCGCTCGCCAGAGCAGCTAGCTCTGCCTCTGCCTGGGCTGTGCCATGTCAGACACTGAAACTGTGGCTAACTGCATCAGGTTATACTATAGTCACCCTTTAAGCCTCAAAAGTGTCTACATAGGCTGGCTGCAGCCCTCCAGAATCTCAGGCAGAGGTCTCTTGCATCACTAAGTATTTTAACTGGAGAGACGCCAGGAATTGAACCCTGTGTGAGGGTAAGGCTCCTTTAAGAGATGGGATGGAAGACACAGCCAAAAGGATATTAGAAATGAGGAGTGTAGCCAACAGGAGGGAGAGTGGGTGGGTGGGGGGGCAGAGAACAAGTTGGAAAGTTAACTAAGGGGGAGGTCTCTGGTGCTAAATCACTGTGAAATGTTGGTTGTGAGCATACAGCTGTTTCCAGCATCACTTCGTAATACAGAGCTGGAGACCCAGGGAACATTCCAAGCATGTACCCTACGCAGAGGCATCTCTTACACCCTTGGCAAGGAGCTTTAACACACACACACCCTGAAAAAGTCACTTTACTGCAAAAGCAACATTAGAAATTACTACATTTTACCTGACTCAAGTACTCACAAAGTGTCTGGAGCGAGGGTGAGGTAAGGAGGAAAGGTGATAAAAAATCACAAGCCTTTCTCTTGCTCATGATCCCACCATGACAACAGTGGTGCATCGCCACACAAACAAGCACTGTAGTCTTCATACTGCCTTGCCATTTCTCCTACCGCTTAGCTGCCAGCTCTTGTTTAAACTCATGGCCTTTATGCAGATAACTGGAGACAGATTTCTGCGATGATTTTTGCACACCCGCACCCAGACCTATCCTCTTGGCAGGGACTGATTTTGCTAACCCCTATGTAGGCCTCTCTCTCTACCACTGCCCCTTGCCTGTGCTTAGTCCCAGCATGCTGCCCTATGGTCTGGCATAAATGTATGTACAAAGGTAATTATATAGGCATGATTCCACCTAACAGTCTAGAGATCAAGGAACTGATCAGTTCCCTTTTTGCTCTCACTTTCCTTTTTACCTGGAAAGAGCTATTGCAAGGATGAGGAAGCTATGCCCCCTGCCTGGCCAATGGCCAGAAATGGTGGAATTTGTAGTCCAGCGATATCCGGAGGGCCACGGGTGCATTTCCTCTGCTCTGTTGGACTTGCCTCTGGTTTATTCTGACTTGATGGACACTTGCCAGCTACCTCTGAATGGCACAAAATTCAGGGCAGCCTTTCTAAGGTCAGACATCTTTGAAATGGCATTAGTCAAGATGCAATGGATGTTTAGTGAGTTTAACTGCTCTCGTTTATGAATGGGGTGGGGTGAGAAACCTGGGGCTCTCCAAATGTTGGAGTACATCTCTCATCAGCCCCGGACATCATTTTGTGACTAATGGTCAGAGAATTATGGGAGCTGTAGTCCAGTAACATCTTGATGGACACAGGTTTCCCACTCCCATGGGTTAGGGAATTTTGCTTAAGACTACACAATGTTGTAAGGGACGTAGGTGGTGCTGTGGGTTAAACTACAGAGCCTAGGGCTTGCCGATCAGAAGGTTGGCGGTTCGAATCCCCGTGATGGGGTGAGCACCCATTGTTCGGTCCCTGCTCCTGCCAACCTAACAGTTCGAAAACACATCAAAGTGCAAGAAGATCAATAGGTACCGCTCCGGCGGGAAGGTAAACGGCGTTTCCGTGCACTGCTCTGGTTCGCCAGAAGTGGCTTAGTCATGCTGGCCACATGACCCAGAAGCTGTATGCCGGCTCCCTCGGCCAATAAAGCGAGATGAGCGCCGCAACCCCAAAGTCGGTCACAACTGGACCTAACGGTCAGGGGTCCCTTTACCTTTTACACAATGTTGTGCAAAAATTTGTATGTAGCATAGCTTTTCCAGGCTA
Organism: Podarcis tiliguerta; assembly: GCF_965153285.1. NCBI lineage: Eukaryota > Metazoa > Chordata > Lepidosauria > Squamata > Lacertidae > Podarcis > Podarcis tiliguerta. Next base: position 35,212,602 of record NC_139541.1, on the reverse strand, counting down.
TGTGCACACTCTCATTTACTCTGCAACTAGCATGCTCCCACTACTGGTTTGGAGAGCCATATACAACAAACCAATAGCCACGATCTGTATCTATCCTGTTGTTTCTTACGGAATACTGCGTTTAGATGTGTGTTCCCACAAACCAGCTCCAAACAGAGAAAAAAGAATGGCACAGCTGCATCTAAAACTGGTAATGTGTACGCAGCGCCAGGCCTTGGTAAAAACAACAACAACAAATAAACAACCCTCTGCCGGCCAGATCATTCCTTGTTTTCTCTCAATGCCAGCCACCTTGAAGGATGCAAAGATGTAAAGAGAAGAACAATGGCGTCATCTTCCTAAAACCCAATTTACAAAGAGCAGCAATCCCATAAAACACAACCGAACTTTCAGGAAATCTCTTAATAGCTCATAATTGTCCCATGCAAATGCCTCAGGGACATCTCTGAAGGGAGGAAACAGACTTGTTCCAGACAGTGACTAACTTGTTTGGCCATGAGGGCTCTGTCGGTGGAGCCAAAACAAACCCCAACTTTAAAAGAACAATTAATCTGAGCATACATTGGCCCAGCATTTGGTAATGTGACAAAGCAGTTGTTCTAATGCAGGAGGTCTGCTTCTTTTGCAAAGCAAGCATTTTAAACCCCTGGGATCAGCTTTGTGGGCCAGGGCTTTAGTTTTGCACATTCTAGAGCTGAGAGCTGAGAGACAGCTTCACCCGTGAGCAAAGGGCAAGGGAAGTGGAGGTGGCCAGCCCTGAGAGCCACTGAAAGAGGCATGAATCCATCAACTGGATGCGCCCACAGCAGATTTGCTATGTTGTGGGTGCATTTCAGACCATATTCACCTAAGAAGAGAAATGAAGCAAGTCTGGCTCTCTGAAGGATGGAGCTGGAACATACCTCCTCCAAAACCATTTCTCCTCCCAGAATGTTGATGCTGATTATTTCCCAGGTATTCACTGACTACTCTGGTACTGAATGATTTGGGGCAAAAATAAACCTGATTGCTTCTGGAACAGAAATTCTAGTCAACATACTAGCCATCTCCTACGGAGGCTACTGCAGTCTTCTTAACATTTATAGCAGAGCTTTTCAAACTGTGTATCGCAACATGTTAGTGTGTTGGCTGCAGTGTGTAGGTGTGTCACATGAATGCTCTCCGTGCTTCTCCTAGGACTGGAAAGGGGTTGTCCCCAGCATAAAAGTTTGGAAAGCTCTGATTATAGAGTTAGGCTTGAGTTTTCAACCCCAACTCTGTTGTGATCTCATTGGACTGACTTCCTCTTCCTCTTGAGCCTCAGCCTAAACATCTGTAAAATAGGATGAACCAGAACCTTAATAAGTTATGGATACACAGCTTAGGTCCAAGCTAACTGAAAGATCATATTCCCTCACATGAACCTGCCTGGATTTTCAGGTGTTCAAAGGAGACTCTTCTCTCAGTCCCACCCACCTCACAAGAACACTTGGTGGGGACACGGAGAAGGTCCTTCTCGGTGGCTGCTCCCAGACTCTGGAACTCCCTCCCTGGAGATGCTTGTCAGGCTCCCTCCTTGTTGTCCTTCCACAACCAGGTGAAGTCATTCTTTTCCAGCAGGCTTTTGGGAACTGACTGTTTTTAATGAAAGGACTGGTGCTGTGCTTGTCTTATTGTAATTATTTGTATATTTTAAACATGTGATATATATATATATATATATATATATATATATATATATAGTATTAATTAGATGGATTTTAATTGTTTTTTAATAATTGTTTTTTCTATGTTTCTAGCAATTATTGTTTTTATTTGTAAGCCACCTTGAGTCCCACTAGGGAAAAAGGCGCAGTACTACTACTACTACTACTAATGCTACCCTGAGCCTTCTTTATAGAACAAATTATATATCTAAATTAATAGGCACTATTACAGTTTAGAAATTAAATATCTTGTTTCTCCTGTGCTTTCATTTCAGTTACACTGTCTTATAAATATATCCTGAAACTGTTACAAATGGATCTTTTTAGAGTTTGCAGTTAGGAACAAGCTAGCTGATACAGCTCAATAAAATGGACAAACACTGACATCTGGAGGCCAGATAAAAGACTGCACAGTTCCTGGGATACATGTGTCAACTCATTGTAAGAATCTAACTTTTGAACAAGTTTCCTGTTTGGATTCTTTCCTCTGCTACAGTAGCAAAAAACAGGGGTGGCATCCATCTAAGCCTTATGGACCTCACTTCGTCATGCTACTTAATTTCAAGGGGTCTCCTCTGAGTAAAACATAGTTAAATGTCATCCATTGTCTGTTGTATCTCAGTAGCCATGCTGCTACTACTAATCGTCAATACAGACTTTCCTTCTTGAAAGTTTTCTATCTCCACAAAAAAACATTCTATTATTCTGACTCTTTCTTAGGGCATTTTTGAATTTCTTTAGGATTTCAGTGGGTGTGGTGTGTTGAGCTTAAGTTATCATTGCAAAGTAGACAAGGGTTGTGTGTGTTTTCTTTTTTCTTTCTTGCCTGTAAATGTTTCTTCATCACTCTGCAGCCTCCCCAGCTGCCCACACTTCCTGATCTGTAAAAGCCCCATGCGAGGTGTTACATCACAACACCTCCCCCTGGACCATAGCTGTCAAGTGTCCCTTATTTGAAGGGACAGTCCCTTATTCCAGCACCATGTCCCGCTGCTGTCCCTTATTGATGGATGTCCCTTAAATGTCCCTTAAATGATGTCCCTTAAATTTCAAAGGAAGCAGCTCCTCTCCCTCCCTCCCTGCCGGCCAGGGAGGAGGGAGGCTCCAACTGTGTTGCTTGGCTGTGTTGCTCACCCACTAAGAAGTCTAAGAACGACTGGGGGGTGGAGCTTGCATGCCTTGTATGTGGCTAGTTAATGCAAGCTGAGGGGTTTTTTGAATGCTGGACGCCATTTTGTTGCACGTGCTGCTGCAAACTTTGCAGTGCAAAGCCAGGCCGGGGAGCCATCTTAAGTTGAGGCTGCATAGGCCTTGTGGTGCATGTGATTCAGATTCTATTCAGTTGAACCTCTGGTTACAAAGTTAGTTGGACAGTGTTCTCGAAGCTACCAGCATGAGTTTGACCAGACTGTAGGAGGACAGGAAGACTGGAGTGCCTGGAACACCCGAGGCTGCAGGTCCCTTATTTTGACTGCTGGTCCCTTATTTTCAAGGCTGCTGGTCCCTTATTTTCAAATCTGTAAGTTGACAGCTATGCCCTGGACTTTGGTTTAAGTGTGGACACCCAGGAAGAGTGAAGAGTGCATGCCACTGGTGAGATGCTTTGCAGAACAAAAGGATGAACTCTTTAAAAAAAGGTGGGAAGGAATTTGGGCACAGCATCACTTGAGAGAGACTACTTTTATGCATTTCATTTATGAATGGGTTCCTATGAAGCACCTCAAGGCAATCTCACAACACAACAAAAACATACATGAAACTATTGCTTGTTTTTGTTTGTTTGTTTGTTTGTTTGTTTGTATCTCACCTTTCTCCCAGAACTGAGACTCAAGGTGGCTCACACAAATTGAAACAAATACAAATAAAACACTAAAAACAGATAGGCTATAGTTTAAAAGTTACTGAGCTACCTATAGCATTAAAACAATGCAATAAAGGACAAAAAGGATGGATCCAGTCTAGCCTCTCTAGGAAAGGCATTCCAAAGTGAGGAGTCATTGGTGACTCAGAGTTCAACCATTATTGTTCAGGGAAGTTTTTAATGTGTGACATTTTAATGTATTTTTAATCTTTGTTGGAAGCCGCCCAGAGTGGCTGGGGAAGCCCATCCAGATGAGCGGGGTACAAATAATAAATTATTATTATTACTATTACTATTATTGTGGTGCAATGTCTGACAGCCACAGAAGTTAAACACACCCATCTATAGGTTTCAAAGCACAATGAATACAAAGATTTCCTTGATTTACCAAAAAAACAACAACAACAACAACAACTTTGGAGGGTAGGACATGAACCAATCAATTCAAAAAGGAGATTCTGACTAAACATCAGGAAGAACTTTCTGATGATAAGAGCTGTTTGGCAGTGGAACAGAATCCCTCAGAAGCTTGTGGACTCAGTACCAATTTATTCATGTATAAGCTATATACAGGGTGAGTCCTTTAAAAGTGGCCCCATGGATGCAGAGTACACATGTTCCTATCACACCCCACTGCTATTAACATTCTGAGAGACTGCAGGAAATTTTGCTGACATCTCTCTCACATCATTTCTACTTTCTGCTTACACTCTTGGCCACACTGAAGTGTAACAGCTTCCTGGGAGCCACTTGCTTACTGAGAATCATGGAAGATTAAGAGATAGATAAAATAATCCTCACTGATTATAGCTGCACTACTTCACTATGGCCACCAGATGGGGGCCCATTTTCAAAGTAGGTGCTAAGCATTCTACATATCAGGGGTAGTTTGAGCTGAACGAGGCAAAAGTGCACAAATGTCAGCTCACGGGGACTGAGGTGCCATGTTTGTTATGGGATGAGATGGTAACCCTAACCAGGAATGCAGACTAATAGTGCATGGCTCAAATAAAACTGTGGTTCTTCATGTTGCTCAAAATCGGTCATTATTTGACCTCGGCTGCAGATGAAATATTTCAGGTACAAACCCCACTTTTCAACTTTAAGTAGACTATCTCCCCCATGTTGTTATAATCCCATAGGCAACACCAGAGGGGGGAAGGAGGGCCAAGCATCTCCCCTAAACAAGGAGTTTGCCCCACTTGTCCGTCCCCCCATTTCTGAGCTCCTGTCATTAACATATTCTGTTATTTTTCTTTCTTATTCCCATCAAAATATACCGTATTTCCCCGTGTATAATGCGCAGACACACACACACACCATGTATAAGATGCCCCCTATTTGGGGGGACTCCAAATTTAGAAAATGGGGGGAGATTGCCCAGAGCTGCTGAGCTTTGGAGAGGGGATTTACGAAAAACGCTCACCCGCCTGTCATACTCTGCCACTCATATGCATCGCAAAAGCAAACTATCACCTGTCCCCTCACCGGCAGAAGCTGCCAATCACCTGCCCAATTGCTGCAGCAACAGTCAATCAACACCAGCCCTTGCCGCAGGCACCAATAACACAACCAATAGCCACTGACAACCAATCCCACGTCCCCCCTATGCACTATCCATGTATGACGACCCCTAATTTTTAACATATTTTTTAAATTAAAACAACCCCTCATTTTATACACGGAAAAGTACAGTACTTTGCCTCTTCTGTGCCCTTCCCCCCATTTTTTTTCCTGGTGCAGCCACTGTGTGACTCCCATACTATCTTTCTTCCAAGAAGCTTTGCAGCCAATTAGAGATTTCAACCTGAGTCTCTCAAGGTCTTATCCAACCCTCTAACCCAGGGATGGGGAATCTTTCTCAGCTTTAGGGTCACATTCCCCCTCCTTTCTGGGGGATGCATGCCACAGTGGGTGGGGGACCAGAGGCAAAAGTAGGTGGAGCAACAAATCTGATTCTTACATTTGCAGAGTGGCTTACAGAAGCAGAAGACATCAAGAAGAGATGGCAAGAATACACAGAGGAATGATACCAGAAAGATATGGATGTCTCGTACACCCCAGGTAGTGTGGTTACTTGACCTTGAGCCAGACATCCTGGAGAGTGAAGTCAAATGGGCCTTAGAAAGCATTGCAAATAACAAGGCCAGTGGAAGTGATGGTATTCCAGCTGAACTATTTAAAATTTTAAAAGGTGATGCTGTAAAGGTGCTACACTCAATATGCCAGCAAGTTTGGAAAACTCAGCAGTGGCCAGAGGACTGGAGAAGATCAGTATACATCCCAATCCCAAAGAAGGGCAGTGCCAAAGAATGTTCCAACTACCGCATGATTGCACTCATTTCACACGCTAGCAAGGTTATGCTTAAAATTCTACAAGGCAGGCTTAAGCAGTATGTGGACCAAGAACTCCCAGAAGTGCAAGCTGGATTTCAAAGAGGCAGGGGAACCAGAGACCAAATTGCAAACATATGCTGGATTATGGAGAAAGCTAGAGAGTTCCAGAAAGATATCTACTTCTGCTTCATTGACTATGCAAAAGTTTTGACTGTGTCGACCACAGCAAACGATGGCAAGTTTTTAAAGAAATGGGAGTGCCTGATCACCTCATCTGTCTCCTGAGAAATCTCTATGTGGGACAAGAAGCTACAGTTAGAACTGGATATGGAACAACTGATTGGTTCAAAATTGGGAAAGGGGTATGGCAAGGCTGTATATTGTCTCCCTGCTTATTTAACTTATATGCAGAATTCATCATGGGAAAGGCTGGGCACAAGGAGAAGGGGACGACAGAGTACAAGATGGCTGGACAGTGTTCTCGAAGCAACCAGCATGAGTTTGACCAAACTGTGGGCAGCAGTGGAAGACACGAGTGCCTGGCGTGCTCTGGTCCATGAGGTCACAAAGAGTTGGACACGACTAAATGACTAAACAACAACAAACCAGCATGCAGTTCTTTCCTGATGTTTCCATGGGGGAATCATGGGGGAACAGAGGAACACATGTGCGGAAAGTTTGGGGGAGTAGTGACATTGTCCAATGATGTTCGTTGTTGTGATTTCCAGATGGAGAGGTCTCCTTCAGCCCCTGGGTCTGATGTTCTCAGTCTTACTGTAACCACTACACTACTTTCTGGAAACCTATGTTCATGGATTGGAAAGACACAATTGCTATATTGTTTATTTCATGACAGCAGCAATCTGCCCAGTTACAGATAGCCTATTATAGGATATATTCCACACAGTTCACTACAGGAGCAGAGGTCCGAAGTCTAGTCTCTTGCCTTAGCTGAAAAACCTTCTGGGAAACTTGGTGGAAACCACAGGAGGGAAGAGTGCTCTTGTGCTCAAATCCTGCTTGTGCATTTCCCTTTAGGGCATCTGATTGGCCACTGTGAGAACAAGATGCTGGACTTAATGGGCCCTTGGCCTGATCCAGGAGGCTCTTACGTGTTTTATGCAAAGAACTCTTCCTAAGTTATGTGGCCAGTCCAAGAGGTGTAATACAACTGCCACTTCTTCAGAAAAGATTTACAGTGGTACCTCGGGTTAAGTACTTAATTCATTCCAGAGGTCCGTTCTTAACCTGAAACTGTTCTTAACCTGAAGCACCACTTTAGCTAATGGGGCCTCCTGCTGCCGCCGCGCCGCCGGAGCACAATTTCTGTTCTTATCCTGAAGCAAAGTTCTTAACCTGAACCTGAATTTCTGGGTTAGCAGAGTCTGTAACCTGAAGCATATGTAACCTGAAGCGTATGTAACCCGAGGTACCACTGTATTACCAATACACTTCCCAAGCTTAGCAGTTCCTGATGGCCGATGTTTTCATATGATTAAGCTTTATTTTATTTATTTATGTGTGTGTGTGTGTTTAAAAAAGGCTTCCCTTTTTAAAAAAGCAGGTGAACGGGAAATAACCTGCTTAAATATTTCCTCTTTCTAAAGCTTTGTGTTTCCTTTTCATTCTTCCTGTTTTATTTTGCTCTTGGCTTCTCATATGGGGGGAGGGGGAGAACAGCGCAGCTCTTTTGTTTGTCACATAAACCCATATATGGGGGCAGAACCTGCTATGAGTAACTCCTCAGGAAAGAGATCTGGGGGTTGTGGTTGACAGCTCATTTCTAACATCAGGTCATTGTATGAAGAGGCAATGCAAAAGGGTCCCAGGAGCCAGGGATGAGTTTGGCCAAAAAGGGAAATACTTTCCTTCACCACCACGATTACAACAAATGACATCTGTCTATGTATATAAGAGACTTTGCCATCCTGGCGCCCTAAAGAGGTATTGGATTACAATGCCCATCAGCCCAGCCAGGGGGTGGGGGTGGGGAATTTGATTCAGTTTGCATTTAAAGGCAGAGTTACCTAAGTTACACTTTTCAAGAATGAGAACTGATACACAGTCATCCTCCAGTTTACGTGCGAGATTGCCTCACTCCCATAAAAGCTCCCTGGACCGCTCTGATCTGCAGAACTGGCACCTGTTGCAGGTGCCACATAAAACTTATTCTGCATTTGTCAGAAATTGATCTTTCAGCGTGGCAGCACCTACACTTTGGAAATTATCACCTGCTAAAGTCCGCAGAGGAAGCTGCTCTTAAAAGGCAGAGGAGCAGGTTCCGGTCAATAAGTTGGCAACTGTCCCAAACAACCGCAATTTAGAGTTCTAATACAGGTCTTCCAGCACAGCTAACCGACCTAAAATAGCCACCGCCTGCTAGAGTCCGCCGAGAAAGCTGCTGTTAAAAGGCAGAGGAGCAGGGACAGGTGGAAACGTTGGCAAATCCCCCCTCCCAGCTCCCAGGTTGATGGATTGTGCGCAGGCGCCCTGGAGACAAGGAGGAGCGAGCGCCTTTCGCAGCATCTCCCGGTTCTCCTTTCGCCTGGCCGCGATGACTCTGTGCACAGAAGCGGCCGTGGCGGCGCTGGGAGGCGGATCTGCAGCCCAGGCTGGAGGCGGCGGCGGCATGTCGGAGCCAGCGCTGCAACCGAGGGCGGTCTTCACCTTGCCCAGGCAGCAGTCGCTCGCCTCGCCGCTGGTGATCAACCCCTTCGTGCAAGAGACGCGCCTGGATGCAAAGGATAAATCCCGGGTACAGGGGATTGACAGCCGCTGTAAACAGACCCCGGGGGTGGGGAAGGAGGATGGCCGGGGGCAGCCGGGGTGAACGGCACGGGGGCAGCCTGCGAGCTCGCTAGGGAGGGGAGTTAAAGGGGCCCTTTGCAAATGCCTCTTCAATGATGATGATAATAATAACAATGCGCGCGCACGACGCTGCGCTTTGCAAACATTGACAGGCGTTTTTAAAGCAAAAAGCCATGCTGAAGATTGCAGAAATGAAATCTGTTGCAGTTATTTCTGGGTCTCCGTTTGGTGCCCGCCGACAGAGAAGGGGGCGGCGGCGGTTCTGGCTGAAAAGAGTCTGCCCTCCTTATTACATAAGCAGGCGAAGAATGCGTTCTGTTAGAATTCCTCAGAGCCCCACCTGCCTGGCTCTCCCGGGTCAACTTACTGCAAGCGAAAGAGGCAGCTTCATCCTTCAGTTGGCAGCTGGATGCAAACCGTTTGCATCCTTTCTCTCTCATTTTTTGTATGGATCATGTGAGGGTTCTTTGGTTTTTTTGGGGGTGGAGAGAGTTTGCCCTGATCTCAGCCAGGGCCTCAGCTGATTGATCCGTGAAATGGGGATAAGGCATCATTTATAAGTGAGGCAAATAAAATACATGAGTTTATACAGATCTTCTAGTTAGCATTGCCCCCTTTTATGGTTCTAGTGTCTTTTATTAGTTGAACCCCACATGTGCTTAAACCAACAAAATCTATTTTCCTGGCCAGAGATATGAATATGTGAACTTGACTGGAGTCAGACAGTGTGTTTGGGACTTTGATTGGTCAGCAATATCTGGGGTCCTCAGTGGAGGCCCTTTAGCCAAGCTGGAAATGTCAGCATTGGACCCTTCTGGCTGCAAAGACTGTGCTCTGCTTCTGTGGCCCCTTCTTATCCATGATGGGCTTCTCCAGATGGGATGCTTATTGAGCATCCTGTTTTGCTTGGATGCTGTGGTTAGGTTATAACTGGCTATATTTATTTATTTATAGGGGAAGTGCTATAGATAATCCATTTTGCACACAGAAAGTATCCAGTTCAATTCCGGGCATCTCCAGGTAGGGGCTGGATAGGTCCCCTACCTGAAAACCTAGAGCGATGCTGCCAGTCCGTGTAGACAGTACTGAGCTAGATGGAAGAATACAGTAGAAGGCAGCTTTCTATGTTCCTTCTATTTAAGGGCAAGGGTTGTAGCTCATCGGTAGAGCATCTGCTTTGCAGGCAGAAAGACCCGAGTTAAGTCTCCAACGCCTGGAGTGGGAGAGACTCCTGCCTGAAGCCCTGAAGAGCCTCTGTCAGTCAGTGTAAACAATAATGAGCTTGATAGACCAATGTATGTTTTGTTTTCTTTATTTATCATTTGAATGTATGTACTGTCCTTCATCCAAAGATCACAGGACAGTATACAACATAAAAATTCAAAATGAGAGCACAAAATTAATAACCAAGAACTGAAAACAACCCCCACCAACAAATTCAAAAGGCCAGAGATAGTTTAAACAGCCAAAGGCCTGATTATAGAGGCCTGGTTATGTCCTGACTTGATCTAAGGCAGGTTCCTATGTCCACACAGGCGTGGCAGGAAGTTGTTGCCATTCTTATTTTCTATGTGCAATAAATTAATTTGCTTCCTTTTGCTTTCATACTGCTGCTGTTAGGTAAGCCACTATTCTTTCCATTTCAAAGATGAGAAACTGAGTCCATGCTTTGATGGGGGCAAGCCTGTTGGATCTCCTAAAAGAAAAGAAAGAAACCTAAGAAGTACCAACAGAAAGCATACTGTTAAAATTAAAGAATGAGCCTTTGAGCGTGTTCTGAGTTCCAAAATTTTGTTTTCAATGCAAGAATGTGAATTGAGCTTGCAGCCCTTTAAACACAAAATAAGTTCATAGCTGGTTTGCTTTCTGCATTCCTGTGGCCTAATTTAGAAGTGGGAAAACTATTTTGTTGTTACTATTTTTAAACATTTGGAAAGTTCTGCTGATCTAAGGCAGATTGCCCATAAATCTTATCAGTGGGCACTGTCCTGTTCCCCCCCCCCAAAAAAAAATGTATTGGGAACAGCATAGCTCAGTATGACCGGACTATATTCTCCAAAGGTAAGGGTTGCAGCTGTTTCTCTATCCACTTTTGCCTCTGGCCACACCCACTACTGTCATGCAAACTCCCCAAACTCAGGGAATATGGCCTTCCAGCTGAACATATGTTGATTCCCCACCCATGATGTAGGTTCTGGGGCAGATGAACAAATTGTCTGACCTGGTAGGAGACAGCTTCTGGTGAACTTAACTTTATAGCTAATGGAATCTTCATCTCATCTCACCTTAAGGTGTTTCTGGAATTCCAGATATACTTCAAACTCCAACCTCTGCAAATGGTTGTATTCCAATACAGAGTATTGTTATTCTAATACTGCCATAGATTAGATGTGAGGGATACACACCCACCCAAACAGTGGTACAGTGGTACCTCAGGTTACAGACACTTCAGTTAACAGATGCTTCAGGTTACAGACGCTTCAGGTTACAGACTCCGCTTACCCAGTAATAGTACCTCGGGTTAAGAACTTTGCTTCAGGATGAGAACAGAAATTGTGCTCTGGCGGCACGGCGGCAGCAGGAGGCTTCAGGTTAAGAACAGTTTCAGGTTAAGAACGGACCTCCAGAACGAATTAAGTTCTTAGCCCAAGGTACCACTGTACAAACTAGCAATCCTGGCAACTTGATGCCCCCCTCTCCCCTTGCACAGACTTCAGATTAGCAGTTGCTTTGTTCAACATTCTTAATAAAGTGGTATGTTGAATCCTGCATTGTGGTGGGCTTTGATCATAAGATTTTTGCTTTATGCAGACATTCTGATACTTTCCTGACTTCTGTTTCAAGCCTAGAGTTGTCAGTGTCTGGTTCAGACTTCTGCTTTCTCACTTCTCAGCAAAATTCTCCCCCCGCCCCCCAGTAAAAGTTTCCAGGATTTCCGTACTGTAATTTTCTTTTAGAGGAAGAAGAAAAAGAAGTTTTTTGTGAAATGTTAACCACAAGAAAAGTGCCACTGAAGTGACATTTACCACAGATAGCTGCAAGCACACATTAAACTCTGGTGTAGACAAGCGCTTGTAATCAGAATGAATGCTTCATAAAGATGGAACATTCATTCAGGTTTGTTGAAAGGACTATGTTCTACCACTTGTTGGCATCAGCCAGTAGATGCTACTTATATTAGAAGATTCAGGGCAGGTAAAAGAAAGGACATTTTCATGCAGCACATAATTAATTAAAGCATGGAACTTGCTCCCACAGAGGGCAGTAATGGCCACCAACCTAGATGGCTTTAAAAGATTAGACAGATTCATGGAGGAAAGAAGAAGAAGAAGAGTTGGATTTGATATGCTGCTTTATCACTACCCTAAGGAGTCTTAAAGCGGCTCACAAACTTCTTTCCCTTCCTCCCCCACAACAAACACTCTGTGAGGTGAGTGAGGCTGAGAGACTTCAGAGAAGTGTGACTAGCCCAAGGTCACACAGCAGCTGCATGTGGAGAAGTGGGGAATCAAACCCGGTTCACCAGATTATGAGTCTACTGCTCTTAACCACTAATCCACACTGGCTCTGGCCATGATGGCTGTACTCTGGCTCCACAACACAACGAAGAGGTGCAGGGACTCGGTTCCAGAAGGAAAAAAGCCCTGCCCACAGCATCTGGCTGGCCACTGTTAAAACTGGATGCTGGACTAAATGGGCCATTGGCCTGATCCAGCAGGCTCTTCTTATCTTTTTAACATCTGATGTCACGTGTAACCTTACTGCAAACTTTGCACAAGCAAATTGTGTGGAACGCTCAGCAAGAAGGCCATCTGGATGTAACCTGTGTTGTTTTTAGCATTGTAGCATAGTGGATGACCACAAACTCTGCATACAGGAAGTCCTGTGTTCTTTTGCCAAATTCTTTAAGTGGGGTAGGGAATAACTCTGCCTAAAATTATGGGACACACACACACATACAGTGTCACAGAGTCTCCACCTCTGCCTTAGTGGCTTTCTAAGGTTGTTCCCATGTTGCTAGTTTGCCGTGGACCTCTGAACTACACCCTGAAGAAAGGCACCCTGCCAACATTTTCTGAGGTCATTTTAATCCTAGGAAGATGACAGGGTGATCCAGAGCACCTAAATCATGCCCACTGAATGTTTTCTGCAGCATGTCTGAGCAGATCAGTGCTTTACAGGTCTACACGGAAGTAAGTGCCACTGACTTCAGTGGGACTTCACCTGTCAGGCATTCTTTAGCTGTAATTCCTGCATTGCTGGCAGTTGGACTGGATGCCCCATCGTGTTCCTTCCAGCTCTACAATTTTATGATCCTATGTATGTGTTGCGTTGCAGTCTAAACTGAGTAGTGGGGGCACAGGGCATGCAAACCCAGCCAACAGAACTAGATGAGCAAAGAGGAAGCTTATGAAACTTTGTGTGTTTCCTTTATGTGGCCGGAAAAGAGGGCTGACTCCCAGCCAGCCCTGTGAAACTTCTCCACTCCGGACCCACCTTCTGTTTCGTTGAGAAGTGTAGTGCTTCTCTTCTATCTTGTAATTTCAAAGCTAAGATAAACCACTTCCCTTCCAGTCACCTTGGAGGCCCTTCCACATGCCCAGTATCTGATGACTGGGAGATACTTCTTTCGTGCTTCCTGAAATTGCTATCTTCCAGGGCATCTGACTGTTTTTTAGATGCTCTTAATGCGTTTAAGTGATTTCAATGTATTTTTAACCAGTTTAATCCAGATTTACTGTTTCTGCAGGGTTTTGGTTTTTTTTAATCCATCCAGATTAAATGGAAACATAATATGGGGTGACAGTTTGGTAAGGATGATGTGACATTGAGACTCCACAATAAGCTGCTATGGGGAAGTACCCAGAGCATATCTGCCTTGGTGGCAAAAAGGGAGACTGCACATTTTCAAACCCAGGCTATCAAACCAGACCAGAGCCTGTTCTCTGCCCTGCTTCCACCCCACAGATCTTCTACTTTTTCACTATGGCCTGCAGAAGGGATGTTCTCAGGGCAAATGAATTGAGTGCAGCAGCAGGTGGCATTATGTTTTTTGGGGAGGACCTATCAGCAGATTTGAATGTTCAAGAAAGCATGTGGGATGGTCCCTTCAGGACCAAGCCACTTCCAAAATGCAGATTGAGGGTGTTTATATATTTTGAATCATAGAATCATAGAATCATAGAGTTGGAATAGACCACAAGGGCCATCGAGTCCAACCCCCTGCCAAGCAGGAAACACCATCAGAGCACTCCTGACATATGGTTGTCAAGCCTCTGCTTAAAGACCTCCAAAGAAGGAGACTCCACCACATTCCTTGGCAGCAAATTCCACTGTCCAACAGCTCTTACTGTCAGGAAGTTCTTCCTAATGTTTAGGTGGAATCTTCTTTCTTGTAGTTTGGATCCATTGCTCCGTGTCCGCTTCTCTGGAGCAGCAGAAAATAACCTTTCTCCCTCCTCTATATGACATCCTTTTATATATTTGAACATGGCTACCACATATCACCCCTTAACCTCCTCTTCTCCAGGCTAAACATGCCCAGCTCCCTTAGCCGTTCCTCATAAGGCATCGTTTCCAGACCTTTGACCATTTTGGTTGCCCTCCTCTGGACACATTCCAGTTTGTCAGTGTCCTTCTTGAACTGTGGTGCCAGAACTGGACACAGTACTCCAGGTGAGGTCTGACCAGAGCAGAATACAGAGGCACTATTACTTCCCTTGATCTAGATGCTATACTCCTATTGATGCAGCCCAGAATTGCATTGGCTTTTTTAGCTGCCGCGTCACACTGTTGGCTCATATCAAATCTGTGGTCAACCAAGACTCCTAGATCCTTTGAGTACTCTCCTAATATATCAGAGGTGGACCTTGGGACTCTGCCCAAGGCACACCCCTCACCAGCCTGCTGTGCCCCCTCACTGAGAGTTTTTGGCTGGCTAGGATGTGTCCTTGAATGGCGATAGTGCCTATTCCCTGCCAGGATGGAAGATGGAAAGGTGTAGACCTCTGACTTTCCTGTGGCTAGAACAGAGCCTCTTATACAAATATTTTAAAAGTGCCACTTGTTCCACCCACTGTTGCCTCTGGCCCCGCCCACCACTGGTCTTCAGCCCCCAGAATGCTTCATGGATTGAAAAAGGTTCCCCACCTCTTCAATGCAGAATGCTAAGTTTTTCCAATGCACAGGGAAGGTTGTTCTTCCCCTTGCTCTATGTATGTAAATGGAGCCATTGTTGCTGCAGCTGGTGATAGCTGTTGGTTACAGAGGTCATACTCCCTGAGACTGTTCAAGGTAAAATGTTATTTACCTATTTACCACCAAAGATCACAGGTTTTTCATATGGCTGCAGGACCAGCATGTTTCCTCAAAGAGCAGGTATAACCTGACATTCTGAGGAAGTGTTGTAAACGTTCATTAATGCTCTAAGACAGTTTTGCATTACTTGTTGCTCCAAAAGCCTGCAAGGACTGTAATTCTCTTCGTTTTCAGTACCATATTTAGAGGAAAGCAATTCCTTTAAAAGCTCTGTAAAAATGTTTGCTAGAGCCTTTTAAAAAGAAAAAGAAAAAAAAAAAACTTGCTTGAGAGACCAAAACCATAATTTTTGATTTATTTAATTTTTTTTTAACAGCAAAAGTAAGCCAATAGCTTCTTGCTCCATTTTTCACCAGATTTGGCTGAAAGTTGCCTTCAGGGATCTGAAGAGAGGCAAATTCATGCATGTGTCCTTTTTACAGGGATATACAAATCTTCTCCATGAAGACAGTCAAGTCCTTCTCTGTAGTGTGTTGAAATTGGCAGACTCTTTGGCCTGGGCAGCTTCATTAATAAATACAGCTCACATTCTGCTAGAATTGATAAGCGCCTGACTATGCCATTTCTCCAAGCTTGAGTGTGATGAATGGCAGAAGTGATCCGCATTTGTGGCTTCACACATGTGGCTTGCTCTGTGCCACCCATTTGCTGGGAATCACAAGTGTGGAGATGGCTGTTGCACTTGGCTGCACGTTTTCCAGTGGCATCTGGTTGGCACTGTGAGAACGGGGTGCTGGATTTGCTGGGCTTCTGGCTTGACCCAGCAGGGCTCTTCTTAGGTTGTTTTTCTTATTTTGGGCATTGAATCTCATGTGTGCATGTTTTAAAGTCCCATTTTACAGAATGGAGGTCTTGTGGATTCCACAATTTCAGTCGTCTGTTTTCTTATGGAGGTAATCTGAAGTTGCATTGCAGTTTATTCTGTATTCCTGATGTCGCCCTGACTGTTAACTTCCACATGATAGTTTAGCTTTCATACTACATAAAAGCCACTTCAGGAAATATAGTGGAATATAGCACACTTTTAGCGTTCATTTCAGTGTTACTGGCTTCCAGAATAAATAACACGGAAATAAGGGCTAAACCTGCTCTATATTCCACTATATTTCTGAAAGTGGCTTTTACTTTGTGTGAAAGCTGAAATATAATGCGGAAATTAACAGTTAGGGCAAAGTGGGGAAGACAGAGTGAGCTGCTGTGTGAATGCAGCCAGAGAATGCTGATTCTCCTCCTCAGTCAGGGAGGCCCAAGCATCATCATGCACATCCAGGGTGTGAATTCACATCAGGGAATTGGGGGAGGGAGTCTATGGCCTTCTAAGTGCTGGTGGACTCCCAGATCACACCATCCCTGACCATGCTGGCTGGGGCTGAGGGGATTTGGAGCCCATCACAATCTGGTGGGCCACAGGTTCTCCACCCCTGATGTGCATGACATTTTTTACATCAGACACAGCCTTAGGATGCCATTGTTTTTGAACATAAGAAGAGGTCTGCTGGGTCAGGCCAGTGACTCATCTAGGCCAGCATCCTGTTCTCACAGTGGCCACCCAGATGCCTGTGGGAAGCCCTCAAGAACGGAGCAGAGCACAAGAGCCCTCTCCAGCCCCTGTGTTCAGAAGCATTGCTGCCTCTGACAGTGGAGGTAGGCATGGGCCACCCAAACTCCCGCAAAGAACACTGATGAAATAACTCAAAAACAGGAAATGAACCTGATGTTCCAAAACTGCATGGCTAACCTTTCTTGACCTTCATGAGAAGACGCTACAAATGTTTTGTACTGATAGGAAATGGTGATTATTTTTCTGTAAGCTGACCTCAAATCAGGGGGCAGCCACCCCCCTTTTTTGGCTTCATCCATTAGATCATCAGCCCCAGCCTTTTGCACCCAAAATCCAAAGCTTCTCTGTGAATCTGTAAACTTGTATTGAATACCTCACAGGAAGAGAATTTCACAACTTCCTCAGAACTTCATTCTGCTGTTCCTCCTATAAACATCAGATGACGAGAGACACAGTCTTTGAAGGTGAAATGCTACTGGTTTAGCCGCAAGTTAATAATAGTAATAATAATTGTTACACTTGTCAGGGATACTAATTGGCCCATTATCTTATTTGGCATAAAGAAACTGCTTTTACCTGTCTTGCCCCTGTGCGGACTTGCCCCTTTGCACTCGTTTTAATTTGGAGGAAAATTTGCTTCTGTCTTTCAAGTTTCTCATTCAGTGTGAGGTTGCTTTCTGTGTTCCTGAGTTAGTTAAGTAACTTTGGTGAATTGTGATCTGCTGGGCTTCTAACTAATCCTATTCTGCCTTTGTCCTTGCAGACCTAGTTGCTGCAAAATATGAGAGAGGGAAATTGGCTCGTTAGAAATAGGACGTTTGGCAAGGGTTATGACTTGAGGCTTGTTCAGATGTTGCGCTGAGCACAGGTACAAACTAGCTCTACTTATGTGCAAATGTTTGTGTGGAAGCGTGCAGTGGTGGTGGTGCAATGGTTAGAGTGCCGGGCTAGAACCTTGGAGACCAGGGTTCAAATCCCTATGTGACCCATGAAGCAGTCATCACCTTTCAACCTAACATGGTTGTTATGAGGATCAAATGGAGTTGGGAGTAGGATAACGATTTACACCGCTTTGAGCTCCTTGGAGGAAAGGTGAGATCAAAATGCAAGGAGAAACAGAATCATAGAGTTAGAAGGATCCACTGGGGTCTTTCACCCAATGTGGAGCTCAAACCCGTGACCCTGGAATTAAGAGTCTCATGCTCTACTAGACTGAGCTGTCCAGCCTCATGCACCATGAATCAGAGTGTCTGCCAATGAAACACCTGTGCATTGCAGAACCTCCTTTTTGGGGGAGGGGGGTTCACATCAGTTTACATATGTCAATGCTCTTGAACCCTACTTCAGTTTGTGTGTGCCATCTTTGACCAGAAATCCAAGTATATAACAATGCATAATGCTGTCTCAGTTTGTCTTCAAATATTTACATTAAATTTGCTTTGAGTTATCACTTTCTTTAAACCAAAAAGGGAAAACAACAATCCCGTTCCATGTTAGAGCCAATACTTAGTCAAATAATGCTAATCAGGAAGTTGCTTTCTGTGTATTTTGGCAATTGGTCAATGATTAGGTAACCAGCAAGTTATTTCCAGAGACATCTCTTCCTGGGACGTGACCAAAAGACTAACTGAGAATTCTAAGGGTGTAGGGAGCCTTATAGCAATGCCTAAATAAACCAGGACTCAATTGCTTGGGACTTTTGCCCGCTACATTCCCTGTATGCCTGCATATTACTGAGTTACTTGGCCACTGATGACTAGGCAGCCTCTATTGGAAACCACAGCATTTTGAGGTTATTGTGTTACTGATTTATATACTTCTTAGTTGCCAAAGAGTCTTCTAAGCCATTTACAGGTATAAACCCAATTATAGGGGGGAAAATAGGCATGCATAATTAAAATACATGATGAAACAAGGCTACCCTATGAGAAATCAGGCTCATTTCGAGGGACCTGGGCCTCGTTCAAGTCAGGTTGAGACCGATAATGTGAATGGCCCAGAATCATCCAGTGAACTTCATGGCTGATTGGGGATTTAAAGCCTGATCTCCCAAGTCATAGTCTGATGGATTAAGCCATTATACCATGCTGGCTCAGCTAGGTTATCAGCGGTTTGTTACTGAGTTGGTAGATGCGATCACCGCTGTACCTCTGGCATGTGTCCTTTGGAAACAAACAAATGAATTGAAACATCACTTGTGGCCTAGCTGACTGGTTAACTCTGTCTCTTTATTTTCCAGGCTTTCTTGTTCGGGCTGATTCTGGTTCCTCTCCGTCTCCTATGCATGCTCTTCATTTTGCTGGTGGCTTGGCCATTTGCAGTCCTGGCAACTTCCTGCACCCCTGAGAAGGGGACTAAGCCACTGCTGGGATGGCAAAGGTAACATGGCTGTTGAGGACCTCTTAATAGGGAAGGCTTGCTGAATACAGCAGGACTTGTCCTTGTAACTGCTTTGCACATTATTTGCAAGGACCTCTTTGTCCTCATCCTGGAATGACGCAACCTCCACAATCACAGGTACAGCATCTCTCCACGGACTTCCAGGAAATAAGAGTGGTTACATGGCACCCGAGGTTGCAGTCCTGAAAAACATTGCCTAGGGAAGTAACTTACATTGAACTGAGGATTGCGTTGTGTAGGCCAGCACATTTCGCAAGGCAGCCCAGTGTTTTTACTGCCTCTGTGATATAAAACTTAATGTGGGAGAACCATCGCTTAGAATGTCCTTGTCTTTTTGGAGCACTGGGATTTGTAAGAACCTTAACTTTGTAGCATATTCATATGGCACCATCAGATCTGCCCCTTGGCACACAACGAGGTCCTGTGTCCTTCCCAGTTAAAAATAACAAGAAAGGCTTTTTGGTGTGCCTCTTTTGATGGGGGTTTTAATATGCTTTATTTGTTTTTGAATGTGTGCAGCCATTTTCCCTGTAGTTTTTTTGTGGGGCATGTGCATTTCTGAATATTACCATACCATACCAATTTTGTGTATGGGATTGCTGCCTAAGTCTATGTAAGGTGAATGATGGTGGTAATAGTCACCAATGTAATCGTCATCATAATAAAATAATAATAACACTGATGTACCTGAGAGGGGGTTGCAACAATATTATGTATGTTGAAAGATTTGGGACAGATAAAATAAAGGACTGTTCACACAGTGAACAGTTAAGCTATGGAGCCCACTCCCACAGGAAGCAATGATGGCCACCAACTTCAGTGGCTTTCTAAGAGGGGTAGACAACTTCATGGAAGACAAGGCTATCAGTGACGACTAGCCATGACGGCTCTGCTCTGCCTCTGCCTCTTCCTTCAGGAGTAAATGCTTCTGAATACCAGTAGCTGGAAACCACAGGAGAGCAGAGTGCTCTTGTGCTCAAGTCCTGCTTGTGGGTTTCTCAGATGAGGCATCTAGTTGGCCACTGTGAGAACAGGATGCTGGCTTAGATGGGCCATTGGCCTGATCCAGCAACCTATTCTAATGTTCTTAATGCAGGCTAAGCTCTTTATGAATTTTAAAAATGTCATATATATTTGTTTATATGGTGCTCTCAGTGTACATAACACAAATCATGTGTTAGGAGCTGCAGACCTTCTTGTGGCCTTCCAGCCTTCTCTGTCTGGTTCTCCAGTTTCTCTCCAGGGTTAGGGGTAGTGATCTTGGTGATGAGTGAAGTAATGAGGTTCCCAATTTTCTTTTCTTTTTTCCCTTAGGAGAGTGTGCTATGCCAGCCTCACGATCTTAGGCCGTGCCTTATTTTTTGTGATGGGCTTCCAAGTCAAAGTGAAGGGGGAAGTAGCTAGTCCTGAGGAGGCACCGATCCTTACTGCAGCACCGCACTCGAGCTTCTTCGACGGGATCGTCTGTGTTCTGGCAGGCTTGCCGTCGACGGTGTCTAGGCAAGAGAATCTCTCTGTGCCCATTCTTGGGAGTAAGTGTTGTTATGAGGCTTGAGGGAATGTAGGCTGGTTTCGCCCAGTTTAAGTCTGGTCTTGGACACACACACACACACACAGGTGAATGAGATGGTAGAGTTCTTGGATCACAGAACAAAATCCAGAATGATGTAGCATTCTGAAAAGAGATGGAGAATCCTCTGGTCCTCCTGATGTTGTTGGACTCCCAACTCCCATCAGCTGCATACAGTGTGGCCATTGGTTTTGACATGCCAACTTGTCACCCATGCATGGGTAAACTCAGGACTGCGCTCCAGATTCTTTCCTTTGACATAAAGTCATGTGACATCATCTGATTGACAGGAGGGCAGCCCTTAGCCATCTATTAAAATGGCATGAGTGGGAGCTCAGGATCTGGCCTACCTGCCAGTGTGTGGCAGCTGTGAAATAGGTGAATTCCATGCTAGGGATCTCCAGGAAAGAAATTGAAAATAAAACTTCAGACAGCACAATGCCACTACAGTGGTACCTTGGTTTACGAACTTAATGTGTTCTGGAAATCCATTCTTAAACCAAGGCGTGCTTTCCCATAGCGACGGGGGACTCACTTTACAAATGGAAAACACTCAACAGGAAGTGGAACATGTTCTGCTCCCAAGCAAAGCTCACAAACCAAAGCACCTACTTCTGGGTTTGCAGCGTTCTTAATCCAAGTTGTTCATAAACTGAGCTGTTCTTAAACCAAGGTACCACTGTATACAAATCTATGGTGCAACCACATTTGGAATACTGTACTGTGTACAGTTCTGGTTGCCTCACCTCAGCAAGGATACTGTAAAGTTGGAAAAGGTTCAGAAAAGAGCAGCCAAAACGATCAAGGGGGTGGAGCAACTCCTCTGTGAGGAAAGCTTGTGACATCTGGGATTTTTTAGTTTAGAGAAAATGTGAGTAAGTTATGTCATCATTCAAGTTTGTAGAAATATAGATGGCATAGAGGAAGAGAATAGAGGACAGCTTTCCCCCTCCCTCTCTCTTAACTCTAGAACTCCAATTCTGGAATGTTGGAGGTTTAGGACAAAGTTAAACTATGGAACTTGCTCCCAACTTGGATGGCTTTAAAAGAGGATTGGGCAATATTATGGAAGATAAGGCTATCATTTGCTCCTATCTTTGACAGCTGTTCACTGCCTCTATGGTTGGAGGCAGTATGCCTCTGAATACCAGGGAATCACAAGTGAGGCGAGTGCTGTTGTCCTCAGGTCCTCTCTGTATTCTAAAGTTCTGGTTAGGTATTTTAATATTGTTATACCATCTCCTCCACACATGATATGGGAGGTAGTCTAGAAATGTTCTTAATAAATAAACCAATTTTGACTGGTGCTTAGGGTCAATGAATAATTCTTAGATTTTTTTTGGGGGGGTGGATGGGCCTTGGAAATGATAGGAATCTTTCCTTCCTTCCTTCCTTCCTTCCTTTCTTCCATCCATCCTTCTTTTTTGCTATCAAACAGGGATCCTCAGTGCTCTCCAGCCTGTTGTGGTGTCCCGTGTTGATCCTGATTCTCGGAGGAACACAATCAAAGAAATAACCCGTCGAGCAACTTCAGGGGAGCAATGGCCCCAGGTAAGATTTTTAAGATGGTTTAGCTGCTGAAAAGCTGAACCATCTTTGCGCAAATTGCTCCTCCAGGCTCTTCGTGACAAATGTTGAGAAATGAAGGAGTCATCTGAGATAAATGGAGGATGTTGTAAGCATAAATGAGAGAGCCCTGTTGCCCTTTAAACAGTTGACCTAACCCCATCTGCATTATACATTTTAAGCAGTTTCATGCAAATGTAAACAGTAATGGCTTCTCCCAAAGAATCCTGGAAACTGTAGTTTTTTGAGGGTGCTGAGAGTCGTTAGGAGACCCCCTATTTCCTGTTAAACCACTCATAGTATTGTGGTTTGAACGGTAACTCATTCAAAATTATTCATAGATGGTACCTGATTCCCTGTACTCAAGTACTAATAACCCACTATGCAAGAGAGCCTAAGGAGAATCAGGTGCCTATTTTTATAAATTGTGATCTTGTGAAAAGATACAGGGGAAAAATATAGATATATATTATGAAGTGGGGCTTATCATGGATCAGATACTGGACTTAGTTCCCAGGGTGGCATTCTTATCTATATTTGATGAAGAAAGTCAAAACATTACAAACAAGGGCTCATTACAATTCTTACTATCCATGACACGCTTGACAATAGGTAGAAGTTGGTATGTTTCAGGAGACAACTTGCTGTTTGAATGGTACCAGCAAATTTGGAAAATTGCATCGATGGGAAAACTGACACCAAAGGTGAACGACAGGAAGAATTTCAAAAAAGACAGAAAAGAAGTTCCAAACAATATGCTATCTCCTTATTAAACAAGTAGCACAAAAATACATAACTGGCATCCACATGCGGACTCTTGTGGAACAACTGTGTAAGATGACACTAATAAACAAAAATAATTTTGGTTGTAAGTAAAGAGGCACAAATATTTTACAGCACAACATAGATTCAATCAATGCTCTTAGCTATATGCTCCTTCAATGTTTATGATAATGCATATTGGGTGGTTCACCCCCCCCCCCAAAGCAAATAAAGTGATTTAAAGAAAACAACAACTGCAGGTTTGAAAGGTTCAGTCAGTCATCTTGATTCAAAATAGTGCCCCATGATATCCAGACATAGGAAAAAACCTGCTTTGCTATCTCAGGAGCCATCATGCAACATTTGGTTATGGCATCTTAAGTCCAAATGTATAGCAAACAAGCACATTTCCAAAATATGTGGCAGATACAGCATATGGAAAGTGGAATGGAGCAACAGAGGCGGAATTAGATCAGGGTTATGGAGGCAGAAAGCTCTGACAGTGATCCATGGTTTGAGAACCGGAGTGTTATAAAGGTGTTCCTGTTTTTCTTTCATTAGATTTTGGAGCGTATGTATTGGAAGATGCAGGACAGCATTCCTGGAGTGTCACTACAAGTTCTATTATTGTAGGGACTTCCCCGGCCACTGTTCCAAACAGCCCTCCTCAGCATCTGGCATCTCCCATCAGACTCAGCCATTGTGGCCAGTGAGCAAGGATGATGGGACTTTGAGTCCAACAATATCTTATGGCCCACAGATTAAGAAAGAAAGGTTCAGAAAGATGTGCGCCTCCCCCCCCCCCCCATTGCTGTCTGAAGGAACCATTGGCAAATGAGTCTTGAACAAGAATTGCTGAATTTGTGGGACAGTTTAAATGAATGGAATATGGATGTCTTCTCCTCTTTTTTTGATCCCAGGTATTGATTTTCCCAGAAGGTACATGTACAAACCGTTCATGTCTGATCACTTTTAAACAAGGTGAGGAAGGCTGTGTCAGATGCATTGTTGCTGAAAAGCTAGAGGTGGGTGGGAGAGTGTGTAACATTTGAAAAGCAGATTTAAAGCATGAACCTTTTCAGAGGAATGGAGGAGGTGCATAACCCTCTAATGCATTGCAAAGCAATCCTCCAGGATACAGAATCTGAAATGGACCCATGAATCAGAGTTCTGGGATTGCAAGGTAAAGGTAAAAGATAAAGGACCCCTGGACGCTTAAGTCTAGTCAAAGGCGATTATGGGTTTGAGGCACTCATATCTCTTTTCAGGCCAAGGGAGCTGGCGTTTGTCCACAGACAGCTTTCTGGGTCATGTGGCCAGCATGATTAAACTTCTACTGGTGCAACAGGACACCTTGATGAGTGCCAGAGTGCATGGAAACACCATCTACCTTTCCGTTTCAGTGGTATCTATCTACTTGCACTGGTGTGCTTTTGAACTGCTAGGTTGGAAGAAGCTGGGACAGAGCAACAGGAGCTCACCCTGTCATGCGGATTCAAGCCGTCGACCTTCCGATCAGCAAGCCCAAGAGGCTCAGTGGTTTAGACCACAGCACCACCCACTAGCTGGCCCTACTCAGAGTACACCTATTGAAATCAATGGAATTATTCCAAGTCTATTCTGAATAGGAGCAGCAGTGAACACATGATCTGCCTGGATCAAATCAGGAGAGTCTGCTTTGGAATATGAGTTCAATTCCTTCCTTACCAGGAGTGAACTTTTTATGAAAGGTAGCGATGTTCTAGTACTGGGGAAAAAATGTATTATTGAGCTCAAATGTGCCCCATTAATCCCAACTGCATATCTTTTACACCTGGCTCTGATTGGTAGATCCTTTGGGGTTCTTGTAGAAAGCTAAATAACAATACTGGAATGTGCCAGTTTCTGGAATAGATGTAATGTGACTTGGTTTAAGGCAACGTTCTGTCTTCTGTATGTGAGGAATGTTTCTTTATATGGAGAGCTTCCCCCTTGTGGTCTGAAGCGGTACAGTCCAGAAATGAGCCTAGATCTCACCAACACAATAGACTTCAAAAAGACAATAGACAACCAAAAGTGTTGGTGTGCTTTTCTGCCTAGGGAGTTGGAACCGATCTGCACTTTGTTGTTACAGGGCCTTTAGAACAAAACAGAAAGGGGATTTAGGCACAACTGTATAGCTATGTATGCTTTATCTGATGAATTTCATCCCCCCCCCCATTGCAATCTTTAAAATAGGAATGGGGAACCTTTGGTTCCCCAGATGTTGCCAATCTGCACCTCCCATCAGCCCCAGTAAACTTGGCCCAATAGCCAGAGGTGCTGGGAGTTCAGCAACATCTGGATGACCAACAGTTCCTGACTCCTACTTAAAAGCCCAGGCTTCAGTTCCACAGACTTCAGCTGTCTATTCCAGTGAACATTGAATCCCTCCACTCTCCTGCTGACAGCCACCCAGATCCAAGGTAGTGGTGAAACTGGCCCCAGGACAGGATCCCATACTATCAAATTTGCCTAGGTTGATGGTCTTCATTCTTCAACCTGGGATGCACCTTTTAACCATGACATGCTTTAGGAGACCCAATTCACTTTTGACCACATATTTGGCGATAGCGCTTCAATTGTGATCTACCTTTGATCAGGAAACTGGTCCAGTAGTAGATCCACCAACATGTGGATCTCAATAACAAGTCTGTTAAGAATGTGGCCCCTAACAGCTGTGATTTCCTGGGATTTGGGAGTCTGAGTGAACATGGAAAGCCCTTAACTCAACATGGTAAACTGAATTGTTCTTGTTGGTGGTGTCCATTGATTATTATTCCTGAGTATGGTTTGTTCTCTAGGCACAAACTATAGTCCATGTAATTTCTCCCCATGGTGATTTTTCTTGTCTGGCTTCCATTTCCAGGGGCCTTTATTCCTGGCGTTCCTGTTCAACCAGTGCTCCTTCGGTATCCAAATAAATTGGTAAGTTCCCTCCCAATTATTTTATTGATAGAATAAGTTGGGTAGGGAACCTCAGACCTGGGGGCCAAATGTGGCCCCCCTGAACTCATTATCTGGCCCAAAGAAATCTTTGCAGGCCACATCCCTCATTGCCCATGCTTTAAATCCCTCTTGAGTGTTTCTACCTGGCTCAAATGAGTCTTTGAACTCTGATAATGCCCCTTGCTTGCCTGGATAGAGAATAGAAAAGAGCATATTAACACATTTTGCTTTGCTTGTGGCCCACCTACCCACTACTGGCACGTGGCCCTCAGAAAGTTGCCAGAACGGAAATATGGCCCTTGGACTGAAAAAAAGATTCCCCACCCCTTTAAGAAATCAAATGACTTGTTGCAATCCCTCTAGAATGATCCATTTCCCTGATACAAACTATGGCCACATCTGCACTATACATACATTTAAAGTTCTGCTTTGTTCTGCTTTTAACAGTTGTGGTTTCCCAAAAAAACCTCCAGAAAGTGTATGTAAAGAGTGCTGAGTGTGATTAGGAGACCCCTTTTCCCCTCACAGAACTACAATTCCTAGAGTCCCCTGTGAAGAGTGATTGTTAAGCCATTCTGGAAATTACAGCTCTGTGAGGGGAATAGGGGTCTCCTAACAACTCTCCGCACCCTTAACAAACTGCACTTCCCATGATTCTTTGGCAGATGGTATGATACTGCTTTAAATGTATAGTGTAGACAAGGCCCCTAAAAGCATTGTTTGCCTGAGGTGATCTGAATGTTCTGCCTGTGGTTCTGAGTCTGCTATGGCCCATTCACACATTCAGACCACCATTTGGGTGTGCAAACTATCCCACGATAGGCTCCCTCTATGTATTCTGTCTTGCTGCCTAGGAAAACTCCACCTGAAATATAGCTGAGAGCACACTCTGTCATCCACTCACCACAGACACCACCGTCACCAAGGGCAGGAAACTGGTTAAGCTTTTCCACCAGTGGTTTCTGCAAGTTAAACCTCTTGGCATTGCCACGTCTAAGTAAACAGTTATTTGCTCCTGTGAAGGAACATGACAGGCCTGTGCGGTATTGCCTCATATCGTGTTAGGTCTGAGGAACCTTTTTCAGTCTGGGGGCTGTGTTCCTTCTGCAGGGTCAGAGACAAAAGTGAGCAGAGCAGTGGGTGTGAATGGTAACGCCCCCCCCCTCATTGTTCAGGCAGGCAGGTGAACAGATTTTTCAGAGTTCAAGGACACATTCCAACCCCACAAAAAGATTCAAGGAGGGTTCAAAGCAGGAGCCAGATGGAGAGACTCAGGGGGCTGCATTTGCCTCGCTGGGCCAGAGTCTCACCAGTCATACTATATGTTATGGTTTGGAAATTTTGGGTCTGGCGCTCTGTACCTTGTCTGTTAGCTCACAGTAGGGATGGGAGGATGTGCCAGATCCAGACCTCTCGGCTTCTCATTTTTCCATTCTTGAAGTACCGTAGGTTTTCTACATTTCTGCACCAATTTATGTTTTCTAAAAAATAAAATAAAAAAATCTGCGTGAAAATTCTTCAAAGTGATAGTGTGATTTTCTCTGCGTGAACACACTTTTATAATGTGGTTTTGATGAATGTACACATTTCACCAGCAATTTCTCTTAACACCATTTTTGCATGTCATTTTCACGAACACATTTTACTGCACACATTTGCACTCCAACACATGCATTCTTGCAAACATTGACAGGCATCGCAAATTTCAGATGAGTGCGAATTCTGAAAGATGCCTGCATTTTGGTCCTTGTGTTGTTTTGGACAGTGCAAATGTGAAAAATTTTGCTTTAGGTGCAAACAGAATCAAATTTTCTCCCTCATCCCTTGTCAGGAGCCACAAACCAGTTTCTGCTCTTGCTGTTTGTTTATTTAGAGCCTTTGTACCCCTACTCTTCAGCCAAAAAGGCTCCCATACTGACTTATATACAAACAGTTAAAACAAGACAGCCTCTGCCCACAGTCTTAGAACCTAGAAAAAACACCACATACTGTAGGACAAAGGCATAGGGAGGGGCTGATGGGCGCTGTCAAATTCTGGCACCAGTTCTTAAATAGTTGTTCTTATAACGACCAGTTGGCATTGTTCAGGGGCAGGAGGTGCCTGATGAAGGTGGCCTTGTGGCAAAGCTGATAGAGTGAGTGAGTCCTGCTGGCCACCTCTCCCACTGAGGCAGCCTAGTGAGATTCCTGTCCCCATGTGACTGTTGAGGGAGAGGAGGCCAGATGGTACTGTTGGAATGAGTCCTGTTTTTTATCCTCTGTTCCATCTGATAAGGTGTGGGTGGGAGGTTGTGGCCCTCCAGGTGTTGCTAGATTCCAAGTCTCATCAACCCTGGCTAGTGTGACCAGTGGTCAAGGATGGTGAGACTTGGTCCACAGCCTCCGGAAAAACACAGGTTTCCTGCTAAAGACTTGCTAGCGAATCACACCCACGTCCTGGCCTCGGCTGTGCTTAGCTTTCCATTCGTCCAACGAGCTGTTTATAACTATTCGTTTATTTTATTTGCTTGCCTCTAGGATACCGTGACGTGGACTTGGCAGGGCTACAATTTGTAAGTGGCACCACCCTAATGACAAACCTTCTTATCGCCGGCGGCTGTTGACAATAGTAGTTGCAGCATCTTTGTATGTGCTGCATATACAAATCTTTAGATATGGGTGCCATGTTCAGAAGGTTCAGAAGGTTTATATCGCAGCAATTGTATACTAATGGGGCAGTGGTGGGGAAGCATTCTCATCCCAAGGGCCATGTTCCCTTCTGAGCAACCTTTGGGGTGGGGGTGGGGCACATGCTGTTAGTGAGCGAGGCCAGAAGCGAAAGTTGGTGGAACAACACATTACCTCGGTCACTCATCCCTTCCTGTCCTCCCTCCCTGTCCTCCATCCAGGTAAGCCAGAAACATTATCCAAGTTCAAGGACAGGCAAAAGCACTCAATGAGGTTGCAAGCAGGACTGTTGATGGGTTGTAGCCTGGATACGGCTATCAATGGTTACTACCTGTGGTGGCTACACTCTGCCTGCATGATTGGACGCACTATGCTTCCAAAGACCAGTTGCTGGAAATCTCAGGGGAGAGATGCTGCTGTGCTCATATCCTGCTTGCAGATTTCCCCCAGGCCAGTGTGAGAACCATAACTTGAACTCATGGGTGCTGGGATCTTAAACAAGCCCCTTTCCTTTCAGCTTCATCCATAATGATGCTGTTTTGCTTACAGCGTCTAGATTGTTGGCCACTCTGGAAAGGCCTTGTATAAATTGCATAAAATGTTAAAATGCATTAAACAGCCTATCATCTCAAGGCTGTAGCAAGGATTACTAGCAAGGATGTGAAACACTTCATTGCAAAGCCTAATTATCATTACAAGCGCCTTCTAAATTTTTTTAGATCTGCTTTATTTGTGATGTCCATTTGAAAACGTAGCTGTTTAAATGTCACATTTAAATGGATTGATTTGAAAATGGTTTGCAACCTTTGTTTTATTTTAATTCTTTTCCAGCAAGGAGGCATTAGTCTTGACTTTGTGCCAGCTGTTTACAAAAGTTGAAGTGGAGGTGAGAACCAGAGAAATGCTGCTATTTTAAACCAGAATGTGTTGATTAGTTTGAAAGCAATTAGTTTGCAAATGTTTGAGAACTGACATTGAGCAATGATAGAAAAGCTTCCTTTCTCTTCTTCGCTGCTAAATTGGACCTAGAGGGTTTGCCCCTCTCCCCAGTCCTGTGCTTTAAATAATCTCTCATGTTCTTTTTCTTTTAAAAAAGCACGTACAGCCCTACACCAATGGTTAAATTGTTGTTGTTGTTGTTTAACCCTTGGCCTTTGCCAAAATAATTGGAAATATTTGGTTTGAAAAAGATCAGGTGAGAAAATTAAAGGAACCAGGGAAGGTGAAGAAGGGAAGTCGTAAACGATTGGTTTATTTTATAGAAAGATATGGATGGGGAAATGCTTATTTTAATGTGAATGTGATTTTGAAAAATGTAACACTGAAAAATATTAATAAAATTAAAAGTTGATGCTTAGCATGTTAAGATGTGAGAAATGCTGAAATTGATTAAAACTTCAGTATCCCCCCTTCCTCCTTCCCTTTTGCAGAAAAAGGAACAAACTGTATTCCTTTTTTTAACCATTTTTATTGTAGTGCCTGGGGCCACCATCCCTACTTGCATTGCTCACCAACCCAGCTAACCCTGCACCAAAAGCCCACCTCCTCCCAAGACATAACCCCCTCCCTTTATACCTAACCCAGCCCCCTCACATCCCCACTGCTTCTTCAAGCTCCCCCTATAGCCACACAGCTCTGCTGTGTCCCTTCACTGTATGTATTCAACCCTCTGATGTTGTTTAAAACCACCATTTTAAAACCAACCTCGTCTTTTGTTCCCTTCCCCTACTGTGGCTTCATGCAAATCAGAATTCTGATGACGCATTAAAATCTTCCATTGCGAGCTGCGCAACGACAGCCTTACCTTTTTATGTATATAGGAAGAAAACGTATATCCATTTTGTGAATCCAGGCCTTGCTTATTGATAAGAGAGACTATGCAGCTACCTTCAAATAGTAGATCATGTCTTGACATGGACACATGCTGGGGTCAGCGCCATGCCAGCTACCCTCACTGTTGCAATTCCTCTGCCCCAGCCCTCACTCCTGATATCCCCAAGTCCAGTATAGCTGTATGGGGAAAGAGGAAGCCTAACCCTGCTCCCAGCCCACACATTGAAATCAATGCTAACTTCCCAAAATGGCCTCGACTGTGTTGAAGTAGCCATCCCATTCATTGTGTGTGGGCACTCTCTAAAAAGAAGAAATGCAACAATTTAAAGAGCTATAGTTAATTTAAAGAGTTATAGTTACAGACAGTGCTTTTTTCTGGGGGTAAAGTAAAGGTAAAGGGATCCCTGACCATTAGGTCCAGTCATGGCCGACTCTGGGATTGCGGCGCTCATCTCGCTTTATTGGCCGAGGGAGCCGGCGTACAGCTTCCAGGTCATGTGGCCAGCATGACCAAGCCGCTTCTGGAGAACCAGAGCAGCGCACGGAAACGCCGTTTACCTTCCCGCCGGAGCGGTACCTATTTATCTACTTGCACTTTGACGTGCTTTCAAACTGCTAGGTTGGCAGGAGCAGGGACTGAGCAAAGGGAGCTCACCCCCTTGCGGGGATTCAAACTGCCAACCTTCTGATCGGCAAGTCCTAGGCTCTGTGGTTTAACCCACAGCACCACCCACATCCCGGGGGGGTACGCATACCCCTAAACATTTTGTGAATCTAAGTTTGGCCTCATTGAAGGGCGGTATTTCAATATGAGTAGGAAAATGACAGTACCCCTAAACATTTTTTTTTGGGGGGGAGCATTGGTTACAGAGGTTTTTAGTGCAGCTAATTTTTGCTGTTGAGCATTTTGCTTTTTTAATATATATGGATGTGCTGCCATCTACTGGCAGACCTGCTTATCTTCCCCAGCAGATTTCAGCTGTTTGTATATTGCATGGATGCATACACAAAGAGGCCCAATCTGCACTATACTTTTGAAGTGGTTTGTTAAGGGTGTTCAGAGTTGCTAGGGGACCCCAGAGCTACAATTCCCAGAGCTCCTGGAGGGGGGAAGGGGTTGATTGTTATACCACTCTGGAAATTGTAGCTCTGTAAAGATTAGCAAACTACAGCTCTCAGGTGAAGCTATGACTGCTTAAAGTGATATGATATAGACCCATTGATAGCTTTGATATATGCATACATAAATAGATATACAGGTGATAGCCAACAATTGACATACATTAGACCAGTTGAAATAAATGGATTCAAAATCAAATCCATTTATTTTTGTAGTCCTGAAATATAACCTACCCAGGTTATTAAGACTCTACTGGTTTGTGTAACTGCATTTTTATTATTATTTCAGTTTCTTCCAGTCTACATTCCATCTGAGGAAGAAAAGAAGGATCCAGTCCTTTTTGCCAGTGGAGTCCGTAACAAAATGGCAAGGTGACGTGGGAATCCTTTTGCAAGGTTACCTTAAGGCGGCAGGTGACTGGTGTAAAATAGATCAGGCTTGAATCCTTCCAGCCTGTGTGAGTGCCACTACATAATTGGTGGAGAACCCAGGACTCTTCAACCCTCTCTATCCAACCCTCAGGACTCTTCCTAGGCCAAATCCCTTCTCTCTGGGTCACTCACAGAGAGGTCTCCTTACTGTCAGCACCCTTAACAAACTACAGCTCCCAGAATTCTTGGGGGGAAGCCACGACTGTTTTATGTGGTACGGTGCTTTAAATGTATGGTGTATCAAACATTCCTCAGCCGCCTTGAAAGGAAACATGAGCATATCAAAGGCCCTGCATCACACTCAAGAGAAGGTCACCAAAATTTTCACTCTCTTTGATGATTTTTCAGTGCAGTTTTGTTTCTCATTAACTGATGGCAAACAACCAAAATGTGGGGAAATCTTTCAGCATAGCGCTAGTTTATAAAGTCAGTTCTTTTACTTTGCCTAGAACAAGAAGATGAGCTTACCTTCTAAAGTGGTATCATACATATGTTTAATTTCAGGGCTTTGGATGTGGCCACTACGGACCACACGTACGAAGACTGCCGCCTGATGATCTCGGCCGGACAGCTGACCTTGCCCATGGAGGCAGGATTGGTGGAATTCACCAAAATCAGCAAGAAACTGAAGTAAGTGCTTTGCTTTTGCTTGATTTGGATGCAAGATTTGTGGGCTGTTGGATGCTTGACTTGAAAGATGCTCTGCTTGTATCCAACATCTGGAAGGCCACAGGTCTCCCTGTCCCTGCTGCATATGGATAGCAAACTCGAATGTGGCTCCTTGGGTAGCTAATCCATCCAGGCACAATAAAGAACTCCAGGGTTTACAGATGTACAAGGGAAATAATGGGGCAGGGGGATAATCCAAAATAGCTCAAGCAGGATTGAGTGTGTTTAGTGGCCATGGGGTGCTGGCTGACTGTAGGAAGGGGGTGACAGAACCATAAGGTGAAGGGGGAATGGAATGGAGCATGGAATGGATCTGGCTGGCTGGCTGGAGCCGTGAACAGGAGCATGCTACTTTGCTACTTTTCTTTTACTTTTGAACTCTCAGTTGCCTTTACTAATGGCAAGTGGGGCCTCTGGACTCTTTCTTCCTTTTCAATAGTCTAAAATGGGACAGCGTCAGAGAGCAGTTGGACCAGTTTGCTACGATCGCCAGCACCTCCAAAGGGGGCAGGATTGGAATTGAGGAGTTTGCCAACTACCTGAAGCTGCCCGTCTCAGATGCTCTCGAACAGCTGTTTGCCCTATTTGACAGGGTAAGCATGCTCCCCCACTCCCCCCATACTCCTTCCTGCAGAAGCTGTGCTTGTAATTCAATCCTCATGCAGTCTTCTTTTTTAATAAAAAGAATCCAAATTTACCATAAGGAGGAGAGATGATGCTTTGCTGGGCGAGCAGGGGGACAGCATAGAATCAGTGCAAGGAAGGAGGCACAGGGAATGAGGTTAAAAAGAGTCTGGTGTCTCCAGGGAAAGGGTTTGCAACTGCCAATGCACTGTGAGAAGCAGCTGCCTTTGTTTGTGTGCAGCAGAGGGCGGAGTCCTGCAACACCCATGGATTCCAGCTGTGAAAGACGACATGTATGGGCATGGCAGGCGGTAATTGCTTTGACAGATCAGTTGCTCTTGTAGCGCACACCCAACTGTGCTCTCCTCAGACGCCCTTGAAGCTTTTTGGAAGGTGCTTGGGTCTCTCCGAGTCTTCGCCATGTTCCTCGTTCAGGCTTTGTTGGACACCGCTACCAGTGGCGGCGGCGGTGGTGGTGGTGGTAGCGCTGGAGGAGCCCTTCTGAGAAGCATTGCAGGAGGTGGAGGAGGTGGTGGTGCTGGCGGAGCCCTACTGAGAAGCATTGCAGGAGGAGGTGGCGGTGGTGCTGGTGGAGCCCTCATGAAAGGCCTCGGAGGTGGAGGTGGTGCTGGGGGAGCCCTGGTGAGAGGCCTTGGGGGCCTCTTGGCAGGAGGAGGAGGAGGAGGAGGTGGCGGAAGCAAAGCAGGGAACATTGTGGGGATCGTCGGAGGAATCGTCAACCTCATCAGCGAAGCAGCAGCTCAGTACACTCCCGAGCCGCCACCGACCCCCCGCAGCCATTTTGCAAATGTGGAAGCCAACGAGAGCGAGGAGATGCGCCAGTTCCGCCGCCTCTTTGCCCAGCTGGCTGGCGACGACATGGAGGTGTGCCCCACGGAGCTGATGGAAATCCTCAACAAGGTGATGGCCAGGCACCAGGACCTGAAAGGCGGGGGCTTCAGCCTGGACACCTGCCGGAGCATGGTGTCCGTCATGGACAGCGACACCACGGGCAAGCTGGACTTCTACCAGTTCAGATACCTGTGGAATAACATCAAGAAGTGGCAGTGCGTCTTCAAGCAGCACATGGGCCCGGCGGGGACCATTGAAATGGCCCGGCTGCCTGATGCCTTCAAGGCCGCCGGCTTTCACCTGCATGAGCAGATCTACGCGCTAATCA
Organism: Podarcis tiliguerta; assembly: GCF_965153285.1. Classification (NCBI taxonomy): domain Eukaryota; kingdom Metazoa; phylum Chordata; class Lepidosauria; order Squamata; family Lacertidae; genus Podarcis; species Podarcis tiliguerta. Next base: position 35,178,243 of record NC_139541.1, on the reverse strand, counting down.
TCCGCCGGTACGCCGACGAAGACGGCAGCATGGATTTCAACAACTTCATCAGCTGCCTGGTGCGCCTGGATGGCATGTTCCGAGCCTTCAAGTCCCTGGACAGGGCTGGCGATGGCAAAGTCCAGATGAACATCCAGGACTGGCTGCAGTTGACCATGTACTCTTGAAAGCAACCCAGGGAGCAGGGAGAAGAATCCGGCACTCATTCCCAGCTTCAGGCTGCAAGCGCTACTTTTTAGTTACATAGCTGGACTCTGTTTCTTTCTGGAAACGAGGCTGACTCTCGTGCCATCGCTACGTTTTAGGCTTGCCAGGGAAATAGGCAAGGTAGGGGAGGTTGTACACTTACATCTGGCTTTACTCCAGGTGCTCATTTTAGCTTTGTTGTCTATGGTTTGCAAAGTTTTCCTTTAAGTGTTTTTGTTTAAGTAATGAAAATGGCTGGTGTGTTTTAGAAATGCATTGTTTATCATTTTGGGAGCATGCATAAACTTTTCTTGTGTAAGCTGTACTCATGTCTAGGACCAAAACTGTATTTTAAAAAGTGTCTAAATTGGGCAGAGAAGACTGTTGCTTTCACAGGCAGCAATCATGTGTGGAAGGGTGTGGGGTGTCTCTGATATATAGTTATACTGCAGGAAAATGCATCGCTGTATGGTGCAGGCCAGAACCCCTGCCCCCTCCCAAAAAATCCTCCTCAAATCTTTCCCCTCTGCAGATGTTTACTGTACACCATCAGGGGCTTGTGGAGACCAGTTCCCATTCCCATGCCATCTCCCATTTACATTCCCCCCCCCCCATCAGACACCTCATCATTCTATATTCGCTAGCTTGTTTTTGGGTGGTGCTGTTCCTCTTCTGAAACGTGACTGGCACTCGGCCACCCAAGTCCACTGTTAGCTGGAATGCTGTAAACTTAGACACAGGAATGGGTACTGGGGGGAGAGCAAGTTGCAAGCTGAGCAGAGTTGTAGTCCGTAGCTTTTGTTCAGTGTTTTGCGTCATTTTGCCCAAGGGCACATTTGAATCCCAAGCAAGCAGTGACAAAGTAGATATTTGGCTAATTCATGGCCATGAAGGGGTGAAAATAAGGGCAAATAAACTTGGATCATAACAACAAAGAAAGAGGTTTCTGCCATTTATTTGATCATGTTGCAGCTTGGTATGACCCGGGGTGGGGGGTGAGAGAAACTTATTTTTGCACTCAGCAATGCAATAACTTGAAAACTGGGAGGGCGTGGGCAAACCCTCACTGATGTTTATAGTAGAATAGAGCCCAGGGCTTCAGATCCCTGGGCGATACCTCATTTCTTCTTAAGGCTTTCTTACTTTAAACCAGAGCTGGGGAACCTTTGGCCCTGGGAGATGCATGTGCCCCCCCAGACCATTATTTCTGGCCCTCAGGACTCTCACCCTTCCCCAGCTCTGCTTTGCACCCTCCTCTGTTGTTTGACCTCTGTCCTTGACCTGTGATCATGCCTCTTGCAGCTGTTTTTTGAAACAGGAGCCATCAATGAGACCTCAGCTGGTAACCTGGTCACTGCATTGTGAACCCATCGAAGTTTCCAAATTGCCTTCAAGGGCAGCTTCATGCAGAGTGACTTGCAGTAGGTCAATGTGAGATGCTGGGCATTGCATCTTTCACCTTCTGCATGCAGAGATGCTCTGCCACTGAGCTATAGCCTTGTCCATATATGAACAAAGGAAGCCAGGTGCCTTATACCAAACCAGGTCCTTTCTCCATGGTACCACATTGGCATCGCAATATGCAGTGACATCGCCTGTGTACGTATTTGACCTTCTACCTTTGAGGATGGGGGAGAAGGAAAAGAGGTGCACAGACAGAGAGAACACACACAGAGAGAGAACACTGAACTCCACATTGTAACTTCTCTTCTCCCTTTCTTGTACATGCTCCATGTTTGCACCTCTTCTAAAACCACCTCTTCATGTTTCCACCATGTTACCAGTTCTGACTGTATGTTGAATCCTGGCTCCCCTCCTTTGCTTTTTCAGACCTAAACCCAGGTGTTTGCGTGTTTAGTAAACGGAGTGTGCAGAGATGATTCATATTTTCTTGGCAAGCCCTTTCTCAAATTAAGAAACCCAGACACCTATTTTTGGCATGGCTCATCTCCCCACCCAAAGTGGGAACGCCCTACCATGTCCGTTGTTCTTCATATTGGTTTTTGGAATGGTGTTATTTGAATAGCTGCAGCTGGCCTGGGAGGCCCCTCTGTAAACATTGTATGATGTGCACAGCCAATCCTTGCTGGCTATTTTTCTTTTCTTTTCGTAAAGAGGAGCTGTTTTAGCAGGGGGCCATTTGGAACTGGAAAAGTAGATGATGGCGGAGTGGGGGGGGGGATAATCACTGACTTAGCTGTCTTTGCAACAGGCACTCCATCTCTAGGAAATTCCAAATGTATGTTTGCTCTATCAAAGGTGCTAAAAGCAACAACACTCAAAATCATTTTAATTATGATTACTTCTCACTCCAGTTGCCAACCCTGCCTGCCCACCAAGCTCTTTGTCAGCTCACTTCCATTTACACATCACCCACCCCTTGCCTATCCCCTAATACCTCACTTCAAGCCCTCCCCCAACCACTTGCTGCAACCCCACCCATTTTTAAAGAAGAGGGGCAAGATTCAAAGAGCAGTTTGCCATATCACTCTTTAACGTGTGTCCCCCCTTTCTGTTAAAATGCTTACCTGGGCCTCCTCCTACCCACACAGCTTGCTTGCTCACCTGCCTGCCACCTGCTGGCAGGCAGGTGAACTGCAGCATGACAGTTGCCTTACATTTATATGCATATAGGAGGAATGAAGGTTCATTGTGTTTTCAGTTTTGACAGTTAACCTCTCTTTAGCTCATGAAGCTTCACTCGGCATTTTCTGCATACTTTCCCTGCAACTTTCATATTTGCATCCATGAGAACATAAAAATGCAAGCATTATTGAAGATAACACACAAAATTGCATGTTATTATTCCATTGCCTGTCAGAAATGTGTATATTAGTCAAAACTGCATGTTTACCAGGAGGAATTCACACTAAATGCTGGTGAATTTATAGAAGATTTTTGAAAAGGAAATTTGCAGATTGCTGCAGTGGTGCAGAGAATTTCACTTTAAGACTAGAAATAGGAGAAACGAAAATTTGCTAATTCTTCCATGATGGTAATGGCAAAAGGGATTTGGCAGGTATCTATTGACATCGACTTTTGATGCCAACCCAACACACTAGTACCAGTATGCTACAAATCCATCCTTTATTTTTAGTACAGGAGGCAGGAAAGAAGAGAAAATACTAATCTAGGCTTGTGATCTTTGCTACATTAACAAATAAAATAACTTTTATTTGTCTTTGCAAGCCTGTTCTCTCCCCTCTCCCAAGAGTAGAAATACTTTTTTCTCCCCTTACTGGGGATGCAGATTGGGGTGGGAGGGATGCAGTTAAATGTGCTAATTCCAGTTTGCACACATTCCATTCTTTTAAGGCAGAGCCCATCCCTTCCTCTGCCTTAAAGTCTGGAAACTGGCCAGTCTCCTGAGGGCTGGTATGCCAGCCTCTTTCAGATGATATAGCCAGTGGCTTGAAATGGAGCCTGCTCCTTGCACTAGAATATTGTGGGTGGGTGCATACACACAGAGAGAAACACACACATACACTACACATATAAATATTTACATAAAGGATATAGTTTGTAAGATAGATAGATAGATAGATAGATGATAGATAGATAGATAGATATTAAAGCAAAATAAGCAGAAATGTTAGGGTTGCCATACGTCTGGGAATTCCCAGACATGTCCTATTTTGGGGGTCCTTCATGCACATCTGGGGGGAATTTTACATTTTAAACAAATGTCTAGGATTTTGGTTGTATGTGTGTGTGTGCACCAGCAGCTCTGGTTCAGGCTCTGGCACAGGCACAACTGCCCTAAAAAAGCTCAACAACTATTTGTGTCCCTATTTTTTACCCCTTGAAATATGGCAACCCTAAGAAATGTATAAGACCCAAAACATATTAAGCAGTCCACTCTTATGGATCAGAGAAAGCCTGGATGAAAAGATAAATCATCACAAGATGTCTAAGCAGCTGGTGGTTGCCGTTTCATGTATATAACAGAGGGGAGGGCATTCCACAGAAGAGGGGCAACAGCAGAAAACACCCATTTTCTGTGATATTCTGTAGGGTGTGGTGTGACAAGTAGAATTCGCTATGAAGATGAATTGATGGTTGATCATTTTTTTGGAACTGAAGCTCTGTGAGGGGAATAGGGGTCCCCTAACAACTCTCAGCACCCTCAACAAACTACGGCTTCCATAATCCTTTGGGGGAAGCCATGGCTGATTAGAGTGGCGTCATAGTGCTTTAAATGTATGCTGTGAATGTGGCCCAACAATGTCAGGGAGGGGAGAGCAGCACATACCCTTTGAATGTTGCCCTGCATTTCTTACAGAATGGAGATGGTACCATAGACTTCAGAGAGTACGTTATTGGTTTGTCCGTAGTTTGCAACCCTGCCAACACAGAACAGACCATTCAAATGGCATTTCAGGTAAGTCCTCAAGCTTAGCATCTTAACTCCAAAAAGAGTTCCACTATACATATAAACTTTCAAAATCCGGGGGGGGGGGGGGCTCTAACAAAGTACTGCTCAGAGTAGGCCCATTGAAATCAATGGACTTAGTAGAGTAGCCATGGCCATTATTGTCAATAGGTTTAATATTTTTAAAAAGATAGTGAAATATACTCGGAGTCGAGAGTGGATTTCAAGCTCTTTATTCAGCTGCATTCTGAATCCTATTGTTCTAGGACCAATCAGACTGCTGCCTTTTGGATCCTATTCAACTCAGTATATAACAGATAGATTGCTGCAAACTAGGGGGGGGGGGGAGTTTTTAAAATCTAAATTATTGCACAGAAGCTGCAGCGTGTAGATACAGCCAGAGTTTCCTGATGAAATAGAAAATGCCTAATGCCTCCATATGGCATTGTTTTCCTTTAATTTCTTTTGTAAATTATTTATCTTATTGATTAAATGATTCATTTCAAGAAAGCTCATGCATTAAATGAATTAGCAAATGCTTATATTTATCTAGTCTGTTGATCTAGTCACTTTATCTAAACTGCAGCCTTATCAAAAGTGCCCATCTCACATTACTTTACACAGTGATGTATGGTTTGCTCAAATTCCTAACCGTCCCTTGATGTGCCATGCCACCACCCTCCATCTGTTGAGGGTTCCTCTGTAATTCCCTTGACTTATTTAACTGTAAAGCCCTTTTGGCTGTTCCCAATGTAACAACAGTTCCCATTGCGAAACATCAGCACGTGCCTCTTTTCTCCAGCTCTTTGACGTCGATGAAGATGGCATCATAAACGAAGACGAATTTAGCTTAATTATGCGTTCAGCGCTTGGGCTTCCTAGCCTCGACGTTTCTAATCTGTTCAAGGAAATAGATGCTGACAACTCTAAAAAGCTCTCCTATGGTAAGTGTCGCCAAGCCTAAAGTGTCATTGCTTCCTTGGGAATTGTTGTCTGGACCTGAGGATGCCAAATTGACTGGGTGAATCCTTAGGTTTTGCCTACAGTCCCAGTATTTCTGTTCAGAAACCAATGATAGCTCAACAAGGTGGACATCCTTTTACATCTGTAGTGTAACTGCAGCCCTCTAAGCATTTATTGTTGTAAGTATGGTGCCCCCTAAAAGTTGTAATTAACTATCATTTTCGGATATCACGGTTCCAGCGCTTCCAGTCTGTTGCTCTTTTCAGGTGGGATTCAAGTCGTACATTTAGAGTGGTTTTGGTGGTATTGAGCAACCAACTCCATTTCACAAAAGATTCAACTTTTTGTGACATGGAAAGTGGTGGGGAAATGGCTCTGGAAAGTGTGGGGGCAACACCCGCAACATCATCTAACCTCCCTGCAAGCAAATGAGAATGAAGGCTATTTAAAGAGTCAGTGGCGTCTAATCTCCTTGCAAACAACTCAGATTGAATGTGCAGTAAATGGTCTATCTAGACCAGCAGTTCTCAACCTGTGGGTCCCCAGATGTTGTTGGACTCCAGCTCCCATCATCCCTGAGCTCTGGCCGTGCTAGCTAGGGGTGATGGGAGTTGTAGTTCAACAACATCTGAGGACCCACAGATACAGAAAGGCTGATCTAGACGTACCCTTAATCATAGTTTAGTGCAGAGGGGAGGAACCTCCAGGCCAAATTGGGGTTCTCAGAGGTATTTATTTGCCCTGCAAGGCTGCTTTTCCCCCAGCCAAGCCTAGCTGCCCCACATCTGATGTCATGGGGAGTCAGGTGTCGGGGAGGTAAAACTGCGGCCGAAAAAGAACAATTGGAAGACTTAAAGTGCAATCTCAATTGTTCCTTAACAAGTAGAGCTTGCAATTAGCAGCTTTTTAATTTAGTGCCAAAAGGAAGGCCTAGTCACTCAGATGGGTTTCACTCAGAAGCTCCTAACTGGAGCACCTGAACGGAGCCAGTTTACCCTGACATGGAAACATGGACAGTAGACTTTTGTCTGAACCTAACACTGTGGTTTAATATTAACTGTGGTTTGTTTAAACAATTCAATTTCCCACTACATGTTTTGAAGTTGGCTACTCTCAGTCAAACCACGGGTTATCAGTCCAGATGACATGATGAGGTGCACCTCAGCAAAAGCAGAAGCTCATGCTAAAGCTATGGTTTAACGCAATGCCCAAACTCCCCCAGTGTTAGAAATAACTTCTTGTGCTTCTTGATTTTCAGAAGAGTTCAAGGATTTTGCTCTTAAACATCCCGAATACGCCAAACTGTTCACAACATACCTCGAGCTACAACGTTGCCAAATATTTCCAGAGACAGAATTTACTTGCAGCACGCCGACTGTGAAAACCCCAGTTTCAGAAATTGCCTCGGTGCCAAAGAATAAAGTTTGTCCTCAGGCCAGTGATGATGACCATTCCATTGTCAGTGTCTCTGATAAAAAAGAAGACTGAATCTAAAAGGCCGAATATATTTGTGTATGTCTTGATGTTTTGTATTTTATTTTTAATATAAAGAACATACGGATTTTCTTCTTTTTTTTAAAAAAAAAGCCGTTTTTAAATTTTTATCAGAGAAGGCAAAGATAAAAAAAATTAATTGCTTAAAAATTATCCAATTAGTTTTAATGAGTCAATTATTCTATTTATTATTTTTATTTTTGTCACTTGGGCTGCATTAATTGCACCCCTGTTTTATTGGGCTGCTTGCACTGAGGCAAAATGCAATACAATGGTTACTCTCTTGGAAAGAATGCCATTGATTCCCCACTCCCACCCCGCCTTTGTGGCAAATGTTTCCAAACAGTTAATAACTACAGTGGTACCCTGGGTTACATACGCTTCAGGTTACATATGTTTCAGGTTACACACTCCACTAACCCAGAAATAGTACCTCGGGTTAAGTACTTTGCTTCAGGATGAGAACAGAAATCATGCTCCAGCGGCATGGTGGCAGCAGCAGGCCCCATTAGCTTCAGGTGGTGCTTCAGGTTAAGAAAGTTTCCGGTTAAAAATGAACCTCTGGAACGAATTAAGTACTTAACTCGAGGCACCACTATATTTCTGGACTAGCAAACAGGTTGCTCTAAGCTAACTTGGCCTTTTGGAGCAGAAGTGGAAATGTAAGATCATAAATTAATAGGGTTGGAACTTGCATTTGGGGTGACCTATGTATCAGAATGAAGATTATGCTATCTCCTTTTTTTATAGTTGTCCTTGTCTACCCCTTCATTCTACCCCCAGAGTCTATGCCTTCCTCCACCTTCCTCTTCCCTTCTCTGAATTAGTATCTGATTTCAGTTCTGTGTACTGATTGGTCTACTGGATGACCACCTTGATTGACCCCCCCCTTTCTTTGGAAAAAGGAAAGCACATCATGGCTGTAATATGGGAGAAATCTGGTGGACTGTACTCTTTTATCCCTCACTTAAGCAGGAAGAAGGTAAGAGAAGGTCCTTGCTTGGGAACCGCCTCACTCCCATGCCAAAACCAGCAGTGAGTCTTCCAATTGGACACTTGATGTGTTGACTGGTCAGATGACACCCTCAACGTTCTGGGACAGCTGTACAAGGACTGTATCAGTCCCCTAAATAGTCATAATTTTGCTCCTCACTGTTATTCCATTTGTGGCTCTCTTGAGGGGCATTTCCCAATTGACTATGTCTGCATTGTACCTACTGAGAAACCAGACGTGCATGTATGGTAGCTCTTCTGATATCTTTCTTGGCCTGTGTCCTGGGGTTAACTTCAACTGGGGAGATGGTAGAAGAGGAGGGTGTATAGATTGAGAAGAGAAAATCCTCCAAACACTGATACAGATCTGTAACCCCATCCTCAAGGAGCTGAATTTGTCTTTATTTATTTATTTAATGCAGGAGATCTAATCACCACATCATACTAGCTGGTCTGATAGAATCATCACAGGCTATTTTACCAGCCAGCTAACTATCTTTGAAGGTTCTTCATCAGAGTACATTTGTCTATAGAATAAATGTGTGTGTGTTCAGAAAGGGGAATGTGCTCACTCAGGGGATTTTGGCCTTGTAACTATACTGAAAAGCCATTTTACAATATTTTTGCACTCTACAAAATATTGCCTAGTGTTGTCTATCTTAACCTAACAAATGCCTGTCTTGTCCTTATCTGGCCACCTTGGTTGGAAGCGATCTTCTGGAGTGGAAACTATGTGAATATTATAGAAAATAAATTAAAAATAAAATAATGTGGTTTATTTGCACATGATGGTGCATATGGTTGGCTTTGTGCTTAAAATAAGAGCTGGATCTGCTGCTATAGGCTTTCGTGTGTGACTGGTACTAGTTCAGTGTTTTAAAAATTAGAGCTGTAGATTCAGCAACTGTGTAATGAATGTTTACTCCTTAGATGCTCAGGAGAGAAAGTGGACTGAAGGTGTATGGATTGGTGCAATTTCTGAAGCTAATTAGGGCCTGGCTACTTTATTTTAAATCTGTGGACGCTGCTGCAAGGTGGAAAAGAGGAGTAGAAAGGCATCACATACAAAAACTAAGTGGTCTAGAGTAGTGATAAAGGAGAAATTCAATTCAATGCACATTGGAAAATTTGATCAATTTTGCACTTTCCAAAACAATATCCAAACCAAAACACAGCTTTCCTTCAAATGCCACTCTTACCTGAATTTTGCAATGCAGTTCTCCAACCAATGTTTTTTTTTAAAAAAAATGCATATATTTGGGGTAAGTGTGGATAGAAATGGACATGCTGAAGAAAATAACATACGAAAGTGCATTTTACCAGGTGAAAGTGCTTGCAGAAATGTAAATATTAGTAAAGGTTGCGTGCCAAAAAACAAAAAGCGTTTATCAGGAGAAATTAGCTCTAAAAGAGTGATGAATTTGCATTAGGATTTTTTTGAGTGCGTTGCGAATTGCTGTGAAATGTGGAGAACTGAATTTAAGATCGGAAAAAGAATAAACTTAGAAAATTAAAACTGACATATCCTCCCATCCCTACTCTAGAGTACGGCTTTTTGTAGACAGAAAATGGTATCCTTTTCAAAAGTTTGGGTCCATGTTGTGCAGCATCCATTGAGTAAGAAATCCCCTTTGGATTTAAACATAGTGGCTGGTGCTTATTGGGGCTGGTAGGGTGTAAGGCAGGAGCCCAACAGTAGGTGGCGCCAGAGCCAATGACAACTAGAGCCAGATAAGTCTAGTGTTGTTTCCATCCACCTCCCTGATGAGTTCTACAAGAGGCAACACTGAGACTAAGGAGGAGGAAGCTGGTGGTCAGTGCCACCCTCTGGACTAACTGCAAGAAGGCAGTCAGGTGGGGGCTGGCTGAGGGCACACTGTGGCTGGTACGGCAGTGACCTAATGGACCAGCTTCCAGGGTTAATCTTGTGTTGGACTGTAGTCCAATGCTAAGTGCAAGGAAATAGGGCTGATAGCCACATGTGTGCAAAGCAAGCAAGAATTCAGTGAAGGCGGAAATGTACTTTTACTAGAGTTACGTCTATAATTGCAGAAGTGAAGCTACTTACATTTCTGGAATTGCACATGAGTTTAAAGAAGCTCTGTTGGGAGAAGGTGGGTGGGAAAACGTAGGGGTTCATTTGAACAGAACTCTTGCAGAGAATATCTGAGTTTCTGGGTCCTAAACAACAAATATCAGGGGAAAACAGTAAAATGCCATCTATACAGTAAAATCTATACAATCTAAACAGTAAAATGCAATCGATAAGCCATAGGTAGGATATTGCCTTTCAAATTAACAAATAAGGTTGCTATATTGTTTCCATGTGTTTTATGGTTTCCTGTTTATATATGGTGTTTCCTCTTCAAAGTTTGTGGGTTTTATGTGCTTTTAAAATAAACATCTAAATGATGCAGTGTCTCCATAGATGAAAAACTCCAAATGGTTTCTGAATCATTTTTTATAATTTTTGAAATGAGGTGTTCCTCTGTATTTGGGAACCAAAGACAGAGTGAGGGACCTCCAGATTCCCAGACTGTCCCTGTGCCTTTAACCCCTCAGCTGACCTCCCTATCTCTTTGATGTTAGACTGATATGTCTTATGGTTGCATCCTGTTTACAACTTCCTCCTCCTTCTCACACTTCTCTCTCGGACCTCAAGATGAGAGGTGGCCTTGGAACTACCCTCGAAGAGCAAAGGAGCAAGATTAGCTAGGTTAGAACTAGAGACAATTCTATCCAAGTTATGCACTTCCAGCAATTATTTTGTTATTTTTTATTACTTTCAAGTATCTCTCTCTCTGTGGTTACAACAGGTAAAGTCTATCCTCTAGCCAGGTTCACTGGCTGAACGCTGCACACTTAGCACACCAAAGCCCTCCATTAGGTATGTGGGGTCATGCATCCAAGAACATGCTCAACAGCCAGGGAAGGGAAATTCAATTTAGTATGCATTTAAGGGCGAATCTGTCAAATTCACACTTTCCAGGACAATCTGTGATCTGAAACGCAACCAGCCATTGAAATTTGCACGTACCAGAATTTTGCAATGCAGTTCTCCAGCCAGCTAAGGTTTGCAAAAAAAAAAAAAAAAAAAGTGTAAGATATCCTAACCAAATTTTGCCTGATGGTCAGCTGCCCTGCCAATAGAGGAGCTATTTCATTTCAGTGACCTTTTTTCATCCATTTCATCCATTACTTTTAAAGCCAAAGTGAAAAAAGCCCAAGTTGTAAGATAATAATAATAATAATTCTAAAGAAATTCTCCCTCTCGGGTCGCACTGTAGCAGGCTGTGAGCGCTTAAGAGTCTCACCCTCGATTACTATTTGCAGGAAGTCAGAAGCCAAACCTCTTGTGACATTAAGGAGGTGTGTTTGCCATCTGCTTGAAAATGTGGACATTTCATTAGGAGGGAAGTTAACCTGACATTTCATTAAGCCAAAATGCAAACACAGACATTTAATTTGATCAAAAGGCAGCCGGTATGCTTTGAAGCCTGGTCCTGCATATGTTTACTCGGAAGCAAGGCTTACTGAGTTCACTACGACTTGGTCCTCGGACTGCATATTTCATTGGGGGGGGCAGGGAGCCTGCAACGGGGGGCTTTAATTGCTTCTTGTTTCTTGAGATACAAAAGAACCTGCGGAGAGAAATATTTTTACATGATAAACAGCAGTCCGTAAGGTAAAGGTAAAGGACCCCCGGATAGTTAAGTCCAGTCAAAGTCGACTATGGGGTGTGGCGTTCATCTCACTTTTCAGGCCAAGGGAGCCAGCATTTGTCCACAGACAGCTTTCCGGGTCATGTTGCCAGCATGACATCTGCTCAACAGCCAAAGCTAATTTTCCCCTCCCACTCTTATTTCAAAGCAATTTTTGTCTTTGTATCAGAAAAGCATCTGGCCAATTTGGTTGCCAATAAATATTGCTGCAAACATTTCCGACATCATGGCCTTTCCAACGAGTGGCTCCTGTCTAGGTTTGTTGATTGTCTTACTTTAAATCTTGTGAGGATCCTATGCCCTTTTAAAATGTGCTTTTTGGGGGTTATTGGGTGGTTGTTTTTATTTTGATTATGTATTTTGTGGTTTTCTATTTTGATTTTATTCTGTGAACCGCCCTGAGACCTCAAAGTATAGGGTGGTATATAAATTTTAACAGCAGCAGCAGCAGCTTCTGGTGCAACAGGACATTGTGACAAGTGCCAGAGCTCATGGAAATGCTGTTTACCTTCTCGCCACAGTGGTACCTATTTACCTACTTACACTGGTGTGCTTTTGAACTGCTAGGTTGGCAGGAGCTGGGACAGAGCAACAGGAGCTCACCACCATGGATTCAAACCGCTGACCTTCCGATCTGCAAGCCCAAAGAGGCTCAGTGGTTGACACACACACCCAGTTTGTACAGGATGGATGAATCTGCCAGTTCTGCTTAGCTTGCTTAGCTAGGTTACTCACTTTTTTATCTTAAATTCAAGGTTGTTAAGAGACCCCTATTCCCTTTCTCGGAGGTACAATTCACAGAATATGTCAACAGTCAATCTCTCTTCCCAAGGAACTTAGGGAATTGTAGCTCTTGGAGGAGAATAATGGTCTCCTAACAACACCTTACCACAGTTTCTGGGATTCTTTGGGGGAAATCATGACCCTTTAAAGTGGTGTGCTACTGCTTTAACAGTGCAGATGAGGTCTTATAGCACATGAATCAGGCTGCTGAAAATCATTAAACAAAGAATGAAGTCTCCTTATCTTCATTCCACCCCCTCATATAATTTTTTATTGAAACTTTAGGCTCCTTCTCTTCAGATGTTCTTGCTGTACATGTAGATTCCTGGGGACACGACTCTCCACTCACGCTTTGGGGACAGCAAAGCCACCCTCATCAGATTATGGTTTTGTCACAACTATGGAATCCGAGAGATGTTCACCCTGTGAGTCAGGATCACTTGATCCCAGCTGTGTGAGAGCCAGCTGAGATGTGCTTGGAGATGAGAGAAGGACAATCAGAGATACTCTTTTAATTCTTATCTTACAGGTTGCCAGGTTCTGGGTGTTGGTGTTATCCTGAAAGCTGGCAAGGGAGAGTAGAGAAAGGGTGCCCTCTGGTGGTCCATTGCATAAGACATGCCCCACAGTGAGAAGACGTAAGAGGGCTCCGCCATGCAACCTATCTTTGAGGATTCATGCTAATTTTTTTTACACAGAGGTTAGATTATACCCAAGCATTCATTCTGGTTGCTTTGTGGGCCAGTTATATGATAGTAAACATTTGATCTGATTGGCTGGTGTGGTATTTAAACAACTTCCCTTTAGTCATTTGTTCATTACAAACTTTTCACTGTCACCTTCTGAAACAGAAAAGGCCTAGTTGACATAGAGATAGATGATAGATGATAGATAGATAGATGATAGATAGATGATAGATGATAGATGATAGATGATAGATGATAGATAGATAGATAGATGATAGATGATAGATGATAGATGATAGATGATAGATAGATAGATAGATATAGATAGATAGATGATAGATAGATGATAGATAGATGATAGATAGCTAGATAGCTAGATGATAGATAGATAGATGATATAGATAGATAGATAGATAGATAGATAGATAGATAGATAGAGATAGATAAGTATAGATATAGATAGATAGGCCTTTTCCATTGTGTGTGTGTGTGAGAGAGAGAGAGAGAGAGAGAGAGAGAGAGAGAGGGGGAGAGAGAGAGTCAACTTTTCCCTTTTCTTGTGAGGAATCATATTCAGAATAAGGGAATTTCCCTTAAAGAAAGGGAAACGTTGACAGCTATGGTGTGTGTGTTGATGTTTCATCATTGTGCCAGAGTGACAGAGTGCTTTAATCCACTTTAAATGAGCAATCCCACATCACTCCCTCAAAATACTGACAGTGTCCTAATGAGAGAGGCTTCCACACGTTGCATTCAGCGAGTGCACAATCTGTATACCTGTGTACAGAGGCAGTAGGGCCATATACCAGTACAGTTATTCACATGTAACACTTAGGGAGCTTACAGTCCTTGAACATAGTAGTTGAGTTTTACAAAGCAACAAATGTGCACCCTGTCACAGAAACACTTGTCCATGTGCAGAGAGAGCTTGCCCTTCCCTCTGTTCCTGGGTAGCGTGTAAATGATCCTTCGGCACTGGAAGGCCAATATCTGAAGCACCCCCCCCCACCCCATACACTGCTAAGGTCCGAGAGAGATCCGTGTCCACTTCTTCCACATCTCTTTGGTTTATGAGCCATTGAACATGGATCAACCCTCTTGCTTGCCTGGATGGAAGGAATTGTGGCTTAAAAAATAAAAATAAAACTAGTTGTCTTATAATATAGTGTGCTCACATCTTACACAGGAAAGCTGGGTTCCATATGGCTAATGTGCGTATGTGAAAGTCGTTCATAGTCAAAATTGTGCTACTCTTGGAGCCGCCCCGCAGCTAGCCAGCCTGGGGTGAAGAGAGAGCACCCTCTCTAGTCCCAGAGCTGGTGTGCCAAGCAGGCCTTGGCTGGGAGGCAAGGCTGAGAACTTAAAAGCACTTTTTGCACCAGGTCTGCTTGGGGTTACCCATTACGAAGAGCGCTTTTAAGCTCTCTGCCTTGCTTTTGGGGGCAAGGCACGCAGACTCTTGGAGTACTACTAGGGATGCTCTTGTGAGATGCCATGGGACAATCTCAGTTCTCACAAGAGAATCCATACCCGTCCTGTGTATGGTTGAAGTCATGCAAGTTAAATGGGCGTCAGATGTGAGTATTCTCTCTCTATCTATCATCTATCTATCTATCTATCTATCTATCTATCTATCTATCTATCTATATCTATCATCTATCTATATCTATCTATATCTATCTATCATCTATCTAGCTAGCTATCATCTATCAATCTAGCTATCATCTATCTATCTCTCTGAAGTTGGAGCTCCCTGGAGTTGCCCAGATTCACCACCTGTTATGTCTCATTCACATTTCACTTAAAGCAAAAATAAGAACACACTGGAGTCCAGCTGGTAAGGAAGAAAGGTCCTTTACTTACTGTTGCTTCATATTCACAAAGATGGCTTCATATTCCAAACTACATGGCTGGAGCTACTTTCATGGCATCCTCGTACCAGGAAAGAGTGAGAAGAAAGAGAGTGAGCAGGAGAAAGGTGCAGAGGTTAGGTGTTCAGTGGGAAGCCACACATTCCATATTCCCTGACTACCTCTTAGTCCCATCCCTGCCTCCTACTGGCTGGAGGCATGCAAGGTTGCTTATGCCCAACAAGATAAAGGCTCACACAAATTTACGGCCTATGCTGTACAAGGCTTCATAGGCAAGACCAGCCTGTCCATGAGGCAAGGTGAGGCAGCAGGCTCCTGAGGGTGACACCGCCAGGCAGCTGACACTTGGCACTGCCAGGCTGCTGTCAGATGCTTGCCACCCCCTCCTGCTCCACCATGACACCAACCCCACTGCCACACCTCCTCCTCTGATGCCTGGAGGTGGCCCAAGGAAGCCCCCTTCCAATGGTGATGCTCTGCAAGCACTTTTCCTCTAGGAGAAGCACTCATGGGGCCTCACCCCCTCCTTTCCAATTGTGATGATCTGCAGGCACTTGTGGAGCCTTGTCCGCCCCCAAATGCCTAGCCCCACTCCCAATTATGTTGATTTTCACACTCCTTCCTTTTCTCACCCCGATGCTGATGCTCCCTGCTACATCTCATCCCAATGCTGCCTGCCATCTCATGAATAGGTAGGGCAGTCTGAATTGGGCCTGGAGACAGACCAGTTGCCAGTGCAGCTGCTATAACAAGTGAGTCGTGTCAGAGGCTGTTTTAGAGTGGCATGGCTGGTGAGCTGCAGGGGGCGCCAAAACAATGCTGTAGAACCGAGTGTGAGAGGCTGGGGGGAGGGCACGCCAAATGGTTAGCATTGCACAGGGCACTGCTGAAATTTGAGAAACCCAAAGTCCTTCATTGGTCATATACTCCCTGTAACCAGCCCTGATCAGCAGTCTGGCTGCAGCTCTTTGAGCCAGTTGCAGTTTCTGATTTTCAAAGGGAGCCCCACGTAGAGCACATTACAGGAATCCAAATGGGATGTGTCTCATTGCGGCTACGTGAATTTTCATGATGGCTGTAGAAAAAAATCACAAGCTGGTGAACGCATGTGGCAAACTGAAGATGGGCCACACCAGAAGCTGAAATGCATGGATTTGTCCTTCTTTACCCACAGGAAGGACACAGCAGGCCAGAAGTTTTCTCCTACCTCATTCTGCTGCAGCATCTCATTTCCCAGACCAAATGTGCTTCAATTAAGCTCCTCTCTTCTAACCTTTTTGCTTATCAGTTCAACTTTATCTAATATAAACTACTAAGGCTTCTTTGGATCAATTATACCTCCTCCCCTATGTAATTTCTAAAGCTTAATATCTCTGTTACTTGTCAGCCCCTGGGGCAAAGTTGTCCGACTGACTCCTATAAACAATCTCAAGCCTTTAATTCAATTGGATCTTCTTCTTCTCTTTCTTTTTTTACCACAGCCCAGGCAATTAACGTAACTCTTTTATGGACAAGGAGCCTCTTTAGAAATAATCCAATAGCTCATATTAAAATATAGGCCCTCGCAAGAGCTGCCAAATAACTTGTCATAACTCTTGAGGACGGAGTTTCCAGCTTCTTTCATTTTGAAGCCATCAGCTCAAGAAGCAGGGCTTTCAAGCAATGCACATGATACACCCTTGGGGGCAACTGGAGGTTCCCCTGGGGCCAGTCAGTGAAACATCACTTTATGTACCCTTAGAGAAAGATTTGTAAGAACATAAGAAGAGCCTGCTGGGTCAGGCCAAAGGCCCATCTAGCCCAAGCATCCTGTTCTCACAGGGACCAACCAGATCCCTCTGGCAAGCAGGACCCCCAAGCACAAGAGCCCTCTCCCTTCCTGCGGTTTCCAGCAACTGGTATTCAGAAGCATTGTTGCCTTTAACTGTTGTGGCAGAGCACAGCCATTATGGCTAGCAGCCATTGGTAGCCCTCTCCTTTATGAATATATCTTAGCATTCCATAGTCAATGCTTTTAAAAGTACATAATTTGTTTTTAAACTGCCAGTGTTTTTAAAGAGCCAGTGTGGTGTAATGGTTAAGAGCGGTAGACTCGTAATCTGGTGAACCGGGTTCGCGTCTCCGCTCCTCCACATGCAGCTGCTGGGTGACCTTGGGCCAGTCACACTTCCTTGAAGTCTCTCAGCCCCACTCACCTCACAGAGTGTTTGTTGTGGGGGAGGAAGGGAAAGGAGAATGTTAGCCGCTTTGAGACTCCTTTGGGTAGTGACAAAGCGGGATATCAAATCCAAACTCTTCTTCCAAACTCTTCTAGTGCTGTATTTTAAACTGGCCCAACCCACCCCAAGGGTGGGATGATGATGATGATGATGATGATGATGATGATGATGCATGTATAAAAACTGCAGCTATAAAAACAATTTTAAAATATTACTTATATAAAAACAGGTAAAACAACCATTCCTTAAACACTGAGTGACAGTAAAGGATATATAATGTGATCCTCACAGCAAGAGGATATGTTTTCTATTATACAAATCCTTCTACAGGATGACCTAAATGCTTAAAAAAACGATTCTCTCCAAGCTGGAGAGCCTAAAATGACAGATGTTCCCAATCTTAAAATTTCACATTATGCCACAGCAGCCAAAATTGGCTCTCCCCGCAACCCAAACCTCCCCAGACAGAACTTCTGCAACAATAAAAGTTTCCACTCATCCACCAAAACTTTCTTCTAACATTCAGAAGGAGAAGAAAAATCTGGATTCTTTTGTGAATAATTTGATCTGTACAACTGCTTTTGAGGGTGAGTGGGATATGCAGAATTCAGAGTCTATAAATGCTGAAAAAACATGGAGATTTTGACACAAGCTGAAACGGCATGGGCAAGCTCTCCCTTGGAGATACTAGGGGTAGGGACTAGGTTAGTAATGCTTAGAGTAAGGCCATGGCTCCTTGGCAGAATATCTGCTTTGCATGCAGCAGGTCCTAGATTTAAATTAAGACAATTGAAACCCACAAAAAAAATTTTTAATCACATACCCTCAGAGGTGTTAATTGCACAGTTTTCATGTCCAGTATCATGTTTTTGATCTTCTCCTGAAATTCAGTAATGAGTGAGGCCGATGCACCTCACTAGGAAGAGTATTCTACAAACAGGGAGCCACCACCAAGAATGCCCTATTATGGGTCAATGCCAACTGGGCGGCAGCTGGAGGCAAAAGCATCAAAAAGGGATCCCCAGCCAAGCACAGGGCCTGAGATGGTTGTGATTGGTTTTGGGTAATATTAGTAAAGCATCCCTGCTGCATTTGGGAGTCCTTGTGCACATTCTGCTGAATGAGGTCCTGGACATCCACCCCAAATGTCTACCCTGCCACAATCAAGAGTCTGCAAGCATGTTCCTCTATTTGTCTGTAAAACACTGTAGGGTATGGAACACGGAATGACTGCACAAGTCTTGGGGAACCTCTGCAACTTAGGTATGCTGGGAGTAACCATGTCAGTGCACTCTGTATGTTGTTGGACTCCCTACATCTACCAACCCCAGTTGGCATAGCCAACAGGGCTAAGTGCCGGTACTAAGGACCGGTGAGAGTGGGCAGAGCAATCTCTCTCTCTCTCTCTCTTCCCTGCCCATCAGGCTCTCTTTGCAGGCTTTCAAACTAGACAAGAGCAAAAATGAAGAGTGCTGTGTAATTGCAAATCTGCTGGTTGTTTTTTGTTTTTTTTTTAAAGGGGGGGCAAAGGTTTTATAGGATCTGATGAAAAGGCAGAGTATAAGCTTGCTTGTTTTGAAACCCAAGGTACCCAGTGGAGGCTGATCTGTTAGGACAAGTGGGGCACTGCCCCACCAACTTGAATCTGCCCTCAGCCAGCCTCCACCTGCCTGCCTTCTCCATGACAAATGCCCTGGGCTGGCAGCTTCCTCCCTCCTTAGTCTCAGCGTAACCCTCATAAAAGAAGACAAGACTGGAATGATTCGCTCCACCTCTTGCATGGGCTCCCTGCCTTCTGCACTTTTTCCGCCCTCACTGATCCCACCCAAAGGCAACACCTATCCTTAGGCTGTGCCTCTGTTAAAGAAAGAAAAGAAAAGCTAACCTATCTATGCACGAGTTTTAAGGCTTCTTTCAACCCGTAGCTTCTGTGTTTAAACAGCTGCTGCCTTTCCAGCCAAGAGCTCGTTGAATTTATCGCCCATGTCAGCTAATGTTTGCAAAGCAGTACAGCAGGTCTTCCTAGACTGCAATAGTTTCTGGACCTCATTCTCTGCTGTGATTTTCACTTCATATTTCAGCTTGAAAACATCGCCGCTGAAGGCTTTGAAATGGTTTGGGCACCTTCCATCATGGCTGCGGAGCAAAGGAGGTTGTTAATCCTTACAAGGCAAAAGGTGTGATTTGCAGAAAATTAGGCTCATACTAAAATTCATTCCATTTTTTCTTTCTCTCTCCACTACTTGCCATGCCTTCTCCCAAAGAATCCTGGGCATTGTCATTTGGGCTGCCTTCACACAGCTGTTTGGTCCACTTCCCCGACATTTCCCTAGCTGTTAATTTCTATAGTATTTTTGAGCTTTCACAGGACATAAAAGCCACTTCTGGGAAGCCAATGCTGAAGACTCATTCCTGTGTTATTTGATTCCAGGAAAAACCCTGTTTGCAGCTCCCTTAACCTGAAAAACAAGGGGGATAGTGACAGAATTTGGACCAGTATATTGGCAGACCATTCATTCCTGCTGTTTTCATGGGGGGATCCTGGGGGAACAGGAGCACACATGTATGAAAGGGTGGGGGAACAGCGATGTTGTCCAATGATGTTCACGGTTGTGTCACACCACGCCCACTGGTGCAAATGAAATCTAGCACAATATGCTGGCATATTGGTCAAAATGCTCCGGTTCTGTAAAACAACAAGTACTGGAGTATGAAAGGAATGTTAGAAAACAGGACAGAAGGGCATACATTGCAACCAGGGAAACAAATGTGATTATTTCCCAGGAGTGCATGCACCCTTGGTGAAGATATCCTTGGGCTGTGTACACATTCCTACTTACTCTGCCTCTAGTTCACTTCCACCACTGGTGCTGGAAGCCAAGTAACCAAGGGGTTTGCCACAATTCAAAGGTGTCCTATATAGCTTCTTGAGAAACACTTCTACTGGATGCCCTTTCCCATCAACCAGTTTCCATTTGATCTGAAAATGGAAGCTGATGTGTGTTCCAGGCACCAATGGCACATGCTCAGATAACAGCACATGCACAAGCGACAGCTTCAGTGAACTGGAGTTCAGGGCGAGGAAACAAATCAGGTAATGGGTTTCAGGTGAAGACATCCCTGCCCATCCCTGCCCATCATCCCTGCCCGGTACGTACAGCAAGGTAAGATTGTGACTTGAAACACAGTTGGAGGGTAAACAATCTCACTGCATTTCAAGCTGCCAATGTGTGCAGAGTCTTAGTTAGAGCTGGGTGGGAAACGTTGGCAGGTACTGCTGGGCTACATCTCCCATCAGTCCTGACCACTGGCCATACTGGTTGGGGTTGATGGGGGTTAACTATGGGAGCACATTATTAAACGATGGAAGGCATCAATAACCAATGGTGGTTTTAAAAGATTAGACAAATTCATGGAGGCAGACAATGACTGCTAGCCATGATGGCTATGCTCTGCCTCCACAATCAGATGTAGTAATTCTTCTGAATATGACCTTCTGGAAACTGCAGGGGAAGGAACTGCTCCTGTTCTCAAGTCCTGCTTACAGGCTTCTCATGGACACCTGGTTGGCCATTGTGAGAACCAGATGTTGGACTAGATGGGCCATTGGCCTGATCCAGCAGAGTCTTCTTATGTTCCTATATTCATACGTTCTCATCCAGCAGGCTCTCCTTATGTTCTCTAGAGGCTGCTCATGTGTTACATTGAATGCAGGTGAAACATGTCTCTGCACATGTATAAGTGTTTGTGTGAAAGGGATTTGTTGATTTGGGCAACTCAACTATTCGTGCACACATGTACTCAGACTGTACACCGGTTGGATGCAATGTGTGAACACCACTTCTCTCTCCACCCATGGTCCACCTCCTTTAAGAGTGCCTGCTGTGTCTCTCCCTATCTGCTTTTGCATTTGTAAATGTAGCAAGCATTACAAAAATGTCCTACTTTCTCCAGTGGTGCAGTGAGGCAGGGAAAGGCAGGGATGAAACACAACCACTTGTTTCACAGCAGGAACGATGATACCATCTCCTGGGGTGCTATCTGCCTGTTTTCTGTATGCCAAATAAATAAAGCTCCCCACCCTCTCGAGAGAGAAACCTACCCAATAAGCAAAGCGAAGGTAGGCTAACATGGTTAAGTACTAAACAACACCAATGTCTATTTATACGCTACCTTTTCATAGTTAAAACCATGCTCAAGGTGGTTTGCAGCATGGTAAGAGTTACATAATTAGAAAACATATATATAACAAAAGCAGTCATAAGCAATATATTGAAAATATCAATAATTATGCAATAAAACCAAACAATCCCCACACAACGGAAAGGAGGTGTGGAGGGGCTCTTCACTTATAGGGTGGCTGAATGCGTTGAAGAACTGAGTGCTGGTGGGACCCCAGACATTTGCCACCTTAATTTGCCCAAAGCCATTTATGTCCATATACAAATATTTTGCAAATTGGTGCAATGTGCCTGTGCCCTGCCGTCGAGTCTTTTAAGTAGCAGCACTACTGGAGGTCAGAAAGAAAGCAGGAGATGTTTAGATTTCACCACCCAAAAAGAATTGTCTTTCCTCTGGTCTGATCCAGCCTCTCTTCGAAGTTTAAAGCACCTCAGGTCTCGGGGTGATCAATGCCACCAACTGAAGGCACCAGATTCTCCTTACCGACTCCTCACCCCCACCCCACCCAAGCAAAAGCAAACACAGCCAGATTGTTTTCTATATCCCCTTTCTCCCTTGCCTGCAACTGCTTCAAGTGCTGTCAAGCCCCATTAGGCACAACGTGGTCCAGACTGATTCAAGATTAAGCCCTTTTTTGGTGAAATCCAATTGAGGACTTTTCTTACCTTGAGGGGGCGGCTGATATTACATTAACTAAGGCTGCCCACACTTTTCCACCCAGAAGCTCCGCAGAAAGAGAGAGAGGGAGAGGGGGAGAGAGAGGATCAAATTCTTCAGGGGAAACAACTATTGGGGGGGGGAAGGGGTTTCTGGGGCACCCCCTCCTTAATGCACTGAAGATCAAACCCGCTCCCCACTCCAAAGTCTTGAGCCTTCAGGAGAGAAAAGAATCCTTCCGGCTGCTCCAGGCTAAACCTACTTTCTCCAGTAAGGGAAAGTGATCAGGATGCTCCAGGGCAAAACATCTGGGAGGTTTTTATTAATACAGTAATTCAATCACGTGGAAAGAAGAGAGACACAGAGGTTTAAAAAGCTCTCTGGTGCCTTGCCTACAGCTTTTCCTCTGGTCCCAAAGGAGAGCCGGGTCTGCGACACTCATCCTGCCCTGCTGGTCCTGCATATGTCTCACCCACCAAGCTCGGCAACCTTTGGGGCATGGGACATCTATTTTGGTTGAGTGTCATCTTCTGCTAAGAGAATCAACCTGTCTGCTGGTGAGTTTTCATAAGACCTCTGTTAAAGCAGGGGCTGGTTTTGTGGGGGTGGGGTGGGTTAAGTTTTGCGGGGTTTTGAAGAAGCAAGGTGTGACCTCTGCCTCTATACACAACAATATTGTCTATTTTATGCAGGAGGGAGGAGTGGGTCTGGTGTTTTCAGTTTCTCTCTCTTTCTCATTTTTCCAATCTGAAATTCAATTCTCCACATTGCTACATAAGGTTGTGGGTTTTTTTTTTTTTTTATGTCTTCATGAAAATTTACCTGCTAATTTCTCCCATTTTGTGTATGCCATTTTTGCCAAATACTTTTGCAAAACAATGTTCCCGGCTGTGATACATTTTTGTATGTTGTTGTCATTAATATATGCTCTCACTCTCTCTTTTGCACACTTTACCCTAATATATACATTTTGTACACATTACTTGGATGGAGAACTGCATTGCAAAATTCAGAGAAGTGCATATTTCAAACTGCATTGCAAAATTCAGAGAAGTGCATATTTCAAACACTACCTGCGTTTTTGGTCCTCATACTGTTTTGGAAAGCACCAATTAGATGTGCCTTTAAATGTGAACTGAACTGAATTTCTGCTCCATCTCCATCTACAGTGTGCAGATGTGTGTGCTGATGTGCACAGCATCATCATGGCAGAGTGTGTGTCAGTCTGCTGCACTGCCTGATTGTGTCTTCCATATGTGTCTTCCATGTACAAGGTGTGAAATTTGTCTCAACAATGGGCCTGGCAAAACCTTAACAGTGTATATCTGAAGCACAATTGTGTAAGACAGTGCATAGCTGGTTGTGTTTAGGGTTCTCTCTTGTGTGTCTGTATGGAGGCATGTTTGTGTGAACAATTCCTCTGCAATAGCTTTGGCTAACCCTGGTTCTGTTTACACTGTAATTGTAGGTATATCCTGAGAATCCCCATTTATCTCCCATTTCATGCATATACATTCTAGGAACTATGAAGAATGGGAGTGGGGAATATTTGGTTCTTCAGATGTTGCTGAGCTTCAAGTTTGAAACCCCATTGATTTTCATGAGAGGGAAAAACATGTGCTTAACATTCTTCTTAAGCTGAAATCAATGACGTAAAAAACACACACACCAAAAACTCTTGATTTGGGCTATATTGCCCCAGGGCATAAGATGTGTCACTGTTGCCCACTGTCTTGAGGGCACACAGATTGGTTAGGCAGGCATTATTTTTTTAATGCATTATTGAAACTGATTTCCCTACCCTTTGTTGTTTCCTACTCTCTGATTCAAAGCTGAATTTGGCTTGTTTTTGTTCTTTACCCTTCACTCCAATAAGTGGAACAAGGGCAAACATTTTATAGCACAAATTGGACCACTATTGGATTGCGGTTTGAGCTTGAGAATGTGTGTGTGTGTGAAAAAGACACAGACAGACTGATGTCTGCTAAAAACACGGGAATAGCTCAAGAACTATGTTGGATGAAGACTATGAAGGGATGGATCAGGGAGAGGAATTCACTTCAGATCTCATTTAAAGATGAAGATAACTTCTCAAAGCAATATGCAAACCAAAATGCAGCTTTCTTTTAGACTTCACTCTTCACCATATTTTGGGAGGCGGTGTGAAAATGCATGTACTGGGGGAAAGTGTGCGTAAAAATGCACATATTGCTGAAAATAACACATGAAGATGCATCATACTAGGGAAAATTAATTGCCAAATATTCCATTAGGCAAGATTGCAATCCAAAAAAAAAAAAAAATGTCTATAGTAGGAGAAAGTTGCACTAAACTGCTGATGGGTTTTCATTAGGACTTTTTGTTTTTGTTTTTTTTAAGCAAACTGATGTGGAAATGTGGAGAACTGAACTGAAGGTTTGAAAAATGAGACACTAAGAGAAACCGAAATCGACATATTTGCCCATTCATACCAACATGACATAACTATTCCAGAAAGATTTAAAGCCACCCTCTGGACTATGTTTTGATTTATTTGTTTGGGGAGGGGTAGTACTTCTGGTGGAGGACGTGTTGTGCTCCTTCTGGGGTAGTTTGTCCAACTTTGGTCGCCACATTGCATTCTGCTCTCACCTGTGCCTCCTAAAAGCTGTCAGCATGGGAGAGTGGCCACATCCCAAGAATGGCTTTGACTAGCTGGCAAAATCAGGTGAAGGTAGCCAATTGGTCTCAAAACACTTGGCGAGTCAGGGACTTCCCCTGCATGCAAAGACAGGCTCTGGTGGGTTGAGTGGATGAGACCAATAATAGGTTCAATGGTCAAGAAGACAGTTTCTGAATGTGCCTTAGAGGGAAGTGAGGGGCAGATGAGGCTCATTAATCTAGGAAGGTAGCCCATCTAAGAGAAGGGAAACTCTGATCCAAAACCTCCGCTGCCTTGTGGGATATCTTCAGGAGAAGAAAATGCTAAGGAGTAAACCCTACACAAATCCAGAGTGGAATCCTTAAGACTGTTGGATGGCACCTTGTATGCCTCTGTCCAGCAACCCCTACAGCCAAGCTGGTGCCAAATGTATTGCTCTGATCTGCTTTCCTTTGGACCACATCAGTGAGGCAGAGAGCCAGGTCTGAGCAGCCCAGGACCTCCATACTCACTGCCCATGCTTGCCCCCTGGGTAGTTCACTTAAGTCAGGGTCGGCAAGGTTTACCTCGCCTGGGCTGGTTCACTCCAGCGGAGATCCCTCTGTGGGCTGGATTGTGCACATGTGTGAGCAAGCGTGCCCACGATTTCCGGGGTCTGCTCAGGCACAATTTCCAGCACCGTGGAAGTGAGTTCCTGCACTGCGCCGCACCATATTAGTGCAGTGTGGGGGGACTCACCGAGCGGGCAGCTTGGTTCGGGGGCGGCTCGTGGACCACTTGTGGCCCATGGGCCTTAGGTTGCCTACCCCTGACTTAAGTGCTGCTAATGCAGCGGTTTGACTTAATCCACAGAGGTGCACTCCATTGTCTCTCGAGACAGACAGATGCCAACAACAGTTACTACGTTTGCTTTGTGTGTGCGTAAGCCACCCTGAGAATATTTTTCTTTTTATTCCTGCAATTGAAGGGCAGCTTAAACATTTTTAAAGTAACCACAGGCAAACAAATAAACACACAAGGCATGCATGGATGGCCCTGTCCCAAGGCTTGCAGTGTTGCATTGTAAACTGTGACTCCTGGGAACAGTAATGCTGATTTCTCTCCATAGAGATGCCTCCCTTCTTCCACAATTTCTTAACTGTGCCGTTACTTGAGGATTGAGCATTTGCTCCAAATGGAGCATCGATTCTGAAATAGTAATTATCATAATTATTTATTGATTTTATTGGTCACTTTTTAAAAAGTAACTCAAAAGCAACTTACAAAAATAGCACATACCATAAAACCAGCATAAAACTAAAACAAAGTAAAAGCTAAATACACTTTCGAATTTATGAAAAGGCAGGACAAAAACACCCACTCCCTGAAGGAGGCCACAGGTAATTTAAAACCAAAGACCTGGCAAAAAAGAAGCACCCAAAGACAGGTAATGAAGGTGACAGGTGGGCTTCCTTGGGGAGAATAATCCATCCCTAGTTCTTCTGCAACATTGGTGGAAACCTGTGACCTTTCAGGCATATGTGTCAACTCCTGGGTGCCCTGGGTGCCCGAGCACCTACAAAATTCCCCATGAAGGGGCCAAGCACCCACAAATTTCGGTGCCAGGACCCTGGCACCCACAACCTCAGGCACCCATGGTCATGGGGCCAAGTTGGCACTCCTGCTTCCAAGTGTTGCTGGATGTCAACTACTATCCTGACCATTGACCATGCTGGCTGGGGCTGATGGGAGTTGGAGTCCAACAACAGCTGGAGGGCTGCAGGTGCCCCATCCCTGATCTAGAAGAAGTGTGCAATAAGAAGTGTGCAGAAGTGTGTGGGCTGGGACTGGGAGGCAACGAGATATCCCTGAGCAACGGGGGGGGGGGGGAATCTCGTCTGAAGGCAAGAGTAGGCACTCCGAATTGTGTCTATTAATCGATGTCCACGATTCTAGAATCCACGCTGAACATTCTATTTGTGTGCCTAAAGAATCTCTCTCTCTGGCACTTAGCTTAGGTGAGCAATATGAGCAACATCCCTTCCCTCCGCTCTCCGCCTCGACGTGCGACTGTGCGCCTTGGGTAAAGCGTTGAGTCCCCATTTGAGGGTGGGAAGCTAAAAGAGGCGGGAGAGTTACTCCGATTCCCAGGAGTACCGTTGCCTTGTGCCCTTCCGTGGCCACCTGCTTGGTGCGAAGCAGGGATGGGCGACAAGGAGTAGGGACCGCTCCGTTGGCGAGAAGAAGGCGCAGACGGTGCACGCGGCGGCGCCTGGAATCAGGGGCCGGTTTAGTTTGGCCCCCGAAGTGGATGAGGCGAGCTAGGGTTTTTCTTGTTTTTTATTAATAATAAAAAAACTGGGGAAGGGTGTCAGGAAAGCGAATCGCTGCTTTTTCCATTTTTCCTCACACACCCGCCTCATTTGCATGCCCTCCTCCCTCGCCGCCTCCTTTCTCCGAGGCGCGTTTTTGCGCTGCGCTCTTGGAGAGCCCTTGCCAAGAGCGCCCTTGCGCGCTCCGGGGGAGAAGACGAAGGGGGCGCTTCCGTTCGCTCCCACTTCTCGCCAGTCTGCCTCGCCTCCCACTCGCGCTTCGCCCCTCCGCTCTCCCACGCTGAGCTTCTCTTTCTCTCTCGGTGTGTGTGTGTCTTTCCCCCTCCCTCTTTTTCTCTCCTCTTGGACGTCTCAAGGCGACAATGACCAAGTCCCTGAGCCAGCCCGAGCAGAGGGACTCGGCGGTGGCGCCCTTGCGGGACTGCTCTGACCCGCCGCTCCAAAAGAAGGACGTGGAGCTTCTCCTGGTGAAAGAGCAGAACGGCGTACAGTACACCAGCAGCAACCTTCTGGAGACCCGCAGCCCGCACTACAGTCCCACCGCCGCGGAGCCTGAGCGGGAGACGTGGGGCAAGAAGATCGACTTCCTCCTCTCAGTCATCGGGTTCTCGGTGGATCTGGCCAACGTGTGGAGATTTCCCTATCTCTGCTATAAAAACGGAGGAGGTAAGAGAAGTCTCTTCTCTCTCTCTCTCTCTCTCTCTGTCTCTCTCAATCTGTCTCTTGTACACATAGGATCTTCTCTTCTGCATCTTTGTGTTTCTCCATAGCCGATCCGACTAGCCTGTGGAAGTTTTACGCGAATGGTTAGGAGAAGGTTTGGGGTTCCGGAGCCAGGGAGTGGGAGGCAGGTTCTTGTCCCGCTGTGCCCTCCTGCGATGCACATCAAGGCCCATAGCAAGTCGCGTGCTCCCACCCTCAGTTCCTACCAGGAGAAGGGAAATAGCAGCGACCTACCTCTTAGGGTTGTTGTGAGGGTGACTGTAGTAAAGAACACGGGGGCACCCTGATCTGAAACACGCTTGCTTACTTAGACGACAACAAACAAGCCTCGAGTTCATTTATTTGCTTATCCTTCACACCTCTTCCTTTCCCTTCTTCCAAACAGTGTCAAGGAAGTAAACACCACCGCCTCCTCTTTTTTAAAAAAAATATATATATTGAGTGACAGGGTTGGCTTGGGATCTCCTAGAACTTCACTGGATGAGTAGAAATTTGAATCCAGCACATCATGTTCCTTGTACTACTGCTGTGCATTTAAAACTATATTCTAACTTATATTTTAATCAACTGTTTTTGTGTGTGTTTTAAGGTTTTTACTGTATTTATATTCAGTGTTTCAGGTGGCGCTGTGGGTAAAACCTCAGCGCCTAGGACTTGCCGATTGCATGGTCGGCAGTTCGAATCCTTGCGGCGGGGTGTGCTCCCGTCGTTCGGTCCCAGCGCCTGCCAACCTAGCAGTTCAAAAGCACCCCCGGGTGCAAGTAGATAAACAGGGACCACTTACCAGCGGGAAGGTAAACGGTGTTCCATGTGCTGCGCTGGCTCGCCAGATGCAGCTTGTCACGCTGGCCACGTGACCCGGAAGTGTCTGCGGACAGCGCTGGCTCCCGGCCTATAGAGTGAGATGAGCGCACAACCCTAGAGTCTGTCAAGACTGGCCCGTACAGGCAGGGGTACCTTTACCTATATTCAGTGTTAGCTGCCTTGAGCCCAGTCTTGGCCGGGGAGGGCGGGGTATAAATAAAAATGTATTATTATTTATTATAGGATCTAACCTTGACAGTCCCAGCTGATGCACGTTTTACTTGAAAGGTGCAAGGGGTTACGACTTGAAAGTGCCATCCTATGCATGTTTACTCAGAAGTGAGACCCGCTAAGTTTGATGAAGCTCAGCAGCATAGTAGTGATTCCCACTGAGTCTTACCCCACTGATAAGTGTGTTAAGGACTACAGCTTGTGTTTAGGATTGCAGTATGAAACTGTTTGTAGATTAAAGGGGAGTGTAGTGGGAGCAGTTGGTGGAAAGGGCAAGCTGTTTTAAGCACTTCTGTTTTCCTTGACTATGAAAGAGGGAGAGAGCTGAGTTACAAACTGAACATGATGAACATTTCTATACAGATCCCGGACTTCAAAATTTCCTAGCATCTTGGGGCTGATTCATTCCCTGCACTCTAGTCAGTGTCTCATTGCCTGATGACTCTGAATGGGTGATCTGCTGTGCTTTCAAAGAGAATTGTGCTTTTTGGGTCACGAAACAAATACTCAGATTGCTATTGATGATTGTTATATTAATGATTACATTTTTATCCCTTCCTTCTTCCAAGGAGCTCAATACAGTGTAGAGAGGTCTCTTCTCATTTTTTCACACAACAACCCTGTGAGGTGGGTTAGACTGAGTGAGTGATCAGCCCAAGCTCAACCAGTATGTTAAGTAGGATTTGAACCCAGATCCACTACTTTTGCATAGCCATCACTTGGGGTGCAACCAATGGTAAAGGGACCCTTAACCATTAGGTCCAGTCGTGGCCGACTCTGGGGTTGCGGCACTCATCTCATTTTATTGGCCGAGGGAGCCGGCATACAGCTTCCGGGTCATGTGGCCAGCATGACTAAGCCACTTCTGGCGAACCAGAGCAGCGCACAGAAATGCCGTTTACCTTCCCGCCGGAGCGGTACCTATTTATCTACTTGCACTTTGACGTGCTTTTGAACTGCTAGGTTGGCAGGAGCAGGGACCGAGCAACGGGAGCTCACCCTGTCACAGGGATTCGAACCGCCGACCTTCTGATCGGCAAGCCCTAGGCTCTGTGGTTTAACCCACAGTGCCACCCGTGTCCCTGATTGATGTGGTAGATCTGTCCTAAAGAAAATACAGAAGGGCTGCTAAATCAGAACTTTGCTTTTTGTGAAATAGGTGTGGACCCATCTGCCCACCCACCCTGGCTGTCCCAGAGAAGCTTGACTTATTTTGAGAGTGGATCAAATCCAGTTGTCCAGTGATCAGTGTAGGGCTGTGTACAGAACCCCCCTCCCTGTGAAATTACTACCCCAGGGGCTCCTAAACTGTGGTCTGCCAATCACCAGTGGTGCACAAGCTTCATGCATGTGGCCTGTGGTGTGTCTCTAAAAAACAATTGCTATTTGAATTCTATAGAATTTTATTGGATTTGGATTGCAATGAAATGCAATCCAATACTATATAGAAGATAAATGGGAAAGAAAAATGCAAATTAAAATCTAATACAGGGCATTGCCTCTGACACACATAGAAAGGGGTTTGCTAGATCACATCAAGGCCCCATCTAGCCCACCCTCCTCCTTCCTACGTCAGTCCCCTGCTGGGCCCTCTCAGCAATTGGTGTTCAGTACATGCTGCCTCTTAATTCCAATTAGCCATCAGGGCTAATAGCTGTGGCTCACCCAACAGCTCATGCACCCATTTGTTCACCACTTCTGGACCCGCCCTGTAATTTAAGGTGCCATTTGCATGGCTTTGTATCTGTGGCTGCATACAAACAATACATGGAAAACACATCTGCCAGCCTCCTGGCTAATAATCCTGGAAACTGTAGTTTGCCCCTCACAGAGCTACACTTCACAGCACCCTTAAGAAACCATAGTTCTCATGGGGTTTTTTGGTGACGTTTTTCTTGTGGGGTTCTTTAAATGTGTTGTGTGTGTGTGCAGTCTATGTTAGGGACATGCCCTCCCTGCTGCCATTCCACTTGAACAAGAACTCCCCTTCAGTGCAGAAACTGCAGGGAACCATGAGGACTAGGCAGTTGTGCAGAGTTGCATGATTTCACAGCTGTGCAAATTTGTCACAGCGCAACCAGGTGCAGAGCAATGAATTAGGACAGTTCAGATTTCATCTGGTCAACAGATAAAAGGGATAAAGGCAGGGTTGGATTTAGGTTTCATGAGGCCCTAAGCTACTGAAGGTAATGGGGCCCTTTATATGTCCAGCTGTCCTTTGTCAACAACAAATTGCCGCTGTTTTTTTGTGTTGAATATATGCTATATGGTAATTTATGGACCTAATAGGTATCTGAAGCCATTTGCACATAACAAAATATATCACATATCAAAGTAATTGTTGAACTGAAATACAATTAAGAAGAAGTATATCAATAGTGAAATAATTACTAAGCTCTAACTTAAAATGATTTTTTTATTCATAACAAACTTAATAATGCAAACACATTGGCATTTGGCAATAAAAAAAGTTCCTTTAGAAACACAGTTTACAAAGACTCATAATGAACAAACCAGGGATATTTTAGGGAGCAGGCTAGCAGGCAGGGCCCATTACTTACATCATAGGAGTCTACACAACACAAAACACTGTTGCTGTATGTAGGTTTTATTTATTTTTTATCTTATATTTTGGAAATATGCATCCAGTTTTTTTTTCCTTTAATTTTTTTTTGCCCCCCCCCCGAGAGAGTGGGGCCCTAAGCTACAGCTTATTCAGTGGTACCTCAGGTTCAGTACTTAATTCGTTCCAGAAGTCCGTACTTAACCTGAAACTGTTCTTAACCTGAAGCACCACTTTAGCTAATGGGACCTCCTGCTGCTGCCGTGCTGCCGGAGCACAATTTCTGTTTTCATCCTGAAGCAAAGTTCTTAACCTGAAGCACTATTTCTGGGTTAGCGGAGTCTGTAACCCGAAGCGTATGTAACCTGAAGCGTATGTAACCCGAGGTACCACTGTACGCAAATCCGGCACTGTATAAAGGTGCTTCTCCTTAAGGAGAGGGGCTGTTGTTCAGTGGTAGAGCATCTGCCTTGTATTCCAAAGGTCCCAGATTCAGTCCACAACATTTCCAGGTAGGGCTGGGTATGTGCCTTGTCTGAAGCCCCGGAGAACTGCTGCCAGTCAGAGTAGGTGATGCTCAGCAAGATAGTTCAAGGGACTGGTTTATATAAGGCTGTGTACACACAGGAGGCCCAGTCCTTCTAGTGTCTGTCTACTTGGACTTGCTTTTGACAACAAGATGCCTTCTGCATGCTTGCTGGAGTAACTCCATCTTTGGGAATCTGCCAGTTCCATGCTGGAGGAACAGAGAGCATGGCAAACAGATGGAGAACTCTTGGCAAGACTGGGGTAGACGTTTGGCTACAAGGGAACCAGCAACAGAAGACACAGCTATGCTATGATGCCTGGACCACTTGGTTGCCAGATTATAAAACAGTAGCTAAACATACTTCTTGCTTTTCAATAAATGATTTTTATTGAGTTTTAGTCAACATGCAATAAACACAGAGCAATATAGGCAATATAGGGACACAGGTGGTGCTGTGGGTTAAACCACAGAGCCTAGGACTTGCTGATCAGAAGGTCGGCGCTTCAAATCCCCGCGACGGGGTGAGCTCCTGCTCCTGCTCCTGCCAACCTAGGAGTTCAAAAGCACGTCAAAGTGCAAGTAGATAAATAGGTACCGCTCCGGCGGGAAGGTAAACGGCGTTTCCGTGCGCTGCTCTGGTTCGCCAGAAGCAGCTCATTCATGCTGGCCACATGACCCAGAAGCTGTACACCGGCTCCCTCAGCCAATAAAGCGAGATGAGTGCCGAAACCCCAGAGTCAGTCACGACTGAACCTATTGGTCAGGAGTCCCTTTACCTTTAATATAGGCAAAGTACGTTATAGGAATGTCTGCAACAGGATTTGGAGTGGTATTGCAAAAGTTCATAGCACAGAATATCTGTAGCCGTGTGCGGTGATTCATAGTGGACCAATATAAACGGAAGTTCTCAAGCAGAAGGTAGACGTTATAGATATGCCCTCCACAATGTAAGCTGACTCATTGAAAGTTGCAGTGGAAAATAGAACTCAAAGGGCATAGGTGAATGTGCATTCCCCATAGCTTGGTGGGAGAGCATCTGCTTTGCATGCAGAAGGTCCCAGGTTCAATCCCCAGTATCTCTGAGTAGGGCTTGGAAATGCTAGATGGACCTAATGGAGCTAGATGAGTCAATGAACTAAATGGGCCTGCTTCTGCAAACCTTTACAATAATGTTTTTTACAGTGAGTTTTGATAGGTATAAATTAGAATTGCAAGGGATGGAACTAGCCTCCTAGAGCTTATGTTTTAGGGTCCAGAAAACAGTTTCCAGTCAGAAAACTTGCTTTATTCAAGTTTACTTACACTTGCTTATGTTTCTGGTTACAAATGCAACATAAAGTTCACGTTCTGAAACTGAGGAGTGTTTGGCAAATTTGTCATGTGCCATTCACACAAGGAGGACATCACTTGCTTGCCCTGCGTATGATTCCTGTGCATTTGATGTCTGATGTCTGAACTTGTGAACTGACTTGGCTGAAAAGCTTTGCATTTGAGATCATGGGGTGATAGGGAAGTTCGATTTGTTCTCTCTCTCTCTCTCTCTCACACACACACACACACATATGTACCACATAACTTTATGTAACCATTGACAGGTGATGGACACCCATATCTGAACCAGTTATATGTGGGTCACCAGAACTCTCAGGCTATAATCTTGTCCACATATTACACTCAATGCATGAGCAGTCTGTGTACCTCTGCACAAAATAATTGATCTGTATACTCATACAGTTATTCACATGCAATGTGCAACCGTACAATTTCTATACCTTTATACACAGTAGTTGAGCTGTACAAATCAACAAGTGTACACTCTTCCACACAAATGTGTGTGTAGGGTCAACACGTACCTGTATTCAGTGCAACATGTGTGAACAAGCCCATAAATAAATATATTTCCCAAGTTAAGTAATATGCATGGACATCCAAACCAGCCATACGCATTAGAATGATTATTCCCTCATCTAGATAGCTGTGGTTATCCCTACAAGTCCTCTGGTGACTTGCGCCAACAACCCCATACCTAAGCAAGCCCATTGTCATTTTGAAGTTGCAGATATATCAGATTAAAGCGCTCTACCAGCCAGCCCATGAATTTGGGTCTTTCATTTTCATGCACAAATGCCGGATGCTTTAACTTCAATCACCTGGTTTAAAAGATTTGGCCCGATTCCCCAAGTAGTAGCATAAGGATATTTAAACACACACACACACACAAATCATTTCCTGCATTCTGGGGCTTTGTTCTCTGGTGATTTATTTATTTATCATTTGCCCTGGGAAGGTCATGGATGAGAGTTCTGGCACAGTGCGTCCTTTGTGCAGACGGCTTATCTCTACTGGCTCTTGCAGTAATTCTCCCCAAAGCATGACAAAGGTGAATGTAAAAGTCCATTTTCTTTGTGAAGGGAAGACATTATGGGTTGTCTGGCCTATGCAGGGCTAGTGTTGGGAGCTGGCACTGCTGGGAACCTGTCAGGGCCTTCGCACCAGAAGCAGCCGTGCTGCTGACTAAGGATATCAAAACTCATTTTTTCTGCTCTGCTCTATATTCATTGCATGCAGCGTGGTTTCCACTCTGCTGCGGTTCATCTTCCACCAAAACCAATCCACAAGATTTTAAGCTGAGATGCATGGTCAGCGGCGCTGGATGGTGCAGCTCTTTCTAGACTGTCCCAGTTCGAATTTCAAATGGGGAACTAGATATTTCAATGCACTCCATGTAATAATGTGATACAGAACATTACAGTATAGCAAAATAGGGGTGGGGTAAAAGGTCAACCCGAGGGTCACATTCCCTCCTGGGCAACCTTCCGGGGGCCACATGTCAGCGTGTCCTTGGACTCTGATAACACCTCCTGCTTCCCTGGATGGAGGTTATAGCAGTGAGTGTGTGTAGAAACTAGCCTCCTGTACAAAGGTTAGAATTTACATTTGTTGCTGTGTCCCCTTGTTTCTGACTCTGCCGATCTCTGAGATATGGAGCTCAGAAGTTTGCCCAGAAATGAATATGACCTTTGGGATGAACAGGGTTCCCCATTCTTGGGATGGGGGTGATCTGAATTGCTCACCCAGGCACACACTTATGGGTGTCCATACATCATATGTGCCTATCTTTCTCTGCCTTGATACTCTGTGTGTGTGTGTGTGTGTGTGTGTGTGTGCGCATATATATATATATATATGCAAAGCACTCTGGCAAATCACAAAGCCATTCACCTGACATGTGTCAAAAGCCTTCCTATTGTTCCACGATCATTCTATTGTTCGTTGGTTGGTACTCTGCTCTGCTGGCATGTGTGTAATACGGGGAATCTTTTTTGCTACTGGAGAGCTATTCTTAGCTGATGGAAATAAGAGCCCAATCTACTCCTGCTGTGTCTTGAACCGCTTCCTGTAGAAACCGCATGCCGCACACTAGTCGAACGGCAAACTACTGGGGGAAAGAGCAGTTTGGAGAGCTCCTTTTGGAGCTCCTCATAATCTCATTTTTCCTCAGACCACCCTGATCAATTTGGTGCCACCAGGAAACTTGGCTGTTTTGCTACTTGCCCCTAACTCCAGGGCATTTATGAAAAAGTTACA
The DNA here is from genome assembly GCF_965153285.1 of Podarcis tiliguerta. NCBI lineage: Eukaryota > Metazoa > Chordata > Lepidosauria > Squamata > Lacertidae > Podarcis > Podarcis tiliguerta. The sequence goes on along the minus strand of NC_139541.1, from coordinate 35,142,724 downwards.
AAGCACAGGTTCCAGAAGTGATTCTTTGAGGGGGGGTGGGGATCCTACTTTTTACATCCCTTCATTGTAAAACAAAAGTAACAACAACTCTGTATATTTATTCTGACTTTCTGCTTCCTTGGAACTTTGAAAGGGAGGTCCGACAGCTCACCTGTCAATCATCTGACATAGTTATGACATGTGCATTATCCTGCCCACTTGTTGAAGTCCTTTGCTCAGTATTTGATAAGTGCTCAACTGCCAGCTGCTTGTTGGGCACTTGGAAAGTGCAGTGCAAGGTGTTTTGCAAACCATATGCTCAGTGCTTGGGAAGTGCAAGGACTGGGAAAAACTGCAGCCTCATGGGACAAATTTGGCCTGCAAGTTGTAGGTTCTCCATTCTTGCTTTCTGCCTATAATATATATGCTCTCATTTGAAACCAAGAACTCCATCTTACCCATCTTGGTTTGGAGGCATATACTGTAAATGCTTTCAGTATTTACAGTGTTTTTCTCTCCAAAAGTCTTTGGCATGTTCACTTTGTTCTATGGTGCTTTGTACTCCTCGAATTGCTGTCATGTCCCCCTTGTGCACGCTGATTCCCTAGTTCTACACCACTCCCATTTGCACCATCCTAAACAATTTAACCCTCATCCCTTGCGGATGATTTACCCTGAACTGGAGACTCCTCATCTACTGTCAGTTTTCTGAAAGTTGCTCTGCCAGAATTTTGGCTGTCATGTCCAACAATCTGTTTCCATTCTCGTTCACACAGAGCCCTTCTTCTTTGTATAGTCCTGGCTTGTCCCAAAATGCTCTCCAGCACCTACCAGATCCAGGCATCTTTTCCTGACACCAGTGTCATGGCTACCAGCCATGATGGCTAAGTTCTGTCTCAGGGTGGCCCAACTTTTCATACCAAGTGGGCCACCAGAGTACTTTGACACAGAACCCACAGGGTGCACACTGCCTTATTGCACCAGGGTGTGTGTGTTAATGAACACTTTCCCCAGCCCTTCCACTGCCTTCCCAAAGCTGGGAAAGCACTATCTAGGCTTTGGGAAGGAGGCAGGAGGACTCTTGAACCCTGCTACAGCCCCGTGTCTCTTTTCCAAAGCCCAGCACCATGCTTGAGGGCAGGGCCGTCTTAAGTATAGCCGGCGCCATGGTGCAAAGATCCCTCCGGCGCCCCTTCAAAACAAGGGAGGGGGCAGTGGAAAATGTCCTCTGCCTCCCCCACCACCCCAATCCCCAGCGTGGTGGCCATGATCAAGCAGGAAAACGTGCTGGAGGACATGCTCTCTGGCGTCAGGGCACCTGAGAAGGCAACCTAGGAAGGCTGCACACCGCCTTTCGCCAGGAAGCAGAAGGAGGACAATGACTGGGAGCAAGGCTGTCTTTAGCAGATGCAGAGGCTTGGGATCCTAAGCCTCTGTGGGATCGCTCTCCTTCTGCAGAGGCTTGGGAGGGAAGCTGCACGCCCTCCAGGCATATAGTTGGTGGGGCGCAGCTGGCGGGCGTGCTGGGAAAGGGGAGGCTGCTGGCAAAGCCGCACAGCTACCCCACTCATGAGGGCGCCCCTGAGAGGCCGGCGCCCTGGCGCAACAAACCACTAAGACCAATGGGAAAGACGGCTCTGCTTGAGGGCTGGGCTGGGGTTGTCAAATGTTGCCAAGGGCCACCAAAAAAGGCCTTGAGGGCCGCACATTGGACCACCTTGCTGTATCTCCATTGCTTCTGAATACCAGTCATTGAAAACCACAGGGGAGAGCACTCTTGTGTTCAGGTCCTGCTTGCATATTTCTCCTCAAGCACCTGGTTGACCACTGTGAGAACAGGATAATGGACTAGACGGGCCATTGCCCCAATCCAGCAGGACTCGTCTTATGTTCTTATATCCAGGTGGGTCTAGGACAAAGCTTACCTGAATGAAAGCCTGGAGAGCCACAGCCTGTCATTGTAGACAATACTGAGCTAGGTGGCCAATGGCATGACTCAGTATAAGGCAGCTTCCTTTGTTTTACTAGGCACATGCCCACAACCTCTATCCATCAGGGACATTCTGTACAATCTACCAGCATACTTCTTATTGCTGTTTATTGAGATAATTTTATTTGGTGCCTGGGTCATGAAATGGTGAGGTGAGGATAGTCTGCCCCGGCCTTATCTCACTGGTGCACTGAACTCACACAGCTGCCCAACTCACGTGTTTCCTTGGCTTGCGGATTAGGGCCTGAGATGCTTCTTCGAGTGGGGCTCTCCTCTTGCTCACAGAGCTGTGATCAAAGGTTCCCTGGTGATTTTCCATAGAATGAAGAAAATGCTGCCTAAGAAGGGGGGGGGGGAATCATTAGCAGTGTGGGAGGATTCACTCTTCTGTTATGTGTTCAGTCCGTTTCATTTGGGGGAGCCTCAAATATATATATTATTTTCTTCAGGCCACAAGGTGGAGCCATGTAACTTTAAAATAATAATTAACGTACAACGTATATAAATGTATATGCTACATATTACCAGCTCCTGAAGAAGTCAAGTAGATATTTTCAGAAGTCTTTCTTTATTTTTATTTTTTGTAGTACGAAATCTTTGGTACACATTTTCCCAACCTGGCACCTTCAAAATATTTGGACTACTCAGTGGTGCTGGCTGAGACTGAAGGGTTGTAGCCCCAATCATCTTGAAGGCACCAGTTTGAGAAAGTCCTCTCTGGAATCGTAAACCTGTACTTTACAGCTGGGAAAAGGACAAATCTGCTGAGCAATTTTAAACACCAGCCATCTAGATTAAATGATCTGTACATCACTGTGGGTTAAACCACAGAGCCTAGGACTTGCTGATCAGAAGGTTGGTGGTTCGAATCCCCACAACAGGATGAGCTGCTGTTGCTTGGTCCCTGCTTCTGCCAACCTAGCAGTTCGAAAGCACGTCAAGTGCCAGTAGATAAATAGGTACCGCTCCAGCGGGAAGGTAAACGGCGTTTCAGTGTGCTGCTTTGGTTCGCCAGAAGCAGCTTATTCATGCTGGCCACATGACCCGGAACAGTAAAAACAGGGGTGTGGAGCCTTTTCCCCTTCCCTCAGAAGTAACTTTCTGAGGACTGAATGCCCATGATAGGTGGGGCTGGAGCCCAAAGGTGGGCAGGGCCAGACGTAATAAGTAGGCAGAGCAACAAGTGTGACTCTCTAGCACTTTCAGAGAGGGGTCCAGAGAGACCCAGGTTTAAAAAGGCTGCAACATTTGAGACTTTTTAGTTTAGAGAAAAGACAAGAAGAGGTGATACGGTAGATGTATTGTGGTAAAACTGGATGGAGAAAAGTTTCTCTCTCACAGCACCAGAGCTCATGGGCATGCAATGAAACTGAATGTTGGAAGATTCAGGACGGATAAAAGAAAGCTTTTCTTCAACCAACACAGAGCTAAACTGAGTCACTGGACCTGTGGCTGCTCCTCCAGACATAAAGGACAGCCGTTCTGACCTGGTGTTTGTTTTTGTTGTTGTTTTAATTGGAGTAGCTTCTGCTGAAGTAAACACCTGCGAAGTTTGGAGCTACGCAGAATGCTTTGTTTTCATAAGCAGCATGGATGCTTCTTTTATCCAGTGAACAATTTTTGTATCATTCAGAGAATGGATACCTGCTTTGTATGCAGAGAAGAACAGATTCAGTTAAAGCTCATTTTCTGTTGTATCATTTTATACTTTGCATATTGTTGTAACAAGCACCCGCTCCCCTCTGGATGAAATTGCAGAGCGAGAACTATTTCTTAAAAGGCTGTGAAATCTGGAAAGCAGAATTTCCACTTCTACAGGGCACTATGTATGTTTAATTTGGAAGAGAAACAGACTATTACAAAAACAAAAACCTGAGGTTTATGAGCACTGTTACAAGATGTGAAAGTGTGTGTGCAGGGTGGCGGCGGAGGGGTATAATTTCTCCCTTACAGTGTCTCATCTTGCACACTTGAGCTTTTCAGGATAAGACTTGTAAATGAACACTTTGATGTCAAATAACAGTCACGTGGTTTGGAATAACAAGGGTAGGAAGTGCTCTGTCAAAGCATTCGGAAGAGATTGCAGGATCAAAAGGGAGCAGCTGGATGCGATTTGCATCTCTGCAGGACTTTTTTTTGCCAACATTGGGAATCACAGCTCTTCCTGGGGGTGGAGAGGTCAGACGTGGCTGAAGGAACTGAAATATTACACTGAGATCATTAGTTGCACGGCTGTGTAAACCTTCCTAGGAGCACCTTAAGGTGGGTGTCCAAAGAGGTTCACTGTTGCCACAGATCAAAGCTGAGGGACACCTTGAAGCTCCCATCTTTGAACTTTATCTGTACTTGAGATCCGTTATGATCTCTGGTTGTGTATCTGCTACAGCTTCATGGGTTGCTTATTTCACAAAATCTGTATACTGCTTGAATGAAAGAAAACAACAACCTAAAAGTGTTTTACAGAAATAATAAAACAAAACAAACATCACTAAAAAAAGAGAGAGTTAAGAATGACTTTAACCATTCCAAACAGATTGAAATCAACGATAAGCTAAAAACCAGACTAAAGTGCGTGTCTGCTAGAGTTTCACATGTCTGGAGAGACTTGCCTAAACAAAAATGGTTTAGCAGGTGCAGAAAAGAGTACAATGAGTTTCGGGGTGTGGATGCTGCCATATGGTGTTTTTAGAAATGTGGGAGTGGCTGAGTGGAGATATATAGGGTAAAGTGATTTCTCAGGTCAAGAATATGGGAGAAATTTGATTTAGTTTGCCTTTAAAGGTGGACCTCCCTATTTTGCACTTTCCATGACAATATGCATAATGAAAGACAGTTATCTTTTGAAATTCAGTTTTCGGTATATGGCAATGCATTTCTCTAGTCAAGTCATGTGTTCAGAAAACGGATAAAGTATGGTAAAGTCTGCATACAAATGCATATGTAAGTGAACATACAAAAATGCATTCTATTAGGGGGAATGGCTTTACAAAAATATGTATGTTGTGACTCTTCAGTTTAAGGGATGCATCCTGTTTCAGCCATCACTTACTTAGACAGTGTCAGGGAAACTTGAACCGAGGCTTCTGCAATGGCTCCCGTCCAGTTTGAAACCATTCCAGACGCTGCAAATGCACTAGCAGTTTTATTGCTGTACCACTAGGAGATGGATTTGAGGGGCAGCAACGTGGCGTCCTTGTTCCAGAGGGGCACTGGTACCATGGGCTCATCTTGCCAACGTATTCTCGGGCCTGCATTCCATGCAAATGCTTTTCTTGCTCAGAGTCCTCTAAGACCTGCTGCCTCTGCGTAAGGCTTAGTCTAAGGCTGGTGCTTGCTGAAGCAACATCAACATGACTCTGGAGGGCCACAGGCTCTTTATCTGTGTTATGATGCAAGCCCTCACTTTGTCATTGACAGGAGTGGGAAAATGGTCCTCTGAGAAAGGGCAGCAGCATTTGGGGCATTTATAATTGAGGGGGAAAGGGTGGGGCGTGATAGAGGTTTATGAAATTGCGCATGACATGGAAGTTTTTATTTTTCTCTAGTTAGAAACCGATTGGGGAATTCGCAGACTGACAATGGACTAAGGTAGTACTTCTTCACATATTGCTTGGTGAAGTGCCAGTGCTTTTTTTATAGAAAAAAAGGCTCTAGAACTGCCCCCTCTCCCCTGCCTTGCTCCCGCCTCGCTCTTAGCCCCCTGCTCTTAGCCCCTTCCATGGCAGGCTGCTGCTGTGGTCACAGTGATCAATATCTGATCGTGGTGGTGGCAGCAGGCTTCTTGATGGGAGGAGAAGCAGGCAGAGGGAGTGGGCAGGGGCCGCCAAGTCAGACCCAACCAGCCTCCGGGGGGGGGGGGAGAGAAGGGGAGTTGGGAGTGAGGGGGAGACAGAGAAAGCAGGGGAAGTGGGGGGGGTGGAGAGGAGGACAAGGGGATGATTTAACCTAGAGCAGAAAAATCTCACAAGTACCTCTTGGGTAGAAAACCAAACCATAATGAATAAGGAGGGAGGGAGGTGGCAGTAAAGCAGAATGAGGTGGCGGCAGGTGGAAAACTCAGACAGCAGTGGCAGCGCCGCTTCAAATCTCTTGGAAAGGCTGACCCAGTGGCTGCTGAAGGAACAAGCAAAGATAGATTTTTTTTACATATGTATATATAGCACACTTCTTTGGGATGGGGGGGGGAAGAAAAGGTGCCGGGACTGCGCTCCGGTGCGCTCCCGCTCAAAAAAAGTACTGCCCTTAGCCTAAGGTTACCAGATATTTTTTCAGTGAGTTTGGGGACACTTTTCAACTTCAATGGATTTTGTATGGGGACTGATTTGTAAATCCGGGGACTGTCCCCAGGAAACGGGGACATCTGGTAACCTTACCTTGGCCACAGGGAACATAGGAAGTCATCCTGTACTGAGCCACACTATTGATCCTTCTGCTTCTATACTGTCAACGCTAACTAGAGCAGGGGCTGTCCAGGGTTTGAGGCCGAGTCCCCCCCCCCCCCCAGTCCAACCTGGAGATGCCTGTGATCGATCTTGAGAGCTTCTGCACGAAAAGCAGATTCTCTACCATTGAGCTGTGTGACAACCCTTCTCCTGCTACAACCTTGGAAGGTAGAGGCACTTTCTGCTTCAGTTGCTTGGCTGCAGAAACACCACTTGTGAATTAAAACACGGTTGATTGTGGCACAGTGATAAGAGCCTTAAGTGTAATCTTGAGACGTTTGTGTTTTTTGTTTGATCCTGCTCTGGGCAGAATTTTCAATCATCTACCTCCTATTGGCTTCTGCATTAATCCTCTTGAAAGACACATGTAGCTTATTTCAGATGTTTTAAAGCACTTTTCTTCACCTTAGTGTGCAGTGGCTCTCAGTGATCCTTCTCCTCTCTGCCCCTCTTGACCCTTTTCTAAGAAGCTATTTTCTCTTTCCTCTCTAGAATGTGTTCCCTTCAGAATGGTTGTCTGGAAGCTTGTTTGCTTATTTGGGTTTTTTCACTCTGACAATCAAGGAGGAGTGAGCTAAAAAAAGAAAGCATTAAAACATTTTGAAGATCTGACTTCAAGAAAGAAAGAAAGAAAGAAAGAAAGAAAGAAAGAAAGAGAGAGAAATGCCTTTGCAAATCCAACGCTTGACACTGCCTCTCTCCAGCAGTTGCTACAGCTGAAGTGTTGAACACTTTAAAGTAGCAATCCCGTCTTAAAGGGATTTATATGCGAAATTTGGTGGAATCCAAAATGACTGATCTTTGTTCACATCAGATCACGTCTTGCATATTTTAATTTATTTGTTTAAAAGCATTGCTTGACAGCTTTAATATGTTAAAAATCTCTTAAGTGGGTGTATTCTTTACACTGATTTATTTATTCAGCCTATCATTAATTTATTGATTACCTTCCTTCACCCTAAAGTCCCAGGATGGGTTTACAGCATTAAAACACTACATAAAAGCAATATAAAACAGCTATGCCCCGCCCTTGCTCCAGAAGGTTACCAGGCCACCAAACCTAATTAATAATAATAATAATAATAATAATAATAATAATAATAATATATTAAGCATTATAATATCAGTTAAAAACAGTGATTTCAGGGTTGCCAGGCATGGTATTGTTCTGAGCTTATAGTGTGACAGAAAAGATTTTTGGAAGATGCTCTTTTGAAATACCAATCCTCTGGTTACCAGTATCTCAGAGGGGCCTTGGGGTGGGGGTTGTTGTTGTTGGGTTTCTTTGTTTTGTACCGCAGTGTCTATCAACTCCCCAAATGGATGCATGCAATCTGCCTGATTCTTATTTTATTTGATCTTGAACATCCCCCATTAACGCTTGTTACACTTTGATATTTAAATTAGCCGTGTCCTGATGAGAGAATGCATTTGCTTTCCCAGAGAGACTGTATCGCGGAGATGGATTTACTCAGCCAAGTGTTGTAGCTATTGCTCTATACACACACACACACACACACACACACACACACACACACCTATTAAAACATTATATTATATCACACATCTGGAATGTTGCTCAGTGCATTGAACACTGTCCAGCCACACAAAGCTTAGCAAATGGGCAGTTGAAAAGTTGGGGGGGGGGGAGAGAGACAATGCGAGGTTCTGTGTCTGCAGTGGAAAATGGTGTGGGATGCAGGGAGGGAATCCAGGGACTCAGCTATACAGCTGCAAACAACATTTTAAGTGTGTTTTAAGTGCATTATTATACAAATGAGTCACTAGATGGGGATGGTGAGCTAATGGCAAATTCAGCATATATTTTAAACCTTTGTTTTAAAAGAGCATTTTCACAGTGCTTTTTTATATATGTCTAGATTCAGCCCAGGAAGCATTGCCTGACAGGGTTAAAACGGGTTGCATAATTAGAATTGCAGAATTGGAGCTTGGTTGATCTCTGTCTTGGTGCTTCTGTTTCTAGGTGCCTTCCTCATACCTTACATACTCTTCCTCGTCATTGCTGGGATGCCCTTATTCTACATGGAACTAGCGTTGGGCCAGTATAACAGAGAAGGGGCTGCCACCGTATGGAAAATCTGCCCACTTTTTAAAGGTAAATCCCAGGCTTTCTGCTTAATACATTTGCAATATCTTCTGGAGTTTCTTGATATTGAACACATCTCCGAGGCTTGCATTGAAAGTTTTTGGCAAGGCCAGAATAGCTAACATCTGTATTTTGAGAGTCACTTGTCACTAATGCCTTTATTGCTCATCAGAAAAAAAAAAGAAAAAAAAAGACTTTAGGGCAGCCTTCAGTAACTTGGTGCCTTCCAGATGTTTTTGCACTACAACTTCCATCAGCCCCAGCCAGCAATGGTGCACTGGCTGAGGCTGACAACAGTTGTATTCCCAAACATCTGGAGGGCACAGAGTTGGTGAAAGCAGATATAGCAGGAAGATAGACACCATTATGCATGATGATATATAGGAGATTTTTAAAAAGGTTCCTCCAGGGAAAGTGTTAGCTATTTGACAAGTCTAAAAATATCTGGGCAAATTCTGATGAACTATCCCTGCCCAAAAGCATTCACCTTATTAACAACAAAAAGATGCCTTGCTCATCAACAGGTCTGCATGAATCCCCAAAACAAACGAGTCTTTAATAAAACTGCAGTGAATTATTATAAGGATGCTGGATTAGACGGCACATTGGTCTCATCCAGGAGGCTCCTTTGTTCTTTTGCTGCCACCGTTGCAAAACTGCTAGCAAAAGTGAAAACCACAACAGGGGTGGAGTCTGGTGCAACCTCACCCTGAACTAGGCCAAAATTTGGTGCACTATCCCTGCAGCCCTCATGCAATGACAGGCTTTGGGAAGGAGGTGCGAGGCTCTGGCAGGATCCTAGAGGCTTCCCTCCTCCTTCCCAAAGCTGGGAAAGTGGTAACTAAGCTTGGTGAAGGAGGTGAGAGGACTCTAGGCCCCTGCCAGAGACCTCAAGCTTCTTTTCCATAACCAGGCAAGTGCTTCTATCCACTCAGTACCCAGCGCAGGGGAACTGGCCAGGCTGCCCTAAAACTGCCTCTGATTGTAGTAGTAGTAGTACTACTACTACTAGTAGTAGTACTACTACTACTACTACTACTAGTAGTAGTAGTAATTTATTATTTGTACCCTGCCCATCTGGCTGGGTTTCCCCAGCCACTCTGGGTGGCTTCCAACAAAGATTAAAAATACATTAAAATGTCACACATTAAAAACTTCCCTGAACAGGGCTGCCTTCAGATGTCTTCTAAATGTCAGGTAGTTGTTTATCTACCTGAAAGGGTAAGGAATCAGGGTCACTCCTCTTTCTGCCATCTTTTCCCACCTGCCTCATTTTCAAGCTAGAACTTCCCCCATGAGAATTTTGTCTCACTGACTCACTCTCAGTTTTCTGTTTTTTTTCACAACACCCCCAAGTTAGCAATCTGGTGTTGTCTGCCTCACCTGAACAATAGGAACAGCCATGGTGGATCTCTTCGTGTTGCCATTTAAACTCTAGTACATTTGGACCCAGGGATGCGGGTGGCGCTGTGGGTTAAACCACAGAGCCTAGGACTTGCCGATCAGAAGTTTGGCGGTTCGAATCCCTGTGAGCTCCCGTTGCTCAGTCCCTGCTCCTGCCAACCTAGCAGTTCGAAAGCACATCAAAGTGCAAGTAGATAAATAGGTATCGCTCCAGCGGGAAGGTAAATGGCATTTCCGTGCGCTACTCTGGTTCGCCAGAAGCGGCTTAGTCATGCTGGCCTCCCTCGGCTGGCTCCCTCGGCCAATTAAGCGAGATTAACCCCAGAGTCGGTCACGACTGGACCTAATGGTCAGGGGTACCGTTACCTTTACATTTGGACCCAGAGTAAAAATTTAGCCGTTGATGAAATGCTGATAGTGGGAAAGCCTTGGAGAGAGCTCGGTTCAAAGCTCTAGCTTTGGGTGTCATGGGCTGCAACCTGCTCCAGAGCTCTCATTTTCATGGTTTTTCATGAATTTGAATCTTTAGTGGCAATGATAAGCCAACGGTTTATTCCTAATTAGTTAAAAACACTCCTAATTGGGGGGGGGGGAGAGAAAGAGAAGTTGGCTAATTTTAGTTTGCTGCACCTGGAAAGACCCTTTGGACCAGAAAGCAAACAGACATTAAACACAACAGGCTAATATTAGCTATAAATGGCAGTGCTGTAAAATCTGGGACTTGGTGGTAATGATGTGAGCCCGCCGTGTTTGGCACCAGGAGCGTACCCTGCAATCACTGTGGAAGTATTCATTCAAATGTTGGGATAAGAAGGCTGCCTTCAACCACTTGGGTGTCACCCAGCTGTTGTAAATAGCAGGCTGTGTCCAGATTTGCTTCTCAAATTTACTCTAATGACATGCTAGAATAATATACCCCACGGGTGCTATTCTGGATTTTCAGTTTGGGTTTACACTACTTTTGTACACATTTTTGCTAGGATTGACAAGCCAATCAATTAACCGGTCAGATCATCAGTTTACGCCAGTTTGTTTCACTACTGTTAAATGTTGTCAAATATTCCAACATACAGGTCACAGATTACCTTTGCAAGAGCCTTTCAAAAGTTGCTATTACTTTCTACTATTGGAATTTTTGTATTTTTCAGTAGCTGGGCACCTTTTGGAGGAAAGGCAGGAATAATAATAATAATAATAATAATAATAATAATAATAATATGCAAAACATGACCCTGCTATAAAAACCCAAGCGATGAACTATGCCATGAATTCTTTGCATTTACAGTTTACAATAATTCACTGCACTTTCCTTAAAAGGTTAATTTAATTGTTCTCACAATATGTTAGCTATTTTTTTGTAATTAGCGTAAGTATTTGGGTTGCTTGTTTTAATTATGGTGATTTCTCCCCTACCTTTCAAGTAAAAAGCAGAGACTGAACAAGTCATCTCTCAGGGATGCTGCAGTTGCACCCTGCATTGCAGATCCTGCTTTGAGCAGAGGGCTGGACTTGATTACTTTCAAGATCCCTTCCAACTCAGTGTTTTAATTAAATTTGGCATCCATATGGTCAGAAATACAACAAAGCAGGGAAACACAAAGGCTGTGCCTTGATTGACCAGCCAATGTACCCCACCCTGAATGAAAGCTGATCTTGCTTCCCAGCACCAAGCAAACACCTTGGTGTGAAATTATTATTGTTAATAATATTTGGCAAATAGTTGGTTGGGGTGGTGAGCAATACCACCCTCTTCTAGCCCTCACTAGGAAGATGAACCTGATGTGACTTACAGCTTCATGTGTAATCTGGTTTTCCTTTGTCTTCAGGTGTAGGCTATGCTGTGATACTCATAGCTCTATACGTGGGTTTCTACTACAACGTTATCATAGCTTGGTCTCTGTATTATCTGTTTGCATCCTTCACACTGGAGGAGCTTCCCTGGACGAAGTGTGGCAACCCCTGGAACAGCCCCAACTGCATAGACCCCAAACTCATCAATGCCTCAACATTTGCCGCTGGAACCACTTATTCCAAGTACAAGATAACTCCTGCAGCTGAATTTTATGAGTAAGTCTGGGGCTCCTTATGGCTTTCACTTTTGGAAAACAGTTTGCAGTTGATCTGGGATGTATTCAAGGGCCTCTTCTGGCATCCCTTTAAATATGCATTCATGATGATTTGTGCTCGTGATGGTTGTCACCAGTGCTTTTTTTCTAGAGAAATAGGTGCCAGTACTCACCATGAAGTTGTTACAGTAACCGTCTCGCTTTTTAATGACAAACCCCCCCCCCCCCAAAAAAGGTGCCGGTACTGTGTACCTTTGAGTACCCTGGGGGAGCACTGGTCATCACAATAGTTATACACAATCTCACTTTTTTATACATAATCTCACTTTCACTACCATTTGAACCTGCTAAAATTTGGGGTGGCCAAGCTGCTTCATTTACAATTGGTGCATGCCCTGTAGCCTCCTGCTCAAACCCTGCAACATTTTATACTACCGTTGTCCTGGGTTTGTGCATTTTCCCCACTTTTGTAGCTCAGGGCAACAATAACGTTGTAACATTCGGGAAACATCACAGGAAGACTAATAAAGCTGATTGATATGTGGGCAATCCAGCATTTTTAAAAAAGGTAAAGAACCCCTGACAGTTAAGTCCAGTCACTAACGACTCTGGGGTTGCAGCGCTCATCTTGCTTTACTGGCCGAGGGAGCTGGCGTTTTTCCGCAGACAGTTCTTCCAGGTCATGTGGCCTGCATGACTAAGCCGCTTCTGGTGGAACCAGAGCAGTGCACAGAAACAATGTTTACCTTCCCGCCAGAGCGGTATCTATTTATCTACTTGCACTTTGATGTGCTTTCAAACTGCTAGGTTGGCAGGAGCTGGGACCGAGCAATGGGAGCTCACCCTGTTGCGGGGATTCAAACTGCCGACCTTCCGATTGGCAAGCCCTAGGCTCTGTGGTTTAACCCACAGCGCCACCCACATCCAGCATTACTCTACCACTGAATGCACTCTTATTGCATCAAAGACTTGTTGCCAACCTCTCCACTAATCTGAAGGGAGCCTAAGTCATGCCCCACCAATCATTTTTTGGCATGGGGGCACATGCGTATTTTTGAGTGAGTATTGTGGACACCACTGCCTCTAGCCACTTATTTTTCCTCTGCCCCAGATCAGCCACTTTTCCTGGGGACAAGAAGCATGATTGCACCTGCACACAAACTTTGCTTTCAAGAGATCTTGATAAAAGTTCTATCTAACAGAATTAACCTGAACCTTGAAAAACACATAGAGATGAAAGTGGAAGTGGGAAAGAGTGCCCTTCTTCCATCCTCCTCCATCTCCTCGATCTACTTTTCAGGGGAGAAAAAAGTAACCAGGGGCCAAGTTAAACCCCTGATAACTCCTGGAAGGGCTGGAAGAGAACCCTATCTGCAATCTTTGAGAGCTGCTGCCAGTCAGTACTGAGCTAGAAGAACCAATAGTTTGACTGAGTATGAGTCAGCTTCCCGTGTCCCTTTGTTCCCCTGAATCCACTCAACAATGGAAATAAGTTTCCTGAGTCTGAATGCTGTATTCAGGATGGAGCAATTGACGATTCAGATCCTCTTGTAGCCATTGATACCACTGTTTGTGGATTGCTGCTGACACATCTGTGGGACCTAGTGGATGCTTCAGTTTCATTATCTTTGAGCCTCTTTCGGTCTGTGCTATTAAATGGCACAGAATTCATTATTGTTATTAGCCAAGGCACAATGTAAAATACTAAGTGGCTGTCTATTGCAACACACACACACACCCATAGGTCTCTGTTATTTGATCTAGGTAGTAATTATGGCAGTGGAAGTGGAAATAGACGTGTAGTGTTTTCTATTATTTCCTCTATAGTTGTATCAAAAAGATAATGCAAGAGAGAAGTCCGGAAAGTGGTGCTCCTTACTCAAGTTGGCCTCACAACACAGGGATGGAGCAATTTCCCTCTCAGCAAAGTTTATTTGTTTAACAATCTGTTTCGCATTGTAGTATTAATGTGTTTTCTTTTTAGAAGACAAACAAATACATTGACCAGTTTTAGAACCATGGGATCATTTATTACCTTTAAACCTTTAAGCATTTCCCCTCATTATTTTGATAAGCTTCAACAGGCATAATCAAATGCCACATAATACTAAAAACAAATAATAAAAATAAAAGCAGCTATTTTCTCCCACCGTCTCTAATCTAGCACCTTTCAGATGTTACTGGACTACAACTTCCATCTTCCCTGACTGTTGGCCATGCTGGCTGGGGCTGATGGGAGTTGGTGTCTGACAACATCTGGAGGGTCAGAGGTCTAATGAATGTTCATAATGGTTTTGCCATTAGTTGTTGTTGTTGTTGTTGTTGTTGTTGTTGTTAATTAAATTTATATACCACCCTTCATCTGAGGATCACAGGGAGGTTTACAATATAACAACACAAGAATACATACTATAGTAACACACAATAACCCCTTCACACAGTTTAAAAGGCCATAGTTTGTTTAATTAGCTGAAGGCCTTGGAGAAGTGGAATGTTTTTGCTTGTGCCTAAAGATATGAAATGGAATGAAAGCATGATCTAGGGCATGGGGGAAATGGGGAAGGCTGTGTTGTAGATAAAAACAACCAAGAACAGCTTTATAATTTTCTTCTTACGGATGTAACATCCCACATTAACCTTGGTTTGGTTTTTATGTGTTTGTCTCATGAAGTTCTGTTTTGTTATTTGGGTTATATGGATGAAATTTAATAAAAATATTTTTTAAAATCAGAAGTTTGGAGAGACACTTTTATAGTCTGATTCACAGCTGTTAGGCTGTGCCCCTGAATCCATGTGCTGACAGAAACGACTTCGAAGTGGGAGCCTTCATATATACAGCTGTGCATACCAAAACTCACATGCAATTGGTCCATGAAAACATAGGAGGCATCATTATACCTGGTCGGTCCATTGGCAGCGGCTCTCCAGGGTTTCTCCAGGTGTCTCTCCCATCTCTACCTGGAGATGCACCTTCCGCCTGCCGATCAGCTGTTCTACCACTGAGCTATGTCCCTAATCACTGTTCTATAGAGACAATTTTGAGATAACTTCTGGGATCTATTTTTGAAAAATGTGTCCCCATTGCCTCTCTGTCCCAGCATGCTTCTCAGCTTCCTTTGCCCAGCTTCATTACTCTGAAAGCAGTTCCCTTCGGCAATATCTTAAGCTTGAAACAGCTGCAAGAGAGGGTTTGAACCTATTATTTTCCACATGCAAATTTGTGGGTGGTAAAACTGGGAAATTATTTTGCTGAGTTTTCCCCCAGGAGAGGAGAAAATCTCTGAACAATATCTATAGAGATATGGTTTCTACGTCATGTGTTTAAGAGTAGGGTGTTTGTTTTTTCTGGCTCTATCTTAAAGACCAAGATTGAAAAACAAAGTGGGCACATCTCATCAAGGCATTTCACATTCTTTTAAATTCTGTTTCCTGTTTAGGCTTCATGTCCTTTTAACAACGACATAAGGAGTGGACTTTCAATACAGCTCACAAAGGAAAAATTGAATCCACAATAGAGGGCAATCTAAGGGTCTTGGGTTTAGTTTGCATCCCTAATGACCATATTTTATTTTTATTTTTGTTAGAGGGCTCTAAGGCTCCATCTATACCATGTATATAAAGCTGTATCATACTCCATTAAACAGCCATGCCCCCCTCCCAAGAGTCCTGGGAAATGTAATTTGCTAAGGCTGCTGAGAGTTGTCATGAGACCCCAATTTTCCCCCAGAGCACTACAAACTACACTTCCTAGGATCCTAGCCCTCTATTTGCCTCACCAAGCTACCATTTCCAGAGTCCCCTGGCAAGAGGGATTGACTGTTTAAATCACTCTGAGTATTGTAGCTCTGGGAGGGGAAATGAGATGTATTTATGGGGAGACAAATGATGCACTTTGCCCAGGGCAACAAATTCATGGGAGCATTTGCAACACCACGGGGGGGGGGGTGAACTCTTAGCTTTCATTTTTTAAAAAGTTCTCTCCACTATGAGAAAAGGATGCTGGGTGTCCGGGGTATTTTCACAGCTAAGGCAAAACCTGTGTAAAGTGACCCACTTGAGTATGCATTTTTGCTTAAGAACACAAGAAATGCCTTGATGGGGCAAAAAGAGATCCACCTAGTCCAGCGTCCTTTGCAACAATCCCTGAGTAAACTGCCAGAAATTGATTACATGGCTTTACATGGCCTACATCGTTGCTTAAGAGGAATGACAAAATATGTCTGAGGGGGGGGGGTGCAGGAGGGCTCCCCCTCCAATCTAGGACACCTAGATGACTAGTCCTGACATCAAACTGAGCTGTGTATTACTTTCTTTTTGTTTTTACTTCTATGTTTTTCAGACCCCTTGATGAGACCTGATCTTGACAAACAGTTCACTGTTTGTGTGTTCAAAATACCCTAAATATAGGGAGAGGTGGGTAGGTGTTCCAATGCACGAGATGAAAGAGGAAGCTCTGGGTCATGTGCATAGGTACATATAGGTCCCTCGATCTGTTTAGTCTGCACCCCATTGGCCAGATTAAACCCATCAACGAGGGACCTACCAGTCGGGTGTTGTGGCTGTCCAATTAACCCACCCACAGTGTCCAGGTCTCACTGCAACATGTGCCCTCTTTTAGGGAGGACATGCTTTGCTGAAACCAAGTCACACCACTTCAAATAAGTGTGGAGCCAGTTAGTGATTGTTTTTCCATACAAAAGGATCTAACTCAATCCCTCTTCTGTCTCTTTTTGCTTAGGCGGAGAGTTCTACAGCTTCACCTAAGCCGGGGGATTCATGATATCGGCTTGCCCCAATGGCAGCTCACACTGTGTCTTGTGGTTGTGGTGATCACTGTTTTCTTCAGCCTGTGGAAAGGTGTGAAGACTTCAGGAAAGGTTGGCAAATATTTTCCTAATACATACATTTTTTCTTTAAAAAGGGCTTTTCTATTAGGGTTTTTGTGGTTCAGATGTAACATCAAACCATGGTTTGCACAGAACACTGTCTACTTTCAAGCCATGCTTTGTGTTCCAGACATATAGGCACACAGTGGTTCATGCAGCTTCCACCTTCCCTTCACCTTCTCTGATGCTATGCCAAGCAGTGGAGTACCCCCTAAACTGTGAGCCTGTCATGAACTGGCTGGATGCAGAGTTGTGGTGGGGAACCCCCAAGGTCAGAAGCCAAAAAGGTAATAGGGTTGGTGAACAGGAAGAGGTTATGGCAGAGGGCAGCTCAGACTGTGAGGCAGAAGCGGAGGCTGGAGGAGAGTGGGGCCAGATGACAGAGAGGCAGACTGCTGAAGAAGTAGGGAGTCTCCCCCTCCTGCTGTGGCCAGCTTCCCTTCCCCGGGTCTCCTAGAACACAGAGAAAAATGAAGAGAGTGGAGCACAGTTTTCAACAGCTTGGGAAATACCTTGGAGAGGAGGAGCCTTAGGGAAGGCGGGGACCATCAATCAGTCCCTGCGTTTGCCTTGTTGGAACAAAACCTACTGGAAAGAGTTGCTGTTATGGTTTCTGGAATAAAGAGTTAACTTCACTGACTTGGGGTTGATTGCTGACCTACATTTGACTCTAGCTCCTGACAACCTCAACCCATCTAAGACTGACCTTACCCCACTCACTACACTTTTGTATAGTCTCAATTAAGTTTCAGCTTCTTTGTCCCTACCATCCACTCCAAATTACCCAGGCTATATCCAGATACCTGTTCAGACTTCCATAGCCTCCCTTGATTAGGTGCCAGAGACTGAACATGGTTTGATTGAGGTTTGTTTTATGTAACCACGGTTAGATCAAGCCACAATTTCCTGCATTTAGACTTAATGGCAAACTCTGCTTAGTTCAATCTCTCTTTATACATGAAAAGCAGAAGGGAGAAAGGAATGGGGAACAAGACAACCTTGTCCTGATGTGTATTTTGTTCTAGCAGGTTTAGTTTGGCCAGAATCAAATATACACTCCCAGGTAAAGGTACCCCCCCTGCCCGTACAGGCCAGTCTTGACAGACTCTAGGGTTGTGCGCCCATCTCACTCAAGAGGCTGGGGGCCAGCGCTGTCCGCAGACACTTCCAGGTCACGTGGCCAGCGTGACATCGCTGCTCTGGCAAGCCAGAGCTGCACACGGAAACGCCATTTACCTTCCCGCTGGTAAGCGGTCCCTATTTATCTACTTGCACCCAGGAGTGCTTTCGAACTGCTAGGTTGGCAGGCATACACTCCCAGAGTTGGTGCTAAATACTGCTACGTGAGCCACCATAGCTACTAGAAGGCCATGAAAATTTGTGCCCCTGGCTTTTAAGACTTGTCTACCCATGTATTATCTGAAACCAAAGGGGCACATTGGTTGCCAGATGTGAATCCCCCCCCCCAGCTCTCCTACCCCACTATACTGAAATGGAAAGATGCTGTTCAAATGGTTGGCTGCATTTCTTTTTTAACAACGAAAAAAGCAGTCAAAGAGAGAGGAGCATCTCTACCCCCATCATTCAGCCAGGACACTGAGGTCCAGCTCCCAAAGGCCTTCTGGCGGTTCCCTCCCTGCGAGAAGTGAGGTTACAGGGAACCAGGCAGAGGGCCTTCTCGGTAGTGGCATCCATCCCTTGGAACACCCTCCCATCAGATGTCAAGGAAATAAACAACTATCTGACTTTTAGAAAACATCTGAAGGCAGCCCTGTTTAGGGAAGTTTTATTGTGCTTTTAGTATTCTGTTGGGAGCCACCCAGAGTGGCTGGGGAGGTCCAGCCAGATGGGTGGTGTATAAGTAATAAATTGTTGTTGTTGTTGTTGTTACTGCTGTCTTTGCCATTCAAGAGACAGATCAATATTTTTTGTTGCTTGTCTTAACTTAATAGGTTGTATGGATAACAGCCACATTGCCTTACGTTGTTTTATCCGTACTGTTAATCCATGGACTGACGCTGCCTGGTGCGTATGATGGAATCAAAGCATACCTCAACATTGACTTTAGAAGATTAAAAGAAGCCACAGTGAGTGCTTTGTTTCAACCTTCGCATTTAACATTGAAAAGGAGATTACAGTAACAAACCAAGTTTGTTCATCCACATGCAGTTTCATTGGATAGAGAGATGTTTTTATGCCTCTTTCATAATAATAGAACAATTGGACATCCAACAAGGCTAAATGTTGACAGATGGAGGTCTGGTTAAATAAAGCACTTCTTCATATATTGCATGGTTAAGCAATGGAACACACACACACCCCACAGGAGGCAGTGATGACCACCATCTTGGGTGGATTTAAAAGAGGATTGGACAAGTTCATGGATAAAGATATCAGTGGCTAGCAGCCATTATGCTTATGGTCCAAGGTAGTAATGCTTCTGTACACCAGTTGCTGGAAATCACAGGTGGGGAGAGTTCTCTTGTGCTTGGGATCTGCTGGTCAGTTTCTCAGAGGCATCCAGGTGGCCAGTGTGAGAAGAGGATGCTGAACTAGATGAGTCATTAGCCTGAACCAGCAGGCTCTTTTTATCTTCTTAATTAACAACAACAAAATTCAGTACACCATGTTGTATTAAGATCTTTCCATGTGCACTCATGCTAAGTGATGCTAGGGAATTGCATCTGTTAAGGGTCATGTACTTAATAGATGTGTTATTTAGGTAATTCAAGATGAACCTCTGCCTTTTAGAACTGGGTGGCTGTCAGTGACAAAGTGGTGGACCTTAGTCACAGCTTTGTCTATTTGCTGTTCATTTCCAGGCCCAATTCAAGCTGCTTCATGTTGCTATTCTCTGGGGTTATCCCATATCTTCTCAAAGGTACCTGATACTGAACAATGAATCCCTGCCTCTGGAATGCCTACGGCAGGAAGTAGTAACCTCATTGGCTCCCCAGCAATGAATGAATTGCTGTCCTGCAGACATCTAGTGTCTCTTTCACAAAAGGAGCAGCAGTAGCTACCCAGTGAAATCTGAGATGCCAGGAAGAGTGTGTCTCCCTTCTTCATTGTTCTCTGTGAAGAGCTTCCTGCAAATACTTTAGTGTTTGTGGGTGCCCTGGTTGTTTTTCTCTTCCTCAGGCTATAAATCTGCCTATGATTGTTTGCCAGTAAGAATCATGCATTACCACAATGGCGTAGTAATGCTTGCAATGACGCAATGCTAAAGCTTAGAAGAAGAGACTGGCTGGCACCTCTTGGGAAAATATTTAGGAAACTTGAAGTAGTTTTGGGTAAACAGCTCTGCGTAGTACTAGTGCTGTTGAAGTCAACATATAGCACAAATGTAGATTGCGGCCTGCAGCTGTGGTGTACTTGGAATGAAAGCAAAAACAACAGTTGGATTTATTTTTAAATGCATATGGCATGTGTCAGAGGTGAGAAATAAAAGAGTTTTAAGCTTAAACCATGCAGGAAGTAAATTTATTGGTGTGGGGGGAATGGGAGGTCAGGGAACGGTTATGGTGAAACAAATTATCTGAATTAGATGTGGCTTAAGGTTGAAACAGGGACGCAGGTGGCACTGTGGGTTAAACCACAGAGCCTAGGACTTGCCGATCAGAAGGTCGGTGGTTCGAATCCCCATGACGGGGTGAGCTCCTGTTGCTCGGTTCCTGCTCCTGCCAACCTAGCAGTTCGAAAGCACCTCAAAGTGCAAGTAGATAAATAGGTACCGCTCTGACAGGAAGGTAAACGGTGTTTCCGTGCGCTGCTCTGGTTCGCCAGAAGCGGCTTAGTCATGCTGGCCACATGACTCGGAAGTTGTATGCCGGCTCCCTCAGCCAATAAAGCGAGATGAGCGCCACAACCCCAGAGTCGGTCACGACTGGACCTAATGGTCAGGGGTGCCTTTACCTTTACCTTTAAGGTTGAATCAGATGTAATATCTGCCCATTGGAATGACTTTTTTAAAAAGTACAGACTGACATGTACATATAACATGGGCCCTAGGTTGGCATACCTGTGGGCCTCTGAATGTTGTTGGACTCCAGCTCACATCAGCTCCAGCCACCATGGCTAATGATAAGGGAAGATGGAAGCTGTAGTCAAGCAACCTCCGGAGAGATACAGTTTCCTTACCCCTCACCTAGGGCACAGTAATTGCTAGGTACATCACGCTTGGTGTCAACCAGTAAAAATAAGAGCATAAGAAGAGCCTGCTGGATCGGGCCAAAGGTCCATCTAACCATATAATCATGCCAGCATCCTATTCTTGCCCACAAGCAGGACCTGAGCACAAGAGCACTCTCCCCTCTTATGGTTTCTAGTATCTGATATTGAAAGGCATTTGCTGCCTGGAGGCAAAGCTAGTAGCCATTGATAGCCTTTTCCTCAATGAATTGTCTAATCTTCACTGGCCCTCACTGCCTCCTGTGGGAGGGAGTTCCATTGTCCCATAACTGTGTGCTGTGTGAAGAAGTTATTTCATCTATCGATCAACTTCAGCTTCATTGGATGTCCGTGACTTCTTGTGTTGAGATTGTTTTGTATTACTCATTGCCTGAGTCCAGCGATCCTCTGCTTGAATTCTGTGTCACATATCCCCAGTCCTATAGCATTTTTATTGGTTACCTGTTTGTTTCCAGGTTCAGTTTTGAGTGCTGGTGCCAACTTTCCCATCCATTAATGGCCTAAAGTAGCCTTCATTGACCTGGTGCCCTCCAGATGTTTTCTATGCCAGCTCCCATCAGCCCCAGCCAGCACGGGGGAGTTTTCATCCAAATTGTCTGGAGGGCACAGTCTCTCCTAGTACAAAGATACATTAAGGACCATCTTCTCCCCCACTCAAACATGTCTAAACCTTAAGGGTGCACTTTTCAATGCAATACACAAACCTGAACACAGCCACTATTTTAAATAACGTGCTTCTCCGAATTTTGTAATGCAGTTGTCCAGCCAAGTAATGCATACAAAATGCATATGTTGGGGGCAAAGTGTTCACAAAAATGCATCTGTTAGTGGCAAAAATCACCCCGTTTGTAATTTAGGCAAATGCATACAAGCATATGCATATTAGAAGAAATTTGCACCAAAATGCCAATGAATTTTCATGAGGACTTCTTTTTTTAAAAAAAATCATAATCATTAGCAAAGTGATTTGGAAGTGAACACTGGAAAAATGAGAAATGGAGAAGAACTGAGAGTGACAGATTTGCCTATCAGTCTGCCCTCAGGAGCCCAGTTTTCCTCCTCTGCTTCATGCCACAGATGTGCCTGTCCCCTGTCATTAAAATACTAAAGCAGGGCACCTGGGCTCAAATTCTTGCTCACCTATGCTTTCTGGATTTCAGCAGAGCTTTCCCCTATTTCTCAGTTTTAAATCCATGAAATGGATTCCCCCCCCCCAAACAAATTATATAATTGAAAATACAGTTGTTGTTGTTGTTGTTGTTGTTGTTGTTGTTGTTGTTGTTCAATTTTGCTATAATCCACAAACTACCTTCCTCTGTTCTCCTTATGCAGGTATGGATTGATGCAGCCACACAAATATTTTATTCCTTAGGGGCTGGGTTTGGGGTCTTAATTGCCTTTGCCAGCTACAATAGATTTGACAACAACTGCTACAGGTAAGCCACAATGCTGTAAAACATCTCATGTCCCTGTAATCAATTTTATTTGTTTAAATAGATGAGGAATACATATCTTTGTTTGTTTGACAATTTTATTTTCATGTAAGTGTGTATGTTCTTAATAATAATGTACAGAGCCAGCCTACTTTTACATTCCACAAACTGGGAAAATCAGGAGGGAAAGGTCAAAACAAGGCCTTGTGAGCTTCCTAGAATTATGTGGCTCAGTGGTAGAATGCCTGCTTTGCACACAGAAACTCTAAGGGTCAAGCCTGACATCTCCAGGTAGGGCTGGGAGAGACTTCTGCTCAAAACCCTGGTGAGCCACACCAGTCACTGAAGACAATGCTAAGCTAGATGGACCAATGGTCTGACTCAGTATTAGTCAGCTTCCTATGTTTGCATGCATGTCTGTACAGTGCTGTCATTGTTCTGGAAAGAAGGTATTCATTCCTGAGGTTACTGAACTTAAGAACCTTACTGGACCCAGCTAGTCCAATATCTCGTTTCCCACACCAGCCAATATAAAGCCTATGCAAAGTCCAAAAGAGCAACCACTTTCTCCTAATGTTCTTCCCTAGTGACTAGTTTTGCAGGGGCATGCAGTCTCTCATTCTGGAAGGTATCACATCACTTAGAGACAGGAAACCTGTTAAAAGATTAGCAGGGTTGAGTAAATATCAAGATCTTTGTGTGGCATCTAAGCCCCCCTTCCGTGACCAATAAGCACGTGACACCTTTGCCCGGCGTCGCTGTGGCCCCTAGATTTGCAGCAAAATACTGGGCAAGGTTTCTTCTCTGTGTGATGGGCTCATGGGAAAAAGCTGGCTCATGAGCCCTTGCTGCAGAGGGGAGGGGAAGCCTATATAAGGCTGCTTCCCCTGGATCTCACAGCCATTTTGCTTTGACAGCATCTCGCCCACCCTTGGGTTAGAGCCTTCACTGAGCAAATTTGGGTCATTGGTTGACAGGGCCAGAAATGATTTTCTTTTCTCTCAACCTGATTGGCACTTGGTTGGGCTTTTTTTCACCTTTCCCTCAGCGAAATTACGGCTTTCTTTTGTTAAGCAAAAGAACATTGTTTGTATGAGGGCAGAAATGTCATTGGTCAGGATCAACATAGTATAGGGCTCCCCCATAAGGGGCATGAGGGGAGGATTGACCACAGCAAACCCAAACAAGAGTTCGGTATCTGCCTGGTTGGAATATGTACCCTGGTCCCCCAGTGAGACCTTGCTTGCTTGCACCATGGCAAGGTTCAACACTGGCTGACTCCTGTTGTACAGGTTTGGAGCAATCTAAACCCAGTGGATCTATTCCATCAACATGGGGTTTGTGGAATGATGAACTGACCCTGGGACCCAGTGCCATGCCAACCCTTGCCTTGCCTGCTGCTGCCAATAAAGATCTGGCCTGATTTTATCCCATCACCGTTGTACAGTCTGGTTATTTTGCTGCTCTCATGGGTCACATAACACAGCTGCCTGGGCAAAAGTAATTAAATTTGGTAGCAGATGAGCCTCTGGTGGAAAAACATTCCACCTCTGGAGCTTTCTCCCCATTCACCACTAGCCTAAACTCTGATGGCAGTGGTACCTGGTGAAGGATTCAGATGATGCTCCTAGAAATCGCACATGCATACGTGGCAGTTGCTGGACCACAGCTCCCATAATCCCTGACCATTGCCCATATTGACTGAAGCAGAAAACATCTGGAGGGCCATAGGTTTCCCAATCTCATTTAGAATGGATAACTGCCCCAGAGTGGCTATGTGTAGTTCCCTCCCTCCATATAAGCATCCATATTTTCATGCATCCTCCAAACTGGTGTCAGTGCAAGAGATTTGGACCAGTGTGTCTGTTCCACTGAAGTAATGGTACCTGTCTCTGCTAAGCCACAATGTCTAAGCACAATTGGAGGCAGTTATGCTTCTGAATAGCAGTTGCTGGAACCCACAGGACAGGAGAGGGCTCTTGTGCTCGGGTCCAGCTTGCGCATTTCCCACAGGCATCTGGTTGGTGGCTAAAAACAGGATGCTGGACTAGATGGGCCATTGGCCTGATCCACCAGACTCTTCATGTTCCGCGAAATTCACAATGCCGCAGTGAAGCAAATAGTGGCTTTGGCAGTCTGCTATTTTGTTTGTTTCAGATTTGAACTGGGCTTTAGATTTCCAAGTAAGATATTCCACTGTGACAATGAATGGGCATCATCTTGCAGTAGAAGCAACACCTGCAATCACATGCAGTTATCCAAATGACAACCATCTGCCTTTTTTTTGCAATTAGATTACCATTAACCGATCACTAGGAAGCATGCCTTTAAAATGAGAGAGAGAGAGAGAGAGAGAGAGAGAGAGAGAGAGAGAGAGAGAACCGTTTCCAGCATAATTGCTTTTATCCTGTAATCTGAGTAAATTTGCCATGAAACATCTAAAACAGAGTGGGGATGCCACCCCACCCTGGATAAGAACTGCTTGAGGCGATAGTCACTATTGCATTAAATTCTTCAAAGATTAATAATCCTGTCTTCCGCTCTTTGGCTCGTGTCATTCTTTCTCTTCCATATATATATAGCCTTTACAATTGATGCAGGGAAAGTGGTCCCCAGATGGACTCCAACTTCCATCAGCCCCAGCCACAATAGGCAATGGTCAGTGGTGATGGGAGTTGTGGTCCAGCAACATCTGGTGGGCCACAGGTTTGCCACCTCCACTCTCAAACAATGTTTGGTCCTGAAACCATTTCAATTTATATTACTCTGGGGGTAAAGCAGTAATGACAAGGAGCCTGAGGAAACAGTTGTGTTGGCCATATGGCCTACCCTCTGCCCTCTCCTCGGGTGCTGCTGTAAGATCTTGGCCTATTGCCATTCTCACCACCTTCTGTTTCTGAAATTGGAAGGTGGAACCATTTTGCCCTTTGCCTCAGCTAACCAAATGTATTGAGATGTCCCTGCTCTTTCCCCTTCATTTATCCCCCTCACAACAACCTTGAAAGGTAGAATAAACTGATGGCGACTGGTTGTCCCACAGTCACCCAATGGTGGTGAAAACCTGCCCTGCAGTTTCCCAAAAGTTTTCTTCCCTCATGAAAGCGCCTTCTGTTTCTTTCTGCTTCATCTGCAGGGCATTTCAAAATTTCTTTAGAATCATTAAACTCTACAAGTCTGGCATATATATATATCCAGTGGCCTCCTTGAAAGTGAGGAAAGCACTCTACCCATGAGCTTTTCACTAAAGTTTCTGTACATTTTCAGTACAGCACTACCGAGTGATTTTTGAGGCTGAGTAGGACTTTGAATGAATGAATGAATAAGTTTATTACGGTCATAGACCAGAAGAAAAGAAAAAAGCATAAAAACAACAGTAGTTTACGAGGGAATGATGGTGTCAATTAAAAGTTGTAAAATTATACATAAAAACAATACACATATGCACACACACCCACACACACGCACATATATACTCATATATGCGCTACAATATATGTGTAGACTTTAAAAAAGGGGGGGGGCTTGTCCAAGGGTCAGATCTTTTACTTTTTTACAACTAATGCCCTCCGCTTGATCGCGGCCGCAGAAAACTTGGCCACTTTCAGTGTTACTTCTGGGTTTTTATCTCCTAGTAGGATTTTCAGCCGCTGAGATTCAGATCGACCTGGGAATTTCTGAACGATAGGGGAGATAAACAGTGACCTGATATCCCCGTAGAGGTCGCAGTGTAACAACACATGTGAAGCCGTTTCCGCCTCCTTCAGACCACATGGGCAAACTCGTTCGGCATAGGGTGTGCCCTCGTATCTGCCCTTTAGTAAGGCAGATGGCAGTACATCAAATCTGGTAAGGGTAAACGCCCGCCTATATTTTGCGATTTGTAGATCCAGCAGATATGGGGTTAGATTAAACCCTTTTCCATAATCTTGGATAGCTGGATATTTATCTATCTTGCTCATATGGTCCTGAAGCTCTATATCTCCTATTCGCTGGCTCACCATCATTTTAGCCTTTTCAAAACCTGCGGCTATAAGTTCCTGTGGGGAAAGCCCCAGGCCCTTCAATTTTTCATAAAGCGACAATCTCCATTTAGACTGGAACGGGTCTAGTAAAGTCAATGGAGCCACTCCCACTGGGAAAAATATGAGTTTTAGCCAGAAGTGAATCTTCAGGATCCATATCCTGGCATTAATAGGGAGTTGACCTACCTCCAGCCTAATGGCAGTGTTGGAGACACAGGTAGGTAACCCTAGTAGGGAGCGGTAAAATTTAGTTTGTACAGATTCCAGGGACTTGAGTTTTTGGCAATTAAATATCTGGGTGCCATACATCAGTTGTGGAAGTATTTTTGCAACAAAGACCTGGGAGGCGGCAGGAACATATTGACCTCCTTTTCTGTAAAAGAATCTTATGATAGCTCTAAAAGATCTTTGCGCATTTACAATGGAATTCTTAATCTGATGGCACCAAGATCCCTTCTCATCAAAAATTATTCCAAGATATCTAAAAGATGTTACTTGCTCAATAGGTTGGTTATTAATTTTCCATTTATGTCGGAGTTTTCTCTTGGGGAACACCATAATTTTTGATTTAGTGTAATTTATTATTAGGTGTTCAGCTTCGCAGTACTCTGTAAGAGCTCGTAAAAGTTTTCTTAGACCCACACAAGAGAAGGAAATAAGTGCCGCATCATCTGCGTACAAAAGGACTGGGATTGGTATATTGTTTAGGTTTGGGGAATGAGTACTTGCTTCCTCCATCTTTCCGACTAAGGAGTTTATATAGAAGTTGAATAGAATAGGGGCAAGAACACAGCCTTGCTTGACACCATGGAAACTTTGGATTTCCTTTGATAGGTTCCCATAACGGTCGCATCTAACACGGATCCGAGTATTTTCATGTAGTCTACGGATAAGAAGCAAAAGACGTCTATCGATGTTTGTGGCATTTAATTTTTCCCAAAGTCTGTGCCGGGGTATCGAATCGAAAGCTGATTTGAAATCTATAAAGGCTACATAGAGAGAGCCTCCTTTCTTTGAGGTGTATTTCTCCACTAGATGTTGCAATACCAGTCCTTGGTCTAGAGTTGATCTATGTGCCCTGAAACCAGCCTGGGCTTCCTTTAAGACGTGCTCCTGTTCCAGCCAGTCCGCAAACTTTTCACGTAAGTGAGTTGCATAAAGTTTGCTGATGATGCTTAAGAGACTGATTGGTCTGTAATTGGCTGGATCAAGTTTACAGCCTTTCTTAAATATGGGAACGATGATTGCCAATCCCCAGTCCTCTGGTATTATTGCTGTTTGATCTATGCTGGTGAAAAGGGTGGCAAGGACTGGGGCCCACCAGTCAATATTGGCTTTGAGAAGCTCAGGAGAGATATTATCTGCTCCCGGGGCTTTTCTATGTTTGAGTGCCTGAATAAGCCTCCTAATCTCCGCAACCGACACCGGGGGCCACTCATCACCTGCCGCACACTGTATTAGTGGCTGTGTCAAAGGCAGAGCTGGATATAAAGATTGGAAAAATGCCTCCCAAGTCCCTGCAGGTATAGTATACTCCACTTCTGAGGAAGTAGATCGCACTCCATTTGCTACCAGTCTCCAGAAGGTGGCCGAATCTCTCTCTCTGGATGCATCTATTAGGCATTTCCATTCTCTTTTCTGTGCCAGGAGTTTTTTGTTTTTGATCAGAATTTTATAGTTTCGTTTATCTTCAAACCAGCCCGTGGGGAGTTGGGGTAAATTGGCAGATCTATAATTCTTGTATTTTTTCAGTAAGTTTAGCTTCATGTCCTGACATTCTTGATCAAACCAGGGTTTGGAGTTTTTATATACTGAAGATTGCCTACTTGGCCTGTTCCTTTTTTCCTTCAGGGAATCTTGAAGGAGTGAAATTAACTCCTGAAATAAATTTATCTTTAGTTCATGGCTAGAGGAAGTTATGAGGTTTTCTCTCTTAGTAAGGAATTCCTTTGAGCATAGCCTACTTGAAATTTCCTTATGCAGTTCATCTGTCCATCTGATACGCGAATATCTGAGCTCCAAAGCTGTAGGGCTCGAATGCTCGATTTTCTCAGCGCAGGATAAATCCTTTCCCGCAGCTACGAGTGCACTTAATGGCAGATGGTCACTGTCTAAGCGCTCCTCCACTTTGCATTCCAGAACTTTGTTTTGAAGATCATACGACACGATTATATAGTCAATTGTGGAGGCGCCATTGTTAGATATAAATGTGAATTCTCCGACCTTCTCCCCTTCTGTACGGCCATTTAGTATAACCAAGTCCAACTTGTTGACCAAGTGTAGTAGGCATAAGCCGGCATAATTGCAGCCTTTATCCTTTGAGACTCTAGCTGGTATTGGGTGGGTTTCCTCTATAATGGGGACTGTTTCGTGGAAATGGGCATACAAAGCCTCATCAGATTGTCCAGTTCTGGCATTTAGGTCGCCTGCCACCACTACAGAGGCATCAGGAAATTGATTTGATAGTTTGTCAAGATACTGTTCTAACTGAGCCCAATTGTTTCTTATCAATCTTTTCTCTCTTTGTGGGGGTAGGTATACGTTAATCAGCAGCAAGCTGTGGGTTCTCCACTGTACTTGCACAGCTGTGGCCAGATGGTCTAGTGGGTCTAGTTTTTTAAATATGGCCCTTAGCCTTGTTGAGATTAGGGTAACTAACCCACCTTTAACTCGCCCCCCTCTAGTACTTAAAAGACCTGGGAGGGAGAACGCAGAAAAACCATTTAGCTCCACTTCACTTGTGCTCCAGGTCTCCTGGAGAAACACAATGTCATGTCTCTGGATGTATTTAGCAAAGGATTGGTCAGAAACCCTCTTTTGCCAACCTGCAATATTCCAAGTTAGCAAGGCAAGGTTGCACGTTGTCTTGCCAAACATTGATCTTAGTCAATTTGCCTTTAAAAGATTTTTTGGGCCTATCTTTTTATCTGTTAGTTGGATTTCATTCATTTTGGCAATGTCCATAGATGTATTGTCGCCCAGGTACTCAATGGAGTCAATTGAAGGGTGCAGCGTGCTAACATTAGTGATCAGAACTCCTTTTTTTGGCGAATCTACCTTGTGGTGTTCTATTTGACTGATACCAAGTTCATCCTCATCCAGGTATCTCATGCTGGTCCAAGAGCGCGTTGTGGTTGTCATAGGGATGGTTTCCTTCTTAGATGGTAGATTGTTGCTGTCCCTTACGCACTGTGTTAGATCTGTTGCTGTCAGGTTTATCTCTGCAGCTGCAGAGGTATTATAAAGGTAGTCTTTCATGGTTGCCATAAGGATGGTTTCCTTCTTAGATGGTAGTTTGTCCCTTGCGCACTGTGTTAGATCTGTTGTTAACAGGTTTATCTCTGCAATTGCAGAGGTATTATAAGAGTAATCTTTCATGGGGTCTGTCTTGGCTTTTTCAGAGAGGTTCTCTTTCTTTAATTGGTCCGTTGCCGGTTCTTCCTCTCTTACTTTTTCCTGAGCATTCATCTCTGTTAGCTTATTTCTAAGGGTCTCCAATCTTCTCAAGATCTCAGATTGGGCAAGGGAAGGCAACAATCCAAACTGATTTATTAATGCCTTTTCTTCTGGATAGAAGTTATCCGTCCCCTCATTAGGCAGTCTCATCTCCTGTCTTAGTTTCAAGGACCCTTGCTCAGTATGTTCCAGTTTGTCTTTTGAGTGTCCTCTCTCCTCCTTTGGTTTACAAGAAAATCTTATCTCAGCTGTCGTAAACTCATCAGGGAACAATTTCAAACATGTGCTGTTTTCAAAGAATCTTGTTACCGTTATCCTTTTCTTTAACAGCAAATGTCTTGATCTATATATATATTTAGCCAAGATTTGATCTTTGAAGGAGGCAATCACTCGCAGAGAGTATCCATTGTAGAATATGAAATCTACTGAGGTAATGTCCTTTAATTTTATTTTCCCTGGCAGCATATCATCTAAAGTATTCACAAAATGCACCGAGCGTTCTTCCTGTGTAAGGAAGCCCTTTGGCTTCGGGTAGTTAAGAAATGCTAACTTCCTATCTGCCAACATCAGTTTCCATCCTTTATCCTGGGGCAAGTCTTGCCCTGCTACTGGCTCATCTTGAGATCTGCCATAATCAATGGTATGGGGTGAGTCTTCTTTAATATTTATGGATCCTTGGGGTTTCAGCATAGAGCACCCGGGTAGTGATTCCGTTTCCTCACTTGTTTTGTTAGGCAGCGATGATGTTTCTTTCAAAGACTTCAGCTGGATCTTTTTTCCTGGATCCACACTGTTGTTCTCTCTGCTGCCATGTATAGCAGGTTTGTTAGAGTTTGTTTTTGATTTTGTTGGGATCAGCTTATATAGTCTTTTCCAGCATACTTTACATGCACGCCGGTTTATAACAGATTTCCTTGCAATTTTTATGTTCTTACTTTTCTTTTTAATTTCAGCTTTCTTCTTATGGGATCTCTTACTGATGCCTCGCTTCTTTTGATTTACTTCAATAGGAAATTCAGTTTTAGGGACAGATACATACAACCCTATGTCCTTTCCTTGTTGTAAATGATTTTCCGCTGCTGATCCTTGTGTGCACTTACTGGTCGCTGGTTGCTTTGTATATTCTGGCTCTTGAGGGGTGGTTGGTGGATTGACACCATGAAATTCTGAGCCTTTAGCTTGGAGGGGATAATTTTCCACTAATGTCAGAAGCAGCCCATTTGTTATTGTTAAGTATTTTTTCATAGCTGCCAGATCCAGATTTATAGAGAGCAGCCAGTCCTGAGGATAGCAGTCATTGTTTTCCGTCTGGGAGCCCATAGATGAAGTCTGGGATTTCTGGGAGTTTCGGGTTTCTTCCTGTAGCTCTGAAGATAATACCTCAGCCAAGACTATTTCATGGGCCAGGCTCATTGTATTTCTATTTTGGTTGTTATTCTCCGTGTCCTGTATTCCTCTAGAGAAGGTTGAGTGATCTTGAGCAGCAGAGGGAAAAGGAAGAGCCTCATCCTGCTTCAACTCAACCATCTCAGCCATCTTTTGCCCGTTTCCATTTCCATTCTCGTTGTCCCTTGTATGTAAAAGGTATTGCGTGATTTTACTCTGTTTCTCATAACACTCCTGGAACAATGGGCTTGTCGCTATCCCCAGGTCCCTACGTTTCTTTCTAGTAAGTACCATTTGTAAATCTTTGTTACCAATCAGGGTTATTCTTCCTATTTCAAAAACTATGCCTCTTAGGAAGTCGAAAGCTCCACCCAGCTATAGACTGAGGTCCAGATTGAGGCAAGATTTGGGATAGCTGTTTGTGGTTTGTAATTTGATAGCTTGTAGTTCGGAGCGTAACACGAACTCTGCAGCTAGTTCGGCGGCCATCCACTATGTGGTGATACTTCCGGACGGTGTTGGAAAACTGGGAATAAATCTCTTGAACACAGGGCGAACTCCCCTCTCCGGCAGCCTCCTTCGACTAGCTCTCCTTCTGCACCGGCGTCCTGTCGCGTTGGGTCTCGGCTCCCCTCCCCGCCCAGGCAATAAAACTATTAGCTCTAAAACTCTAAAACTATTAGCTTCAAAATCTCAGAGGGCAGCAAGGGGTTGCTGCTCCCTAGTCAGATTGAGCAGTAAAACAGTAAAACACTAACTAAACAATAAAACAATAAAACACTAACTAAAAGTAAAGAGAAGCGAGGAGGTGATAAAACAGCTGGTAGGACGTTAAAACTAAGAGTTTAAAACCAAGAGGTGGCTAAAAAAAAAAAAACTGCTAAAAAACTTAACTGAGAGCAGAAGAATCTGACCAAGCTGCAGCCTCCGTCGCCATCTTGAGACTTTGAACGCATGTCACCTGGCTCATCGTCTTAACACTTTAAGCACTATGCCGAAATGGTGTAGAGATCTCTTAAGATTTCTTTTCACTCGGACAAGGCCCGTTGACTCTACCTGAGCCTTCTGTTCCTGACACTTGGAGTATTAACACACTGACACCAGTCCACTCAAAATTGCAATCTACCACAAGATGTCACCTCAAAACACATGCTTTGGTCAGCAGAATTTGATGATCTGGGTGTAAAGTGATGCTGGGTGGTAGCATTAAAAAACAGTAGTCAAATTGTATAAAGTACTTCAAATTTGTGCTTAGCTCTACTAAAATGACATTGCATGAGGTTCTTAACTGGTTGCTGCCTTTTCATCATCTCCTGATTTCTCCTAGGGATGCGCTGATGACCAGTACAATCAATTGTGTCACTAGCTTCATCTCTGGATTTGCCATTTTTTCTATACTGGGCTACATGGCACACGTATACAAAGTCAAAATTCAAGATGTGGCCACTGAAGGTAAGAATGCATCTGCACACTTTCCTTGTTTCAAACTACATAAACCTATGCACCTCTCCTTTTTAGTTGAAAATGCCACATGATAGGATACAGCCAATGAATCTGAATGTTGCAGAATTCAGGACAGATAAATGACTCATCTACACAGTTTTAAATGTGTTGTAAAGTGCAGCATACAAGTGTGACACTAGATGGCAACAGTGGGATATGCAAAATTCAATGTATTATTCAAAACATTTTTTTAAAAAAGCATTTTCACAGCATTTTTTATATGTGTGTAGATTCTACCAAAGAAAGCCCTTCTTCACACAGAGCATGGTTAATCTATGGAACTCACTCCCACAGAAGGCAGTGATGGCCACCAATTTAAATGGCTTTAGAATTATGATTATACATGGAAGAGAAGGCTATCAATGGCTGCTAGCCATCATGGCTATACTCTACCTCCATGGCTGGAGGCAGCAATGTTACTGAATAATAGTTTCTGGAGATCACAGGATGGGGTAGTGCTACTTGTGCTTTGGTTTTGCTTGCGAGTTTCCCACAGGAATTTGGGTGGCCACATTGAGAACCGGGTGCTGGACTAGATGGGCCATTGGCTTCAACTAGCAGGCTCTTCCTGTGTTTTTAAACGTGCTACCAGCAATACCAGATTGGGTCCATTACTGTGTTTATACCACACTGACCACACTGCCACCTCACTCCTCCTCCTTTCTCTCTTGGTAAGTGACAGTGACCCACCTACCCAGAAAATATAGCAATGGTATGCTGTTATACAGTATGTATAGTCTGGTAAGCCTGCTGGTTGAAAGAATAAAGTATTGTAAGGTTTATTACTGCAGGCAAAGAAAGCCATTCTGAGTACAAGATTGCATGTGGCCATCATGGAGGCATGTGGTTCGCAAAAAAAAAGAAGGTCTAACACTAACTAACTGGAGGAGGAAGAGGAGGAAGGAAGCAAAGCCTGAGAATAAATGATCTACAGATAGTTACTTGTAGGCAACTTATTCTTCCCTCATCGATTCCATCTTGCCTTTCTGTTTATTCTACCCCCCACAACTGGTCAAGGTAACCAGCTTCACTCCCAACATGAAGCACATGTCTAGGCTCCAAAGTACAATTTCTGGCTAATGTTTGTGTGTTCCCTCTGGGATTTATTTCTCTGGTCTATATGCAATGTCTATCTATTTGTGCTGTTGACAAAACCACTTCTGCACTACCTTGAAGCAGTACTTTTCTTCTTTTTCTCCTCTAGATTTTCACTTCTGGCCTATGTGCCTCTCTCAGTCTTCTGAGTTGCATGCTGTGAAATGAGTGTGGTCTAATCCTGCAGAACTGGAAAGGTTTCTCTGTCTCAGAAAAGTGTTAAGAAAAGACTGGTTATTTTCAAGGCTTGTTTCCTTATTCATTTTATAGGGAATAATATTTTACTGTATCACTTGATGTTCTTATGCCAGGTGACAGTGTTGCTACCTATAACAAACATGAAAACAGCCAATCTTTTCTTAACACATTTTGGGCCCAAAGCAGAAGCCTTTCCAGGCAGGATTAGGCCACATACATTATATTGCAAGCTGTGCAAGCAGCACTATAGTGACACCTGCTGACATAATACAAGCATTACAATGCAGCATATATAACTTTTCAGCCAAGGGTTGGGTGGGAGGAGGAAGGGAAGCAACTGAATTAGAGACAATATTAAAGAAGGCTCTCTAACCAAGGCATAACCAACCAATATTAAATATAAATATAAAATCTTGCCTTAAAGTTGTGCAATTAGGAAACTATTTTTCTTTCTTCCTTCCTCAGGAGCTGGATTAGTTTTCATCATTTATCCAGAAGCTATTTCAACCCTTAAAGGATCAACTTTTTGGGCAATAGTGTTTTTCATAATGCTGCTTTCACTGGGTATTGACAGTTCTGTAAGTATGTGTTATTTTTCATTTGCAACATTCTTTATTCACACACATATATGAATGGCACTCCCACACTGCTGCTCCATTTATGTAAGAGGTCCCACAGCAGAGATCATTCAGTTTTTAACTTAAGGGTTATTTCTGTGATCAGTAAGCCAGGCCAACCAAGATGGTGGTGGTGGAGGAGGTGTTGCTTAGCCTTCAAGCAGAGCAGCATGAAGTTGCTGAGTTAGCACACTCTCTGGTTGATTATGTAGTTCTGGGGGAGCTTTCCTCTGTGTGGTTAGTTGAATGTCTCTCTGCTATGTACAAGGCCTGAAATAAGAAAGACAAAACCCCGATGTTCTTTTCTCAAATCACGCACTGTTTTTGCTTAGCTGCCTCAGTAAAGTTTTACTAGGATTTCATTTCTATCTGGATTCAGCCTGTGTTTATGGCTGGTGCTTGAACAATAATAGTTAAATGAATCTCAGTCATTTCATCATGGATTTCAGTGACCTAAATGTAATTTCACAATCAGATCCCTCAACGTCTGTTACCATATTAAGAGAGCTTTAGAGAAGGGGAACCAGTGGCATGGGGGAACTTTCATAAGTGTCTGTCTTTACTTTCTTTACCTGGGATTAAGTGGCTTGCTGAAACTTCAGACTTGCCCCATATATTCAGAGCACTCTAACTGCACTCAGTCCTTCTTGTTCTTGATGCTGGAGTGGCATCAAGATTTCTATATTTAAATCAAGAGTTCACTTCTGGGAAAAACAAACAGAGCCTTCAAACTACAGTAGGGTGACTGACTGACTGTGATGCTCAGGGGGGCTATTGCCGTTCCATCACCTTTCAAGAGGAATAAAAGCTTGAAAGACACCAGTCATTTATCAGGAGGAAGCAAGAGACCCAATGTATGTCAGCATAAGGTAGAAACTGGAAGTTGTGTTGGAGCCCATGTTGTGCAAAAACTGTGGGTGTCCAGGCCCCAAGGCCCCCTATAATTGGCACCTGTGCTCCCCTCATGAGGTTTCCAGCAACTAGTAATCAGAAGCATTACCACATCTGACTGTAGAAGTAGAGCAGGCATAGGCAAACTCGGCCCTCCAGATGTTTTGGGACCTACAATTTCCATCATCCCTGACCACTGGTCCTGTTAGCTAGGGATCATGGGAGCTGTAGTCCCAAAACATCTGGAGGGCCAAGCTTGCCTATGCCTGAAGTAGAGAATAGCCATTGTGGCTAGCCTTCTCCTTCATGAATTTGTCCAACCCTATTTTAAAGGCATTCAAGTTGGTCGCTATGACAGTACCCCTCACCCATAGGAGGGAGTGCCATAGTTTAATTACTGTATGTATAAATAATAAATTATTATTATTATTATTATTATTATTATTATTATTATTATTATTATATGTGCTGCATGGAGAGGTAGTTTTGTTTACATGTCCGAAATCATTCCTATGAGGAGATGTTGGCTATA
Organism: Podarcis tiliguerta; assembly: GCF_965153285.1. Classification (NCBI taxonomy): domain Eukaryota; kingdom Metazoa; phylum Chordata; class Lepidosauria; order Squamata; family Lacertidae; genus Podarcis; species Podarcis tiliguerta. Next base: position 35,106,526 of record NC_139541.1, on the reverse strand, counting down.
GAGAGTGGTTGCTGTTGTTCCCTCTCATTTTACTAGCTCTTGGATCATGATGAAACTAATTGGTAATAGGTTCAAGACAGGCCCCCTCCCCCCCCAAAAAAAAAGGAAAAAAGGAAAAACTTGCACAACAGATAATTGACTTGCGAAATTCAATCACACAGGATGTGGCATTTGGTCATACACTTAATAGGTTTTCTTAGCGAGGGTTAGTTAAATTCATGAAGGATTGGTCTGTCCATTGTCATTAGATGTCATATGGAACCTCTCATGTCTGGATACAAGATATCTTTGATTACCAGATGTTTGTGGCAAACAGCAGAAAATAGCCATCTCCCATTTTGCTCATCTGATGAGTTTCCCTTGGCCAATTTGACTCTCAAGGTAGCTCCAGAGTTAGAGACAGAAGCCAGATTTGGTGGATCTTGGATCATGGAAAGCTGCCTTATACTCAGTATAGAGTCAGATCATTAATCTTTCTATTTCGGTATTGTCTATACTGATTCACAGTGACTCTCCAGGATTCTTGGAGCTGTAGTTTCTTAAGGGTGCCAATAATTGTTAGATGACCCCTATTCCCCTGCCAGAGCTACAATTTCAGAATGGTTTAACAATCAATTCCTTTTCACAAAGAACTCTGGGAATCTTACTCAGAGTAGACCCACTGAAATAAATGATCCTAAGTTAGCCATGTCCATTTACTTCTAGGTCTACTCTGCGTAGGACTTGCATTGGATGCCACCCTTGGAGTAATTAATTTATACCAGTTTTTTTTAAAATAAAAATAAAAATGGGAGAAGGTTAAATGATAAAGCATTTTTGCTAACCTGCAATTTTCTTTTTATATTTTCTTTTTCTTTTTAGATGGGTGGCATGGAAGCTGTCATCACCGGCTTAGCAGATGATTTCCACATCCTAAAAAGACATAGAAAACTTTTCACATTTGGGGTCTCCTTTGGCACCTTCCTCGTTGCTCTCTTTTGCATAACAAATGTAAGTGTCCCTTTGGGAAGTCTGTGTCTATTCTTGGGCAACAACTCAAGTGACTACCAAGTGGATAGCTGCCAATCCTTCCATCAAATTTTGTGTTGGGGAGTTAACAATTTGGCGCAATGGCCAGAAACTGCTGCCGATCCAATACATAGATGATAGAGAAAATCCTGTTGTCTTATGCTCCAGTGAGAGATTCAAATTACAGAATTAAAAATTAGTAATGTATTTATTGCATTTATATCCCCCTCTCCCACTCCCAGAGTTCAAGTTGATGTTCTTTACTTATCATTCCCCATGACATCACTGTTTCTTTTAAATCTGTCTCTTCCTACTTTTACTCTGCATGATTGGCCAACAGCCTCCAGGATGATAACCCAATGGTCTGTCCATCACAGACACCAGGTTGGGGGGAGGGGAACCTGGTCTGTATTGAGTCAGACTCTCCTAGGACTGAAATAGATTGGTTACATCGGTTATCAAGCAAATTAGATCCCATCCAATCAGAGCTTTGAGTGTTCGAGTATTTCTGGGCTGCTTGTTTTATTGGATGCTTTCTTCTTGTTACTTAGGGTGGAATCTACATACTGACTCTGTTGGACACATTTGCTGCTGGGACGTCCATCTTGTTTGCTGTTTTAATAGAAGCCATTGGCGTCTCCTGGTTTTATGGTGAGCCAGCGGTGGGGGAGGATTGTTCCAATTGTTTATGACTGCAACCGGTCAGAGTAAACTGCAGTGTTTTTCCCCAAAGTAATTGCTACAGTAACATCATAGTAGTTTAGAGAAAGGGAATGTGGATGAACAAGAATCAAAGAAGAAGAGACAAAGGGGCTATCTAGACCAGCATTCTTTTTCCACTGGGGCCAACCAAATTCCTATGAGAAGCCCAAAGCAGGGCATGAATGCTGTAGCCGTCTCCTGCAGATGAACCTTAGCAGGTATGTGCTGGGTGAAGAAGTCCTTCCTTTTGCCTGTCCTGAATCTCCCACCATTCAGCTTCATTGAATGGCTCAGGTTCCAGTATTACAGGGGGAGGGGGGCAAATCTATATCCTCATTAAAAACACATCTCATGAAAATTTGTCAGAAATTTAGTGAAGTTTTCTCCTGATCATCATACTTTTTGTGCGCAGTTTTGACTAATGTCGATATTTCGCCAGCTGTTTTCCCTAACATAATGCGTTTCTGTATGTTGTTTTCAGTTGCTGATTTTTATGCACATTTCACCTCTGCCATATGCATTTTGGTAAACACTGTTTGATTGGAAAACTAAACTGAAAAATTCTAAGAAGTGCCAACTTCAAGAGACAGCTGTGTTTCAGTTCTCACACAGTTTTGAAAAGTGCATGTTATGGAAGTTCACTATTAAATGCAAGCTGAATTGAATTTCTCCTCCATCCCTAGCTCTGGAACGTATGACATCAGGCTGCAGCTCATGGGATCAGTGTGATTGCCTATTGAACAAAAGTCTCCATTCCCATATACTAGAATATGCACATGAAAGGCATGTTATGGCCTTTCTCCTCGACATCTAGTTTTCAATAGGCTGGTTTTTTCATATGCATTTTATATTATCTACAAATCAATATAATATTGTGAGCCTCCCATCAGCCTTATGCAATAGTCCAGTCCAAACGGAGGTGTTTCTTTTTTCTTTGACGTCTTCATCTGCTGTCTATCAGACAGAGACCAAAACATCAGGTCAAAGACTCCCTTTATTTACACACTCAGCTCAGCTTTTTGAGATTAGTTGCAATTCAACATCAGAGAACAGAGCTTTGCCCTCTGATGCTTTCTGTATGTCAAATAGCCAAAGGACATAAACACAGACCAGTAGAGTAAAGGAGACACAGAGAGATTAATTTTCCCCCTCTTTCCCACTGTGTAGACGATCATAACACTGCCAGCCAGCCAGATGTCTCTCCTCCTTCTCCTGCAAATGAAAATGAATGCATTTAGATAACCTGGGCTTGAAAAGCTTGCTGAAGCTGTATTTATTATAACAGCTCTTTAGAGAGTTTACTAAACACAGCAGGGCAACCTGGGGGGAAATGGCTTTTTAATCACACATGCGCCTGCCAAGAGGTAAGAGCGAGGGAGCTTCTGACAGACTACTACCTTGAAGGCTGGGAGCACGGCGTTAATTATGCCCTCAATTACACTGTTCCCATCATGTTGTATAAATGCATGTGATTGCAGGGCAGCTCAAGCTCTGCTAGGACAGCGTTCCCTGGGGAGAGGGTTGGATAGCTAAACCACAGTCAGTCCCTCTTCCCAAGAATCTCTGGGGATTGTAGCAAGCTGTAAGCAGAGTAGGGCTCTCCTGACAACTCTCAGCACCCTTAACAAACTACAGTCTCCAGGAATATTTGGAGGAAGCCATGGCTCTTAAAGTGGAATCATAGTGCTTTGAATGTAATGTGCCTAAGACTGGATCCCTCTTTCTTTCTTTCTTTCTTTCTTTCTTTCTTTCTTTCTTTCGAGTAGGGAACCTAGTACCATCGACAAGTTGTTACATGACAAGTCCCCTCAGTCCCAATGGTCAGAGATAGAAAGTTATAGAATCATAGAGTCTGAAGGGAGCCCGAGGATCATCTTGTCCAACCTCCTGCAATTCATGGGAGCAAAGATCCAACAACATCTGGAGGATTGCCTCTTCCCTATCACTGTTTTAAAAGGTTTGCATCAGTGGAGGTGCTCCCTAGCCTAGTCTGAGCCACGAGACCCTTCCCCGCCTTTTTGCTAAATTTCTTCTCTTCATTGCTCTCCTCAAAATTATCTCCCATTCTATTGAAACAAGAGGTCCGGAAATGAGAACGCTCCACATTATTGCCATCACGGAATGAATTTCACCCCCACACCCCCACCCTTCCTTTTTTCTCTGGTCATAGCCAGGTGCCTTCTTAAATGGTTTTCTTATGAACTTTTCTCCCTTTGTTCTTACCATTCCTTTCCCACATCAAACGCCTCTGCTTGGTCACACACATTCTCATCTTTCAGTTCTTCTGCTAAAGACCTCCTAAGTGCTTTGGAAACTCCAAAAGAGCAATGAGGACACGATCATCCAAACAAGATGATGCGGGTTGTTGCATCCTCCCTCACCCCTTTCCCCATCTGCATTAAAAGGCCTGTAACCAGGTTCATGGAAGTAATTCTTCATGCACCATATCATTTCAAACTGTCCCTATAAAAAGCTCGACGTTAATCAACACCTTCCATAGAGATTGCATTTCTTCTTCATCTCTTTGACTCACTTGTTAATCCTCCAGATTCTTTCCTCTTTGATTCAGCTGTCTCCTCTTCAGTGTAACGGACAACATAGCTTCAGTCCTCTCAAAGTTGAAACAAGGTCAACGTTTGTTGTGTGAAATTCATCCTATGCCTTTTGCTTTGCTGCTTATAAATGGGCCTCTACTCTCCCTGCATTAAGTATAAATGCTGGGATGTGACTGAGGTTATGGCATATCTGTTGGAGTTTGCTGATCAAAGAATATGACATTAACAACATCCCTATCTTCTTTGGACTCAGAAGTTATTTACTCCTCCTGAACTCAGATTTACTGGCCTTTTAGAATAGTTTCCTTTTGGTTGCAGTTCATGTCATTGACTCTCTGCAATTAGCCAGACTGTTCATTTCTTAGAACTATTTCTTTCCTAATTACTACCATTCTTCCTTCTCTTGCTCATATCCCCTTCCCTTTGGAAGTTCTACACACAAAAGGCCCCAGGTTCAATTCCTGGTGTATCCAGGTCAGACTGGGGAAACCTCCTGCCTGAAACCTTGGAGAGCAGCTGCCTGCCAGTGTAAACAGTGCTGAGCTTGATGGACCAATGGTTTGACTCAGTATAAGGCAGCTTCCTATGCTCCTATTCAAATTTACTGCTGCACATAGCTCAGTGGTAGAGCACACATTTTGTATTCTAAAGGTCTCAGGTTCAAGCCCTGGTATCTCCAGATAGCGCTGGGAGAGACCCCTGCCTGATATCCTAAAAGGCCACTCCTTATCATATAGACAATAAAGGTAAGGGACCCCTGACCATTAGGTCCAGTCGTGACCAACTCTGGGGTTGCGGCACTCATCTCGCTTTATTGACCGAGGGAGCCGGCGTACAGCTTCTAGGTCATGTGGCCAACATGGCTAAGCCGCTTCTGGCGAACCAGAGCAGCACACTGAAATGCCATTTACCTTCCCACCAGAGCGGTACCTATTTATCTACTTGCACTTTGACGTGCTTTCGAACTGCTAGGTTGGTAGGAGCAGGGACCGAGCAACAGGAGCTCACCCCCTTGCGGGGACTTGAACCGCCAACCTTCTGATTGGCAAGTCCTAGGCTCTGTGGTTTAACCCACAGCGCCACCTGCATCCCTATGATATAGACAATACACTAATCTAAATGAACCAGCTGTCTGACTCAGTGAATAAGGCATCTTCCTATGTTCCTCTGTCCAATGCAGTTTAAAATATGTCTAATAGAATAGACCAGTGGTCTGGCTGGGTAGAAGGCAGCTCCCTACATTAGACCAGGGTCATGACTCAGTGGTGGTGCATCTTCTATGCCTGCAGAGTTCAATTTCCAGGTAGGTCTGCTGCCTAAAATTCTGGAGAGTTACTACCAGTCAATGTAGACAGATACATGATCAGCTATAGAAGGTAAAAGGCTGATTCCCCCCTGTGGATCAGTATGAGCGGAGACTTTCAAGTCAACTGTTTTAGGAAGCTAAGAGGTGATTTTTGTTGTTGACATATTGCTCTGTAAAACATAATTTATTATGGCTGTAAAAAAAAATAAAGGTACCCCTGCCCGTACGGGCCAGTCGTGTCCGACTCTAGGGTTGCGTGCTCATCTCGCTTAAGAGGCCGTGATCCGGCGCCATCCGAAGACACTTCCGGGTCACGTGGCCAGCGTGACGAAGCTGCAGCTGGCGAGCCAGCACCAGCGCAGCACAAGGAAACGCCGTTTACCTTCCCGCTATAAAGCGGTACCTATTTATCTACTTGCACTTAAGGGTGCTTTCAAACTGCTAGGTGGGCAGGAGCTGGGACCGAACGACGGGAGCTCACCCCGCCGCGAGGATTCGAACCGCCGACCATGCGATCAGCAAGTCCTAGGCACGGAGGTTTTACCCACAGCGCCACCCGCGTCCCTGTATTATGGCTGTAGGGAATGTTAAAATTGATCATTGTATAATCTGGCATAGCTCTGCCCACCTACTATCTTCGGAGTTGATCTCTCTCTCTCTCTCTCACACACACACACACACCAGCCATCCCCTTCCTTCAATGCCCAGTTGCCTTATTGACCCGCAGAAAACTCTGTTTAGCTGAAAAGCGCACTTGACATTTTAGCACTAGCCAAAGGAAGTTTTTCTGAAATGTTTTGATGGCAGCTTAAGCTATACCTGTGTCAGTTGATGTGGGGAAAGAATGACTGCATGTAAGAGTTTTTACAAAGAATGATTACAAATAAGAATTTGTTATTACATGGATAAACTGTGGTGTTTGCAAATTGAGTGGATATTCTTATATGTCTGACTGTCATTTTGGGCAGCAAAGGGATTTTAGGGAGGGGCAAAATGTGCACGTTTCCTTCTGGTTCTCTGGCATTATTTTCCCTCTTCCCTGCTTTAGTTCCATTTTCCTGGGCTGGCTTCTTCCTGAAAAAGAGGCACATGGGAGAACCCAAATACCATGGACAACTTTAGGGGTTAGACTAGATGACCCTGGGGGTCCCTTCCAACTCTCCAATTCTATGATTCTAACATTAGGAACTTGGTGCTGTTATGGTGCTGCATTGCAGATGTTGCTGCATGATGCCTTTCCCTTTTTGGAGAACTCCTAGAAAATCATAAAAAGAAGTGACTTTTTCGCCATTGCAAAATGGAAAAATGTGCCCATTTCAGCAGAACCCTAACTAGATTTGCTAATTAACATTGTAAATAATGGTACTTTGTTTTTAAAAACCCTCATACTAACAGATGTTAGGAAAAGTTTTGTAGAATTAAGGGACTTTGCTTACAACAATTGAGCTGAATTAGGGTTTTAGAGAGGACAAACCTTTGCTGTGATTTGCTACTTGACAGCATTCCAAATGTATGAAACCTTACCAGAGCTTAGTCCCTCCCCCTCCCCCCCCCCGAGTTCCTGGGACTTACTCCCAAATAAGCACACACAGGAACTGCAGCAAATTGTTTAAATCTCATTGGATTCAGTGACTTCAAGATGGCAGTCATTTGGCCATCATTTCATAGAGCACCATCCTTTTGATGATGCCACAGAACATGAGTCATATTTGAACAGCTTATCAGCTTTAAGTGGGGTGGCAAGCAAGCAGTGTGAACATCAAGCATTGCAGTGGCTGTTGTTGTCAAATGTATCCATGCGTTGTCTGCTTCTGTCTTATATTTGTGGTCAACCTTCAGGTGTGGACAGATTCAGTGAAGACATCCAGCAAATGATGGGCTTCAAACCAGGCCTCTACTGGAGACTTTGTTGGAAATTCGTGAGCCCTGCTTTTTTATTGGTAAGCCTTTCAGATGTTTTAATAGGAATGATAGAGCATGTGAATCTATGGCAGGCATAGCCAAAGCGGTGCCTTTCCACATGATGTTGGGCTTCAGCTCCCATCAGCCTTATCTGACATGACCAATGGTGACAGAAGCTATAGTCCAGTAGCAACATATGAAGGGAACCACATTGACTACCCCTGTGACATGGTTTGCTCCCCTGCCTCTTCTGGTATAGATCAGAGATGTGGGTCCTGGCCCAGACATGTTCATGTATAAGAAACCTACAATCCGGTAGAGTGGGGATGAGCATCCTAGCTCAACCTCAGTGCCTTCCATGAACTGGATGGTGACCATATAAAATGGGGAGCCTTTTCTGTTCATACAGACTTCCTGTGTGGTGTAGTACCCTAGAAAATACTGTATTTTCCCGTGTATAAGACTAGGAACGTAAAGCACCATAGAAAAAAATAAAATAAGCATTAATATTAATCATAGAATTGTAAAGTTGGAAGGCACACCAAGAGTCGTCTAGAGCAACCCTCTGTGATACAGGAATCACAGCTAATAACTGGCTAATCAAGAAAGTTTAAGCAGCTGCAAAGGCCAGACAGCATAAAAAATACTGTTCAAAGATGCCTGAAAGTCAAAAGCAAGATGCCTGCTGCATCTCTGCTGCAAGAGTATTCCAAAGCAAGGGACCAGCAATACTAAAAGCCCAACTTCTCATTGAAGCTAGTCAGGGCTCTGTAATATTGGAGACAGCTAACTGTGCTCCTCTGGATGATCTCAGTGATCAGGCTGGGATGTAAGAGCTCAGGCAGACCTTCAGGCATCCTGGACCCAAGCTGTTTAGGGCTTTGTATAGTAATACAAGAGCTTTAAACCTTCCCTGGCAGCATCAAACAGACAGTGCAGATGTTTTAGCAGGGAGGGAGGTCACATGCTGTCGGTTGTCTGCACCCGCCAGCCATCTACAATATCAAAAACCTTCTTCTGCGTTTGAATCTCCCTTGACCTTGGACACCTTCAACTTGAAATTGCTCTGCACAGTTCTACTGAAAGGAGCAGGGCTTCAGAACTGCACGCGTTAATGGGTTTTGAACAAGAAATAGATTGTTCCATAGGTGCAGGAACATGAAGATTAATGGGAAAGAGTGATCAGTAACTGGACTGTTGTTGAATGGAAGTTTCACAGTTTTGTTTGTGGGTCTGGTTTTGTTGTTTTATTTTCAATCTTCAGCTGCTGCAAAGGTGCTGGTGGTGGGAAATAGAATCTGAAAATGAGATATTTGTTTATTAATTTTAAAAGGGGGGGAAACAGTAAGCCGTTTGGCGTCATTTAAAATTTTCAACACATGGAAGATGTTTCTGCTTGGAACACTCACAACCCACTTTTGTTAACATTTCCCTTTTTAATTTCCCACTCAAAATCTGAAGATCCCCTACTCCACTACTTCTAATCATGGGACTCTGTAAGACCATTAAGTGCATCTTTTTCAAATGAAATATAAATAAATAACAGATGTGTCCCACCTTTCTGGGCTCTTTGCTCTCATAAGATTTGAAGAAGATGAAAACACACATACTATCTAATTGCAGTGATGAGCAGCAGATGGTTTCTTTTTTCTTTTTAATTGGAAACAAAAAAAAAAGAGCAGATCAACCCAAAACATCTTTAATTTTTTTTATTCCAGATGTCAAGTGAAGTGAGTGTGAATGTAGTAAATATATATATTAAGGATAAATGTGCTTTCAAATGTTAGTGGTGGGGAAATTGCAACCTGATGTGGAAAAGGGGTGGGGGAGGGAGACTGGAAAAATGATGGAAACTGAAATTGAGAATTTTGTCTATTTCTAGTCCATAGTAGCTTCCTGGAAGCAAATCTCTTGCTTTAGTGTAAAGATGGAGTTGGGTAAGTTTAGGCTGGAGAAGAGAAGCCTGAGAGGTAATATGAAAACCATCTTCAAATATCTGAAGGGCTGTCACATGAAAGATGGAACAAGCTTGTTTTCTGCTGCTCCAGATGGTAGGACTGTCAGATTTCCATTTATTGGTACAGGAAGTATTGGTTTAAAGTGTAGAGATCTTTCCTATTCTAATTCAAGAAGGTTCTAGAAGCTTCTCTGTATGAGACAAGCTAGTGCAAGCTGGAAGTTTCTAGCTAACAATCAAGCTTCTATCCTGTCTGGAAACAAGCAGAAGGTTCCTGATGTTTGGGTTATTCCTTCAGAGAAGCTGAACAGCTGGTTCAAACTGGTTTTGTTATCTATTTCTGTCAAGGTCATGCTGACTATAATAATAGGCCAGAATGAGCCTAGGTTTCACTTTCTGTCTCTCTTTTCTTCTGGTGTGGTGGTCTGTATATACGGTATTGTTAAGGTTTTAGTCTTATTTTAAGTTTAAGTTAAGTCTGCTGCAACTTGATTTCTTATAGACTGTGATAATCTGGATTTGTGACCGTTATGTGCATTTGCGTTCAGTAGTAAAAAATGACAGGAAATAAGATTCTAGTTAAACATTAGGAAGAACTTTCTGATGGTAAAAGCTGTTCAACAGTGGAATGGACCACCTCAGAAAGTGGTGGGTTGGCCTTCACTGGAGGTTTTTAAACAGAGGCTGAATGGCCATCTGTCAAGGACTCTTTAGCTTTGACTCCTGCTTTGCAGTGTGTTGGACTAGGTGAGGATACCTTCCAGCTTTATGATTCTATTGTTCAGCATCCAGCTTTTACCGGGTTATGGCAGTGGTGTTTTTGTTTGCTTGCTTGTTTTCTGTTCCAAAGATGGCATGCTACCAGCAAAGACTATAAACTCACGTTGAAGCTTCTTCTCCGACATCTAATGCCCTTAATTTGATGTTTGAGCGACAAGCCTAATAGCTAACATTATAGGCAAATCAAAACCCTTTCGGGCTTTTCTTCTGTGACAAGATTTAACTTGACACTCAATATTAAACAATGAGGTACATCGGGTCTTGTCCCCTTTCTGAGGTTGCCATTTGCACTCGTGCTGTTAAGTTTGATAGCTGAGAATGCCACAATCGACAAGCGCATGGTGAGGCTAGACAGCAGAAGCAATTGGAATTTTGGGATGAGAGAAGACACTGAGTTTTTGGATTGTGATACAGATAAGTGGGCTCCCACTACAAAATGGGTGTGCCTAGGCCAGGGGACATTCAAAGCTCTTCCTTCTCAGGTAGAAGACTGTTCGGGGCAAGTCAATGGGTAGGCACCTTCGCACATCAAAATGGTGTAGTGGTTAGAGTGTCAGACTAGCAGCTTGGGGACCAGGGTTCAAATCTCTGCTCAGCCATGAAGTTCACTGGGTCCCCTTGGGCCAGTCACTGCCTCCTCTCAGCCTCACAGTGGTTGTGAGGATAAAATGGGGAAGAGAACCATTTACAGTACACCACTTTGAGTGCTGGGGGGGGGAGGTATATGGATTTATTAAATATATAAAATAAAGATCTGTACACCCCTTTGTCCACCCTCCCTTTCCAGCCACTTTGTTCCACTCCTTCCCTTCACTGGGTTTGACACTGGTCTTTTCTTACATATTTCACTTTCCTGTCCTTAAAATCGAGCATGTGTATATACTGTTCCTCTGTAGACGGGGTAAAGCCCAGCTGTGAGTCAATTGTAAAGCCAATTCTCTAAGGTGATTCTATCATATTACTTTTCAAGTGGAAGCATTTATAGGAAGTTTGATAAGCCGTTTGGTGACTAATGTAAGTGCCGAGAATTATTGTGTGGTCACTAATATGATTGCAGATGAATATTGTATGCTTATTTTACACTAAACCCGTCATCTTCAAATTACAAAATAAGCTTCAGAGTTCTACAGCAGCCTTTGCTAATTTTCTGTCCACAGATCTTCTTGGATGACAACTCTCATCCTCTCCACCCAGCAGGGCCAATGGACAAGTGAGGACAGGAGTTGTCATCCAATAAGATCTGGGAATCCAAGGTTGGGGAAGGATCCAGAGGATGGAGGTAACCATAAAGGCCACCTCCTTCCCTGCAGACTCTCCTGGGTGTTGAGAATGGCAGAGAAGGCCCTCTTGGTTGTTCCATTGCCCTCAGAAGCATAGGTGGTGGCGGCCTGGAAGAGGGCATTCTCTGTGGAAGCCTCTAAGTTGTGGGACTCCCTCCCAACAGAAGTGTGTCTGACACCTTCATTACACAGCTTTCATCATATACTGAAGATACACCACTTTAGCCTGGCTTTTGATATTTGAGAGATAAATATCTTAGGACCCACCTTATTTCTGTGATTGTAAATTCTTCTAAAATGTTTTTAACATTGTGCTTTAATTGTTGTAAGCTGCCTTGGGACCTTAGGGTCAAGAGTGGCTTGTTGTTGTTGTTGTTATTCTGAGGAGACACCTGAAGAGTCTCCTTTATTTTATCTTGGAATAAACATATGGTTCAAAGGAAATTGATCATAACTTTCTCCTCTTATTTCCCACAGTTTGTGGTAATAGCCAGCATTGTCACTTTTAAACCTCTGACCTACGATGAGTACGTCTTCCCACCCTGGGCCAACTCTGTCGGATGGGGAATAGCATTGTCATCAATGATCCTTGTGCCTGCGTATGCCCTCTATAAATTATTGAAGGCGCGAGGGACCTTTAAACAAGTGAGTGGCCAAGCAGTGAAATGTCATGGAAATGTTCTTTGTGAAATGAAAATCGCCAGTATTAAGCTAAGAGTTTGCTTTCTTTAATTCCACAAACACTTTTGCAGATAGGTGACCTTTCGGAAGCAGCTTTTAAGTAATTTGCCATTTCAAGAAGGGATTTAAGACTCTTTTTCTACTTCCTGTTCTGGAAGTTTGGAAGCTAAAACACCCCAGGACCTGACCTATTAAAGGACAAGCTAGGCATGAGAGCCATCATCTCGTTTTCTAGCACGATGATAGCCAATTTGGTGCCCTGCAGGTGCTGTTGGACTCCATTTCCCATCAGCCCCAGTCAGTGTAGCCAATAGGCAAGGATGATGTGAGTTGTAGTCTAGAGGGCACCCTGTTGGCTCTCCTAGCAACTTGTTCTTAACCTCAAAACATCTGCAGAGATTAAATTAAGGAGTGGAATTGGTTGAGCATTTCTTTTATGCCATTTCTATGATTTGAAATTTGCTCCTTGAATGTGCCGGGACTAATAGAAGCTTCAGACTGGGAGGGATGTGATTTCCATCAGAAAAAAAGTGTTGGGGAGATCCATTAACACCCACCCCCTACCCACAAGTGCATCCCTGAGGGTCTATTTTGGCATTAAGTGGTATATCAGTGAATAAAACGTGATAATAATGTATAGAAGCAAAATATAATGGGGAAGCTTTTAAGATACACTTCCTTGCCTTGGATGTGAAAATAAATTCTATTACAGAAAATGAGTTACAGGAAATTCTTCCACACACCAGATGTGAAAATAAATGGAAGAAACCCTTCTCTGCAGTTTTTTCACACTTAAGTTGTTAATGGAGGCAAATCACTTGCAAAGTAATGGGAATGTGGCTTGAGCAAAAGTGGTCAAGACAGAGGTCAAGACTGGGACAGATGCGGTGACAGTGACTCCTTTTCCAAATTTAAATCCCAGCTGTTATTTCAAAACTCTCTCTGTAGACCAGTGATGGCAAAGGGTTCTAGTTCAGTGGTAGAGCATCTTCCTTGCATGCAGGCCCCTCCAGGTTCAATCCCCCAGGTAAGGATGGAGGGAAGCCCTACCTGAAACTCTGCAGAGCCACTGGCAGTCAGTGTTGACAATTCTGAGCTAGACGGACCAACTGTCTGACTCAGTATAAAACAGCTTTCTATGTTCCTAACCTGTGGCTCTCCTGACATTGTTGGACTACAGCTCCCATCACCCTGACCTGACCATGCTGGCAAAGTCTGATGAGAGTTGCTGTCCAACAACATTGGGGTGGGGGCACAGGTTAACCAGCACTGGTATAAGGATACAGAACCCAACATTTATCATATTTGGTTTATCTACACTTTCAAAAAAAGAGCCTTGGTTTCTATGGTGAAAAAATGTCTCCCATTATTCTGCATTGCAATTGCACTGTGCTCGCTTCCCAATTACCATCCCTAAACTGTGCAGAATTAAGTTTTGTGATCATATTAATTTTCCTGTCACTGCCATGGGAAAGCCTTCTCAGTGCTGTCACGTTCACTTTAGATGCACTTCAGCCTTTCAGTAAGAAAGCATGAAGGCACAATTTTCCCTCTCTTGCTTTTCACTTCCCAGCATCTTCTATTGCAAAGCTGGTTCAAAGCAGGTTATGTTATTTGCCACTAAGCTTTCTGTGTCCCACTCCTGCCTTTTGTTTAAGGTGCTGTGGTGCCACAGAATCCTCACATGCAGCCAAAGATGTCTGTGTAACTTGTGATGTGTTTACTCCCGCACTAACTAAAGTGTGTTTTTATTACTAAAAATAAAAATAGAAGTCAAGAGCTTCATTCCGTCATCAATATGCAAGTATAATTTTCCTTAAAGTGATTCTTCTCCTCTGCCTGTGCTCCTTTGTAGAGACTAGCATACTGCATCACACCTGAGAATGAACACCATCTCGTAGCAGAAGGGAATGTGCGGCAGTATAAGGTTTGTATTCTTCTCTGAACTTTATTCATTTGTAAATGTCCATTCCTTGAAAAGATGTAGAGTGGTACCTCGGGTTACATACACTTCAGGTTACATACGCTTCAAGTTACACACTCCGCTAACCCAGAAATAGTGCTTCAGGATAAGAACAGAAATCGTGCTTCAGGATAAGAACAGAAATCGGGCTCCAGCGGTGTGGCAGCAGCAGGAGGCCCCATTAGCTAAAGTGGTGCTTCAGGTTAAGAACAGCTTCAGGTTAAGAACGGACCTCCAGAATGAATTAAGTACTTAACCTGAGGTATCACTGTACAGGGTAATAATGTACATCAAACAGGAATATATGAATCACAAACGTGTATATGTGTACAGGTAGACAGATGGGTTTAAGAATATATATATATATATATATATATATATATATATATATATATATATATTCACACACACACACACCAAACTGATATTTTGATTCTGAGCCATTGTATAAAAGTTTTATTAGAAAGAAAGCCCCTTGGATTTATGTAGAGCAGGGTAGCCAATGTGGTCGCTTCCAGCTGTTGGAGGACTACAACTCCCATCATCCCTACCATAGGCCATGCTTCCTGGGACTGATGGGAGTAGGTGTCCAACAACATTTGGACATCCTGATATAGTGGGATCCATGCCATTCTTGCAAAGAGCAGTTTGGACCTTTTTGCTGAGAAGCTTTCCAAACCCAAAGAAATTTGTAGTTCATAGGCTGTACTTACTGATTTTATATTTATTGCTCACTAGCCTTCTCTTCAGGTTTTAGCCCCGTGAAGTGTGCAGGGGAGGGAGGTCTTCATTATTGTTTTTGCTAGAATTTAGCAATACAATTAACAACATCACCATAGTATTCAGACAAATCTTTTCTTCTTCTTCTTTTCCCCCTTGCAGTTCCAGCATTGGCTATCTATATGATGATTAAGAAAAGGAAAGCCAGTACCTTATAAAGATAAATTGGGAATACCTGTGAAGTCAGTGACAAAGCTCTCAATCATGCTTGGTCCTGGCAGGCTGGCACACTCCGAAGAGTATCTCCAGCTTTCTTTGGGCGAAGATTCATCATTCACACCCTATCACACAATCATTCAGTTTGTCAAATGAACTTCCCAGACCATTCATTGGTTTTTGTTTAAGGTTTACAGGGTGGGTGGGGATTAACATATAAGTTTTCAGTGTGCTGATCTTGATCCTGACCAAAGGAGTCATCTTTGCTAATGACTGAAGCAAAAATTGGGGGGGAAATAACAAATCAGTGTTCAGCTAAAGGTTGTCTTATCTGGGGGCAGAACATATTTCAAATGCTTGTTTCAAAGGGAGAAAATAGGAAGGTGCCTTATACCAAGTCAGATCATTGATCCATGTAGCTCAATAGGGTTTCAGATAGGAGATATTCCCAACCCTACCTGGAGACTCCATGGCTTGAGCCTGGAACCTTTGCATGCAAAGCAGGTGCTCTGCCCCTGAACCAGGCCTTCCCCCTTTAAAGTATGTCTGGCATTGGTCTGACTAGACAGAATTCTAGTCTCTGAAACAGGTATGTCCATCTGCAAATCAACATTTGATTGTGAAATCATAGACCCCAGTCCCACTGTCAAATTGCTCTTAGCATCAAGATGTCTCCCCCTCCCATGTTCGGTCAAGTAGGTGACTTGCTTAGGTAGTACTTTGGAACACTCCCTTGTCATTTCTGGTGCGATACTTTTCTAAACAAAGGTGGTTGTCTTAGTTGCACATATCTGCCTTTCCTGGAAAGTGGCCAAAGTTGGAATTAGGTTCCAAGCTCTTGAGGCCAAATGGCAGAGAATCTTTGTGTGTGTGTGTCACTGGGCAAAATCATTCCCTTGTAGTTCCTGTGTTTTCTACACAGGTGGAAGTGGAGGAGCAGAGAGAGAGAGAAAAAGAGAGAGAAGTAATCAAATACTCTTGCAATGCTTTGTTTATACTTTGTGCTTTAAAAATATTATATAAACACCCACACACACACCAAATTCTTTATGCTCACACACACATAAAATAAAAGGCACCACCAGCTGGCTGCATGTCAGATGTGGATATGGTGGCTCCTCTGACCATCCACAAACCATCTTGTCAGTCCTTTGTAACTGAAACATATAGGTGCTCCTTGCTGATATACCATGATCTATCTAAATTCTAATGATCTTCTGCAGAAGCAAGAAAGACAAAATTTGGTTAGTAATATTTTTTTTTGGAGGGGTGATAATCTAAAACACCAGTTTTTAAGAATGGCTAAATTCAATAGCTTTTAGGGGTTTTAGTGTATGTTGTATAGGGAGCCCCCCGAAACCTGGTGACTAGAAAGTTGGATTTGATGAACATGGTAATCCCAAGGTCATTTGGACAAATCATTGGCTGAGATGGTAAAGCTGTGCATGGGCTCTACCAATTTAGGCTTTTGTTTGGGGGTTCACATGATGTAATGTTCCACCATACCACCCCCAGCCAAATTTCTAAACAAGGTGCTTATCAACCTTTTTCAGCCCAAGAACTACATTCTCCCATGGACAACCTTCCAGGAACCACATCCCACGGGCAGGCAGCAACCCGAGGATAGAATGAGTGGAGCAATGCAATTGGCTCTTACCTTTAGCACAGTAGGCTACAGTCAAGCTACATATATATTATTTTCAGAAAGGCAGCCAGCCGCTCACAACACACATTTCTCCATCCAGGAAAGCAAAAGGCACGCTCACATCAGGGACACATTCTAGCCAAGGAAGATATGGAGCAGGGTAAGTGTAGCTTGGGGAGAAGGGGGTATAGAAGGACAATGCCTGGGGAAAGACCAGTAGCTTTGAAGTTCCAACCGACAGAGCCTCTCTCAAGCCTTCCTGCCTACGACCACTTCCTGACCCCCACTTTCTCCCTCTTTCTCCTCCTTGCTACCAACAACAGATCTTAACTATCAGCATTCTACCTCAGAAAGTTCCTTCTCCTCCACCTCTCCAGCCTCATTTCAAGTAGGGTGTGTACACACTCATTTTCTCCTCCACAACCCATAATAAGTGAAGCCAGGCTTTCAGAAGTTATTTGCCACAGAGGAGGGGGAAATGTTGCCCTTATCTGGGGCTCTGGGAGAAGTTTTTGCTCCACTGCATACTCTTCTACACATCTGACCCAGCACATTGATTTCATTTCAAGAAGTCCAATAGCAAGAAGTCCATCTGACCCCAGTGTGCCTTAACATCATGATGTACTTTTAGCATTAGCATAACATCCACACCATATCAGACTGTTGTGCAATTAATGCACCTCAAACACTTTGAGTGTAGATGATTTATGATGTAAAGTAACCCAGACAATACAAATCTCCATTCTTCACCTTTCTATACATTGCTTTCCTTGTCCTCTCTTTTCATCTAACATCCCCTTGAGAGTAAGTGCTTTAGATCTGAGGAACCATCAAACCTTCTAAATGATTGTTTCAATACACTGTTGTTATATTAGTGCTGTGCATGAAGGGCAATTTGGAACTGGATAGAAATAGGGAACCTAAGAATACCAAGTCACCCACCTTAGTATTAAACAAACCTCATCCACATGGCCAAGTGCCAACATCGTGTCTCCCTCTAGCAGCACTGGGGAGGGAGGGAGACCAGCTACACTGTTGAGGACATGGAACAGAAGCTTATGGTGGAGAAGACCCAAATATGCTCAGTTTGGGTCTTTCCAAAGCCATGTGCAAATCCCAGTGTTGGACCGATATTCATTTGAATGGAAGAAGCAGAGACACTTTTGACAGGGAACACCTTCCAAGACCCACCTGTTCTGTTTTGTTTTCCATCTTTAAGATGGATTCTTGGCAATAATTTAATTCTGAGTGTTTCAGCAGGCAGAAGACCAATAACTTTATGACTCTGTGATCACAAATTGAAATCAACACGAGTCTACACAAAGTCAACAGCTTCCCCTTTTGGACTCAATATTTAATTCATTGAAGGAGTATCAGAAATAGCATTTGAAAACCGTAGCAGAGGATTATGCCTTTGTGTTACCTCAAATCATCTTCACAGATCTTGGTGTCGTACCCAAATGAATCTCTGGAAGAGTGTGCAATGCTGGTGAGGGGAGCCTGGCTGTTGTTGAGACTCGCCTGCTGCCAGTCTTTTATGTACCTGTGGATCAGCCTTTCAAAATTATAAATGATCTGCTTCCATATATCTGTATAATATACCTGATAGCTGGGATCCAAAGGGTTGTTTTAGCCAGGCCCGGTGGGATTTTTGATTCACTTTACTTTGAATAGCAGGAATGAGTTTCACATCAAATTTTCATAAGGGTAAAATTTTCACTGTGAAAGTTGTCATCTCAGGGTGAGACGGAGAGGGTCACATTCTGCAACTTGCAGTATTCTGTATTTTTTTCTTCTTCATGCTGGTTGGCAGCTGGTTGACTTTCAAAGAGGTGTAGCAGCACACACATAGCAATACACACACACATACATTCACAAAAAGAGTTCCCAACTTGTTTTGGCTCAGCACTAGCAAACATCCATACTCATGAATTATATCCAACTAAATTCTGCTCAGAGTAAATCCATTGAGACTGATAGACCTATGTGAGTCCTGTATGTTAATTTCAATGTGTCTAAACTGAGTAGTACGAACATTAGATACAAATGCACCTGCCTTGAAGCTCTCTACAGTTTCAGAAATGGTCATGGATTAACAGAGGTGAAGAGAAGTCAAAAAAAGCCCCTTGAACATGCATACCTAATTTTGTCACCCTTTGGATCCTGGCTCCTATGATCTTTTCTCAATCATGCACTTCATTCTATTAAAGCAGGAACCTTTTCCCAAATATTGCGCAAGTATCTTACACCATATAGTCTTTTCAAGTTTGCCTTACTGAGAAGAGCTTTATAGTTAGCATTTACTTGGTTGCTTTCCCCCTCTCCTTTTGCTTAATTTGTAATGCCTTTTTATAGCAAAAGGTTCAATAAGGGTACCTCTGTGTATATCAATATTTTTATCAGTTTTTTTATTATTTTTTCATAAAATGAAAACAAATGTATATTGTAAAATGAAATGTTTTATGCTTTTTATGTGGGAAGCTCCCATCAAACCCAATCTGATTAGCCAATCTAGTTAGATCTGGGCTAGCAGGATGGGTTCGCCTTTTTTGATTCACAGTGTAACGTGATAGAAGGAGAATAAAGCATTGGCATCAACAGTGTTGTGATCTGCAGTGCAATATTCTCCAAAGCTGCCTTAATCTGATAGAGGAAGTCATGTGTATTTGTAGTCTATATTCTCCAGAAACCAGAGAGTATTTTTGTGTGTGTTTATTGGGAAAAAACCTATATGTAACCAAAATTGGAAGTGAGGATGGAAAACCCAACCCATCGCTTTGATCTAGCTTTCCATGTATAATCTGCACGCACAAAACACTTAGGCTCAGGTTCCCATTAACTGAGCTGCCAGTGCCCCAAAATGCATGTGCATCTTTATAGATCATCTCCCTTAATGGAAATGATGGGGGGGGAGCCATTCTAGGTAATCTTATGTATTCATTAAAAAGCACCCGCTTCACTACTATAGTGGACAGAGCACAGGGCTTGGAGCTGCAATGACTAAGGTCCAGATCTCTTCTCAAAGCAAACTTGGTGGCCTTGGGCATGACTCTTGTCTCTCAGGCCACAGGGTTGTTGTGAAAATAAAAGGTGACACCCCCCCACACACCAACATCTAAAGTGTCCCACAAACCCTTTGGAGAAGTGGTGGGAGACAAATCTGAGTAACAGATTCATCCATCACTGGATTGGGGCCAGTTTGTTATTGAGACTCTGTGGAACCTGAAAGATCTCCAGGGACATCTTTGGATTCTTCTGATACATTAATTAAAGATGAATGAGAGCTCACTCATCCCCAAAGGCGTCAATCTCAACAGAGTACTTGATATCACAAGAAGGTGTGTACAACTGCCCAGGCAAGTCCTGGAAGATTCACAGCTCTTTCCATTGGCTTCAGCCCTCTGTAGGTGCATTCAGCAACAGTTTCCTTTTACCACAGCCCTATTATTACTTTAGGCAACTGAAAAGCTCATCTTATTCTATTCCCTTCCCACTACCCATCCCCCATGAGAGTAGGGACAAAGCTGCATCCCTTGGTATGGAACCTGGAATAGCCACGTCCCCTATAATTATGGACTTAAGTGTGATGTATGCACTGGTTGACTATATTCAAGATGTGGGTCAAGTTGTTGAGTGTGAAATATTTGTCCTCTTTTTTTAATGTCCTCCTATGGGTCGCTGTAAATAAGAGTCAGTGTTTTTGTTTTTTTGTTTTTTTTTAAAAAAAGCTGTGCACTGTAAATGTTAGGGGATTCTTCAAATATTGTGTTATAAAGTCTTATTTAAGTTGACATAGAAATATGCACTAAAATGAAGTATATACAATAAAGAGTATCTTCTGTACCAATAAAACTGTTTTGCAAGGTGTTGTATTTTACAAAATAGTGGTTGTGATGTTCTTGAAGGCATCAGTGAGGTTAGATTACTGCAATGTGTTATACGTAGGATTGCCTCTGAAGATGGTTCAGAAACTTCAGCTAGTGCAGAATTCAACAGCCAGGTTGCTCACTGGGGCAAGACGGTTTGAACATATTACACCTATCCTGGTCAAACTGTCCTGGCCATCAATTAGTTTCTGGGCCCAATTCAAACTGCTGGTTTTGACCTATAAAGCCTTAAATGGCTCAGGACCACAATACCTCAAGGACCACTTCTTTCCATATGAACCTACCCAGAACCTGAGATCATCTTCTGAGGCCCTTCTTCGTGTGCCTCCTCCATGAGAGGTCCAGAGGGTGGCAACACAAGAACAAGCCTTTTCTGCAGTGACTCCCCATTTGTGGAATGCTGACCCCAGGGAGGTTTGCTGGGTGCCTTCATTAAACACCTTCAGGCGCCAGGCAAAAACATTCCTTTTTAACCAGGCCTTTGGTTGTTTGACATCCAATGCCCTTTCAAAATGTGTTGGGGGAGGATTTGGGTTTTTTAAAAATCTTGATTATGTATTTTGTGTTTTTATATTGTGGGTTGATGGTAACTGTCATCCAGAACATCTGGAGGGCGCCAAGTTGGCTACCCCTGAGGTAGGTCTTTAGTCAGAACCAGCAGAGTTCTTCTAATGCTCTTTCAAAGCCAATTCCTGTGCTCTTAAGAGGACATAAGGTAAAGGTAAAGGTACCTCTGCCCGTACGGGCCAGTCTTGCCAGACTCTAGGGTTGTGCGCTCATCTCACTCTATAGGCTGGGAACCAGCGCTGTCCGAAGACACTTCCGGGCCACGTGGCCAGCGTGACAAGCTGCATCTGGTGAGCCAGCACAGCACACAGAATGCCGTTTACCTTCCCGCTGGTAAGCGGTCCCTATTTATCTACTTGCACCCGGAGGTGCTTTCGAACTGCTAGGTTGGCAGGCGCTGGGACCGAACGACGGGAGCGCACCCCGCCACGGGGATTCGAACCGCCGACCATGCGATCGGCGTCCCTCTTAAGAGGACATACTTGGGGTCATTTAATTTAGCTTTGCCTGATAGGGTTGCTATGCACCTGGAATTTCCTGGACATACCCAGAATACTGTATGCAAAAGCAGTATTTGGGCACAAATCAGACTCAAGCTTCATAATTCATTGGCTGGGAATATGAACCTCAGTTACCCAGAAAGCTCACTTGGAATACAGGGTGGTTTAAAAGAAAACGCATTAAAACTCAATTAAAATTGCACTATCTGTGGAGCTCCAGAGCCAGCTGCCTGAACAGTCGCCATGTTAACCAGAAGTCCCAGGTCGGAATACTGTACAGGGTGAGCATTGTAACTCCCTGCAAGTTCATCTCCGACTTGGGCTTTAATCCAAACCAGAGAGGAATTCCTTGCACAATTGCTTACCTGTGCTTCAACTTCCCACCCTCTACTTCTGAATCACCAGCACACACTCCCCTTCCCAACAACCTGCTTAAAGTGATTCTGACTGGGGTGGGGTTAAAAAGGAAGTGGGTATGCCTCTCTGCCCACTCCCATCTCCAACAGCAGCACTCCAGGCACCAGGAGAACTGGATGAGTGCAATTTCCGCAGTGCTCCCAAAATGTGTCTGGGTTGCTGGGAAAGCTAAATTTCCCAGGCATCCTGGTGTGAAGTCCACTGCATTGCCAGTGCCAGGCTTTCTTCAACTGGAGCTTCAACAGAAGTAGCACCTTTGGAGTAAGTGAACATGAGTGTGGCCAGCTCAGAAGTGAGCAAAAGGTTTTGGAGGTTCATGGAGTAAGTGGAGCCAGACTGTATTATAGACTCTTGTTCCGGGGTCCAACCAGTTTAACACACAGTATTTTAGAATAAGCCAAGCTATTGCCTGATCATCTACATCGGATAAAGCTTACACCCACGCCATACATTTAAAGCACTTTTATAGCAGTGCAACAGTCATGCCTCCCCCCCCCCAATAATCCTGGGAACTGTAGTTTTTTAAGGGTACTTAGAGCTGTTAGCAGACCCCCCTCACAGACCTACAATTCCCAGCACCCTTGACCAACTACAGTTCCCAGGATTCTTTGAAGGAAACCACAACTGTTAAAGGGGTATAAGGGTGCTGCAAGTGTATTGTGTAGTGCAGTGATGGCCAAACCTGGTCCTCCAGCTGTTTTGGGACTACAATTCCCATCATCCCTGACCACTGGTCCTGTTAGCTAGGGATGATGGGAGTTGTAGTCCCCAAACAGCTGGAGGGCTATAACTGGTGTAGTGTGACCAAAGGAAACAAACTTGCATGAGTCTTTGGATCTTATGTGCACACACCATTAGTCTTCACTTTAGAGAGACTAAGGCAGCACAATCCAAAGCACATTTATTTGGCAGTAAATTCCACTGGGGTCAGAAGGATTTATTTCTGGGCAAAGATGCTTAAGACTCATTACACTTCAAGTATAGCTTTTAATGTCTTTAATTGCTCTCCTTAAGAACTGGAGAGAATGAGAGCAGAATGAAATAAATGTTCTGGTTCATGGAGGATGGCGACGAAAATATGGCGAGTACCACTGTCGCCACAATAACTATGGATTAATTTCAAACATCTGATCCGATGACAGTGAATTATATTGAAGGGAGGAAATTAACCAAAAGGAACAAGAAATGGCTTTAAATGGTCCAGCTATGCTAGCAAATCACAATGGAAAGAAAAAGCACAATCAGTTGCACAGCTGTGATTTTGCACAACCCATCATGAAAGCTTGAGTTTAAGTGATGGTCATTGGTTATGCTTAGCAAGCTATTGATCCTCATGAATGCAAGGGAAAGCTCTTCATTAAAAAAAATTGCTAAAGGTTTTGCAAAAGAAGAGTCTGAGCAAAGAGTGGTGGTAGGAGTTGCTCCCTCATAGCCTTCTTACCTGGAGATGTTTGTGCCAATGCATGGATGTCCAGGGGGCAGCCACAGAACTCTGCTTCCCATTCATTCCATTGACCATCCTTCCTGTGAGTTAAGAGGGCTGTCACATGGCAATGCCTTCCCCTGCTTATAGTTTTCTACGGCTGTATAGAACCATGGTCTAATAAGAACACAGGACTATTGTCAAAATTTTCTCCAGCACTTCCTTCTTTCCCCCACCATTCTCCATCAATTAATGAGGAAAGGGAATTGCATTTGAACGTAATCATTATTATGGGAGATAAAATCTCAGTGAAATTATCAAGGGTCTGGTACAGGGCTTTTGTCGTACTTAGCTTACTTTCAAGGTGGGCTAGGGTACTTGTGGGTGTCCTGCCTTTCAATCAACAAATCATCTCACCAGTAGCCTGTGCTGTGCAGGATTCTTGGGTGCCCACATTTCAATTAAAGCTCAGTGAAAGATATCCTGGGGCTTTTTCAGATCAGTAAATGTGGGCAGCTAGGGAGGCTGCAGGGTGCTAGGGTGCTTACTGGGAAGGAAACACACGTGCCACTCTTGGCCACTCATGGAGCAGAAGTATCAATGGGTACTAGTCATTATGGCTATGTTCTGCCTCCATATTTGGAGGCAGTATCCTTCTGAATACCAGTTGCTGGAAACCACAGGAGGGGAGAGTGCTCTTGTGTTCAGATCCTGCTTGTGGGATTCCCACAAGCATCTGGGTGGACACTGTGAGAACAGGATGCTGGACTAAACGAGCCATTTGCATGGTCCAGCTGGCTCTTCTTATGCTCTTATGCCATGATAAAGTTAGCTCAAACCCCAACACCTCCCCAAAGTATATAATAATCCTTAAGAAATTCTCAAAGGGCCTGAGAATGAAGCATAAAAATGAAGCCTCTTTCACAGAGGAAGAAACCCTTTGAGAAACCGGAAGACAGATTTGCACATAGCACTACACAGGGCAACAGATGAAGTTTTGAGCTCAAACACAAGCATGAAGACATTTCAGAGCAGCATGCGTGCATGTGCGCGCGCACACACACACTTTGCTGCTCTGCAGCCCTGTGCTCAGTCTCACCTAATTATTTTTCTAACTCACAGGGAAAATGGGGTTGGTTTTCACTCGGCTGGAGCACTAAGAATAAGGCATGTTTGTGTGTAGCTGAGCTAATGCCAAGCCATTCTTGGGCATCTGGGCACTAAATTAGAGTATGAGGTGAATGTCAAAGCACACAAGGAAAATGAAGTTTGGGTAGGAGAGAGAGATTTGTGTGAAGCCATTAATACCTTGCAATAAGGCCAGCTGTGCTCTGCATTGCAGAAGGAAGACTTCAGGAAGAAGCTCAAAGAAAAGACTTCAGAACTTAACTGTACTGCAGGGGTGGGTAACTTCAGATACTGAAATCTCCACACCATTCCATCTTCCCTGGCCTATTGTAGTTTCACAGCCCCAGAACAATGTGGCTCCAGCCCATTTGAAGATTGCTACTGAAAGAGTGAAAAGACAGCCAGTTTCTCTAACCTCAAGCCAATTTCCCCCCAGGTTTGGAGTGAGCTAGCTGCAAGGTGAACAATCTTACAGACTTTAGGTTGAACCAAAGGAAGCTGGGAAGCTTCTCTGCAGATAGATGCATTGGCTTCTAACCAATTCAGCTTGAAACATAGCCTTGGATTTGAAATGCCTTTTAATTGTGCACAGTAGCTGGGGTTTTGTTCTTAAGCCAAAAATACTTGAGGTACCATATTCCTACAGGCATCTGGCTGGCTGGAATAGATGGGCCATTGGCATGAACCAGAAGGCTCTTCTCCCCTTACCATTCCTGATGCAAGTCCTCCTTAGGTGCCTTTACTAGGCTAGAATTTTACTAGGCTAGAATGTGCCCTGGAACTGTGATAAGGCCTCTTGCTTGCCTGTATGGAGGGCAGACATGTGGCCTAAATGGTCATGCCACTCCCCATTTAATCCCCACAACAGCCCTGTGAAGTAGGTTAGGCTGAGAGGCAGTAAGTGGCCCAAGGCCACCCAATGAACTTCATGGTTGAATGGAAACTTGAACCCTGGCCTCATAGGTCCTAGCTCAATATTTGAACCGCTGCACCACACTGGAATGTAGCATTCTATGCAAAGGGTAAGAGTCCCATCCATTGCTCTGAGTGCTGTTACCCATGGCTCTGCCCAGTTTCTCATTGGTCCCTTCCCACGATTGGCATGTGGTCAGCAGATAGCCTATGAGAAAGTGTGGCTCCCAGGTGGAAAACCTTTCCTCCCCCCTGCTGTACTGGCTCATACGATTCTAGCTGAACATAAATCTAGTGAGAGGACCTATGACCCATCCACACACCCAAATTCAGATAGCATGTTTGGGTAGTGTTTTGTAGATAGCCAGGTTTGGCCTGGAGCCAGGGAGGTTGGCAACATAAGAAGAGTTTCACTGGATCAGACCAAGTACCCTTCTAATCCAGCATCCTGTTCTCATTGTGGCCAACCAGATGCCCACAAGCAGAGCCTGGATGCAATGCCAATGCTCCCCACTTGTGATTCCCAGATTGCCTCTTGCACTAGATTCCACTGGCATGCCATTGGATTGCACTGATTCCATAACTTTAATGTAAAGGTAAAGGACCCCTGACAGTTAAGTCCAGTCGTGGACGACTGGGGTTGCGGCGCTCATTTCACTTTACTGGCTGAGGGAGCCAGTGTACAGCTTCTGGGCGAACCAGAACAGCCCACAGAAATGCTGTTTACCTTCCCGCCAGAGTGGTACCTATTTATCTACTTGCACTTTGACATGCTTTCGAATTGCAAGGTTGGCAGGAGCAGGGACCGAGCAATGGGGGCTCACCCCGTTGCGGGGATTCGAACCGCCAACCTTCTGAATAGCAAGCCCTAGGCTCTGTGGTTTAACCCACAGTGCCACCCGCGTCCTTTAATGTAGAGATCCCCATACTTCTGAGCCCAGGGGAACATCTGAAAACCATATGATACTTATTTCACAGAAGTGAACTTGTGGTGCTTAGAACCTGACTCCAAACAGGCAAAACTCTTAAATCCACCAAAACAAACAATGCAGATTTGTTTTAAAGCAGGCAACAACCCACCAAGCACCCCCAAAAGCACACAAAAAATCATTTAAAAATGGGGGGGGGGGGCTTTGCTAGTTCTGCTGTCCTTTTTTACCAGAGACTGTTCCTATATAGTTGGTACCAGGCTTTGAACCTGGTTTTGCTATCATTAAGTCTAGTGAGAAAACCAAGTGCCGGGTGGGTAGATAGAGGCCACATGGCTCTTGTCAACTAAACCCGCCCTATCCAAATAAAATATTAAAATCCTCAAAAGGCACAAGTGACCCTTTGTAGTGAGGAAAGAGTTGCACAAAGCGTTTCTTATCACCACCTCTTCAGATTAATTAAGTGTCCCCTAGGCATTCCCCATTAAAGTTATCTTTCATGTGCTAAGTTGCAACTTCCTTTCAAGTTGTAGGTTTTATGTGGAAAATTGCAGCTTGTAAAATCCTTGCACACTACAGCCAGTAATTGCAAGCAGATGTGCAAAAGCGACCTCAACTTTGGGTTACGGAGATGATAGCTGGCTGCAAGTCAATGGTAAGATGCTCTACAAGCTGCAACATAAACTCTCCATTCAGAACATCTGTCCATCCTTTTCTCATCGAAGTGCCAGATGGATCTCATTGATGTCCAGAATGTTCTGTCACTGCTGGCAACATGCACTGAGACCAGATACAATGTGGCCCTTGGAAATTTTGCTGCGGATTTTTTTTTTTGGCTACAAATAATACAATTGTTTTTTAGGGCTGCACAGAAGATGATTGAACGATTAAATGACTCACTACTCAAAACACACAATGGGATATTAAAACAGCAAGACAGAAAAGCAATTCAAATGCAGTCCAAAATTTGACAAAAACCAATTTCTAGCAGAGGGTTGCCCACCACTCCCCAGAAGATATTGATCGGTTGTCTCTAAGCTGGTGATCTCAGAAATGTTTTTCAGTCCAACTTCCAGCAGCTCCAGTATAAATGGCCAGTGGTTAGAGATGATGGGTGCTGTACTTCAAAACATCGGTTGGGCACCAGTTTAGAAAGGCTGCTCTACCTCTTGGCTTTTGTTTGTTACTGGCAATGGAGGACAGCTTGTTTCAGTTTAAATGAATGCAGAGTGCAGAGGAGGACCTTCAGCAAATATGGGACAGTAATTATTGTAATGAATTGGGATGCTACGTGCACTTTTATAGAGACAGTCAGTTGGAACACAATAGATTCAATCAGGACCCAAGCAGTTGTCATGCAATCCCAAAACATTGCCCCCTGTCCCAAGGCCAGTGTGTTCTGTTCTAGTCTGGTGAAAAAGGCTAGAAGACAATGTGGCAAGACAGGCCAGGAGTTTCAGCACCACGGAGAACTCTGAGTAAGCCACTTGAGCTTTTTCAAAGCCTCTGCCCCCAAGCCACATTTCCTAGGCTCTGGGCACTCCTACATTCCATGGTCTTCCGTCTGGTGGGCTCCCTGTGGCACTGGACCAATAACATATTGTGGGAAGCATTTGATTCCTTAGGCTCAAGGAAGGATGACCATGAGGGTATTGGCTCTGGCTGTACAGGCCCTGTTGCTATGGGAGATGGCTCCAAGGGCTCCCGTCTGCCAACCTTAGGCTCAGTGGACTCCAGTAGCAGATTCACAGGTGTGAACCTAGTCTGGCTATTTAAATGGTGACTCTGCAACCTCTGACTCTGTGTCTTGATCACTGCTGGATTCTGGGGTCATAATAGACAGCCTTCTACAAATCTGGTGCTCTCAATGTGCTGTGTGGTGCTTCTTATCACTAGTCATGAGCCTCTCTCTCTCTGTGTGTGTGTGTGTGTTTAAAAATAATGAATGTGTGGAATTAGGGGTCTATTGCATTGCAACCTTATACCCTTGAAAAGGCCAGTAAATTTCACCCGGCAGTTCCTATAAAATGTACAACCTTTTCTGCCCCCAGTGTATTTTCTCTTATTTAACCAGGCTTTATGGATACAATGTAAATGTTGATTTTATTATGTGGCCTATTCAAAAAGGGGTTGGGGTGAATGTCAGACAAGCTTTAATAATAACAACGAATACAAAGAAAACACACGTTGGCATTACCTTTAGAGAGGGCTACAGCAGCTGAGTACCATGGGGAGGTGGGGGGAAACAACAGAGCGCCACTGACTACCCTTGTAAGATAAAGTGTCCATTGCTCACTGCTTATCACTCTCTAAAAAACATCTCTTCTCACACAGCTGAAGCTTCACATTTGCCAAGACTGATCTCTCCCTCTCCATCACTCTTCACATCCACTTACCAAAAACCTGGCTTTTAAAAAGAAATCCCAACATTGCTTGCAGGTCTCTTAATCTCACCACGATGTTAAAAGTTTGTTGAGTTTGAAGCAACTAGGAATGGCTAACCTCCTGTTCCCACCACTTCCAATATATACCATCCCTCCCAAAGCACACACTCCAGCCACACACAGATGAATAGAAATGAGCATAAGAGCCTGCTGGGTCAGCCCAGTGGCCCATCTGCTCAAGCATTCTGTTCTCACGTGCATTCCCCCCCCCCATGGTGAACAGATCTTCTGTCCAGGTTTCAGCTAGCAGTGGGAGTGAGAGTTTCCAAGATGGAAGGATAATGTGTTTGACTGCTTTGACAACATGCTTATAGACTTCTGACAGGCATTTCATTGGCCACTGTGAGAAAAAGGATGGGCCTTGTCATTGTGGTTACATTTTGGGATCCGAAGTCCATACCCCATCTCAGTCCTTCATTCGTCAGAAACACAACCTAGATAGGAACAATGAAGGTGTTTATCCCCTAATTCTGCGCAAGCACAGAGGAAAAGCCACTGAATATTGTGTTTAGTATGGCCCTCCAGACATTGCTGGACTACAACTCCCATCATTCATGAGAATTGATTAGAACTGATGGGAGCTGGAGTCCAACAACATCTGGAGGGCCACATGTTCCCCATCTCTGGAGTAGAGGATTCAACTTCCTGAAAACCTCAGCTCACATTATAAAGCAAATGCCTAAATGTCTATACCATATGGCTGTGAAGATAGGTGCTAGGATGTGTGGGTAATGCCTAGTGAAATCTGAGAAGACAAGCAGCTGAATAAGATGTTAAGGTATCAAGATTTCAGCAGCCTCCATAGTTATTTGCTAGGGAGGCCAACATTTCACCAGCTTGACTGGCAAGTGATAAATCCTTCTTATCTTGCCACAAAAAGCTTCACTTGCTTTTTCAATGGATCATGCTGCTAGGAGTGAGCTAAGCTAGTTGTTCTGGTCAGCTGGCAACCTTATTCCTTAGGACTCCCTATGACTGCTAATATTATGTGGCATTACACAATGTTATTCTACTCAGAATCCCACTTCCCTTGGCTAAATGAATAGAGGTTTGATATATCCTCCTATTTTCTGCTGTGGAATAAATGGAAGTCTAGAACAAATAATTAAATGTACTTCTTGAAATGACTGCTAATTCCTTGAATTGTTTCATTGTCCTATCCTTTATTAAATGGCTGCTTCGATCTATTTATTGAACAACAGCTAAACTGTAAACCAGTCCAGACATCTTGATTTGACCTGCCTTCCTTTGTTCAGGACTGAGTTGCTTCGTATTGATTTCATGTGCCTTCAGAGGTGGCTAGTGCCCATCAGAGCAAAAGTTGGGGAGGCTATCAGTAGGTAGCACCAGAGGCAATGAATGGCAGAGCCAGCTAATTTTGTTCATGGAGCAGTGCCCCGTTTGCCCTAATGGGTCAGCCACCTCTGGGGGACATGTCATCTTTGTCCAAATAGATTGGGCCGGGCTGCATTATTGAGAAGATTCTTTTGTATGGGAATAGTGTTCTTCTGCACTTTAAAGTAAGAGGAGGTCTTCTTCACTGCTTAGTGTTATCACAAAAACATAGAATAAAGGAAACAGCCTTATACAGAGTCAAACAGTGGTCCTACCACAGTATACAGAGTCAAACAGTGGTCCTACCACAGTATTTTCTATGCTGCCTGGCAGAAGCTCAGAGAGCCAGTGTGGTATAATGGTTAAGAGCGGTAGTCTCGTAATCTGGGGAACCGGGTTCGCACCCCTGCTCCTCCACATGCAGCTGCTAGTGTGACCTTGGGCTAGTCACACTTCTCTGAAGTCTCTCAGCCTCACTCACCTCACAGAGTGTTTGTTGTGGGGGAGGAAGGGAAAGGAGATTGTTAGCTGATTTGAAACTCCTTAGGGTAGTGATAAAGCAGGATATGAAATCCAAACTCTTCTTATCCTCTAGGGCTTCCAATAGGGGGCATTCTCAGTCCTACCTGGAGATGCTGAGGATTGAATTTGGGACCTTCTGCCTGAAAATCAGATGTTCTACTACTAAGCTACTGGCCTTCCCCAAACATAATACAACCTCGTGTTAAGGCCTTCTGGAATTTGAATATAATTTGTCTTTACAGGTGACATGAGAAGACCTGGCATTTTGATATTTCCCCCATCCACTCGCTTTCCTCTAGGCTCCCCGCCCCACCCCTCACCGCCAATTGTCGTTATCGGATGTGAAAAAAGGTCAAGCTCAGAAAATTCTTTCAAATTTGGTTAAACAATAAAAGTCTGCAAAGCGACCGCAAACCTCAGCATAATTGTTGTGGCTTTGGGAGAACTTAATCCAATTCAGGGGAAGAAAAGGAGTGTTCAGAGAGCCAGCTTGTATCGCAAACTCATTCGGACAATACTGGCACTAATCTAATTGGCAAGATGTTAATCCGCCTGGTTCCCGAGCTAAAAGCTACCACTGTCAAAGAAAACCCTGCAATCTAATCAAATTTGAATATTTTAAGGCTCTATAAAAACAAATCCTCAAAGGGCACCTTTGCTGAGAATAGCCATTGACTTGAACGTTTTCCAATGTACCTTGGCAGTTAGAATGAAAACAATGGTCAATATTGTGAGAAGCACAGCTCTTTGAATAAGGAGGTTCAGTACTCTACTGACAGGAGCTCACACAAATAGTTTTTGGAACATGAGAATCAGCCTTAAACTCGGAAAGAGCATGGATCCATCTAGCTCAGTATTGGCCACACTGGCTGGCAGCAGCTCTCCAGAATTTCAGGCAGGAAGCCCTACCTGGAGACGTTTCAACCAAAGGTATTTCAAAGTACTGGTAAGTATTTCAAGGGAAGCTAAGAGAATGTTGATGACACTAATAAACTGCATCAAAGGGGGTTCATATATCCTTAACCCAAAATGAATAATAGATAGGTTGTTTGATTCAGACTTGTACCAATTTATTTTTAACATGCTAGGAGAGTTTTGCCATGGATTGTATCCAAGATTAGTAAAACAGAAAAGAAAAAAAAGAGTGGTTTCTCAGGAATTCTTCTCTCTTAAAAATAAAACCAAATTCATATTTATTTACACATTATGCTTCATGTGGACTTAAGGCACAGAGGTCACTATATTTAGCATTTTCCTATCTTACTCCATTAATTATGTGTGATAGCATAGTCTAAAATAAGACTATGGGACTGCAATAAAATGTCTAATGTTCCAACTAAACTTGGACAAGAACACTTGAGAAACTTGCAACACTGCACACAGGTTCCTTTCTGATAACAGTTTCTCCAATCATAATGATAGCCATTTGCTCGTTAATGATAATCTACTATATACTTTGGAAAGTGGTTCACCTGTCTTCTCTCTATGCTTTTGGACACTATTGTAACCAAATTTCACTTTAACCATATTTTAATCCTTGCTTCCTTGCCCCTAAATTCGGAACTAAAATGCCAGTTGATGTATAGGTGGGTGAGAAGTCCGAGAGATTAGGATCTAGCCCACTGGCCACAAAAGGTCCCCCATACAGAGGCTTGGTCTGATCCACCATAGATGAAGAACCTGATGTGCTCCCCCTGCTGCTGGATTATGGTAATCCCAGATTATTTGCCATGCTGGTTGGGACCAATGGGAGTTGGAGGGCAACAACAACCAGAAAGCTAGTGGTTCCTCATCCCTGGTCCACACTGCCTGGCGACAGTCCTCCAAGGTCTCATATAGGATTCTTTCCAAGCTTTATCCAGAGATGCTATGGATTGAACCTGGGACCTTCTGCAAACAACACAGAGCTACAGACCTAATTCAACTGGTAAGAGCGGGAGGAGTGATTTGAAGGGAGGCAGAGGGAAAGGTTGTGTGACTTAGCTATATGGAAACAAGATGAAATTGATTTTAAAAATAATAATAATGCCAAGTTTGGGCAGAATCCTTAACTTGCAAATGACATGCATGATGTGTTTGCATACAAACGGATCACTCCCATTCGACATCGAGACCCAGTCACTTACACACAAAGAGAATGGCAGCTGTCACTGAAGCAAAGACAGCCAAGGAGACAAGCACATAAGAGGGTGTGAGATGGTGAAAAGCCAAGTCCCCATTAATCTGTCTCTTTGAGAAGCCTTGTTACTTAACGCCGGGAACAAATTTGCCATGGGGCATTCTCCAGGCCTATTGTAAACTCCACACAACTTAACAGTGGCAAATTTGCTTTGTTGAGTTTTAGCGGAGCCCTTGTGGGTCCGATAAGCTTATCTTCCACAACTGAGCTGAACAGCAGGGTTTCAGTCAATAACCAGCTGTCTTCAGACTAAGTAGTAGGACCAACTCAGGTGGTTCTGAGTACAAATTGTTTCTGTGCATCCTCTTTGCTGGGTAGCATACAATGAATAAATCTGTCAGCATTCAAAGGGTTGGCACAATGACACCCACTTGCTTGTGAAAGGCTCATGCAGACCAGCAGATACGTTTTTAAATGCAGACTGTTTTACTAACCCAAAACCTTTCCAACTTTTCCACTCTCAGTGGTGTGTGTGTTTTTGCCAGCACTATGGATCACTAAGCTGGCTGTTTACATATGAAGAGTATTCTTTCGTCTTATCGGTGCCTTCCTGCTGGTGAATCCATTATGCAGATGTACCAACATGTACCAACTCCATAATAGTACTAACCCACCAGCAGATATTTGTCCATCGGCACCACCCAGAAATCTCAGAGATCACAATGATTAATGGTGACTTACTACTCAGGTTCCTGTAAATTCTTAGGTCCAGAACACTCCTGTAAATGTTTGGGATTTTAATCACCAGTGCCAGGGCTGGGGAACCAGTGCCCCCCCCACCCCAGATCAACAGGACCCCAATTCCTATCTGTCCCAGTCAACAGGGCCAATAGTCAGGGAAGATGGGAGTTGTAGTCAGATAACATCTGGAGAGTCACTCCTGATATAAAGTAATAGTGAACTAATTTTCCATGTGAATCCTTGTGTAGACATAATGCCATCATCCGTATGCCAATATTTAGGGCTATAGAAAGCTGCCTTATACTGAGCAAGACCCATCTAGCTAATATCTAGCTTCTAAAGGGGTCCGGGCATTTGCAAGGGGAACAGGAAGAAGGGCATGAAGCCATTTCCGGCATTCTCCTGGGCATGTGCCACCATAGGGGCAAAGGATACAGAAAGGTAGCCATTGTCATGGTCTGGGTCGTAGGTAGCAGCAGTCCAGACCTGACACGCCGAGACCAGGGTATGGATGGTAACAATGGTAGCAGTTCAATGGAGGACGGAAACTCGAGGAGGCTGGAATGCAGCAACAGAAACTGGAACAGGATCAGGAACTGGAGCAAGGACAGGAGCGCTGAAACAGGACCAGGAATTGGATCAGGAGCAAAAACAGGCACTGGCAACAGTAGGATATAAACCATTTTGCTGTGACAAAGAACCAAGGCAAAATGCTGATGAAACCCCTTTGGGGCTTGTCTCCAGGTGCTGTACATCTCCTGATCTGTCCACAACTGCCAGGCTGCACCTGACTCTCCCAAGACAAACACAGCAAGGGCCTGGTTCTACAGTTCCTCACTGCCCCTGCAAATACTCATGGTACTCCCAGTGGTGGAGCTGCATGCTCTGGCACCAGGAGTGGAGAACAGGTGGGGCGGGGCTGGTGCTTGTCCCAGAGGCGTGGCACGTATCCTGGGGGCGTGGTGCACCGCCTGCAGGTGTGTGGTGCCTGTTGCCGGGGGGTGCATGGCATGCCCAGGGGAGTGGAAATGATGGCACCCCACCTGGGATGGTACCGGATTGAGCCACTCCCCCTGCCCCCACCTTCTTCCACCAGTGGGTACTCCTTACAGCCAGCCAGCCATAATCCCCTTCTTCTGCAAAATTAAGGGACATGGGTGGCGCTGTGGGTAAAACCTCAGCGCCTAGGACTTGCCGATCGCATGGTCGGCAGTTCGAATCCCCGCAGCGGGGTGCGCTCCCGTTGCTCGGTCCCAGCACCTGCCAACCTAGCAGTTCGAAAACACCCCCGGGTGCAAGTAGATAAATAGGCACCGCTTACTAGCGGGAAGGTAAACGGTGTTTCCGTGTGCTGCTCTGGCCCGCCAGAGCAGCTTCGTCATGCTGGCCACGTGACCCGGAAGTGTCAGTGGACAGCGCTGGTTCCCTGCCTCTAGAGTGAGATGAGCGCACAACCCTAGAGTCTGTCAAGACTGGCCCGTACGGGCAGGGGTACCTTTACCTTTACCTGCAAAATTATAGCCTGCTCTCCTGTTAGGCTGTGTGCGATTATTTGGTTGCCATAGTTGGAGCCAAGCTGGAATTGTTTGGTCCTTTGTGATTGGCTGATGGGGGGCAGGATTTTCTCAGCTACTTCATCCTGTAGTCAGGAGCAGCTAATGGTGAGACCTGGATAAATAGGTTGATTAGTTTTGGTCACTTACCAGGTTGCGGAGGGTGCATAATGTATATGGGGCCTTGGATGCTTTACCTCAGCCTTTGTCAACCTTGGGTTCCTAGCTATTATTGGACTGTAACTCCCACCATACCTAGCCAGCATGGCCAGTCGTCAGGGATGATGGGAGTTGTAGTTTAAGAACACCTGGGGGCACAAGGTTGAGAAGGAAGTGGCTCAGCCACCTTTGGCCTTTCTGGAGCTTCTTTCTGTCCAACTTCAATAGCCAAATAGGCCAGGCCCAATGAATGCCTAGATCAGGAACCTGCCAGAAAGCCGTCTTGGCTTCTAGCACTTTGTCTTGACCAAGTTGGCACCAACTTTCAGCCCACAGCCCAGACTCTTGAAGAGTTTAGCTAAAAACTTTTCCAGCTCTCCAGTAACCCACATCATTCTTCTTGGTCAGTATATCCACAAGGTGTCCTTTATAAACTTTTTAGTCTCAAGCAGAAGAAAGGGAGATATGCCACAACCCCACCCAAATCTAATTGTGAGCCTAATTTTAAAAGCCAGGATCATAATACGATATCCGCAGATGTAATAAAAGGATGTTATAAGATTTACAAGGAGCCCATGAAGTTGTACAATGCCAGATAGCTGGGAAAGAGCATAACTAATGCTTGGTTTGGCTTTTCAGTGAAACAGTTCCTCTTAACACAATTAGACCGGTTAACTCTTAATTTATGAGCAATTGCAACAAGACTGACAGAGCTGATCAACACCCAATTTATATATCTCTGTCTCTATTTGTTGATCTCTGTGTGGTGTTGTGAGGAACATGGAGAGGTTTGGATAAGGAAGCCAGGGTTCAAATCACTGCTCAGCTCCAAAGTTCATGAACAAAGATGGTGCCATGTGGGAACTTGGCATGGCCCACATCCCTGCTGAGGGCCCACTGCTAATCCATGAGACAAGATTAAGGAGGTGGAAGCTCTCTTGAGCATGATGCCCTGAGGCAACTGCCTCACCTTGCCTCATGGGTGGTTGGGCCCTGGCCTGTTACACTTGATTATACTCTCTCTGAAACAATTAGGAACATGGGATAAGTTGGGTGAATTTAGGTCTCATTGAAATCTATGAGTTACGATTCAGGTAGGTAGTCATGTTGGTCTGACACAGTCAAAATAAATAAAAATAA
This sequence comes from Podarcis tiliguerta, assembly GCF_965153285.1. Taxonomy (NCBI): domain Eukaryota; kingdom Metazoa; phylum Chordata; class Lepidosauria; order Squamata; family Lacertidae; genus Podarcis; species Podarcis tiliguerta. The sequence continues at coordinate 35,070,035 of NC_139541.1, read as the reverse complement.
ATAAATAATTGTCCAGTAGCACCTTAGAAACCAACTAAGTTTGTTCTGGGTATCAAACTTAGTTGGTCTCTAAGGTGCTACTAGGGACACGGGTGGCGCTGTGGGGTAAACCACAGAGCCTAGGACTTGCCGATCAGAAGGTCGGCGGTTCGAATCCCCACGACGGGGTGAGCGCCCGTTGCTCAGTCCCTGCTCCTGCCCACCTAGCAGTTCAAAAGCACATCAAAGTGCAAGTAGATAAATCGGTACCACTCTGGCAGGAAGGTAAACAGTGTTTCTGTGTGCTGCTCTGGTTCGTCAGAAGTGGCTTAGTCATGCTGGCCACATGACCTGGAAGCTGTACGCCGGCTCCCTCGGCCAATAAAGCGAGATGAGCGCCGCAACCCCAGAGTCAGTCATGACTGGACCTAATGGTCAGGGGTCCCTTTAGCTTTACCTTTAAGGTGCTACTGAACAATTTTTTAATTTATTTCGACTGTGAGTTACAATTAAGTGAAGTCCTGTTGATTTCATTGGGAACTAAATTCAACCAACTTAGCCTGGACCTAACCCAAAGGAGATTGAAATTCCCAGAGTGGTTTAACTATCAATCCCTCTTCCTAGGAAATTCTGGGAGTTGTAGATCTCTGTGGGGAATGGGTAGGGGTCTTAGCATCCTTAAAAAACTCCAGTTCCCAGGATTCTTTTGGGAAAGCCATGAGTGTTTAAAAGGAAATGTATAATGCAGATGGGGCCATGGATGGATAGATGAATGACTATACCATGTTTCAGTCCTGAATTAAAGCTTAAACCAGGATACTCTTTCCTTCCTGCTTCATATCAGTGCTTTGCCAAACCATCTGTGTATTTTATGGCCCACAAAGCCTGAGTCAACCTTACAACCTCTTGTGATGTGCCTAAAAACTTCTCCCTACAGCTGTCTGTGAATTTATGGACTTGGCAGGCATGGTCTTCTAGGAAGCAGGAATAACTGACGTTCAAAGCTCAGAAATCTGGATTTGCCAACCGCAGGTCATCTCAGGTCATGTCTCACTCCTAATTCCGATTCCCCTAAACTTTTTCACGGAAAAACCAAAAGCTACTGAAGAAGCCTGCAGGTCTCAGATTCTCCATCAGGGAACATTGCTGAAAAGAAGCTAATCAAATTGTGTGCAAATAAGGCTTACTGGTGGCCAGTTTGATCTGTGTTTATAGCTCGATTCTCTCCATTTGGAAACACACCACATCCCTGAAACACTGCATAGACGGGGAATTGGATTAGCTTCAATTTACTGATACAACTTCATCACTAATGCAATAAAATGGAAAGAGAGAGAGATAAGTTTGGATAAGACTTCAGCAACATCTGCACCATACATTCAAAGCACTGTTATTCCATTTTAGCAGTCATGGCTTCCACCCAAGAATCCTGGGACGTGTATTTTGTTAAGGGTGTTGAGAATAGTTAGGAGACTCCTACTTGCACCACTGTGATGTTGGACTCCAACTCCCATCAGCCCTAGTCATGATCACCAGTCAGGAGTAATGGGAGTTGCAGTCTACAACATCAAAGGGACCCCATGTTGTATACTCCTGGTCTTAGAGTCTAAGGGAGAATTTGAGGTGGGAAATGATATATTAGTTTTCCTGATTATAATGCTAGTGTTTCTGTCCTGTTTTCTAATGTCCCTGTCACACTGCAGCACCTGTTGTGTTATAGACCAACATAGCAGTTTGCTGTGCTAAATTTCACTAACATCAGTGGACGTAGCATGATGTCATTGGTCAATGTTGCTACTCTCTCACCGTTTCTGCACATGTGTTTTTCTGCCCCCACCTCTGTGATTCCCCCATGAAAAGAGTGGGAAAGAAGTGTAAGCCAGTATGCTGCCACAGATTTGATCACTTGACTCCTGTGATTTTCCAAATCAGGGGGCTGCAAATGAACTTTTTAATGGAACCAAATAGCATGGAAATAAGCACTAAACATGCACCATACTCCATTAGTTTTCCAGATGTGGCAGATGTAAAAATGGTTTGACTTTATTTCATTTTCTTTTGGCAGAGCCAAACTTGTTGAGCTTTTTGGGAGGAGATTGAGTGCCTTGGAACGGTGACTCTGCTGCCCGCCCTACAGCTGAAGGAGAGCTGGCGGGTGGACCGTTTCGGCAGCTGGAAGCCTGCGCGCGCCAAAACCAAAACATCTCACCGCACAACATTTTGTCACCCCCTCGGAGGTGGCACCCAGGGCGAACCGCACCCACCGCGCCCACCTTGTGACGCCTCTGGTTAAGAAACGTTGGGGAAATGCAATAAACTGCTGTGTGAATGCAGCTTAAGAGAGGGAGCAGTATCCTGACTGAGTAAAGTCCTCCTCACATGGAAGAACCCTACCTGTGTACACAAAGAGAACGCTTTCCGGTGCCCACTGAATGTGCAAGCCCCTGAAGAGTGCAGTGATGGCCCACAGCAAAAGTGGGGAACTGTGGCTTCTGCAGCTGCCTAGCCAACCCCAGGCACTCTATTTCAGTGGGTGGAGGGCTCCATTTGAGCATCGCCTTGGAGTGCATCCATGGACCACTCAACTAAATCTTCTTTCCTTTTCTGTAATAGAAACATCTAAAAGCACTCACAGTCTGTTGGTGTTTTACCCTTAAGGTGAAAAGGAACATGGGGGGGGGGGGTTGTGGGGGTAAGAAACCTCAACCTAATCACATTATAAATGTGCTTACTACTCCTACCTCAAGGGCACAACAGGAAATTGCTTTTATTTTCTAATTAGACTGTTAAGCTTCTTTTCAGAGGCAGGAGACACAGTCCAAAATCTGCTTGTCCTTTGCTTTCTCATCTGGCACCAACCAAATGCCACCTCTGAGTTCAGACACAAATGAGTTTCAGGTGAAGGAAGCTCTACCAATACATATATATTGCATGCATGCACACACCTGGTTTCTCAAAAATTAATCCTGCATTTTCCCCCCAGCTGTATTCCATCAATTTATGAGGGAATAAATGATCAAAGAAAAGATTTCATCAATGGAGGTGCAGAGATTTGGGGGGCGGGTGGGTTGCTAGCCACTGTGTGAGAAGGATGCTAGATGAGTCACTCACCTGATCAATCCTGCTAGCTTTTCTTATGTTCTTAACTTATTTCATGCGCATTAGTGTTGTTTCAAAATATGTCCTCCATTTCCCCAGTACTTTTCTTCTTCTGCAAAACAGGCTTTGTGGGGGGGTTTTCTGCCTTATTCTCAAGCCACTTGAGAATTTGGGTGGGTTTGAGGTTTTGTGCTTACCTTCTTGACACAGGGTGACTGAGGCTGGTGTGTGTATCCCCCCACCCACACAGAACTTTCCTCCAGCCCTTTTCAACCCCTTCTTCTGCCCATGCTTCCTAATCTGAGAAAGCTCTAGGTTAGGAATGATCTCATCTTCTGGGCTGCAATTGAAATGTTGGTACCCAATAACTTTGCACTTTGCAGAACGCTGGTGCGATGATTTGCAGAATGATAAAAAGGACACTCACAAACACCCTTTGGTCACCTCAAAAGTGAATCAAGAGTGGCAAATACCCTGCACCCCACCAGTTAGAATTTCTCTGAAATTTTCTCCCCCATTTAAGAGTTTTCAAATGCAATTTTGTTTTCTTGTTAATTGATGGAGGGTGGTTTGGGGGAAGTGGTATGCATTTTCAGAATTGCCATCGTCTCTGATCATGCACTATGCTGGCTGAGGCTGGTGTTCACCTAAAGGGCCAAGCCAGTGGGGCCATTGCACTCTTGTCAAGTAACATACCCAAGGTTTTTTGGTGCAAGGAGGAAGTATTCCTTGCAGTCCTTTGTTCCAAGACCACAGATGTCCCTGTAAACATGCCCAGGAGAGAGAAGCACCCTGGTTCCCCCTGTCCTAGAAGAAGAAAAAGAGTTTGGACTTGATATCCTGCCTATCACTCCCCTTAAGGAGTCTCAAAGTGGCTAACAATCTCCTTTCCCTTCCTCCCCCACAACAAACACTCTGTGGGGTGAGTGAGGCTGAGAGACTTTAGAGAAGTGTGACTAGCCCAAGGTCACCCAGCAGCTGCATGTGGAGGAGCAGAGATACGAACCCGGTTCACCAGATTACGAATCTACCGCTCTTAACCACTACACCATGCTGGCTAGGGAACTTCCTGCCCAGACTATATTTGGCTAATTCTTATTTGGTTTGCAGATCCTCTAGACTGTTATGTTTAATAAATCTAATCAGTGGGGGGTTTTCTTTTTTAAAAAAATTAGGGATACTCTCATTTTCCTACACATATTGAAATACTGCCCCTCAATGAGGACAAACTTAGATTCACAAAATGTTTAGGGGTATGCGTACCCCTGCGTACCCTCAGAAAAAAAGCACTTAATATAATGTCCTTTCTCCATAATACAGTGTCCTGAGTCTTCTTTTGGTGTGTTGACAGTGTGCCGTTCGAACCTTTTTTAAAGACCTGAGCTTAGTTCTGCAAGCATCACGCCTGAAAAGTAGCCCTTTTTCTAACTGAGAAGACCAACACTTTTTTGAAAAGAAAAAGAAAAAGAAACCCTCTGAACTGCCTATAATTTGCTAGAGGGGCTTTTAAATGGCACATTTAAAACAAACGCTCCAGCAGTGATCATTAAAATGTCAAAACTCTGTAGTAACTGTTGACAACTATCGACTTTTCTTAAATGTCGGCCACTTGTTAGCCAACACTGGCAATATTTCAACACAGGCCGCCTGAAAAACCTTTGTGCTATTAAACGGGAACTGCTGATTACTTTAAGATCAGCAATTTCCCTCTTCTTTGAGAAACCATCAGCTTGATTGGACCCTCCCCCCCCCCCAAAAAAAAACAAGGCATGGAAGAAGCCAGATCTAAAGTGTTTGTTCACACAGTCATTGGAGTGATTTAATGCAAAGCTGAAACAAACACCAAGAGATGGATGGCAGAAAGGGCAACTACTATTCCTCAGGCTGGAGAGGGTTCTGGCACATGGCATGGTCACTAATTGTCAGAGCTGGCCCAATACATTTTGACACCTGAGGCAAACCACAAAATGGCACCCTCTGCCAGGGAAGAGGAGGTAAGTGAAGATCTACACCAGGAGCAAGAGGGGAAATCAAATCCACTTCACCTGATGGCTGAAGTGAGATTCAAAGGCTGTTGCAGGAGGGAAAGGGCCCCACTCTGAATCATACTAGGCAGGAGCAGATCCCAGGATTCCCCAGAGGGCAGCCCCACCATTTCCTCCTGGGAGAAGACCAGCAGCTTCTCCTATTGGATGAGAGGCTACTGGGGAGGTGGCATTAGGCTGATGATGAGGCAACAGATCCAAGCAGCAGTGGGTGGTGCATTCTATGGAGCCTGGATATGCTGTCTCTGTGGATCCTGCCACCCGAGGCAGTCGCCTCACCTTGCCTGATGAGTGGGCCAGCCCTGCTAACTGTCTGGCCCAAACTTATACTTGGGCAAACAGCATCCGTATAAGAAGAAAGGAAAAGCAGCAGCAACAAAACAAGCAAACACAACTTTAATCTCCAGTTGTTAAAGGGGTGGCCCTTGCCATTGCACTCCCTCCAAAGCAGAACTCCTCAAAAGGCTAATTCCCTTTGTGTGTTTTTCCCCCTGTCACAGCTAAGGACCTAATAAAGCCCCAGTTGCCCTGGACGTCGAGCCCATGTGGATTCAAAACCAATGTGCCCATTTAGAGGAGTGCAGATGGCTACGTTCCAGTCATTACATTTATCTGAGAGATGCAGAATGAGTTCTAGGGCTGTGTGTATCCTCAGTCCCTAGCCCCAACCACCCTGGCTTTTGACAGTCTTGTCAGAGGCTGAACCAGGAGGTGGGTCAACCCAATTTGGGGAGATTTGGGGAGATCCCAGTATGTTTCCGAGCACAATTCAAAGTGTTGGTGCTGACCTTTAAAGCCCTAAACAGCTTCGGCTAAGTATACCTGAAGGAGCATCTCCACTCCCATCATTCAGCCTAGATACTGAGGTCCAGCTCTGAGGGCCTTCTGGTGGTTTCCTCATTGCAAGAAGTGAAGTTACAGGGAACCAGGCAGAGGGTCTTCTTGGTAGTGGCACCCACCCTCTCATCAGATGTCAAAGAAATAAACAACTATTTGATTTTTAGAAGACATCTGAAGGCAGCCCTGTTTAGGGAAGTTTTTAATATTTGATGAATTATTGTATTTTAATCTTTCGTTGGAAGCTGCCCAGAGTGGCTGGGGAAAACCAGCCAGATGGGTGGGGGTGTAAATAAATTGATTTTGTTGTTACTATTACTAGGGTTGTCTCAGCTTGGCCCGGACAAATCTCAGATACACTGAAATGCACAACCCTAGTGAGCTCCTATTAGAATTCCTGAATATCGGATAGATCATGCATCCCTTATTGATCCTCCATCCCTTCCATGTGACCAAGGGCAGTAATTCAGAAAGTTAAAAGCACGGAAAACCATGCAGCAGAACACTTCATGGTTGACCCTTTTCAAATGAAGAAATGGCACCTTTGAAAGCCTCGTTATTATTATTGATTTATTTTATTTATGAATTGTCTCCCATGGACCACCTCATACTGATTTCACAATGCAATGAAAAATATCTCCAAAACAATTCTATGTCTCAAAGGGGTTTAAACAATTGCACGTATAAAAACAACTAAATCAATTACATATATAGAAATGGTAAACAGTGGCATTTATTTAAAAACAAGCAGATGCATACTTAAAAGAATTTGAAAGAAGTCCAGGGACCAACTGGGATAAAAAAAAAGACGCACTTAGAAGGTATTGTTGAAAAAGAAAATGTATTATGATATAGAAACATTTTTATAAATCCCTTTCTTAAGTGCTCCATCCCCATCCCACAACATATTGCCCATTCAGTCTTACAATTTAGACCAAACAAAAATTATGAATATAACTGGTGGTGAAAACAGTCTACAACAATGTATGGTTGAGGAAAAGTCAAATAATAATTACCCACCGGCCTTCAGCTTCCGTGACCACAACTCACTTCTTACAACAGCAGCCACTGCAGATTTAGACAAAATAATATTGATCAGACAAATGCAATCCGATTAATGAACCCTTAGACTGCCTGGAGGTGCAGGCCTTTCCATAACCTCGTACCATAATAATAATGAAAACCAAGTGCTTGGTATTTTAAGAAAACAACACAAAAGTCAACAGGGAAAGGGTTACGTTTTAAGATACCAAAAAGGCCGGCAAATGTCAGACTGTGTCGGGGAGAAAGAGTTCATATCATAGCAAGCTGATGTCTGCTAGCATTGTTTGGAAATGCCTTGATGATGGCTAGAACAGAACCCTGTTGTTCCCTTTCTGTTCCTGGAAATGGAAGGACAATAGCAGCCCCCACCCCAAAAGAAAAGGAGCTTAGCTATCAGTCTTTGTGAGATAATCAAGGCAACAACTTTGGCCATTCATCCAAGGCAACTCATAATATACATATTTGTTATTGTTATCGCCAAGATTGTTGGTCACAGAGTGGCCCCAGGTGCTAATTTAGCTGTATTCCCTCAGGTCCGTTCTTAACCTGAAACTGTTCTTAACCTGAAGCACCACTTTAGCTAATGGGGCCTCCTACTGCTGCCGCGCCGCCGGAGCACGATTTCTGTTCTCATCCTGAAGCAAAGTTCTTAACCTGAAGCACTATTTCTGGGTTAGCGGAGTCTGTAACCTGAAGCGTATGTAACCCGAGGCACTACTGTACTCCCTATATCTGTGGGAGGAAATGGGTGCCTGTTGTGGCCCCTCATGCTTAAGCCACCATTGCGTGGCGAGGCCCCAGGCCCCGTAGTTCCCTCAGAAATAAACACACAGACATGAATATGTTGGGTTAATGGGATAAATTAGGCCACAACTTTATTGGTACAGATATGAGTGGTTTGGCTTAGGCAATTGGGTGAAGCAAAACTATATGCTGACTCCTGCCCATCTGCAGGAGTCCCGTAAGGGTCAACCACTGATAGGAGGAGCCCTATGATATACATCAATTAAGAGCACTCCCAGGGTCACCGATGGGGTCATGGCATGGCCCTAGCCCACACCCAGGTTTCGGACAGGACCCACACACCCGGATCCCTTTAACAGGACAGCCTTAATGTGGAGGGGCAGGCCAGAGGCAACAACTGCCCCTCACATGACAAGGCTTACCTTACAAAGTTGTGACGATTGCTACTAGGCAGGCGAACCCCAAATGGCTAGTGTCAATTTGCCAAGTGGAAAAATTCCTATCCGGCCCTGACAACCAGGCGACCGACATTAGTCATAGCAAGGTCATAGTCATGCAATGCAAGAAAAGAGAATGGGTGATCCGACAGAGGAGATGAATGGAGGCTGCTATCCCCAGCCGCATTACAGTTTAAACACCACGTGGCCACACCCCTGGCTAACCCGATTGGTCAGCCAGGGGGAGTGACGCGGCGGATGGGAGTCCTAATCACTCCGCCCACAGCCAGGTCACCGGGAGGTCCCAGGTCGCTGCCCACAATGCGGTCCCCCTGTCCCAAAAAGGGGAGCCGTTCTCCTGGGCAGTGAGAATGGAGCACACATGGCAAGGCATCCCTTAGGGGAATTCCTCCTGGCTGCCTGGGTAGCTGGCTCAAGTGCCCAACGGCTGCTGCATCCCAAATTGGCCAATCAGTTGGTCTCTCCTGGGGTTGTGCCTCGCAGGCTGAGAGGGCATTGGCTGCAAATGTGCCCTGACAGCTGACGAGGCATAAAAGCTGGTAGTGCCATCCTGCCTCAGCGCAGTTCCTGTCTTATACTGAAACCTCTGGTTGTGCACCTAATGCTAATTGCGTATTTAGTTCTCTTGCAGTAGGGGAAGGATGCAGCCAACATAAATTCGTGGACTGGGCATACTTAGATCCATTGATTTAAATGGGTCTGCTGTGAGGACAACTTTCTTGGATACAACCATGTTTCTTCACTGGCAGAATCAGAGACCAGGGAGAAGAGACGGTGAAGGAAGACTGGAGGAAGTTTAAAGACTATTTACAGAAACACTATAATATAATGAATGTTTGATGACACCAGATTGAATCTAAAAGACTATTAGTATAAAAATTTAAAGATTAAGAAAGATTAATAAGTTTTAAGATATATGGAAATGTTACTACATTAAGACACTAAGTTAATGATGAAATCAAAATATGACAGGGGGAAGGAATTTGCTGACAGAATATACGATCTGGAATACAGAGTGGGAAGGTCTGGGGAAGTCGCAGAAACAAGTTAATGTAAAGAATATAAAGAGATAACAATTGTTTTCAATATTTTTATTTTTATTTATTTTTTATTTTTTGTTGTATGGTGTTGCATGTTGTTGTATTTTTCTTTTTGTTTGGTTTGTTTAGTTGTATTGTGTTCTTTCTTCTGTTCATTTATTGTAAAACCTAATAAAATATTATATGAAAAAAAAAACCATGTTTCTTCAGGGCAAGCATTAGTTCCTAGCAAAAACCTAAATTCCTTTGTATTTGGCCATCATTTTTATCTAGTTGCAAGAGCTGGCAGATTGTTTCTTCAAGGTGGCTGGCGATATTGGCAGGGCGGCTTGCAAAATCCGTCAGGGGAAATGGTAAAATGAACAAAAATGTCATGGGTAATTGTTGCTTGATATGGTTCATTCATACCGACACCCACAGAAAACGCTTCTTGGAATATCTGATGAATAGATTAGATTTGGCTCTTGGTGGGCACAGGTGCACTTAGATCTTACCGCGTCAAACGTGGAAGAATGATTTAAACAATTGTCTCCAGGTGCCCAAGCCAGGACCCAGGGCACACCAGGCAAGCTCCAGGGCTGCACTTCAATGCCGAGAACCCAAACGATGCATTTTTCAAATTCTTCAGGTCAATTTGCTTCTTGTTCCAGCAGACAATGTACCCAACCCCAGCAAGAAAAAAACGAATTAAGAAGAAAATTGCTTGGGATTTGAGATGTGATTCTTTTCTATAATTCTAGAGAGAAGTCACAACGCTGCTCTCGCCAGTTCTGTAGGGTGGGTTGCAACAAGCCTTTAGAAGAGAAGAAGCTGCCTTATATGGAGTCACATCATGCGCCTCTCATGGTCAGCATTGACTACACTGACAGGGAAACACTTACTGGGATTTCAAACAAGGTGCTCCCCCAAGCCTGCCGAGAGCTGTTGAGGTAGGGCTAGAAATGTTTCCTGCCTAAAAGAAAAATCCTGGAGAGTTGCTGCCTGTCAGTGTAAACAGAACTGAGCTAAATGGACCAATAGTTTAATAAGGCAGCTTCCTGTGTCTCTGCTGCCCCCCTGTGGCTGCCTTGGGGGTGTAACACACAATTTCTCAATCCTCTGTCTCTGCTGCCATCTAGCGGCTAGATATCCGCAGACGTATGCAAGCTGTTCCTCAATTTTTCAGGGGCATATTTTTCTTCTTTCTCCGACTTGCATTTCTCCCACTTATCAGAAAAACAGAGTGCAGGAGTTCCTCGCTCCATTGGGCAAGGAGCAGCCTGTGTCCTCAAACGCAACATCATTCTGGTGCAAGATGGACATAAATCTACCTTAGAAGTTACACTTGATAGCTCCAGATTGTCAGGTTTTTTTGCAGGAGAGGGGCTTGGGGGGGGGGGTTGCATCTGTCTTGCATGCAGCAGATCCCAGGAATGATCCCTAGCAGCTATCCGTGGGACTGGGAGAGAACCCTACTCTTGCAAACCACACCAACGTTCAGAGATGCTGGAAGTTGTAGGTCAGCAACAGTGGCGTAGCGTGGGTTGTCAGCACCCGGGGCAAGGCAAGTAATTTGCGCCCCCCCCCCCCGCTGCACTGTCCCTCCCCCAGATAGTCCCTCGCTCTCTCTCCGCACCACACCGCTCGCCTGGCACCCTCCCCTCCACAGTGGGCGGCTACCCGGCGGCTCGGATCGGATTCGCACAGCCAGCACTGCAGTGAGAGAGAGTGAGTGAGCCAGGTAGGGGCAGAGAGCTGCGAGTGCGAGCCCCCCCCCCCGATGTTGCGCCGGGTGCGGCCGCCCCCCCCCCTGCACTCCCCACGCTACGCCACTGGTCAGCAATATCTGGAGGGCCAAAGGTTCCCTACATGCAGCCCAGAGGTCAGTCAAATGTATTATTCTTAAAGTGCTGCTTGTATATTATGATCCAGGGTTCACCACCATGGCACCCACACACCCACATTGGCCTTCTCATCTCCCATGCCCACTGAAACTACGCTTGAAAGAAGTATACTAGTGCACCAAACAGAAAGGGCTATGTATGGGGGTACACTTGGCTGCAAGGTTCAAAGTGCCCATTACATTCTCTCCAAACTTCATGGACCCTGAAAGATTGATGACCCCTGAAATAATCCTGCACCAGAAAAATGTTGGGCTCCCACTCACTTCCTAGTGGATCCTTCTCCTGAATCTGTTATACCAGAATGGTGAGCTAAATTTCATTCACACAAGTGGGCACGATGTGACACAACGACAAACATCATTGGACATTGTTACTAACCCAGCCACCGTTTCCACACACGCCAGCTTCTGTTCCCCCAAACAGCACGAAATAGGTGCATGCCAGTATTTTGCACCAAATATCTCCACTTAACTCTTGGGATTTTCCAGGTTAAAGAGGCTGTGAATCAAATCACATGGAAATGAGCACTAAAAAAATGGATTACATTAAAAGACACAGATGTGTTGGATCTTGAGGGGCATGACAACCGGTTTGGGTGGCACACCTATCTAACATACGAAAAGGTGAAGGTCCACAAAGGTTTCTTAAGCCATGTAATAAGGAGATCACTTTATAAGATATGGAGTAAATATAGAGGAATTTTGGAACCAAAGATACCTTTGTGGATATCTCCAGTGGAAGCAATAGCAGTTAAAAGGAAAAACATGAAGGGAGAATATATAAGACTATATTGTAAAAATGATACCATCCTAGCAGAATTGAATGATATTTGTGTATAATAAATAAATGGAATAAACATCTTAGAGGAATATATGGAAAAAGATATAAAACAAACTGTGATAAAATCAAGACAATAGAAAAAGTATAATGAGAATGATTGGAAGCTTTTCACAGAAGACTTTATTGGATAAGACATGATGTTGTATAAATATCTGGTACTTTTAATTGTTGTTGTTTTCTTGTTACTTTTAAACTTTTTGTACTTTATGATGTGGAGAATTCTTTTTTTCCCCTCTGTTCTTTTTCCTTTTCCTTTTCTTTTCTTTTCTGTGCTTAACTTTGTTGTACTTACCTTTATTATAAGATTGTATTTTAAACCAATAAAGAAATGAGCACTAAACATGACTTTACTGGAAGCAGCTTTTACACTGTGTGAAAGCTCAAACACAATGTGGAAATGAACAGCTAGGGAAACGTCAGTGAAATGGAATAAACAGTTGTGTGAATGTAGCCAGTGTCCTCCAAAAGCTAATCCTTCATTTGTTTTCCTCTCTTCTGTCTCCTCTTCCCTGCTGCTTTGATAATTTGAAGCTGTTTCTCACTTGGTTTTCCTTCAAGTCCTTCCTTTCCTCGTGTCCAAGCATAAATTTCTCCAGGCTATCCTGGGACTTTGTAAATCTTCCTTGCAATTTGTTGCTGTTGCTGCTGCTACTGCCGTTCCTCCCTTGCTATGAGTTTGAGCCCTGCTCCCTTCCATATATCACGGTAAGAATTGCACAGGAGTCAAATACATCTCTCCCCTCGGAGAATTGATGTATGTTTTGTGTGTTCTCTCCATCAGATTCCAAATTGGTTTCCTGGGTGGAGTGACAAAGTGAGGCTGTGAGGATGCACATTATTTTTGACGCACACCATAGCTCTCATCTACACCCAACGCCTGAAGCCCCATTTATGGAAGACCCAGGAAAGAAAATGGCAACCTAGGTGATCAGGGAGATGGAACAACTCCGTTTTAAGGAAAGATTGTAGGGTTTGGGACTTTTGAGTTTAGAAAAAAGGGGGCATGATAAAAGTTTATAAAATTCTGTATGGCACAGAGAAAGCTGATAGAGAAAAGTTAATTCTCCCCATCTCAAAACACTAGAATTTGTGGACATCACACGAGGCTAACTGATGGAAGATAGTTGAACTATGGAACTCACCTTCACTGGAGGCAGCAATGGCTTTAAAAAAGGACTGGACAAGTTTGTGCAGGGCAAGGCTAGTAGCCATGATGGCTATGTTCTGCTCCAGAGTTTGAGGCATTATGCCTCTGAATACCAGGCAGAGGGCCTTCTGGGTAGTGGCGTTCACCCTGTGGAACAACCTCCCATCAGTTGTCCAGGAAATAAACAACTATCTGACTTTTAGAAGACATCTGAAGGCAGCCCTGTTTAGGGAAGTTTGTAATGTTTGATGTTTTATTGCTTTATCATCATCATCATTAATATATATTAATATATTAATATATACCCCCCACACACCCTATTACTATTATACCAGCTGCAATTTCCTCAGCGCAGATGTAAAATGTGCACATATGAAACTGCTTTGAGTCCCACCACTGGTCCATCTTGCTCACTACTGACTACTCTGATGGACAGTCAACAGACAGACAGCAAAGCTGCAGAAGATGGGTTCATTTAACCAGAGATAGGAAGGACCTTCTTCGTGAAATGTGTGGGTTCTGCTACTGAGCTAGGTATAGGGAAATGGTGGCAGATCTCTCAGTGAACTTGCTCCTCTTGCAGTTGGAGGGTTGGAGAGGACAGAGGGTGAAGAAAGAGCTGTGAGTGGAGAGGGGACCTCATCCCACCTTTGGACCCTCCCCTCCCCAGGAAACTCAACTAACCTGCTGTGCCTGGAAGTGGATCTGGAGAGTGCAGCTGAAAGGGACATAGCAGTAGGAAGCCTGAGGAAGTACCATCCACCTTGGGCCTGCCCATGAAAATCAAGTCTACAGTGAAGGACTGGAGTCCACTGTTCCTGTGAACTCTTTTGGTTGTGAGCCTTTTGTGAGTGAGCTGAGAGCAGGGGCAGTTTTAGGGTAGCACAACCAGTGCAGTCGCTCTGGGCACTATGCTGCTAGGAGTGCCCAAACAATGCTGTTGAATAGAGTGTGAGAGGTGGAGGAGCCAAATTCTAGAATCAAATGAGGAGCCGCTGAAATTAGAGCGCCCAAAGTCTGCCACCTCTGAGAGTTTGTTGGACCCCGGGGGCTGAGAGAAAGCCTGTGTCAGAAGAAAAAGAAATTGATACTTATTTATAAATATTTTAGGAACTTTGATGTGCAATACTTTAAGTTATCTGTTGTTGCTTCAGTTTCCACATACACTGCTTAGAGATATTTTTAAGATAGCAAGCAGTGTAGCAATCAAAGAATCAAAATAATAAAAATTGTTGACATTAGATGAGAGTGATTTTTCAGTGTGTGCGTGTGCATGCGTGCAAGCCCATTTTACATTTCTAATAGATAAAGCTCAACAACCTTTAACATAAATCCAGAGGGAAATTCTGCTCTGGAAAGGGCAATTTGTAATGAAAGATGATGAAAACACCGAAGGACCCCCTTCCAAAGACTTAATGCCAGCCTTGAGCCAGAAGGTGGCACCCTAAGACCTTTCAACGCTGAGACTCTTTGATGCTACTTCCTGAGAGGCTGGCACATCCTTGTTCAAATTTTATCTGCTTTAAAAAGTTGGATTTATTGATTGTGCCTGTGACCTGCTGTACTGCTCCTGACCCCTCTTTGCTTGCCTCTTGCCAAGCCCCAGAGGAGTGCGAAATGTATTGTACGACTACCAAGCCGAGAGATGACCTTTTCCAGAGAAGCTGCAATTCACAGCAGCCGCCTTCACACGAAAATTCTGCCTCCAATGGGACTGTGCCTCTGGCCCAGCCCTTCAGCTTAAGGGGTGCTGTTGGCTGCACCCTCAGCGTTAAGACAGGGGTGGATAACTGTTTAGGCTCCTCAGGCCAGCTGCTTTAAAACTACTCTTCTAAAAAAAAATTTAAAAAATAAAAATTACAATTAACCCAAAGAGTAAAACGCCAGCCAACCAGTGCAGACTTGTGCGTTAGGGCACCAGCCTCAGTCTGCTTCCAGTCAGTTCCCACCTGCTTACCTGCTTAATCACAGCTATTCGAGGGAGGTAGCACCGCCTGTCAGCTTCCTCTGCCTTTGTCTCCGTCTGCCCTCTTGTAGAACTCAGCAGGCAGGAGGATGGAGACAAAGCGAGAATGACTTGTCTCTGACTATCATTGACTCTTTGGCTCCACCTACTGTTGGGCTCCCTGTCTTCAGCCCTACCAGCCGTAATGACCACCAGCTGCCACTGGAGGCATGCAAAATAATAAATCCAAAGCAACTCAGTTCAGGGCAAAGGAAGGTGAGTCAAACCTAGATGCCTGTGTGCTCTCTTATGGTTGAGCTATCCACCATATATATTGTCTTTCTCTGTCTGTTTGTTTGTTCTCTAGCAGTTCAGACACGTCTTGAGATAGCGTTGCACGAGGGTCTCTGAACTGGGGGTGGCACTCGTCATCAATATTTGGATGGAGGGTGCCATTTTTGCTCAAACCGGTAGACAGAAGCATCACTTTGGCATGGGTTTGCCCCTCAAGATATCATCGCCAAACTCAGCACGAGGGATCCCGAGCTGGAGATATCATACAAAATGCTTTATTTATTCTTCTTCCTCACCCCTCAAAAATGTACAGCCTCACTTTGAACGTGAAAGGTTTTATTCATTAAGAACGTCTATAAACATTTATAGTTGTGAAAAGGGAAACAGCGACAAGATAGCAAAAAGGAGCTGAAACTGAATGAGAAGGAAAAAGATAAGCTGTTTTTGCCGTCCATCTTTTATGGAAATCCCTCGCTCCTCCAAGGAATCATTTTATCCTTTTCAAATTGTACAATGGGGGCTTTTGGCATCAAATGTACATGTGAGATGTTATTGTTCTCAGCTGCTGTTCATCAAGGGAGACGTCATGCAAAATAGCATAAGTTTCCTGAGGAATTACTGGGGCTTGCAGGGAAGAGGCTGACATGAGCCGCGTGTGCAAAAGCTGGAAGGTAAAAAGTATTTCTTTTAGGTGCTACCCCAATCACCAAGCAGTGAGACTCCAGGGGTGCCTGCGCTTTACCCAGAGTTTGGTTTCTTTGCCATGAAGGTCAGTGGTATCTTTAGGATAGACGGCTTTATTTAATAGATTCACAGAAGGTACCAAGACTCATCTAGTCCAATCTCCTGCAATGCAGAAATCACAGCTAAAGAATCCCTGACAGATGGTCAACCAACCTGTTTAAAAACCTCCAATGAAGGAAAATTCAAAATCTGAGGTAGTCCATTCTGCTATCAAACAGCTCTTACAGTCAGAAAGTTGCACTTCTACACATATATACATCCTGGGCATAGGACAGAGGGGCTTGCCACATTAGCCCACCCATAGATATTGCTTCTCCATTCGATTTCCAGAGAATCCCCAAAGTCCAGTTTAGGATCAGCACAGAGCAAGCCATCTCTCTCTCCAGCTTTCAGCATTTTTGCTCACACATACACAACAACAATGACCATTTCTTATCTACCTACCAGCCGGGTGAGGAGCATGGGTGAAAGGTTCACTCATTTGCTCTCTCTCTCTCTCTCTCTTGATGCAGATGGCAGGTGATGAGCCAATCAGCCAAGGTCATTACCCTGGCCAAGGAACTAGCGTGACCTGTTCACTGTCTCCCTCTTATCCATTCTATTGCAGCCTCACTGATACAGGATCTGACAAACTGGAAGGGAGCCAGGGTTTCACCATAGCAGTATGTATACAGAGGATGAAGAGGGAGGGGACAGGGCTGACATTTATTCTGTTTATTTATAAAAGAATTTCTATACCAATGTGTCTGTCTGTCTATCTATCTATTATCTATCATCTATCTATCTATCTATCTATCTATCACAGCCGTTTACAACAATATGAAAACATAGAAGCGCAAACAACAAATTCAGAAGTGGATGTGTAATGAGAGCCAAAGCAGATGAGAAGCAGCTTTGGGCAGTAAGAAAAGTCCTGCTGGATAAGGGGCGAAGGGGGCTCAGTGGGAGAGCATGTGCTCTGCCTGCAGATGGTTCAGTCCCTGGCATCTCCAGGTAGGGCTGCCATATCTGGGGAGTTGCTACCAGTCAGTGCAGACAAACCTGAGCTGGGTAGACCAATGGTCTGACTCCGAATAAGGCAGCTTCATGGGTTCAAAAGGATGCTACCCTTGGAAACCATTTTTTTCTCTCTCTCCAAGATGGCTGCCAAGAAGAAGCAGGGTGCCGGAGGGACAGCACTAGCTCCCAAACTTTTCTAAAAGGCCCTATTTCATGAATAAAGTTTGGGGCTCTTTTCTTTTTTTAAGACAATTTAAAGAACAGTAAAAACAGATCTGTGAATATGGCTTTGATGCAAATCGAGCCTTTACAGGTGCAAATAACAAATTGTCGTTGTGTTTCATGCATACATTGATAATACTCTTGATTTTTAAAAAACAAACAAACAAACACCCAGCTTTGAACTTCAAGGGATTGGAAGATATAAAGGGGTAGCATACATTCAAAGTGTTCCGTATCCATTTTGAAGGAAAGTAGGGGTGCACACAGGTGTGTTGTGTGTAAATAGCTCTTAAAGCAAAAACAAACGAACAAGATACAGCGCTACCTCATAGATTCTTTCTCTCAGTAAAGAAACGGTTCTCTTTGGTGCACAGCGTCTACTGTCAAGTGGGAAACAATGTGATTCCCCCCACCCTCACTATTTGCTACTATTAGGGTGAAATGACCAAGGGGAAGAGACGAGACTTCAAGAAGTGTTTATTTTCAACTAAATGCTGTGGTGGGAAGTGTGTGTACATGCGATGGGAGGCCCTTTATACCAGCGGCAGAGAGCAGGTGGCCCTCAAGGGCTCCAACTCTCATCAGCTCCAGCCAACTTGGCCAATGACCAGGGATTGTGGGAACTGGAAGATCCAACAACATCTAGACACCACCCAATGCCAAGGTGGTGGGTCATTTTTTGTTGTTGGGAAAGAAAAAAAGGGAGCATGCCACTTATCTCTAGGTCACAGATGAGGAACCTGTGTTTCTCCAACTGTTGTTGTTGGGCGCCAAGTTCTATCAGCCCCAGTTGACCCAGTCAACATTGAGAGATGATGAGAGTTGTAGTCCAACCACACCAGAGGGTCAAAAGTTATCATCCTGCTCCAAAGAAACAAACGTAATTTTTCTTTCTGTCAAGTAAAGTGTGTGGCAGCCTCTGAGGCTACATAGGGGGCAGCCATAGAAGAGAAAATGGCATTGATTTTGTTCCACCTATGGCATATCAGGTCCTTGGCAGGTTTGGAAGGTGCCTAAACTTAGGCTGAAATGCTATACTTCCTTATGTGGCTGTTAGTCTCATTGACCTAAACTGGGCTTGCATCCGAGTCAACACATATAGGACTGAACTGTTAGCCTGTACTCCTGTGCCTGGGAACAAGTCCCATTGACTATGCACAGACTTATGATATGTGCTGTTCAGATGACTGGGCAAGTTCTTTTTATTCTCCAACTTTAGGGTGATTTGTGATTTCTGCTTCTGTTTGCTTCAGGCTATATTCTGTAAATGCATCCAACTGTGGACTCTCATGTGATCTGATTGAGTAACTCTAGTGAAAACCACGGGAAAGCATTTTGAAGCTTGTAGGGCTGCCATCAAGGGCCTTCATTTTTTGTGATGCAGCAAACCGAGTATTATTTCCACTGTTTTTTAAATGATTATGCACATGCACATGAAAAACAAGTGTGTGTGTGTAAGAGGGGAGCCAAGAAACTCTGATTTCATTGGAGTTCCTGATTCTGTGCCTGATTAAACAGCTGCCTACAATTCTAGATAAATCACTTTCCTTGTTTAAGGTTTAAAAATATCAAAGCCTACTCTCTGTGGCTTTCAAGGTGTTTGGGGAAAGAAAGAATACACTTCAAATGCCAACATTTCCAGTTTTATCCATTTCTACTTGCAGCTGTGCACTGATTTCAACAGCACACACACACTCTCCCCCTCCCACCTTTTTTAAAAAATACCCCCCCTCCCAATCTTTTAAGCCACGCTTCAGATAATCTATATTTAGCACTAAATGGCACGCTAAATTTTAGAAACATTATGACATAGTGCTTTGGTTCAAATAA
Organism: Podarcis tiliguerta; assembly: GCF_965153285.1. Classification (NCBI taxonomy): domain Eukaryota; kingdom Metazoa; phylum Chordata; class Lepidosauria; order Squamata; family Lacertidae; genus Podarcis; species Podarcis tiliguerta. Next base: position 35,050,885 of record NC_139541.1, on the reverse strand, counting down.
TTGCTGGCATTATCTATGCCCGATCAGACAGAAAAAGACAACAAAGGCTAAAAGAGCATCAGCTTAAACCTGCCCGGTATCTGTGATTCCCCCCTCCTCTGCTAAAAGGAAAGTGCTACAACGATGGTTCCCAAACCATTTTGAGCCATTTTGAGCTGGGATTGAGGGGGCAACTCCCATCTCTTGCGGGGGTGCAACTAGTGCCAGCATCGTCCGTTAAGAGTTTGGGTGTAATCTTCGATACCTCCCTCTCTATGGAGGCGCAGATTACAGCTATAACAAAGGCGGCTTTTTTTCATCTCCGCCAAGCTAAGCAGTTGGCTCCTTATCTCTCTCGCCCTGACCTAGCCACTGTGATCCACGCGACGGTCACCTCCAGACTGGATTATTGTAACTCGCTCTACGTGGGGCTGCCCTTGAGACTGACCCAGAAACTCCAACGGGTGCAGAATGCCGCAGCGAGACTCCTTATGGGGTCGTCACTGCGAGATCACATTCATCCAGTACTATATCAGCTGCACTGGCTCCCGGTGGAGTACAGGATCAGGTTTAAGGTGCTGGTTTTAACCTTTAAAGCCCTATACGGCCTAGGACCCTCGTACCTGCGGGACCGCCTCTCCTGGTATGCCCCACAGAGAAACCTACGGTCTGCAAATAAAAACATCCTGAAGGTCCCAGGCCTCAGAGAGGTTAGGCTGGCCTCAACTAGAGCCAGAGCTTTCTCGGCTGTGGCACCAATCTGGTGGAACGCTCTGTCACAAGAGACTAGGGCCCTGCGGGACTTGACATCTTTCCGCAGGGCCTGTAAGACAGAGCTGTTCCACCAGGCCTTTGGTCAGGGCGCAGCCTGACCCCCTCCTCTGGCAATCTGCACAGGGTCCTGCTTGCTGGTTGCCATCAATTTGTTTCTGATTGATTTTATGGTGAAAAGTTTTTAGAATGTCGGATTGTTTTTATTGTTGTTAGCCGCCCTGAGCCCGGCTTTGGCTGGGGAGGGCGGGGTATAAATAAAATTTATTATTATTATTATTATTATTATTACTGCACCCTTGGTTCCATAAACTCATCCCCAGTGCTTCCCACCCTATAAAAACCACTATGGTTTGCGCAACCCACTAAAGATAACCATGCAATAAAACTCAAAACAATAACAGTGATTTGCACATTTATTCAAGGTTGAGTTAAAACGATTTAAGTTTAATTAATTCAATAAAAGTGACAAACTTGATCCAGTGATATCAGCTTTTCAAAGTGTGATAGTCAGTTACACTTTCATAGTCCACCTGCTGTCCCCTTGCCTCTCTGCACCTGCCTAGTTATCCCATTGCACCCAGGGGGCAATGCCGCCCAGCTGGGGAACCACTGTACTACGATAAGCATCTAAATGCAGCCCTCAGGTGGGTAACCCTCTTTTGCCCGACATGAGCCCTGATTGGGCATTTAGGAACACATTGACTGTAACTGGGTAAGGCAAGAAAGTGGGGTCATCCATATTTACGTACTGGTGTGCGGTCCAACAGTGGGGTAGGTCACATGACTCCCCCGCCCTCCCCCAATGTCTCACATTACAGTCACACATTGCCAAATGCCTCAACAGAGCTGTTGCCAAAAACTGCACCACACACTGATCCTATAAAAAGCCGAAGGGGATGAATGCCTTTGCCAATCAATTTGCTTTAAAAAAATCAAAAATAGAAATACCCATTTACCTCCCATCTGAAACATAATCCCCCATTAAAAACTTTGGGGGCTTAGCGAGAAACAAGCAGAGTTTTCAGCCGGCTCCAGATTCCGAAACGCAGAAGTAATTTAAGAGGCTGCAAGCCTGGGATTTAACGTTATCAATACGGAGGCTCACTCCAAATGTAAAAATGGCAGCTCCCTAGATTATAAATTTAAAGTCTGCTTGATATTTCCACTTGGTGCTATAACAGGCAGAAGACGGAAAACAGCAGCCTTGTAACTGCCGTTCCAACATCATTCATCTCCGTGTTCGACCGAAGTCCCTTTTGGCTTACACTGTTTAAGTTAAGGCTTTTATTTATTTATTTTTCTGTTTCCAGAAAGAACATTGCAAGCAAGGGAACATGAAACAAGCATAAAAGGAGAAGTATTTACAACAAGGGCGCTAGGAAGAAACTTTGAAGCTGTGAGTTTGCTGGAAGAGCGATTAGAATACCCCCTGTAGGCATCAGCCAGCAAACAGGTGTGTTTATAATTAAACATCAGCAACAAACCCATAAACCTCAAGTTTTGCCAAGTGTGAGGCTCCGCCAGTTATTAGATATAACACCTTTTACAAGTACTCCAAGAGGCAAAATATTACAGACACAACAAAAAAAAGGGGTTCCCAAATGATGGACAGCGAGCTTCAGGTTGCCTGTGAATTTACAATCAAGGATGGGAGAGGAAACAATCACCGCATTCGTACTGATGTTTAATTGTACTTTATCGTCTATTTCTGATACAGCATTTTATTTTGAGACAAGTTGCATTGTTTGGAATTCAAACCTTAATTCAATTAAATGTGATAGGTAAAAAAAGAAATTAAAATATCATACAGTGTCTTGCACAGCCCAATACAATTGCTACAAAAGGTGGGGGGGGGGGTCATGAAGTGCTGCTCTAAAACCCACAGCAGTTTTCAGGTGGTCCATGGAGGAGAAAGGGTGGTGCAATGTGTTTAAACGTGGTTTGAGCCACATTGGGCCATCTAGCTCAGCACTGTCTGCACCAGGCGTGGGGAATCTCAGGCCCAGGGTCTGAATGTGGCCCTCCAAACCTCTCTATTCGGCCCTCAGGACTTTCCTGGGGCCGTACTTCTGTGCCTGCTCTGCCTCCACCTCAAGTGGTTTTGCTTGGCTGGAATGCATATTTGCTTGCCTGGGTAAAGGTAAACGTAAAGGTACCCCTGCCCATACGGGCCAGTCTTGACAGACTCGGGTTGTGCGCTCATCTCACTCTATAGGCCGGGAGCCAGCGCTGTCCGCAGACACTTCCGGGTCACGTGGCCAGTGTGACAAGCTGCATCTGGCGAGCCAGCACAGCACACGGAAACGGTGTTTACCTTCCCGCTGGTAAGCGGTCCCTATTTATCTACTTGCACCCGGGGGTGCTTTCGAACTGCTAGGTTGGCAGGGGCTGGGACCGAACGACGGGAGCGCACCCTGCCGCGGGGATTCGAACCGCCGACCATGCGATTGGCAAGTCCTACGCACTGAGGTTTTACCCACAGCGCCACCCGCGTCCCGCTTGCCTGGGTAGAGGGCAACAATCCCAAAGAATCCTGGGAACTGAAGTCTCCCTTCCACAGAACTACAGTACTCAGCACCCTTAGCAAACTACAGTTCCCAGGATTCTTGTGGGGGGGGGAGTCATGTGCTTTAAATGTATGTGTGGATCTGCCTTAAGATGTTCCTACACCCGGGTTAGCAAAGAAGGGTTGATTCCCAACACGTTATTTTACCAGTGTTAAAAGAAGTACAGCGGTACCTCAGGTTACATACGCTTCAGGTTACAGACTCCGCTAACCCAGAAATAGTGCTTCAGGTTAAGAACTTTGCTTCAGGATGAGAACAGAAATTGTGCTCTGGCGGCACGGCAGCAGCAGGAGGTCCCATTAGCTAAAGTAGTGCTTCAGGTTAAGAACAGTTTCAGGTTAAGTACTGACCTCCGGAACGAATTAAGTACTTAACCTGAGGTACCACTGTACAAAGAAGCTTGTCTCCTTGCTAGTATCTCCCATCAGAAGGCTCTGGGAAACCAGGAAAAGATCACCACTGCAAACAGGAGGACAAGTACCATGTCCCTAAATAAATGTTTTGCAGTGTACCTCCTGGACTTATGGACATAGCCATGAGATTTAAACCACTCGACTGATTCGTTAATGCTGTGTGGACATGGTGCGTACCCCAGCTCCCTCTTGGCCTTTTCCAGGCTGAAATAATTAGAGACACCACTTTTGTAAACTTCTGTGCGAGTGAGGAAGGGCTGGAAGTTATATAAGCGCCCAACCACGGAATGTACCATCTCAGTGAGAAATGCGAAGTAGTAAACAACAGACAGAGGGAGGCGGTAAGTCGGAAAGGGGAAGCCTAAGCCTTCTACAAAAGGCCGGAAAAAATCAAAGTTGTTGATTGGTCTGCCATCTGAAATGAAGTAAGCTTGACCAGCTGACCTGTGACCCTTACTATCTCCCAGAGCTTCGGAAGCTAAGATGTGAGCTTCTACCAAGTTGTCCACATGTACAAAGTCCATTAGGTCTCTGGGATCTCCAAACAGGAACTGAAACAAGCCCTGTTCGAGGTAGCCAAGGATCCTCGGCAGATGTCTCTGCTCTCCAGGCCCATAGATGGCGGCAGGTCTCAAGGCACAGGTCCTCAGCAACCCTCGCCCTCCCCCAAGGGAGCTTCCATTTGCTTCCAGAACTTTCATCTCAGCTAAGGCTTTGGTCCTCGAGTAATGGTCAGGGTGGAGATGAAGAGGGAAATAAGGCAGAGACTCATCCCCGTTTTCGATCGCTTGGCCCCCAAACACCACATTGTAGGTGCTCGTGTAAACCAGCCTTGAGACGCCCACTTTCTTGCAAGCTTCAATTATGTTTTCTGTCCCCTTGAGGTTGACGTCTTCTATCAGTTTTCGGTTCAGCTGCTCCCGGCCAGACATCCCATAGGAAGCAATATGGAAGACGCAGGTTGCACCTTGGAGTGCCCTTTCCACTTCAGAGACCACACGGATATCACCCTGCACAAATTTCACTCCTTGTGGCATCGGTTGGATGGGCTCGGTGACATCAAAGAGGATGACATCTACTCCCTTCTTGGAAAGGGCACCACCTAGGCTGGAATGTGATAGGCAATCCAATCCAAATAATAAAATATATGACTTTGAAACAAACACCTTACATCAAATAAGGTAATATTCAATACCAGTTAGAATATATTATTGCGCAATCAAAGGAACTCTCAAAACATCAGCAAATAATAATAATTAAACAGAAATCTACCTAACACCCCCCTGTTTTCACTCAAAGGGGCTTTTCATGGTTTTACTGATAATAACTACGTGGTCTGCAGACTTTCATCAGTAGACCAACCCAACCTAAGCCTCCATTGATTGAACTGGTGGGAATCAAAATTATGAAATTACTAGGTAGCACATCTGCTTTACATGCAGAAGGTCCCAGAGTTCAAACCCTGGCATCTACAGGTAGGGCTGGGAGAGGCTCCTGCCTGAAGCCCTGGAGAGTTGCTGTCAGTCAGTGCAGACAATACAGAGCTAGATTTTGAAGATTGAAGTGGGACCTTCTGCATGCATCTATCACTGAGCTACGGCCTTTCCCCATAGCTGTATAGTGTATGTGTGCACAAAGAAATGTGTGTGTGTGTGTGTGTGTTGGTGCGGGGAGAAAGATATTAAAATAATAAATTATTTAAAACAAACATATTGCTTCATTGCTAAATATGATTGCTCCATGTGTCCTAAAATAAAAGTATACTAACCGGAAACCAAAATAACCACCTCCTCCTGTAATAAGGACTGTTTCCTTGACGGTGTTTTCTGCATCCATGCTGTGCTTTTTGCTGTTACTTCCAGTCATTCTCTATAAATAGATAAAGATAACACATCATAGCTGTTATTCTAATAATACAAAAAATAAAACGATGCCGTGGCTCTTAATAGCTCATGAATTGCAAAACCTGCACATTACAGGATTTTGTTCCGAGCGATTGCTCCCTCCAGATTTCCCCAATGCCATTTTAGATGTGTGCATATATATATATTTGTGCCCCCCCCACACACCGACCATATTTTTCCATGTATAAGATGCCCCCATGTATAAGACGACCCCTATTTTTTTGAACCCAAAATTAACAAATTAAATTGTTTAGCATTTTTGGGGGGTGGGGGAGGTCACTTCCGCCAATCGCTCACCCTCCTGCCTGCCACTGCAAATCGCTTGCCACAGCCACTGCCGATAGCACACCTCGTCGCAGCCGCCAATTGTCTGCCAGCTCACCGCCACCAACAGCCCACCCACCCACTTGCCACAGCCACAGCCAATCACCAGCAGGCCTTGCCACAGCCGCCAATCGCCTGCCTAATTGCCGCAGCCACCAATCACCCGCCCAATCGCTGCTGCCATCTCCTTCTTGCGGCTGCCATTAATCGCACATCCCCCCTCTACATTCACTATCCATGTATAAGACGACATCCAATTTTTGTCTAATTCTTTTTAGCAAAAAGCATCGTCTTATACACGGAAAAATACGGTATATTACAACTGACTTGCTGCTTTGGTGCAAAGTGCGCTTAGCCCATTTTATAACCAGAGGCAGCTAGCCAGGTGCAAACAGAGTATGAAGGGAGGTTGCCAGCACCTGTGAGGCAATCGTAATTTCCTCGAACGTTCTGGAGCTGAGTAGCACTCTATAGGTTGCCAAATTGGAACCAGCCTTGCAGAAGAGGTTGGAAGAAGCATTCTTAAAATATAGGGAGGAAATGAGGACTTAGCATGCTCTGTGGGCACAGGGTGCTGAGCATCTACTGGGGTGAAAAATGGGGGAGGAGGAAATGAAATGGCATGTTCTGGAAAAGGGTGTTGCTCTCTGGTGCCTCAAACAGGAGCCTTCCACACTGAAAGATTATGTTGCATAACCAGCACCGCTATCTTTTCCCAGCAACCAGTGCTCAGGAGTATACTGCTGTCCACACAGAAGTTGCCACCCCTGCACATAGGCTAAATGATTTGAGCGGATTGTCAAATAGGTCATTTGAGGTTCAGGTCTGCACTAGGTCTGCAATCCTCTGCATGCTTATTTGGCAGTGGCTCCCATTACTATCCATAAATAATGCAGTCAAGTGAACATGAATAGAATTGGGTTGTGGGCAGCCTTAGACAAAACACTATTCTCTTGGCTTCAGTTTCCCCCCCTCAACATCTGTAAAATGGGAACAATAGTACTTATCAGATATCCATCCATTAGATACCACATCTCATAAATAGCTAAAATTGTGTTTATTAGTTAGGTGTGTCACTTTATAATATTTCCAGGGGAGTTCACAATAAAACAATAACAACAATTTAATAATATAGGGTTGCCATATTTCAAAAAGTGAAAATCTGGACACAAAAGTTTTGCCCAGAAATCAGCAGTAAAGAGTACGTATTGTGCTATCTCTCCCAATGTTTTAAAAAGACATCTTGCAAAAACAGATCAGTTGCTATCACTCAGCCTACTGGACCTCACAAGATTGTTGTGAAGATAAAATTACCGTAGGTGGGGGAGGGAATGCAATATTGGTCAAACTGGGTCTACCACTTCTCTGCTTAGCACAGAAAGCACTTAACAGGAATAAAATCCACACTAAAGTGCTAAATCTCAAAGCCCTAACATTTCACCCATCACTATCATACCAAAGGACCTTTGTCCATTATTATCAATCTGATATTTGAAGAATCCAGGATAAGCCATGAATTGCAATAGCACTCCAGCCATAAATGGAAAACTTTAGATATAGATGAGAACTGGTGGTTTATCAAGCATATCATGAGGTCCTTGAACATGAAGCAAGGTTGATGATTGGAGTCTACGGTAACTGCTAGACTTTGCTATCTTAGGGTGGACTACGGTCAAACACCAGCAAGTTCAGATTGTTTTCTTTCTTTTTCTTTCTTTCTTTATTTTTACAGTTATATCCCACCTGTCCTCCAAGGAACTCAATATGTCATACAAAGTTCTCCTCATCTCTATTTAGCCTCACAATGACCCTTTAAAGCAGTATCATAACACTCTGAAAGAGGAGGGAAGCAGAACTTCTTCTTCTGTAGCGTGTAAGACCTCTGGGTGGGAATTGTAGTGGATCAGTCCAATGAATACAGTAGGATTACACTTGATTGCATCATCTGAATGGGACTGATGGAGATACATTTCTAAAACCACACTTTTTCTACCCACTCACTGACCGTTTAGTATCAGGTGTTTATTAAGAGGACGGTTGCACTTAAGGCCATAATTGAGGTACTCTGCACAGTATCAATTCAAGGGAGATCTGAGCCCTGGCATCGAAAACAAATCCTAGGGCCAAATCCAAATCCTTCACAATTATTATAGTTCATGGCTTTGTAGAGCCATGACATGAAAAAAAAATTTTTTAGCACTGGTGCCAAATTCAAGCTCCGTAGTAATTCCCAATCGTCTCTTCACCCCACACCCTGCAGTGGAACCCTAACCTTTTGCAACACCACCCCCTTGATTCCATGAACACATCTCCAGTGCTCCCCATCCTATGGAAAGTATTTGTTTAGGATACAGTGGTACCTCGGGTTACGGACGCTTCAGGTTACAGACGCTTCAGGTTACAGACTCCGCTAACCCAGAAATAGTACCTCGGGTTAAGAACGTTGCTTAAGGAGACCACAGATTCACTGAAGACTGGAGCAAATTTGTAGACTATTTGAAAAGTATTTGCGATGAACAATTAACGTTTGTAGGTTTGCAAGAGGCTCTGTGAAAATAATATTAGAAATATTGTAAAAAAGGGAATAAGAGGGAGGAGGGTTTTTAATAAAAGGCAATATTAGATTAAGAAATGCGGAAGAAGGATTAAAACGGAGGAATTGCAGAAGAGCTGAGGGAAGTCCAAAAAAATGTATCTGTGAAAAATTGTGTTATGTGTTTTTATATTTTTGTATTGCAAAATGAATAAAAATAATTTTTTAAAAAAGAAGAACGTTGCTTCAGGATGAGAACAGAAATTGTGAGGCGGCAGCGGGAAGCCCCATTAGTTAAAGTGGTGCTTCAGGTTAAGAACAGTTTCAGGTTAAGAACAGAGCTCCGGAACGAATTAAGTTCTTAATCCGAGGTACCACTGTACTGGTTTGCACAGCCCACTATAGGAGATGATTAACACAATAGAATTCAAAACAGTAACAGTTAATTGCACATTTAGTCACTACCCAAGTAAAACTATTTTATTAATTCCACGGAATGGATGGACTTGATCTAGTGATGGCAGCTTTCCCTGCATCTCCCTTGCCTCTTGGCGCCCCCCATGCCCAAAGCCCCGCAGAAGGCGGAGCCGCCCACTTAGGAAACTACAGTACTGTACAGTACTTCTCTACAGGCTTGCTCCAAATAGGCAAGAGGGAGCACCATAACGCCACCTTCTGCAAAGCAGCCACAGACAAGCCTGAACGAGGAACTTCCCAATGCAAGCCCACTCCCCAATTCCGAGGAGCCTGCATACCCCCTTCTCAGTTATTTAGCCCTCATTAAAATCTGTGCAATACGAGCTTGGATTTGTGGGGAGGAGCTATGAACGAAACGGACCGCGCTGAAGACTGGGGCAATTAAAAGAGCCAGTTCACTGGATTCCTCCCCTCGCCCCGCTCTAGAGCAGTAGGGTTTTCCCCCCTCCGCCCCACACGGGGTCTGATCTCCCCTACTCCCTTACCAAACAAAGTTTCTGACTTTCTCCTCTTCGCAGTGTGCGATGAGCGGTCTTTCCCGCCCCATCACCCCATATGCCGGCTCCTCCCTATAGGGAGGGCGCGTTACGAAACCACCCCCTGCAGAATTATGCACCTTCCCCTCGCATCCAGGCACGCAGGGAAAGGAAGATCTGCCTATCCCCACTCCGTGCCGACTGGACCCTTTAAAACAAAGCAGCCGCGCCAAAGCACGACACTAACCCTTCTCACGCTTTTATCTCTGCAGTCTGAAACCAGCCGGCACTTCGCTGGTTTCAGTAGCGCCAACATGGCGCCCTCCATAGCGGATATTTTCCGTACAGCAAGATGTCTGAACCCGAGGACCGGGCTTTCGTACAGCAAAACGGTGCTCTCTACTCGGGATAATGTCGTACAATAAGATGCTAGCTGCTTTTGTTTATGCTATTATTATTGTTATGCCTCCTCCTATGATTATTTGCTGTTGCTTCTCTTTTTATTGTTGTTGCTCTTTGTTTCTGATACTATTGTATTATTTTGTTAGTTATTTCTTCTGCTACTGTTATTACTTGCTGTAGCTTCTTTAGTTTTTATTGTCATTTTTAAACCAGTTTATATATTATTCAATTTTCTGTTTTACAATTTAATGTACTCATTTTTACATCCTTATGATATCAATGACTTCCCTTATCTTTCCATGGTTCATTTTACATATCATAAATCCATTTATATTTTACAAAAACTATACCATTCAGTATTCCATTATTACATCCATCAAAACTTATTTTCACTGTTGAATTTATCTTAATGCTGCCAGCGTTTTCAGCTGTGCACAGTTATTTCCCACATATTCAATAAACATTTTCCAATCTTCTCTAAACATATGTAACATATGTTATTGTTTTCTTATTCTATATGTCAAGTCTGCAAGCTGCGCATATTCTGTCAATTTAAGTTGCCGTTCTTTGGCTGGGACCTCTCTCATTTTCCATTTTTGGGCTAACAAAACATGGGCCCCAGTAGTATCGTACATAAATAACGTTTTTTGACACCTGGGAATTTCAATCTGAATTATCTGGTTTTTGGAGGAAAGTACTTTTAAACATTTTTTTTCAATTCATTATGGACCATTTCCCAGTACTCTTTTATTAAACCAATTTAGTATGTTTTAACATCTGATTCTAAGTCAGATTTAATTATTACTTTTGAAAGTTTAAAATAGGTTAAAATAATAAAATAATTCCTTCTAGACAAGAGTGGATACAAAAATTTACTGAATATGCTGAATTAGATAGCCTATCTGAAAAAATAAAAAATAAACCGAGAATTGAATTTGTATCAAAATGGGAGGCCTTCAGAACATATCTTTAAACAAAATTATACCATATTAAAATCTGTGGCAGCCTTTGAGTGATCCCAGCAGTTTTTATTAATTGCTTATATAAATATAAACATTCATAAATTGTGAAAATATTAATATAAAAATAGTATTTTGATATGGCAGTAAATTTATGTAAAAGAGTTAAGGAATAAATGGGAGGTCAGGTATAAAAGATAACGAGATTGTTATTTTTATTGTAACATGAAATTGCAATCACAATTTTTTGTCATAATTTTTATCTTATTAACAGATTGTGTAAATTTAATTTTCTTTCCTTTTCCCTCCCCTCTTAAGTTGTACCCCTTTTCAGGTTGTTGGGTTTTGTTTTTGGTTTTTTTGTATGTAATAAGCATGGAAATAAGCATGGGAAAAGATAAAACAATAAAAAGGGGGAGGAATCTGATTATAAGTCAGCTAAAGACTACCAAGTGCTTAAGACCAACAAATTAAATAATAATAATATTCTAGTTTGTTTATTGTTATGAAAACTGCTTTGAGGGTCCTGCAAAATAACAATAATGTAAATAACAAAAATAACATGCAGACCTTTAAGGCATTTTACCATCAGCCCCAGCGAGAATATCCAATGTTCAGGAATAATGGGAGCTGGAGTCTACCAACATGTGGCCACAGGGTTCCACATCTGTGATCTAACGGATTAATCAGCTAAGGTTGCAATCATGTACACACTGAAAGGACAGCAATCCCTATTGAATTATTTGGGGATTACTTCTGAGTAGACATGCCTTAGAATCATAGAGTTGGAAGGGACCCAAGGGTCATCTAGTCCAACCCCCTGCAATGCAGGAATCACAGCTGTATTGCAGCCCACATTTCTTAGAATTTACTACACATTTTTAACAGTGCTTTTAGGGCGCTCACTAATCCTTGCAGCAAGCCTATATGCTGTAAATCAGTATTATTATCAACAGGTTGTAAAGGAGCATAACTGAGTCTGAGAAAAAGAAGCAGCTCATCAACAGTGGCCGAACCACTGTTCACAGGGCCAAAGATTAGGTTTCTTTGGCTTCTTCCCCAGGGTTGGGCAGAGGATGTGACAGAGGGATCCTCAATATCTGGAGTCTTGTCACACAGAAAAGTTGCAGGCACCAGTGGACCAGTCTCTAATTTAATACATTTATCCTGGTTACTATGGGACGTGGGTGGCACTGTGGGTTAAACCACAGAGCCTAGGACTTGCCAATCAGAAGGTCGGCGGTTCGAATCCCCACGACGCGGTGAGCTCCCGTTGCTCGGTCCCTGCTCCTGCCAACCTAGCAGTTCGAAAGCACGTCAAAGTGTAAGTAGATAAATAGGTACCGCTCCGGCGGGAAGGTAAACGGCGTTTCCGTGCGCTGCTCTGGTTTGCCAGAAGCCACATGACCTGGAAGCTGTACGCCGGCTTCCTCGGCCAATAAAGCGAGATGAGCGCCGCAACCCCAGAGTCGGCCACAACTGGTCCTAATGGTCAGGGGTCCTTTTACCTTTATCCTGGTTACTGAGGAAGAATGAAATGTGTGCCATCTTGATCATCTTGGAGGAAGAGGTGGGATATAAATGCTAATGATGATGATGAAGATAGTTTTGGATTCTGCCCATGGCAAACAGTGTTCACCGGGATTGCCATCTTCCTGCTCCCCCGTCCCCAGCAGAGTTCCTGTGCTTTCAGCATCTGCTTCATAGACAGATATCCAACTGCGGCAGGTTTTTTCCTTGCACTGTTTCCACACTGTGGAAACAACCCCAGTTGACTTTTTTTGCTTTTTTAAGCCATGGAAAAACCTTGAGTGGGTGCCAAACAGCCTTTACTCTGGAACGCAACAGGTGGTGCTATTGCACCAGTAAGATGAAATAATGATTATTCTCTGCAGCTGCTGCCTTTACGCTTCTCAGATCCAAAACTGCATTGGGGGGGGGGGCAAACAGCCCAATAAATGAAAGAAACGGAATAGATTCGAGTTCGGGTCTGGAATAATGTTGGAATCACCAAACAGACCTACTTGGCTCAGGTGTGTGGACAATGAGGGCACTTGGGAGGTGAGACTGTGGAATGAAGGTGCTCCCAAAGTTGGAAAGGTTGGAAATAATATCTGAAAAGAAATGAATACCAAAAAGAAAAAGAAAAATCCACATAGGTAAAGGTAATGAGACCCCTGACCACTAGGTCCAGTTGTGACCGACTCTGGGGTTGCGGCGCTCATCTCGCTTTACTGGCCGAGGGAACCGGCGTACAGCTTCCACATGTTGTTGTTTAGTCATTTAGTCGTGTCCGACTCCTCGTGACCCCGTGGACCAGAGCACGCCAGGCACTCCTGTCTTCCACTGCCTCCCGCAGTTTGGTCAAACTCATGCTGGTAGCTTCGAGAACACTATCCAACCATCTCGTCCTCTGTCATCCCCTTCTCCGAGGGAGATAACTTGGATTTAGCACGTATCTCCTGAGAACAAAAACCGAGATAGGCTGTTAATAAAGCAGAAACGCTTATCGTTCCATCTATCTTGCTTCTTTGGAAAACTTTCAATCAGGTAATAAGAGAAGAGTTATTGGTTTCCTGCTGATGTGCATTCAAACAAGTACATTCAGAGCTTCAACAATTAAAGGTACAGCTTTCTGAATTAAAATTTGGAGACATTCTCCATTCCAAAAAAAAACTGCTGGAGCCGACCAAAGGCTTATCAAGTTCACCATCCTCTTTTCACACCTCCCAAACCAAGAGACAAAGTGAAGACTATCTAGCCTTTGTTGTTGTTGTTGTTTAGTCGTTTAGTCGTGTCCGACTCCTCGTGACCCCATGGACCAGAGCACGCCAGGCACTTCTGTCTTCCACTGCCTCCCGCAGTTTGGTCAAACTCATGCTGGTAGCTTCGAGAACATTATCCAACCATCTTGTCCTCTGTCATCCCCTTCTCCTTGTGCCCTCCATCTTTCCCAACATCAGGGTATTTTCCAGGGAGTCTTCTCTTCTCATGAAGTGGCCAAAGTATTGGAGTCTCAGCTTCAGGATCTGTCCTTCCAGTGAGCACTCAGGGCATAAACTTGGATTACTGTGATGTTAAAAGGTCTGCCTTGGATTTGTATCAAGATCATTCTATCATTTTTGAGATTGCATCCCAGTACAGCTTTCGCCACTCTTTTGTTGACTATGAGGGCCACTCCATTTCTTTTACGGGATTCTTGCCCACAGTAGTAGATATGTTGGTCATCCGAACTGAATTCGCCCATTCCCGTCCATTTTAGTTCACTGATGCCCAGGATGTCAATATTTATTCTTGCCATCTCATTTTTGACCACATCCAACTTACCCAGGCTCATGGTTCTTACATTTCAGGTTCCTACGCAATATTTTTCTTTACAGCATCGGACTTTCCTTTTGCTTCCAAGTATATCCGCAACTGAGCGACCTTTCAGCTTTGGCCCAGCCGCTTCATCAGCTCTGAATCTACTTGTACTTGTCCTCCGCTCTTCCTCAGTAGCATGTTGGACGCCTTCCGACCTTAGGGGCTCATCTACCAGCATCATAAGTTTTATATGCCTGTTGTCTTTGTCCATGGAGTTTTATTGGCAGGGATACTGGAGTGGCTTGCCGGTTCCTGTTCCAGGTTTGGTCAAAACTCTCCACTATGACCTGTCCATCTTGGGTGCCCTGCTCAGCATAATTCATAGCTTCTCTGAGTTATTCAAGCCCATGATCCATGAAGGGGCAGCTTCCACATACATAGTTCTAAATCCACATGGCTAAATAATGGGTGTTGTTCGACTCCAGCTCCCATCATCCCTGACCATTGACCATTCTGGCTGGGTCTGATGAGAGTTGTAGTTCAACAATGTCTGGAGGAACACGGGTCCCCACCCACCCCAATGGACTTAAAGTCATACTTAGAGTAAAAAGGTAAAGGTACCCCTGCCCGTACGGGCCAGTCTTGACAGACTCTAGGGTTGTGCGCCCATCTCACTCAGGAGGCCGGGGGCCAACGCTGTCCGGAGACACATCCGGGTCACGTGGCCAGCGTGACATCGCTGCTCTGGCGAGCCAGAGCCGCACATGGAAACGCCGTTTACCTTCCCGCTAACAAGCGGTCCCTATTTATCTACTTGCACCCGGGAGTGCTTTCGAACTGCTAGGTTGGCAGGCGCTGGGACCGAACAACGGGAGCGCACCCCGCCGCAGGGATTCGAACCGCCGACCTTTCGATCGGCAAGCCCTAGGCGCTGAGGCTTTTACCCACAGCGCCACCCGCGTCCCTAATACTTAGAGTAGTCTGGTTTAAATAAATTGACTTAAGAACTGAAGATGAGCCTGTTGAATCAGACCAGTGGCCCATCTAGTCCTGCATCCTGTTCTCACTGTGGCCAACCAGATGCCTGTGGGAAGCCTGCAAGCTGGATGAAATATACTCAGAGTCGAGTGAAATATACTCGGAGTCGAGAATGGATTTCATGCTCTTTATTCAGCTCATAGTAGTGAGAAGGAATGGAAGTTCCCCCAGAATGTCTGCTTTATATACATTATTTACACAATGGGCCCCACGTGATTGGCTAATTCTCCTGTAGGCCTATTCAACTCAGTACATCCTATTCAACTCAGTACATAACACTGGACATGAGAGCAATAACACTTGTATTATTGATTCCCACCAATTTGTACTCAGAGACATAATGCTTTGGATAGTGGAAGTAGAACATAGCCATTATGGCTAGTAGCCTTTGATAGTCTTGCCCTCCATGAATTTTAGTGGGGAAGGAGAGCTGGAAATAATGCCAATATATCTGGCAGCCAATGTGCCCCTTTGGCTTCTGATAGTACATGGGTAATATGGGTTTAAAAAGCCCAGGACCCAAATGGCTATGGTGGCTCATTTACCAGAAGTAATGGATTTAGTGTTAACTCTGCAAGTGTATACTCGATTCTGACCAAACTAAGCCTAGCTTTTCAAAAAAAAACCTCAAAGCTTTTCACAAAAAAAGAACAAAACAACAAAATTATCTGCCAAAAAGCGTCTTTAAAAACCTATTTAAAACTTTCAAAAATAATAATTAAATCAAATGTAAGATTTAAAACCTAATCAAAGCACATGGCAACATTCCACATTTCTGGATAGGCTCGCCTAAACAAAAATATTTTTTATCAGGTGCTGAAAAAGGTATTGTGAAGGTGCCTGCCTGATATCAATAGTTCCAAAGTGTGGGTGCTGCCACACTAAAATTCTATTTCTTACAATGGCACAAGTATTATGTGGCGCATGTAACAGTGCCAGTTTTGCAGAGCTGAGTGGTCAAGGAGATATGTGTGGGGTAAGGCAGTCTTGTGATTTTGCCAGGACCAGGCAGGCAAAGACAGGATTAATGTTGGATTAATGTTGTGGTTGATGTATATCCAGCTGCGATGAGCTGCAGAACAGAAGGCCATGAAGTACAGTAATTCCTTCTTCCTCTCTTCCCATGTGCAAGTAAAAATTAATAAAGCCACTAAGGCTACAATCGTATAATCACTTTTATCTGGGAGTAAGTCCCATTCAGTTCAATGGCTGTTTCCTCTGAGTGGACATGCTTAAGCTTGCATTAAAAGCAGCTCATAGGTCTCCTACCTGATAGATATTTCCACACTTTCCTCTCTGCTCAGCTTTTGGGAAATGCATCATGTCATCCTGCCAGGAATCCTTTGGTCAAAGATAATCTTCTTTGACCGCTTAAGGATGGATTAATATTATCATTTATCTTGATTGTTACCCTGCCAGGTTCCTGTATGCATAGTCTCTACTCCATATGGAAAGAATTTGTTAAGGCTGATAAATGTCTTTGATCTATACATTGAGCAATGTTTAACTCTTTGTGGGTCAGAACACAAGAAGAGCCTGGCTAGACTGGACCAGAGAGATATCCAGTGTCGGAGAACTTTAGACTCACAAATTACGTCCTTTTCTTTTCTCTTGCATGACACTGGGGCTTCTGTCAAATTTGTATTGTGGGATGGGGTGGTGGTGTTAATCTGGATGATGCCCTGAGTCCCTTCCAATTCTTGGGATCCTGTATCTGCAGGGGTAGAATGTATAAGAGCAAGCTTGCCAAACCAGTCCCTTTATCTAAGCATCAGTTTTGGCTGTTTAGTTAAGCACCACCATCAGCATAACCAAAGAAGTTTCTCTGTACCACAAAACAAATGGGTGGGTCTTCCCCTTAACTGGTTGCTAGTTAGGTAAACAATAACCAGAGTGTGTGAGAACTGAGCTGGAAGCAGCTGGAAGCTGGAGACACATAGACATGTTTGTTATATACTGAATCTAAAGTTGTGACTAAAGGAGAAGGAAGATCTGTTGGGGTGTTAATACTGTGAGGCCCTACATCCCCTACAGCTTAGGTTGTATAAACGTACATAAAACCATATATCCTAAAGACAATATAGTCTCCACTGACCATTCCAAGGAAAGTAAACCTGGGTAAGAGCCTGGAAACCCTGGATTCTCTCACCACTCGGAGATTGGGGCAGCAGTATTATACACACGCCTAGGGCTTGCCGATCGAAAGGTCGGCGGTTCGAATCCCCGCGGCGGGGTGCGCTCCCGTTGCTCGGTCCCAGCGCCTGCCAACCTAGCAGTTCGAAAGCACCCCCGGGTGCAAGTAGATAAATAGGGACCGCTTACTAGCGGGAAGGTAAACGGCGTTTCCGTGTGCGGCTCTGGCTCGCCAGAGCAGCGATGTCACGCTGGCCACGTGACCCGGAAGTGTCTCCGGACAGCGCTGGCCCCCGGCCTCTTGAGTGAGATGGGCGCACAACCCTAGAGTCTGTCAAGACTGGCCCGTACGGGCAGGGGTACCTTTACCTTTATTATACACTTAACAGTGAGATGCTGACTGTGCCAGAACAGAAAATTGTGGTTAGGCTTGCAGTAAGGCTGGAGTGGGAATGTGGAAAGAGGAACTGATGGACAGTGGAACAAAGAGAGCAGCAATTAGAGACACTTTGCCCATGTTTGTTTGTTTATTCAATAAAATTTATATACCACTGGATTGTAGAATAAACCCACAAAGCAGTTTACAAAAAAGATAAAACAAACAAACGTCATTAAAAATGTTACAACCATAACTGAAAACCCATAGAAGGTTAAAACAGCAATAAAATAGACTAAAACATATTAAAACTCCTACAAACTTTCTAAACATCTTCAGCAGGCACCAAAAGAAATATAATGAAGGCACCTGCCTCATATCAATAGGCAGGGAGTTGCAAAAGTGTTGGTGCTGCCACACTGAACAATCAATTTCTTACAGATGCAGTGCAAGTATTATGTGGCACCTGTAATAGTGGCAATTCTGCCAGTCAAAGCAGTTGAGTGGGCATATGGATGGGGTAAGACCTAGGTAAAGGGGTCCCAAGTTGTTAAGGACTTTAAATACTAATAGTAACACCTTGAGCTTGGCCTGGTAACAGATTGGCAACCAGCGCAGACATTCTGTGCCAGCACAGTCTTTAGCTGGGATGCAAAGATCCACCCAGCTCCCCCAAATTTAGTTTAGCTCCCAAATTAACTTTTATTATGCTTATGTCAGACACCACGCTTACGCCTTATCTCTTGTTTACAAAAGAAGGGAGGAAAAAGAAAGAAACTTTTTTATTTGCTCATTTATTTACAATACACTTATACTTAAGTATACACCACCACCACACTTAAACTTATAAGTATTGTTTAGGCACCTACTTAGGAGAAGCATTAGTCATGTCAAAAGTGCCGCTGACCCTGCTGCCACATAGCAGCTCAATACAATATGTAACACAATATTTTGTGGTAAGAGTTAATTTCTCGTGCAAGGCGCCGTTGTGAATGACAAGCGCCGTCACTGAGTCTGACAAGCTCTGCCATTGTGAATGACAAGCGCCGCCACTGGCGCGGTGCATCTTTGGTAAATGAGTGCACAAAGTCGAAAGTCCTTTAGTGAAACAGTAGGTATACATTTCAGTAATACCTAGGTACATATGTATTTTGTTTTTCTAGCTTGATCAAAATTATTTATTATTTCAAAACAGTTAGGTAGTTAAGAGCTTAGGTGGTTTCAGCGGCGGGCGCTTGGCGCCCCCCAGAATTCGGCACCCGGGTGCCCCACACCCCTTGCACCCCCGGGTAAAGACGGCCTTGTTCTGTGCTAACTGCAGCTTCCAGTTCAAGCACAAGGGAAGCCCCACATAGAGAGTGCCACGGTAATCAAATCTTGAAGCATCTAGTGCATGAACTACTGTGACCAGGTTCTCATGGTCCAGAAATGGCCATAACTATAGAAGCAGCCACAGTTGGCAAAAGGCACTTTTAGCCCTTTTAGCCACTGAGGTTACCTGAGCCTGCAGTGCCAGAGCTGGATTTCAGAAGCCCCAAACTGTGGACCTGCTCCTTCACAGGGAGTGCAAACCCATCCAGGGGTTTGCGATCTAAATATACACAGGGCACAGAGAGGTGAGATAAACTTCTAGAACTTTGGTTGGAACATTTGGTGGCTATTTTAGAATCATAGAATCATAGAGTTGGAATAGACCACAAGGGCCATCGAGTCCAACCCCCTGCCAAACAGGAAACACCATCAGAGCACTCCTGACATATGGTTGTCAAGCCTCTGCTTAAAGACCTCCAAAGAAGGAGACTCCACCACACTCCTTGGCAGCAAATTCCACTGTCGAACAGCTCTTACTGTCAGGAAGTTCTTCCTAATGTTTAGGTGGAATCTTCTTTCTTGTAGTTTGGATCCATTGCTCCGTGTCCGCTTCCCTGGAGCAGCAGAAAGCAACCTTTCTCCCTCCTCTATGTGACATCCTTTTATATATTTGAACATGGCTATCATATCACCCCTTAACCTCCTCTTCTCCAGGCTAAACATGCCCAGCTCCCTTAGCCTTTCCTCATAAGGCATCGTTTCCAGGCCTTTGACCATTTTGGTTGCCCTCCTCTGGACACGTTCCAGTTTGTCAGTGTCCTTCTTGAACTGTGGTGCCCAGAACTGGACACAGTACTCCAGGTGAGGTCTGACCAGAGCAGAATACAGTGGCACTATTACTTCCCTTGATCTAGATGCTATACTCCTATTGATGCAGCCCAGAATTGCATTGGCTTTTTTAGCTGCCGCGTCACACTGTTGGCTCATGTCAAGTTTAAAGAATCTGAACTGGGAAGGGTCATAGTTTCAAAGCTCTCTTCAGCAAGATCAGGTGCATACATAACCTGGATGGTGAGACGATTGATTCTTTCTGTGTGAGACTTGGACCTGACTATTTTTTTTTCTTTCTTTCTTTCTTTCTTTTAAATCCACAATTTGTTTGTAAACCAAGGTTATTGCAAGGTGACCTGTTTACTGAACATGCATCCTGTTCTGTTTTGCACAACTGTTGCTGGGAGGTTATATGACATTCACTGTTTATTGAGCATTCATTTGTTTGCAGGTAAGTTCAAACATTTGCTATCCCGCACTTTATAGAGCACTTCATCATCGCCACAAATCATCCTGGGTTTGTGGGGAAGCAGGTGTGTTGCATAAAAGTGCCAAGTCCACTTTCATTCTGCATGCCTGAATTTGTCCATATGCAATGAATCCAGGCAGCAACCCAGAAGTGGCTTAATCTTCTGTTTGGATGTCCCTGTTTGGATCCTGTTTCCTGGACATATCTTTCCTAGATGCTAGGAGCCTGTACTTTGGAATTCCGCTGTAGATTGTGTCTAGCTGCGTTTTTCAACTAAACTATGGTGTTTTATAATTAGGACAGCTGGGAATGGAGAATCAGAAAACTGTAGAATTGGAAGTTACCCAAAGGGTCATCAAGTCCAACCCCTGCAATGCAAGAATCACAACTAAGTGAACTTTAGTATACTTTAACCAGGGTGCTGGTAGTATTTTTGGTGGACTAATGTGTCACAAATGCAACCTGAGGTTGGAGATGTACAGCAAGGAAGGCATTGGTTCCAGTCTACAAATGTATTCATTAAATTAATTTATTCAAGAACTTTCAGTCACACGAGACTTTCACACATGCTTTGCAAGGATATTTAACAACAACAACAACAATATAGTTATTAAATATCATTGTTGTGTCTAATAGGTGGCCAGCACCTATTAAACACAACACCTATAGGTGGCTGGTAGCGCAGGAGGGTTGTGAAGCTTCACCCTGCTGCCTGGAGTGTTGCTGCAGAGGTTTGCCAAAAGATGGCTAGTCAGAGAACTGTAAAGTTGGAAGGTACCCAAAGGATCATCTACTCCACCCCCTGAAATGCAGGAATCTCAACTAGATCATACATGACAGATGGCCATCCAACCTCTGTTTAAAAACATCAAGCGAAGAAGAGTCCTCCATCTTCCAAGACAGTCCATTCCGCTGTCAAACAGCTCTTACCACCAGAAAGTTCTTCCTAATGTTTTCAGGATTGCATGATCCATGCATCATCTTTCAGACTACCATCTAAAATAGTTTATTGCTCTTTGGGCAATCAGACCTAGCACATGGACACACACATACTAATACACATGCAACAAAGCAAAAATAAGAATCAAAGTAAGTACATACAGGATACATGATCTGTTGTGAAATTAACCTATACTTCATCCAAATAAGATTCATTCACTGGCTTTCTGCCGGTGTATTTTCCAAACAGTTTTCAGCCTCCAGCCATATCTGGTCACAACCCGCTTTCCTACAGAGGCAAATTAAGGAGTTTGGTTTCACTAGTAACACGTATGAAGGTCCCTACACTTATTTTTGCATTGACCGTGGAAAACAGGAACAAAATGGAAGATGTTCTGGCCAGCCTCAGCTCCAATTATCAATATCGCTCTCATCCTTACTTCCCCTTCTCCTCCCTTCGTCCATAATTCAGGCAGATAGCGATTGTTGCTAAATGAATCTTGCTAAATGAATCCAGAACACGTGCCCATGGTCATATGAAGGAAATGCAATCTATTAATCTGTGGAGTAAAGATCCTCCCTTTGAAACATGAAAGAGTTTTCTTCATGTCTTTGGAGGCCTCTCTCAAAGAGGGTTTTGGGAGAGATCAAAAAAGGAAAGAAATCACCTGGCTCACAAATGCAAGAGAAAGCTCCCCAGGGAAAGGATAAAAGCCTGATGGGAGCTGGGCATCCAACAACTTTCCACTGTAAACTGCCCTGTGATCTTTGTATGAAGGGCTGTATATAATCTTTTAATGAGAAGGAGGAAGATTATGATGAGGAGGATAGAAAGGGAGCCCCATGGTTAGAATGTCAGAGCAGGAGTGGGGACAGACCCAAGTTCAAATTTCCTGTATCACTAGGTTGGACCTTCAGCTGGTCCCTCTCTCCTCTTCTCAGCTTAACCCACCTCACAAAGTGGTTGTGAGGATAACCTGATGGGATGGAGAGCCTTTTCTGCCACTCTGAGCTGCTTGAATGATGAACAGATTGAATGTCTTATCCTAAGTTGGAGCACTGGTCCATCTTATTCAGTTTTGTCAATACTGGCTGGCAGGGACTCTCCAGAATTTCAGTCAGCGCTCTCTTCTAGATCTACCTGGAGATGCCAGGGATTGGACCTGGGATCTCCTGAATACAAAGCAGATGCTCTAGACCATGAGCTATGGCTCTTCCCAAAAACCTTGCTTGCCCTGTGTGAATCTCAAACTCACGACCTTCAAAATATGAGGCTGATGTAACATGCCAGAGAACCTCAATGGGTGACCACCAATCTTCTTTTTAAAAAAATAATAATAATAATAACCTGGAAGACCTCTAGAGTGCCACTGTGGCCCCCACCATCCATGGAAAAATTAGCCTGGAAAGCTAATTCAAAGAGGTGGGGGATAGGGAGAGACCGGGGGGGGGGGGGAGCGGTTTGCCAAAGGGTGACAGTAGGTTACTTCTGAAGTCAAATAAGTGCGTGAAATTAGCCGAGCCATTTCCAAAGCTCAGAAACAGCTTGTGCTATTTTCTGAGCCAGCCTGACGCAAGCCCAGGAGGAATTGCTAAACAACCCTTCATGCAGCGCTAGAATGGAGTAGAAAATGTTTCACTGTCAAATAACTCGGTATTGTAGGCCCCGAGGCTGCTTCTGCCCTAATTTTGGCAGAGAATAAGATCATACCTCCCAATAGTTGGCAGGTGGAATTAGATACACTTGGTGTAAACTAGGAAAAAGATGTCATTTCTCACAGTACGGCAGGAAGAAAACTGAGCCAAGAGCCAGTTCTGCTATACGTTGTGTCCCAAGGAAAGGCCTCTGCCAAAATTTTGCTTCAGAATGTACGGGGCCTTCAGGAGCTCCAGTATGGCCTATTGTACCTATAATACAGACTTATCATGGTTACAGAGCACTTTTAGGGTTCCCCGTAACCACTAAGCTACAGCGTATTATTTTATAGACAGTATAATTAAACTGGAAATGACAAGCAATAATCTTACAAGAGACATTCTGTCTAGTGGATTTGCTGGAGAGCCAGTTCAACAATCTCAAAGTTAGTCAAGTTTGTTAGAGTGGAAAAAGAAGCCTTATATGCACTGATGGTACAAAAGTTACAAGGAACTTTTTTGACCCAAAACACTTCTGATTGCCAAGTGGATTTTTTCATTTATTATATGGGGATCTTTCCAACTTTACGTTTTGTCAGTTTGCATGTCTTAAATCATTTGTGTTAACATTTGCCTAATTTCCATCCTTTTCTCTTCATTGGGGTGGGGCAGGAGATCAGATATTATGATCCTGTTATGCCAGTCCACTTCTAGCCTTGTGGACAAGATAATTAAAGGATGCCACTCCATACTTTCTGATCAGTGTCAGATGCCTGCTGGATCAAGTGCCCATACACAGACTGACTTTGTATTTGTGGTCAACCTCAGGTGGAAGGCATCACTCATATCTGTTAGCCTGCCCCTTATATAGAGACCCAAGAGATGGCTTTCTGAAACCTATGTTCTCACAAGCAAACAGGTACACAGAGGTGGTTTGGTTTCTTTGACAATAATAGCATTGTAACACAGAGAGTGGTCCTCTATGCACTGGCTGCAAAAAGCACGGGGTGGGGGTGGGGGGGTCAGGAAAAAGGAGATAGGTAAATCCGCAGTAAGTTGTGGTTATTTGGAGGTTTAATTTGAAATCAAGTTAGGTTTAAGCTTGTTGGTGTCTCTGGCATATCCTCACTGTTACATCATGGGTGGTGGCTTAAATAATGGATGCATGTTCTGTATTGTTTTATTAATACTATTGCTACAAGTATGTAATAGCCTTCAGATAGAACAATAAACTTATGAACTGAAACCAAAACTGAATTTACTGAAACAACCAACCTACAGTTATCCTTCAAAATAGACATTTCTCTAAATTCCACAATGGTTGTCTACAAGCAAAAAAACAAAACAAAAACTTGTATCTTGTGGAAAGTGTATATAAAAGAGTCATTGTTGTTGTTTAGTTGTTTAGTCATGTCCAACTCTTCGTGACCCCATGGACCAGAACGCGCCAGGCCCTCCTGTCTTCAAAAGAGGCATACATTTGTGAAAATAGTAAACAAAAATATTATATTAGGGTAAATTGCTTCCATAGATAGATAGATAGATAGATAGATAGATAGATAGATGATAGACAGATATGGGGAAATGTCCACTAAAATGCCGAGGAATGGAAGAAATTGAGAGATATCGAAATTGGCAAGACTCATCCATTCTGTTCCTGAGCTCACTAATACTCAACCTTGTGTATCAATATGGCTCTGCATTTCCACCCCATGCCATATTTTCAGATTATAGTTGATAATTACAGCTATTGGACTGATTCCAAGGCTGCTAGTTTCTGCCTGAGCTTTTGGAGGCGTTTCTACCACAGTCCCAAAGTTTGTTCTCTTTTTATAGCCCCAGAAAAGCAGGAACTGTGCTCTGGAGGTATTATTCCAGCTATTTCTCTGCTACAGTTACTTCCCATTTCAAAAGCTTGAGAAATGGAGACGTCAAGAGCTTTTGTCTTCATTGTTCCCTGAACGGACTGTTGCTTTCTTGTAAACTCGTCTGTGTCATTTAAATAGGTAAACCGAATGCTGACGCACAGAAACAGAACAAAGATGTTCACAGTCAAAGACCAAAGACATGGGAAAGTGCCCTTTGTCTCCTCTTCTCTGCCACCAGAACAAAGCTGTGAGAGCTTTATTTGTGTCATCTGAAGTCTCTGCAACTGTGCTTACCTGGGGATCTGCTTTCCAGAGGAGAGAAGCCTCTGGATCTTTAGGGCTGGAGGATGCAGACCATCCCAGGTTTCATCCTTGGCATCTTCAGGTAAGGCTGGGAAATATATCTATAAGAAACCCCAGAGAACTGCAGCTGCAAGTGAACAAAATAGTGTATTCAGTGTTGGCTGGTGAACACTGAGACTGGTAGGGCACAAGGCAGGCAGATGGCGCCAGAACCAATGCCAGGCAGACCCACCACCTGACTGGTTGTAAATAAGAAGACAGACAAATGGTTCTCAGAGTGGTTTCAACAACCAATCCCCCTTCCCAGTGAACTTTGGGAACTGTAGCTCTGGGAGGGGAATAGAGGCCTCCTAATAACTCTCAAAACCCTTAAAAACTGCAGTTCCCAGAATTCTTTGTGGAGAGCCAAGACTGTTTAAATGTATGGTGTGAGTATAGCCTGTGTGAAGAGATACTTCATTTTGTCTGTCTTGAATATCCCCCCATTCAGCTTTATTGGATGGCTCCATTGGATTCCAGTAATATGATAGAACAGGGGAGGGTGTGTCTCTGTCCTTTTTCTCCACTACTGCTCCATTGCAGGCGTTTCTTATAAGCCCATGATCAGTGTGTGGATGTCTAGGAGAAGAGCCAGACCTCCAGACCTCATTCCCAATAATCAGCAAACACCCACAGGCTTGAGTTTATTCCATAAGGCAGGCATAGGGGAAGTCATCACCATCAGTGATCCTGATGGTCTTGGGAACACTGAGATCCAGTGTGGTGTAATGGCCAGAGTACTAGACTAGGACCTGGGAGACCCAGGTTCAAATCTTCACCCAGCCATGAAACTCACTGGCTGACATTGGGCTGGTCACCGTTTCTTGGCCTTAACCAAGAAGAGATGTTGGGAGTGGGAGAGAACAGCGTATGCCACTTTGAGCTCCTTAATGGAAAAGGTGGGATACAAATCTAATAATTAAAATTTAAAGGCAGGGAGAAAGGGCAGGTTTAGCTTGCACACTAATTTTTGACTGCTACAATGTAATATTCATATATCCTATATTAATGCAGGGATAGCCAACATGGTGCTCGCCAGATGTTTCGGACTACAACTTGTATAAGCTCCAGCCACCATGGTCCCAACATCTCCAGGTAGGACTGGGAAATAATCTTGTCTAAAACCTGAGAGCAGGTATGGGAAAATGTTGGCCCATCAGATGTTCCTGAACAAGAACTCCCATCACTCCTGATTGTTGGCCATGCTTACTACGGTTGATGGGAGTTATAGTTCAGCAGCACCTGGAATGTCAAAGTTTTGCCATTCCTTCCCCAGAGAGCCACTGCCAGTAAGTATAGCCTGGTATCAGGAACCTGAGGCCCCTTACCTCTTATATTACTACAATTCCCATCATCCTCTGACCATTGGCCAACAACAACTGGAAAACTGCAGGAACAACACTCTTGCTTTGAAGGATTTCAGTCCGTGCTAATTAAGCAGCATTGTAGCAGCTAAGAACCAGTTGGTAGAGGAGCAGACACTGTAGGTTAAATACAGTTATAGTTTTCCTCAGACCCATTGCAATTAATGGGCATGCCTAATATAGTTCCATTGATTTCAGTGGGACTACTCTGCATAGAATTCAGTAGGATACAGCTCTGCATTAAGGATAGTGGATAAATCCAGGGTTGTTGTTTTTTGTATTTTAATGGGAAACCATCTAATTCACATTTTTTGAACCAATATGTGAAATCTTTCTCCTTCAAAATTCACCCTTCACCAAATTTTGCAGTACAGTTCTCCAGCCAGCCAGTGTGTACCAGAAATGTACATAAGATTGCATACATTAAAGGAAAAAACAACTTATAGAAGTGCATTACGTTAGAGAAAATTCTTGCAAAAGTGTGGATAACATGCATTCAGAAATGTGCATGTTGGGGAGAAAGGCACACCAAACCAATGACATTTTTTTCATGAGGATTAACAACAACAAAAAATTTCAAAATTGCTGTAAAAAAATGTGGAGACAGATCCATCCTTTCTTGCATTTGTGAAATAAGCAGAGTTGAGAGGTGAGCATCAAAGGACAGCACAGAAACTCTCCAAACTAATGATGCACATCCATCCATCACTCCCCACCCCCACTTTTCCTCTTAAGAGTGACACCTGTAAGCCTGAAAATGATGTAAGAGCTGTCAAATGCCTTGGGGTGTGCTGCTTCATGTTCACTCTTATCCTCCTGCCTCTGTCAATCATTACCCAAGCTGTGTGTCCCTTAGAAGGTGGAGTCTTCTTGGAATAAGATTACAAAGAAAAAAGAAAGGTGAGAGGAAATGTCATAGGGGTTTGCCCTATTTGGCAAGCAGCTCAGATAAGCCACCCCACGCTTATCTGTATGTATGTATGTACATACATACATTCAGGAGACAGTTGCTCTTGCAACTTCCTAGCTTGAAGTCCCTAAAGATCTTTCGCAACCCCATCTGCAGCTGACCCCTCCTCCCTTCATCCTCTTCGCACAGAAGATACAGCCCCTTACAGCAATGCATGCATTCTGAAGACTGCTAGGGGGTCGTTTTCTTTTTGTCCTATTCTGCTGTGCCTGGATGTTGCAGTCCTGTCTGTCTTCTGCCTGCGACCGCTGCCATGCACCACTCTGAAGCTGACAGCTCCCTGTTGATCTACATGGGTGCAGTGGTGCTCTATGGAGGGACAATCCTTTACCGAGCCAAAAAGAACTGTGTGGAGAAGGCAACCCCCTTTTCCTGGGGTCTCCTCTTGCTCCTTGCTTCAGGAGTCCTGTGTTTCGCCACGCTGAGAAGTTACCTGGGCTTGAGTTTGTTCTCGCTGATGTGCTTCCTCTTCTGCATTTACACATCTGATCAAGCCCTGCTCCCTGTGGACCACAAAGCAGTACTCATCACAGGTAAGGAGAAGGAAGAACTTTGGCTTTCATTAGCTCTTGAGAGAATCTTTTACATTACTCAGTCGTCTCTGAATTAGCACAGTTCTGACTCATCCCCAAGGCTTGCACCCTTTTATTTATTAGCATCCATTTCTCTGCTCCATCCTTTTCCAGGCAGGGGGCCTTTCAGGTGCAGAAATATCAGGCCGTTTGCTCCAATCAGGAGCCATATGAAATTTCTACCTTCTTAGCAGCACAGAACTGTGTATGTTCTCACTCCTTAAGTAAGCATTCATCAAGACAGCATGAGAATTACTGGAGGTCTGAACTGTGAATTGAGTTACGATGGCAGAGTTGGGGAATTTCTACTTGGGCTTTTTATTCAAAATGAGCTGGTGGTTCTGTAGCTAACAGAGAACCTAGGTTTACTTTTTGCAAATTTGGATAAAGCAAAGCCTTAGAGTGGGGAAAAGCACAATTTCATTTTTGACACAGATCTTTAAATGGTGCATCAGTCTTGATGGATTGTGGCAAAACTGCTTCCAATGACAAAATGCTATGCACCCAGATGCAGGTTATTTATTTGCCTGTGGGGTGTCTTGTTAAAGAAAGGACACTGCTATTCATTGGTCCCAGTGAGGTGGGAGGGAGAGGAAAGAGAAGGAAAATCCATCAATGGTTTCTAAAATAAATAAATAAGGGTCATTCACAAGGAACACCAGCAGACAGAACACAATGTTCACTTACGAGCTCTTGCATGCCTGTTTTCTGCGTTATGCTGGAAGGTTGAGGCACACTGTGTTTCAGCAACACCTGGCTCATCTTGGAGTGTTAGGTGCAGGAAAAAAATCTTTCTGTTTCTTCATTTAAAAGGTTGGCACTGAGTCACTAACAACTGTAAACCAGATTGTTGGAGAGGTCCAGAGAGACGCTCCTCAGTCTAAGTGTACCAAATTAGGCAAACAAGTAATAGAATCACATCTGCAGTCTGTGTTCCCATTGTAATTGTCCCAGCCAAGTTCTGTTCTGTGTTGAAGCAGATGCAATACAAGAAGGGACAAGCAGCGAGAATGAGAACAAGTGGTTTATTCAGAAGACATAGGCTTAAAAACTGATCTGAGCCACCCTCTAGATTACTCATGCTTTACAAGATGATATCTGCACATTTTTATTCGTCTTCACCCCCCCCCCCAATTATTATTAAAGTGCCTCATTCATTTGTCATTTACATTGAGTTCCTGACCCCCACCCCGCCCCCAAAATAACTTCAGGCCCACATCCTCCCCCCACCAACAACACTTTGCGAATTTAAATTCTCCCACCTGAGCATAGAGGGTAGATTTAACCATTTTCTTCCCCTGTTGCAGCCTTCAGGAACATCTCTTTCTGAAGCTGTAGTTTGCATTTGGGAGGAAATCTCTCACTGAGACCAGCAGGGAATTCCCCCCCTAAAGCTAATTCCAAGTTCAGTGGAAGGATTTTACTCAAGACTGCATCAGGGGGAGGGAATGACTTCCTGTCCCTCCCATGTCCCCTCCTTCGTTCCCTTTCACTGGTGCTACTCCTCAGCTGCCTCCCACCGGTCTAGCATTGTGCAGGTCCACCGCCGCTTGGCCCCTTCCACCGCCCTGACCTGACAACTACTCCTTCCCCCTTTTCCTCTGGGCAAGGGGCTGGAGCTGTGGCTCGTCACCCATGGAAGCCAGCCATCTACCCCTGTCCCCTGCCCGTCTACATGAGTCAAGGGGAATAGCAGCGCCAGAGGCCAAATGCAGGGAACCCCCCTCCACAAAAGGTGGGAAGATGTGGTGCCCTTGAAAGTATATGTGCCCCCCACCCCCACTCCTTTATTTTGACCAACCTGTCCCATATTTTGCCCAGCCAAAGATGGCAATTCTAGTCTCCACTGTTCCTCATTCCAGGGCAACCAAATATGCGATAAGCACCTAGAACCCCTTAGAGTTTGTGGCCCTTGCCTGGCTAATTCAAGAATGGGTTCCTCAGTTAGATTTTAACCCTTGCTGGATCCAGGAATCAGAAGAGACTAACCAGTTTCCTGACTGAGCATTCACTTAAGTACAGAACAACAGTATTACTATAAGTCAGAACAATATGGGTGTTCACCAGCACACAACTCCCTGTACCGCTCAAATCAACATTCCCATAATTTTAGAGATATCAGCTCTCAGCTACGCCTTATTGTTCCTTTTCTGTATGCAAAGAATGACTTCCAGATACCATCTGAGCACAGTGTACCTTCTTTAGTGGCCAGAGCAATCTGAAAACAAGTCACACGGGGATGCATAAGCAATGGTGAAGAAATGCAGAAAGTGCTGTGTTAAAAAAATGCTAAGCAATAGTAATGTTAGCATAGAAGAGCCCTGAATGGGAAAAAGTCTGTATTTGAAGTGTAATGATGCCCTCAAGCAGGACATGAGTGTAAGAGCACTCTGCCCATCTGTGATCTCCTCATAGTGGAGGTAGAATGTAGCCATTGTGGCTATGAGTTTTTGATAGCCTTATCCTCCCTGAGTTTCTCTAATAGCCTTCTAGTGACATCCCAGTTGGCAGCTTTCACTGCCTCCTGCAGGAGTGAGTTCCATTGTTTAATCATGCACTGCATGAAGGTACTTTCTTTTCTGTGTCTTGAATGGATGAAGGATGGAGAAATGAGTGTGGAGTTGTGTCTGTAGAAACCATTGGCTGTAGCATGGCTGGAATGAAGTCTTATTTTCCCCCTAGCCCCACCTACCTTTGGCATGCATCTCCTAGGGCATTCCCCATGACAGAAAGCAGGTCTTGGCATGAAAAAGGTTTCTTATACCTCCACTGTGCTTGCTTGCTTGCTTGCTCTCTTACTCACTCTCACACACAAATACAGCCTCGTTGTCTGCTGTGTTGGAAACATAAATGAGTGCTGTACTACTGCCAGCTCAAATATTTAGCTTGTGGCTTAGTTTGCAGTTTTGTTCCTTTATTGATTGTGTTTATTTTAATAATTGCATCCTGCTTTGAGAATTGTGATGGTTATAAGTCAAGGCCATGAGTAACATAAATAAAGAGAAGAAGTGATCTTTTACAGGAAGCGATAGTGGCATTGGACACGAATTGGCGAAGTACCTTGACCGTTTAGGATTCACCGTGTTTGCCACCGTTCTGAATGAGAGAGGGCCTGGTGCAGAAAAACTGAGGCAGTCCTGCTCAGATAGACTTTCTGTTCTGCAACTAGACATCACTAATTCGGTGCAGATTAAAGAAGCGTACCTTGAAGTAAGAAGGAAGTTGCAAGGTGCAGGTATGTGAAGGGAGTGTACACAATCCTCGTGGGTGCTGCTTGTGATCTGAAATGACGTTTTGCAAAGTTTCAAATGTTGTCTTGGTTGATCTAGGCCTCAGGATTCCAACACTCCTATTTCAGTATCGAAATCTGACATGCCACTTGGTGCAGAAATTAGATGCTGTTTGCAATTGGAATACATGAACATACAATGAAGCTGAATGTTGGAAGATTGATGGCAGATAAAAGAAAGTACTTTTTCAGCACAGGAGGCAGTGAGGGTCACCAACCTAGATGGCTTTAAAAGAGAATTCAACAAATTCATGGAGAAGAGCGCTCTTGATGGCTATCAGTGATGACTATTTTCTGCAATGGTTCTGAATACCAATTGCTGGAAACGGCAGGAGGGGAGAGGGCTGCTCTTGTGGTCAGATCCTGCTTTCTCCTTTCCCAGAAGCATCTGGTTGGCCACTGTGAGAAGCGGATGCTGGGCTATGTAGGCCATTGACTTGGTCCAGCAGGCTCTTATTATTATCTGAAAGCTGAGCCAACATAATTCACAATATGTAACCAAAGCACAGCCAGCCTTTGAAATTTACCTTTCTTCTGCACTTTGCAGTATACTGTATTTCTGCAGCCATGCAATGCACACAAAAAAAGCACGTGCTGGGCTAAAGTGTCCATAAAAATACATAGATTCATGAAAATTACACACACAAATGCATTGCGTATTATATAAAATACATAAAAGCCCCTTGCACAGACTTTAAAATACAAGCATCCATTATTAGACTGCACCATGAAACAGTCCCACTAAAACATAAAAGTGCCCTCAATTAAAATTAACAATAAAAGAATCCTATAAAAGCAACACAGTAATTAGTAATACAGTGGTACCTCGGGTTACAGACGCTTCAGGTTACAGACTCCGCTAACCCAGAAATAGTACCTTGGGTTAAGAACTTTGCTTCAGGATGAGAACAGAAATCGTGCGGCGGCAGCGGGAGGCCCCATTAGCTAAAGCGGTATCTCAGGTTAAGAACAGTTTCAGGTTAAGAACGGACCTCCAGAATGAATTAAGCTCTTAACCCAAGGTACCACTGTACTTTAATAATGGATGCTTGTATTTTAAAGTCTGTGCAAGGGGTTGTTATACGTTGTAAACCACACAGAAGTCTATTTCAGCATAAACCATGCAAAAACCTATTTTAGCATTGAACAGCATAGAAATTAAATAATGATACCAGCTGCCTGTTGCTTCCTCCCATCTGCAGTCAGATGTTGTCAAATCAACTATCAAATGGATTGCTATATGTCAAGATGTTCTCAGATATTGACATTTCAACATCTTTGGGTCAAAGGCTGCTGTTAATTAGCACATATATCTGCTGCATATTTGGAGACAATTCAGCGTGAGGGATGGATTGATCAGTCCATTTTGGTTTCTCTGAGGGGTTTTTTTAAGTCTTCATGGAAATTTGCAAGCATTTTAGTGCAAATTGTTCACTATATACACATCCTGATATGCAATTCTGCCTGATATACACATTTTTGCAAAGCCATATCCCTGTATTCAGTGCTGATTTTCTAGAAAAAAGAGGTGCCAGAGCTCACCATGAACTGTTCCCTTGTTCTCTTAGAATGGCAATGGCACCCACCTAAGAGTTGCCAGAGCTGAGCTCCAGCTGAAAAAAATATCCCTGGATTCTTGTATGATATTCTCATTAATTTTTGTGTTTTGTGGAGACTTTCCACTAATGTATTTTATAGACATTAGTTGCTTGGCACTTTCCAAACCAACATGCAAATGGTACCACAGCCATCTTTTGAAATTTGCATTTTTCCGTTTTTCAATGTAGGTCTACAGCCGTGTAAGCCAACTAATGTATATAATAATGCATACAGTAGGGTACAATAGGCATAAAAGTCATGTATTAGTTAAACCTCCTTGCAAAAAAATACATTGCGTTACTGGAAATTGTGTTGCAAAAAAATGTAGATATTAGGCAGGAATGTGTGCAAAAAATTGTATATTATGAGAAATTTGAATTAAAATCCTGATGAATTCTCATGGTGACTTTCTTTTTTTAGAAAAATCTCGAACAAAGGTGCTGAACCGGAGAATGGAAAAAATGAGAAAGTGAGAGCAGCTGAAATTGTCAGATTTGTATAGCCTTGTTTCCTTCTTCCTTGCCAGATCTCTGGGGTGTCATCAACAATGCTGGGGTCCTGGGTCTCCCGGGAGATGGCGAACTGCTCCCTATGGAATCTTACAAGCAGTGCATGGATGTCAATTTCTTCGGTCCCGTTGAACTGTCAAAAGCATTCTTGCCATTGCTCCGCAAGTCCAAAGGAAGGCTTATTAACATTTCAAGCATGGCAGGTGAGTCAAACAAAATATGTTCATGCCATTCATATATTTACAGGCTTGCTATTCTAGGCTGGCTGTTCTCTGCTCACCATCCTGCTGTCTTTATTCCTGTCGCAGATGCCCAGTGTAGGAGGATTCCCAGTTGAAAACTCCAGCAAAAACAGTAACAACAATGTGCAAGTCAAGATTGAATGGATGGGAGTTAGGACAGAGCATACTAGGGCAGGCTTCCACATAACTGTCTAGTCTGGAAGTGGTGGTTGCTGGGATGGAGACCACAGCCTTCACGGTTAGACTCAAACACAGGGCTCAACTTCCTTTCCCCCCACCAAGAGGAGAAAGATGGCTTCCCCGCTCCCCATAGAAAAACAACTGAGAAATCTGAGGTTTTAGCATAGCTGTGATCAGGCAACATAATGTTCTACCACACAAAGGTAGCAGCAAAGGCCAATTCATCTAACTTACATCTTCTTTCATATGACTAGTGTGATGATGATGATTAATATTAATAGTGTGATTGTTTTACTGCTCGCAGATTTTGGCACTCCCTCCTGAGAGAAGCTCGACTGGTTCTCTTCTTGTTCCAGCTAATTTTTTTTTTGTTCATGAAAGGGCTGGTGCCAGGCTATTTTTATTGGAATTATTTGTGTAGTTTTAATAGAGTTTGTATATGTACAGTGGTACCTCAGGTTACATATGCTTCAGGTTACATACGCTTCAGGTTACAGACTTCGCTAACCCAAAAATAGTGCTTCAGGTTAAGAACTTTGCTTCAGGATGAGAACAGAAATCATGCTCCGGCAGTGCGGTGGCAGCAGGAGGCCCCATTAGCTAAAGTGGTGCTTCAGGTTAAGAACAGTTTCAGGTTAAGTACGGACCTCCGGAACGAATTAAGTACTTAACCTGAGGTACCACTGTATATAGTTTTAAGTCTAACAACATTTTTTTTAAAAAATGATAGTTTTTTCTATGTTTTCGGCAGTTCCTATTTTTATATGTAAGCCTCTCGCCTTCTGTTGGATGTCATAGTTCCCGCATCCCCTCCGGTGCCCCATAAGCTCTGCACCCAGTACAATTGCACCATTCATGCTCCCCTAGATCTACCTTTGCACAGGTCAGAGCTTCCGTACCCCTGATACATACTGTTAAAGACATTAATTGTCCTTAGCTTTAATTTTTTGACAGTTCCAATAAAGACAATGTAGCTATTTTTCCAAACATATTACTTAAAAGTGGACCCTGTTTCAGAGCCATAAGAAGATAACATTATGAGATGTGTTCCTACAGAATAGGGAACAGCGCATTATGCATCTTTTAGAAATCTCACTTCTCTTTGGGGGCCTGTTAAACATTTGAAATAATGGAAACATGACTTGCTCGAGGCACTGTTGTCCGCGAGCCAAGGAAATTTGTGTTGGAATCTCTTCAGACTACAAGGTTTCCTTCCTGACGGTCGGGATTGATGAAGACAGGGTAAAGCGAGGCAATTGGAAACTTGTTAAAAATGTTCCTTCGCCTCCTGTCTGTTGCTTTAGGCTCCATCTCCAGCAATGGCAGGAGTCCAATTGCTGAGCCGAATGGCGTATGTATTCATCAATTTCAGCAGGTGAAAAAATCCGGTTTGTCAAAAGTGTCAGCATCACTTTCGGTTTTGCAAAATGAGAAAACAGCCAACTGCAGAGCATTTGGAACAACAAGCTGATAAATATGTAACCAAAATATCCACAAACTCACTGACTAACTTCCTGTTGTATGTGTGTACTTGTAGAGATCATGAAAAATGTAGTTGGGATTGCATTATAATGGGAACCTGCCTCATTTTTCCAGAAGATGTATTTCCAGAAGTATACATCAACAGAAATACAGCTATCCTTGAAAATTGTGCTTCTCCAAATTTTGCCATCAAGTGCATATTAGAGAAAATCGGGGGGAATGCATAATTTAGTGGAAATAACATACAAAAATGTGTTTATATCTGGAGAAACGGCTTGCAAAAAATGTGAATATCAGGCAAAATTGAATACAAAAGTTATGTGTATTAATTGTTATTGCTGCAGCAACAAGCAAACTGTTTGTACAGATGCATCCAGATCAGTGTTATATTTCTAGAAAAATTGGTGCCAGAACTTACCATGCACACCTCCCTTGCTCTCTTATAATGGCAATGGCGCCCACCTGAGAGGAGCTGGAACAGAGTTCTGGTGAGTGCCGGCTGAAAAAAAAAAAAAAGCCCTTATCAAGATTGGTGATCTATCAGTGCACAAGGGCTATAACCTTAAAACACAAAGAAAAAAGAATGTTGATTGAGTCACGCTGAGATTGGCCTTTTTGCAGTGTTTTATTAGTGTAAGTTTTCATTAGACATGAATGAATATGCCACTGTAGGTCTCTTTCAGCTTCTGATTTTTCCAGCCTTAAAATCAGTTCTCCACATTTCCATAACAGATCACATCATTTTAAAAAGCCCCCATGAAAATTCATCAATATGTTAGGGCAAATTTCTCATAATACACATACGTTTGTATGCAATTTTGCAAAATGTACACATTTTTGTGATTTCCCATAACATAATGCATCTTAATCTTATTTTCATTAATATGAGCATCTGCAGATGTGTGACAGATTGCCTGTTCTGGTCTAGGAATTAGTGTTAAGACTTTCTCCCAGTTAAACCAGAATTTGGGTGGAGTGTGATGCAGAACAGAGTGAACACTAGAACAATAAATTGAAGGGAACAGAGCAAACCCATCCCTAGGGAAAATCTTAATGCAATGGTTTCATGTCAACTACGTATTGCTGGGGACACGTGGATTGGATTGGCAGTGACCATGCATCTCCCCATACCATAGATTGGGTCATAGCCATTGTGCAACACCAATTCCATCTGTGTCAATTGCAACAACAGTCACTGTTGCAGGAGAAACAGGGCTTTACTTTACCCTTCTGTGCATTCTTGTCACTGCCCTTTTGTTCCATTATACGCAGTCCCTGCTCACCGGAGTACATAGCAATGAGGTTTTACGAAGTCAATCTGACCTCAGTATTGGAATTACTGTAGCTAAGCAAGTTAAAGGGGGATAACTTGGATTTAGCACGTATCTCCTGAGAACAAAAACCGAGATAGGCTGCTAATAAAGCAGAAACGCTTATCGTTCCATCTATCTTGCTTCTTTGGAAAATTTTCAATAAGATAATTAGAGAAGAGTTATTGCCTTCCTGCTGGTGTGCATTCAAACAAGTACATTCAGAGCTTCAACAATCAAAGGTACAGCTTTCTGAATTAAAATTTGGAGACATTCTCCATTCCAAAAAAATAACTGCTGGAGCCGACCAAAGGCTTATCAAGTTCACCATCCTCTTTTCACACCTCCCAAACCAAGAGACAAAGTGAAGACTATCTAGCCTTTACAACCCCTAAATTTTGCCCTGCAGCTCTCCAACCAAAGGATGTGTATTTAAAAATGTGTAGCAACATATTATTTTGGTGTGAAATTGCTTGTAAATAATGCATATGTTGGGCAAAATTGGGTACAGAAATGTGTACATTAGGAGCAATGTACACAAAAATGAATATGAATTTCCATGCAGGCTATAGCTAACGTTGAGCTATGCGATAATCCTTCAGTCTCAGGAGACTGTTTTTATTGCTCCCATAGGAGGTATCCCCATGCCAGGCTTTGCTGCCTACGGTGCATCCAAGGCAGCCCTATCCATGTTTTCTGGAGTCATGAGGCAAGAGCTCTCCAAATGGGGCATTAAAGTATCTGTGCTTCATCCATCAGGCTTCAAGACATGTAAGTTGCTGGTACTTCACCT
The DNA here is from genome assembly GCF_965153285.1 of Podarcis tiliguerta. NCBI lineage: Eukaryota > Metazoa > Chordata > Lepidosauria > Squamata > Lacertidae > Podarcis > Podarcis tiliguerta. The sequence continues at coordinate 35,013,522 of NC_139541.1, read as the reverse complement.
GGTTAACTAGCTCACGATGGGCGGGGGGGACCTCCTTGGAGTCAGCCAAAACCATGAATGGCACAGAAACACCAGTGTCTCCCACAGGAATGTGCAAAGCCTGTACTTCGCTATTTAGGGTCCCAGGTGGAATCTTAGTGATAGGTTGCATAGGGCAACACTTCTAAGAGTTCATCAATCATCCTCAAAAGGGGCAGACTTTTATTTCCCCTTCCACAGAGGTGGCTGGCCTCAAAGGGTTGTCTTCTTGTATAAATGCCAGTTTCCTAGAGGTCAAGGGAAGACACCCCAAAACAACTTGGGCTTATTAGATTCTAACCAGGCAGCTACCGTATTTTTCGCTCCATAAGACACACCTAGTTTTTAGAGGGGGAATGCAAGGAAAAAAAATTCTTTAAAGGGAGCGCTGAGCAGAGCCTGTATGCATCCCACGCTCTGGTCAGCTGTCCCATTCACGAACCGTGAGGAGCGTGTGTGCGGTGCTTGCAGGCTTTTCCCCAAGGAGGGAGAAGGGCAGCCTGTCACTGATGGGCTGCCTTTCTCCCTCATGGAAAAGCCCCCAAGAGCCGCACACACGCTTCATGCAGCTCTTTAAAAGGAGAGCTGACCAGAGCCTGGGATGCATACATGAAGGGCCCCGTGCCCTGCGGAGGCTTCACGCGGCTAAGCCAGAAGCTAGAACAGCTAGAGGGAGCGCTCCCTCTAGCTGTTCTGGCTTCTGGGATAGCCGTGCAGTCTGCATTCGCTCCATAAGATGCACACACATTTCCCTTTACTTTTTAGGAGGGAAAAAGTGCATCTTATAGAGTGAAAAATACAGTAATTTGTTTGAGAAGGTTTATTGCCAAGGTATGATGTCTTTGAATAGCCTGTGAACTAAAATGTGCAAAAGGAAATGTGGTTAGCCGGATAATCTATCATGGTTGCGTCCTGCCTGAAATAGATCTTTTCATTCCACATTATGTTTTTGAAGCATTTGTCTTGAGGTGGCAAATTGGAACCTGTGTGCATGACTCAGAGGATAATTAAACCAGCACACATCAAGTCCAAGCATGCCATCACTTTCCCAGACAAAATTTTTATAATAGCATTTATAAATAAGTGAACTAGTCTTCAACTATCCAGGGAGCTCCTGAGACCACACACACACAGAGACACACACACACACACACACACACAGAATAATATGGATTGAAAAGATGTTCATTCATTTCTGAAGCACAGTCCCCATGGATTTGTGTGTCATTGTGGCCTTTTTCAGTTGGTTCATTTGTTCCTTGGTGGCTCTTGTGAATGGCTGAATATCTGTCCATATCACAAATAAGCCTTGCCCTGTATCAGCTGACTTTCCTAAACTCAAGGGGGAGATTGGACAGTATCTGTTTCGCTCAGAGATTAGAACTAGAATAGGGAAAGTGGTGGAATTCACTCTAGGCAGACAGAGCATCAAACTGGCCCATAGCACACTTGTCTTCTCTCTTTGCAAAGTAGTAGTAGTAGTAGTAGTAGTAGTAGTAGTAGTAGTATACTGCCCTTTATCCACAGATGGGGTGGTTCACAACATACAAGTACAATATATATAAATCATTATATAGATATACTCATTTATACATAATAAAAATAAGGACAAAAGAAAACCAATACTCTTTCCCCACCCACAACACATTTAAAAGGGCTTTCCACGAAGAACCTTAATCGCAGTGACTTTCTGCAGATTTCACCAATACTGGTGTTTGTGTTTCTTAAGAATTTTTAGAATAGGACATTTGTTCCTATATGATTTAGTCAGCTACTCTCATTATCTTCACTGTCTGCTAACTGGGCACTGCTGAAATGTGTATTTGCTTCAGTTTGGGCCTCATTGATTTACTGTTGAGGCAATTAGCTTAGCCATTAACCACCATTAACATCCATTGTTTTATCGTTAACATTTCTCTCACCTTTCTGTCCACCATGACTTTGCCAAACACACACAAAAAGGGCTGTCATTGTCCTACATCTTAATGTGGAATTTATTACTGTAACCAAAAAATGAGCTTTATTTGTATTTTGTGTGCATCAAAATGTGAGATGTATGCAGATATTTTTTATAAGAACATTGATCATTATGACATTATAATAAATGGTCATTTTTCCTACCATCCAGTTTATGCTTATTAATACATGCGAAAATGTAATATGCATTCAGAAATGACAAAAGGGCGGTAACTCCATTTTTTTATGTGTGTGTCCATCACCTCCTCATTGTCACTTGAACAGACAGTAACCCTGAGGCAAGATATATACTTCAGTGGGCAACTGCCAGCTCATTGAGTTGTCATCATAAAAAAATGTAAGCAATAATATTATTTTCAAAAGGCTAAAGGACCAGCTTGGGAATGATTAAAAATAGCAAAATGAGAACTGAAGCAAAATGGTATGGGCACTGAGTCCATGGAACCAACTGGTACCAGGATTCGGATTACATCCCTAATCTAGCATGCATATGTTCCAATCTGTCACCTGGGGTAGTTCCTTTAGGAACCCCATATTCCTCTTTTTCTAGTTATTTTATTTTCATCAGAACACCTGATGTCCTATTATGAAGCCTAGATGTTCAGCAGTGTTTTGTTCTGTCTTCCAGGTATCCAGGGAACTCCGGAGATCTGGAATAAGGAAGAACGGACCCTTCTTGAGAATCTCATGCCTGATGTGAAGCAAGATTATGGTGAAGAATACATCCTCAGGCTGAAGATGGCTCTCAATGCCATGCAATTTCTTTCTGTGTCAGATCTCTCTCCTGTGCTTTGTGATGTTTTACACGCATTATTGGCAGAGCGCCCATGTGGTTTATACACTCCAGGCAAGAATGCTTACAAATACCTTCTCATCTTCTGCTATTCTCCTCTCTGGTTTTATGACTTTTGCATAAGGAAAATGTTCAGCACCTCAGACATGCCCAGCGCTCTCAGAGCAGCAGAGAAAGCAAACAAGAACTTGTAGGCAGATACTGCCTGACTTAGTCATTTGTGTGTCAGGCTATTTAGCTGCCTTGTGAATGTTGGGAATCTTGCATTTCATGTGTTATAAACACATTGGATGGATAAAAGAGGGGAATGTTTAGATTTAAGGCAGAAACCCTCTCTATTCTGTACATTGCACCTCCTATCTACTATTTTTGATACCTTTTTCTCTTGAGTTAGGCTGAACTGAAACTCCTTTTTAAAAACATTTTACTAATTTTCCAAATATAACAAAAATAAAATTAAGAAACAATACCAAAAAAAAATTGACTTCCCCCTAGTCCCTTCCTTGGTTTCATTGTTAATCAACGTACCACATGTCCATTGTAAAATTTGAGAACCATTTAAATTACTTAATATCCATTCATACAAAATTACAAGTAATTCTAAAACCCTGCTAATGTATTAACCTGTGCACAATGCTTCTGTATATATGCAATAAACATCTTCCATTCTTCCTTAAATTTGTTGTCGTCTCTTCCTCTTAGCTTCATTGTCAATTTTGCCATTTCAGCATGTTCCATTAATTTAACTTGCCAATCTTCTTTAGTTGGGACACCTTCTTCTTTCCAATATTGTGCTAATAATGTCCTTGCAGCTGTAGTTGCATACATACATAAATAAGTTCTTTTGAGATTTTGGTAAGTCCACTCCTGTAGGTAAGCTTCTGGTTCTTTAACAAAGGTTATTTTAAACATCTTCTTCAATTCATTATAAATCATTTCCCAATATTTCTTTATGATTTTGCAATCCCACCACACATGGAAAAATGTCCCTTCTATTGTTTTACATTTCCAACACTTGCTTTCCTTGGTTTTGTACATTTTTGCTATTTATTTTATTTTTTATGCTTTTGCTAATTTAACTGGCGTTAGATACCATCTAGGGACGTGGGTGGCGCTGTGGGTTAAACCACAGAGCCTAGGACGTGCTGATCAGAAGGTCGGGGGTTCGAATCCCCCCCGACCGTTGCTCGGTCCCTGCTCCTGCCAACCTAGCAGTTCGAAAGCATGTCAAAGTGCAAGTAGATAAATAGGTACCACTCTGGAAGGAAGGTACACGGCATTTCCATGCGCTGCTCTGGTTCGCCAGAAGTGGCTTAGTCATGCTGGGCACATGACCCGGAAGCTGTACACCAGCTCCCTCAGCCAATAAAGCGAGATGAGTGCCTCAACCCCAGAGTCGGTCACGACTGGACCTAATGTTCAGGGGTCCCTTTACCTTTACCTTTAGATACCATCTATACATCATTTTCATATAGTTTTCTTTAATCGCCACACATGCTGCAAATTTTATCTCATTTTTTTCCATAGTTTTCCCCATTCCTCCATCTGGATATTGTGTCCCACATCTTGTGCCCATTTAATCATAACTGATTTAACCTCGTCATCTTTCGTTTCCCATTCTAACAACAGATTGTACATTTTTGATATTAATTTCGTATCATTTTCTATTATTTCTCTCTGAAAAGTTGAAATTTCATATGGTAATCCTATCTTTTTATCCTTCTTAAATACTTCATTTAACTGAAAATATTGCAACCAATTTGTTACATTCTCTCTAACTTCATTAAATTATTTCAGTTTTAATTGGTTTTCTGATTCAATTAACAACTCTCTATACGTATGAGTATGCAGAGCGAGGCCAGCAAACACTAAACCAGTTGCCCTCCACTCAGTCAGTGAATGCAGCTGTGTCATTTGAGCAGTACGTAATAAATGGTTTCTGATCAGGTGAGATCACCCATAAACCAATCCAAGCAAGAGGCAGAAGCAGCAGCCTCTGTGAGGATCTTTTGGTCTACGTATTTTGAGCAGAAATAGTCAAAAGCCCGAAATCACTAGCCCTCCAATTGATTGCCACACTGGAATGTGTGGAAACACAGAAACTGGCAAATGACAATTTAATGGAAAGCTTGTACAATTAAAAGCAGCTTTGTCATTGGTTAGAATGCTTGGAATTCTGCCACACCCACTGGAAAGCACCAATGGCATTATAACATATAAAAACCTTGTTCACCCTAGGTTGGGCTGACCCAGGTCCTCCTGCCAACAGTGTGGTCAGGTCATGCTGGTTTCTATAAAACTCGCAATAGGTTTTCATCAACCCATCCTGACTGAGAATGACATCCTGAGAAGCTACAGTTGTTTACTGACTCCTGCACTCAAAATAATTTTTAATGGTGCCACCTAAGCTGGGTTACCTTGACATGGGTTGCACAAGGTGTACCTCAAGGCAACCCCATCCACTTCTGCAACACCCAAGCTAATAGATTCCTCCACGGAACACTGAGACCAAAGTGGAAGATTATTTAAAAGGACCACAAGCGTGTCATTAACACTACAAACAATAATTTGTGTTATGTCTGGGCAAGCTCCAAGATATGCATGCCAGGTAGGCAGATAAAAAAGGGTGTGTTCTAAATGTTCAGCAGGCAGCCGCCAGCTTACCGTAAATCAAATCTGTCATTCTTTATTGAGGAAAAAGCACAGCATTATTTCTTCAAAAACATTGCTGGTGGTTTCCTTTTTGATTTCCATGAGTCAAGCTATCAGAAAGGGCAAAGCTGCCATTCTAGGGAGAGATGTGAAGAGAGAATAATTTGATCTCTATAAGCTGACAGCAGCAGACCCTCCAAGTGTCCCTATTTTCCAGGGATGGCCCTAATTTAGAGAAACTGTTTCGGTTTCTAATTTGATCCCAGAATGTCCCTATTTTCATTGGAGAAATGTTGGAGGGTATGGAGTTATTCAATCCCCAAGCCATTTGAACGCAATCCTGTATAGAGAATTTTTTAAAATGTGTATTGTTTTATTATGCTTTTGTATATGTTGGAAGCTTCCCAGAGTGCTGGGGCAACCCAATAAGATGTGTGGGGTATAAATAGTAAAATTATCATTATGGAATGGTATAAATAGTAAAATTATCATTATGGAATGGGCTGTCCTTATTTTCATCAGATAAATGTTGGAGGGCGTGCAGCAATTTGGGGAGCTGCCATTCTCTCTGCAAATCTGGTTTCGGCTCATGCTACTTGATAATTCTTTGCCAACAGTCATAATCACTCCCACAACAGCAAACTCAGGTGGTGAGTGCCAAGAGGATTTAAATTAGAAGGGGATCACTGGGGAAGAAGAAGAAGGGATGTGTTTGGGAGAACTTCAAGATTTGCAGAAATATGACGACAATAAAAATGCCTAATGGGGCAAAACAACATGAGAACTGAGCATGCTCAGTAGTCACTGAGTTACAGGAGGGAATGATGGTAATCAACTTGGATGGCTTTAGAGGAGAAATGGACAAATTTGTGGACGAGAAGGCCTATCAATGGCTACTATCCACGATGGCTGTTCTCTGCCTCCATAGTTGGAGGCACTAATGCTTCAGAATGCCAGGTGCTCTTGTGCTCAGGTTCTGTCTGCAGGTTTCCCACAGCCACCTGGGTGGCACCTGTAATAACAGGATGCTGGAATTGATGGGAACTTGGCCTCATCCACCCGTCTCTTCCCATGTTCTTAATGTTGAGCATCAACTGGAAGAGGAAAGGCGGGAGGGAGAAGGAAAGTCTGCTTGAGCACCTTTCATATTATAGCTGAGGTGAAGAACCTGTGAGCTTCCAGGGGCTGTTGGACTATAACTCCCACCCTTCTTGGTTTTGGTCATGCTGGCTACAGCTGATGAGGGCTGGAGCCCAGCCATCTTAGACAAAAGGCCTATTTAGCCCAGCATTCTGTTCCCACATTAGGTAACTAGATGCTTCTGAAAAGCCCACGAGCAGGAACTGAAAGCCACAGACCTCTCCCCACCTGCAATCCCTAGCAAGTAGTATTCACAAACATAAAAGGTAGGTACCCCTGCCCATACGGGCCAGTCTTGACAGACTCTAGGGTTGTGCTCCCATCTCACTCAAGGAGGCCAAGGGCCAGCGCTGTCCGAAGACACTTCCGGGTCACGTGGCCAGCGTGACATCGCTGCTCTGGCGAGCCAGAGCTGCACACGGAAACGCCGTTTACCTTCCCGCTAGTAAGCGGTCCCTATTTATCTACTTGCACCTGGAGGTGCTTTCGAACTGCTAGGTTGGCAGGCGCTGGGACCGAACAGCGGGAGCGCACCCCGCTGCGGGGATTCGAACCGCCGACCTTTCGATCGGCAAGCCCTAGGCACTGAGGCTTTAACCCACAGCACCACCCGCGTCCCTCCATTCACAAACATACAGCCTCACATAGTGGAGGTAGAACATAGTGATCACAGCTACTAGCTATTGATAATCTTATCCACCATGAATTTTTTGAATACGTCTAAAAGCTCTTCACATTAGCAACAATCACCACGTCTTGTGGTAGTCAGTTCCATAGTTTAGTTCTGCAACTATGTGAAAAAGTACTTCCTTTTGCTGGCCCAACACTCAGCTTCATTGGATGATCTGAGTGCCAGCTATTTCAGTGGGTGGCAAGCATGACTATGGTTCCATCTCTGAAGGTGCATTCATATGCAGGGAATATGGAGTTCGTTTTCCTGTTTAGACTAAACGTGATCCACCTGGAGAAGGAACTGGCAACCCACTCCAGTATTTTTGCCAAGAAAACTCCATGGACATTAAAAAGGAGAAGCTTTGAGAAGAAAGTGAGAGTTTCCAGGGCATTCTCTGGTTCATGGGGTCACAGAGAGTCAGACATGACTAAGACGACTAAGCAACAAGCTGGTATGGATCGATATACAGCCATGCCATGCAAAATGTCGTCCACACTAGTGGGCATGGTGTGACACAACAGCAGATGTCACCCAACATGTCACCACATGGCACCCCTTTATGTGCATGTGCAACCTGTGAAAACAGATGGAAGAAACCCTATGCCCCCAACTTCATTATGCAATTTTCCTGGTTAATGGGGTTGCAAGTACCTGGGAAGCAGATGAGTACGTCTGGTAGGCAGGTAATGCAATCCATTGCAAAATGGGGATTATATTTATGTACTCTAATCTCTCCTGCGTGGTGCACAAGATTCCAGTGGGTTCTTACAGAATTGAGAAAACAATTTCATAACTTCAGTTAAAGCATGCTGCTATCATGAGAAACATGTCTCACATTATAATTTAATTAAAGAAGACCAAAGGGAGAATAAATGAAACAAAGCAAATATAATCTAATTGCTGTGACTTATTTTGTGTATAGAAACATGCAATGCTATCACCTACCTAACTTGTGTGGCTGGCAGAAGTGAATGAAAGGAGGGGTGGGGGAAGGGCGTAGTAGGCTTAAATAAAAACCCAGGAGTTTCCTAGACATTTCTTAATAAAATAATAATAATAAATGAACGAATGACGCTAGACAACAGTTGATCTTGTCAAGGTTTCATCAAGAGATTTAGTGGAACTTCAAGTAAACATAACTGGAGAGATGGGCTTCTGGCAGCTTCTAAAGATGATTCATTTGAGAGAAATCAGTGGGCATGTGATTAAGGGATCATGGTGATGAAAGAAACCCCAAAAGGTGACTCAGCTGAACCCTGCCCACAATGTGAGACAGGGAAGCTTGTGAAAACACAGATTCTGGTAGCTAAGAAGAATAATATTGTGTGATGAAATGGCTAAAGGTGACCAGGGTTTTGCTTTAAAAAATGAAGTTAATTGTGTGTGTGTGTGTGTGTGTGTGTGTGTGTGAGAGAGAGAGAGAGAGAGAGAGAGAGAGAGAGAGAGAGAGAGAGGTTGAATTCAGGGATAAATATAAGTTGTTTGGAAAACCACAGTAGTTTTAACAATTCCCACAGTAGTTTAACAATCCCTCTTCACAAGGAACTCTAGGAATTGTAGCTCTAGGAGAGGAAAAGTGTCTCCTAACAACCCTCTTCACCTTCAACAAACTTCAGCTCCCAGGATTCTTAGGGGGAAGCCATGACTGTTTGAAGTGATATCACAGGGCTTCAAATTATGGGAGGACCAAAGTCCACCTCCTCCCATAATTCTCTCCAGCAATCACACAATGTTAACTGGAAACAAGGTTTGGGGGGAAAGGAAAAGAAAAAAGGATGAATGTGGCCAGGCCACACATTTCACATAAATTGCAAAATGGCAAATGGGACTTTATGACAGCTCTCCGTGTTGTATAATGAATGGCCTATAGTATTCCGCAGGGGCAGCGGACCTTAAGCAATGTCACTGAAAGCACAATGTCACACTTTAATGGTGCATATTCTAAAGAGGCAGTGCTGTGGGGAAAGAGGCTGCGATATTCAGCAATCTTTCCAAAGACACCCCAAAGGTAGCTCACACATCACCTCCCACATAAGTGACATCTTAACTTGTTTCTCAGACTACGAGGACAAATGACAAGGATCGAAATGTACCCAGGTGAGAACATAGTTTGTTCTCACCTTTCTCAATGTGGGCAGACATCATTTGGAAACACTGATAGAAATCTGAGTTTCTGAAAACAGGAGAGCTTTGTGAGAAGACAGCGAGAGCCCATCTAATCCAGCGTGTGGTTACACCTGGGGAAGGTCACACACAGCTGTGTTTGATGTGTGAGTCAGCTCAGAACAGTTTGCGTTCTTATTATTACACAGCAGCCCAGTCTTTGAGCAGTGAGAAAATCCAGGGCTTCCAGGCTTTTAACCCAGATTCTCTTTCCTTGGAATGAAAGCCAGTGGAGATTGTGGTATCCATACGGTTTTATTTACACAAATATACAGCCTGAGCATAGGATGGTGGGGTTCACAGCATTAACACGCCAACAGATCTTACTTATCCATTAGCCACAGCTTTGGGTCCAGGAAATAAACTTATTTGACTGGTTCTGCAAGCTTGTCTGTTAGATTCCAACCCACACTAGATTCAGACCCCCAAGAACTGGAAATCACTCGGTGCATCATCCAGTCTGGCTCCCCCAAACCTACATTACTACTGCTACTACATCATAATTCAATATGCTTTCTGCCCTTTGCTATCATGTCCCAGGGTGGGTTACAACAATTTAAAATGGAAAATGGTTGAAACAGATTGCAATTGCTGGAATGGCTTGGCATGTCTCAGTGGTCAAAGGCCAGGTACCCTAGATTGATGTGGAACATTTGGAATCCACTCACTGATATGCTGCATCAGGGCTGGGGGTTCTGTTTCAGTCTGGGGACCACATTCTTTTGTAACCAGCTTTCTAGTGCTGCATGCCAGGAGTGGGAAAAGCGAGATGCTCTAAAGCAGGTAGGACCAGGTGCAAATGTGGGCTGAGCAATAGATGCAGCTCTTACCTTTGTATATTTCAGCCACACAAAAGTCACTTTCCTCACTTGTTCTCTCCAGAAACAGGCACTCAGAGCCTTTCCATCTCTGATACTAGAAGTAGATACTGGAGGTAGATACTGGAAGTAGCAGGAAGATCATGAGTTGTAGCTGCTGCTAGACTTCTCCTCCATGAATTGAGAGCCATTATTACATGTTGTGGGAATGAAAGGTGTGTGAAAAAGTATTGGCCCTCTGCCAGCAGCCTAACAAATCAGAGCAAATCAGAGGAGAGTCACCCATTGAATAATTCTGTTCAGCGGTGTAGTGGCAAATACAGAAGTGCAGGGGCCCTTCAGGAGACTCACAGCCATGCCCCCTCCTAAGATTATACAACCTTCTAAGACTGTGCAAAGATCTTATAATGATACAATAATAATAATTGGATAAAGGTAAAGGTAAAGGGACCCCTGAACATTAGGTCCAGTCATGACCGACTCTGGGGTTGTGGCGCTCATCTTCACTTTATTGGCCGAGGGAGCCGGCGTACAGCTTCTGGGTCATGTGGCCAGCATGACTAAGCTGCTTCTGGCGAACCAGAGCAGTGCACGGAAATGCCGTTTACCTTCCCGCCAGAGCGGTACCTATTTATCTACTTGCACTTTGATGTGCTTTCGAACTGCTAGGTTGGCAGGAGCAGGGACCGAGCAACGGGAGCTCACCCCGTCGCGGAGATTCGAACTGCCAACCTTCTGATCGGCAAGTTCTAGGCTTTGTGGTTTAACCCACAGCGCCACCCGCATCCCAATAATTGGATAGGGTTGCCTTATTTCAGAAAGTGAGAATCCAGACACAATAGTTGTTGAGGTGGGTTTTTTTGTTTTGTGCAAAATTGCAAAAAACGAGGTTTCTGAGCTTCTTTTAAGGTAAATTGGCAAAAATTACACTGTCAACATGGGTTGCCATAATTCCAGATTTTCCTGGACTTTTTTTGCCGATTTCCACCCAGACACTGCTTCCGACTGCTGTATTCTGGGTATGTCCGGGAAATTCTGGACGTATGGCCACCCTATAAGTGGGGCTAAATTGCAATGATCAGTGTGTTGTTTTTCAAGAAGATCTACTATTTTCTGTGCATATACATGTGCAAATGATTTTGAATGCTGCAGTCTCTCCCCACCCCCCGGTGACTTTGATTGTGTTTGCCTTGAAGAACATGCACACCATTATCTTGCAACTGAAGCACTTTGTGTGCTCAGAGTTTCTAAATGTTTGGAGCATATGAATCAATTAATCTGTGCTCTTCTGATGAGCCTGATCTAGTGTGACCCTAGAAACCATTCCCCAGTGCCCGATTCACTCTGATTTGTCTCGAATCAGCACAAAGGGTAAGAAGATTAAACAGTTCCCCTTTCATGCTGATTGGGCAACTATAGGACACTGGAGACAGGGACTCTGCTGGGAATATTTCTGCAGAAATAGAAATGTGCCTTTGACTCATCATGTCACTAGACCATAACACCTCTGCTTCTGTTAGCTGAGAAGTAAACTGAAGGCATGTGGCATTGGACGGGAGCTACATACAAAGTTTTTGTTGCTTTGTTCCCACAACAGCTTCAACCAGGAGCCATCAATCTGAGTGGTAAGAATTTGAGATTCCTGCAGCACAACCTGTAAAGTCCATGATTGTTCTTTAACTTAGCACTATGCTGGTTCCCCAGGAGTTCCCCCCCCCCCCATCCCTTTTCTTTTCTTTTTTCCAGGGGGCAGTGAAGAAAGGATCACAGAATTTAACGCCTAGTAATTAGGGATAGAAAATGTTTTGTTTTTCCCCCATCAATCTTATTTCATCCACGGAGTCTGCCATAACATGTCACCTGGGAAAGTGTGTAGCAAAGTACATGCTGTCCTGCTGTTGCATTATTTAAAAAGATGAAGATGTTCTTTTTTGTTTGGAGAACGCTGGTTGTTGCCCGAGGCTTATCCTCAGCCAAGGAAGGTGTTAGTTCATCGGTTCTACTCTGTTGGAAATCCAGGCCTAGTCCCAGGGACTCAGTTTCTGAGAATCACCTGGGACAACTTCCCAGTGATTATTCTGCAAGACAGCGAAACAAATTGGGGGGGGGGGGGGGGAGAGGGAAGGAAGGAAAGAATGAGATCTGCTTCAGAATGGGATTAGGGAGAAATAACTGGTAAAATCTTCCATGTGGGATTGTTCCTCACCTTTGGTCTTGGCACAGCTGTCAGATCTTCCTGGGTTCTTGGCTCTTTGACTTTTGCTCACTCTTTGTCATAGCTGGGACTGTGTGTTTTCTGTGGTTCTTTTACTAACCAGAAAGGGTGACCAAAATGATCAGTGGGATGGAGCAACACCTCTGTGAAGAAAGCTTGCAGTGTTTAGGACTTTTTAGTTTAGAGACAAGGTGAGTAACAAGCGACATGACTGACATTTATAAGATTATTATGCATGACCTGGAGAAAGCAGGTAGAGAAAAGTTTTACTCCCTCTCCGATGAAGCTGAATGTTGGAAGATTCAGAAGAGAGAAAAGAAGTACTTTTTTTCAGACAGTGCATAGTTCAGTTATGGAACTTGCTCCCACAGGAGGCAGCAATGGCCACTAGCTTAGATGGCTTTATAAAAAGGACTGGACAGATTCATGAAGAAGATCGTGCGAGGTTGTCTACTGGTAACACTGATTTTTCACTCCCTCTCATATTGTGTGGGCTATACAGTATGTCAGCATTCTTGCGTTCAACTTTGGCCTCTCAGCTATTTGCTATCCTTCTATGTGACGGCACAGAATGTTCCCCTTGTGGGCAGAGTATATAGATCAGAGGCAGAGCACATGTGATGTTTGCAGAAGGTCAAAGGCTTGATCCCTGGTATCTCCAGTTAAAATATGGGTGGCCTCAAAGGGGGAGAAGGTTCCCTCAGACTACCCTGCCTTACCCTCCTTCATGGTCAGCCAATAGTGTTGAGGTACAGGAACATGAGGGGACCATCCATACAGGAGTGATGATGCAACCTGCAGGAATGCCAGGGTAACTGATATTGATGCACCCTCCTTGTTCTGACAAGTGAACAGAGGCTTTCGAGTTTGTGACAGATGTGCAATCAAGCAGAGGCTGGGTAAATGTTTCTTCTTTCTTTGACGGGGCTCCTGTTTCATACTAGAAGTTTAAATGGTAATAATTACTTACAAGCATGCATGCACCTCTAATTAAGCACTAAAGGTTGAAGTTCAGTGGGATGAATGCCTTTTATTAAAGTTCTCTGTGTTTTACAAATTGGATCCTTGCAGCCAGAAACCAGGAATACTGAGTTTCACTGCAGCTTCCTAACTATGTAGAGGATTGCAGTTAGGCCACAGGGTTGGGGGTCAAGGTCTACCCAGCCAAATTCCAGCCACTCTTTGCCAGCTTACTATTCTGATCCTAATAAACAAGACACTGTGTTATTTACCATTGCTATTTTGATACATACAGTTAAATATCTAGAATCAACACAGCTGCCTGCATTTTTGGATTCGCCTTTGGAATGGGGCTCTTGGAAGGTTGGAGGCAATCACAAGGATCTCTTTAATTTCAAAATTTATCACTACACTACTGCAGCCACTTTTGAGGTCCTGCTGGCATCTGCCATTCCCAGTGCCACAGTCAGTGTCACAGTGGTCTGGGGTCACTGTGGTGGAAGGTGGGGTTAAAGATCCATTACTATTTCTGCAGCAGGGCCCCAGCAGAATCTCTGTCCCCAGCATCCTGGAGCCACCAAAACAACACTGTGTGCTCCAAAGCTAAGCATTAAGGAACGCTGAAAACACCAGGTGCTTCAACTTCAAGAATATACAGTCATACCTCAAGATGAATACGCTTTGGGTTAGGCATTTTTTGGGTTGTGGCGACCCGGAAGTAACGGAGCCCCTTACTTCTGGGTTTTGCTGTGCGTGCATGCGCAGACCGTCAAAATGACGTCACGTGCATGTGCAGAAGCGCGACACGTGACCCGCGCACGTGCAGACACAGGTTATGTTCGCTTCAGGGTGCGAACAGGGCTCCGGAACGGATCCCATTCGCATTCTGAGGTACCACTGTAGCCATTTGCCACTACCAGTGCTTTTTCCTAAAAAATAATAATAAATGTTTAGGGCTGCTCTCATTTTGACTCAAGAAAACCACCATTTTATAGTTCAAACCAGGGAAAATAAATACAGTAAATGGACAAAAGTACAAAGATTCATAAAATGTTTAGGGGTATTCATACCCCTGCGTACCCCCAGAAAAAAAGCACTGGCCACTACTGGTCACAGTGGCCAGCAGCTAGAGGATGTGTTGTTTTATCAGAGAAACAGGGTGGCACTAGATCAGTGCTGGAGAACTTCTGGCTTGCAGGCGATGTTGGGCTTGCCAGCCCTCCCCATTTGACTCACCAGACCATTTAAGAAGCATATAAAATGAGCCCTTCTGCATCAGCCCAGTGGTCCATCTACTCCAGCATCCTGTTTTCGCATGCCTGTGGGAAGCCCACAAGAAGGACCTGAAGCACAAGAGGACTCTCCCCTCCTGCAGAAGCATTACTTCATCCGACAGTGGAGGCAGAGCAGAGCCATCATGGCTAGTAGCCATCGCTAGCCCTCTCCTCTGTGAATTTGCCTAATCGTCTTTAATGCTATGTAGGTTGATAGTTATCACTGCCTCCTGTGGAAGCAGGTTCCTTTAACCATGCCCTACAGTATGTGAAAAAGTCCTTTCTTTTATCTCTCATAAATCATCCAACATTCAGCTTCCTCAGACGTCCACAAGTTCCAACGTTACGAAAGAGGATAGAGAAAGAAAATGCAAGGATCAAGGGGCCTGTGCTGGCAAGGTGTATATTCTTTACTTAAGGGCTGTGAAAACGAATAGCGATGTGTAGTTTAATTTTTTTTATTTTTTTTTACAGAGATAGCCAAAAAATAGAGTTAAGAAACTTTGGCAGCAGTTCATTTTACACTGTACAGACCAATTACGGCCGCTGTCAGGCAGAATGGAATTTACCACCCTGGGAAGGCGTGAAAAGTTTAAAGGTGTTCTTGCAAATCACAGAGCAAGCCACATGAAAATGAGATCTAATCCCCACCTGCTTCACCCAGCTCTGAGAAACTATCTCTCAAGATTTGGTAAGCTGGGTGAGTTTTTTGTGTTTTTTTTCTTAAGGGCTGAAGACAGCACTGCAAAGAAGCTATAAATACAAGGCAGTTGAAGGCCTGGCTGTTTTATAAGGACATAAAAAGAGCCTGCTGTATCAGCATCCTGTTCTCACGGTGGCTAACCAGAAGCCTCAAAGCAGGTCCACAGCACAGCAACACAGATTTCCAGAAACTGTGGTTTCCAGAAACTGGTATTCAGAAACATGGCTGTCTCTGACCATGGAGGCAAAGAACAGCCAGCATGGCTAGCCTTCTTCTTGATAGCCTTCTTGATAGCCTTCTCTGCCTCCATGAATTTGTCCAATCCTCTTTTAAAGCCCTCCAGTTTGGTGGCCATCACTGCCTCTTGTGGGAGTGGGTTCCGTAATTTAACTATGCTGTGTGAAGAAGGACTTCCTTTTGTCTGTTCCAAATCTTCCAACATTCAAGGGAAATAGGGTCAATTGTCACCATGGCCAATTTGGTTGCTAACATGTGCTCTTGTTTTTCCTCTAAGGAATTAGACACAGAGGCACCGAGAGAGAGAAAGAGAGAGAGAGAGCGAGCGCGCACATATGCTATCAATGGGGGAATGTATCTTAGCTGAGTAAGTCAGGGCTTAGCAGAATGGAACAGCCATCTCATGTGGCATATGCAATGGTTCTGGTGGGGATGGGAGCAGCGTGGAAGGGCAAGCTTGTGTTTGCCCTGTGCCCTTAGCTAACCTGCTTTCCTCAGGTGCATTGGAGGAGAGCACCAGTGTTAAACCATAGAAACGTAGAGACATGCCTCATACTGGGTCAATCCATTGGTCTATCTAACTCAGTTTTTTTGACGTGCACTGGCAGTGGCTCTGCAAGGTTTCAGGCAGGAATCTTTTCCAGCCCTACCTGGAGACACCAGGGATGGAACCTGGGACCTTCCGCATGCAAAACAAGAGCTTTACAACTGAGCTATTGCTCTTCCCCTCAGTCCAGTCTGATCTCCTCCTGTGTGTGAAATGGGGAGAGCCAACTTTTCCCAAGGCCGCCAAATGAATTGATGTGGCCCTCCAGGTAGTAAAAGAGCAAGAGGTTTCTGAGGAGGGGAGGGGAGGGAGGAGAAGGAATAAGCTTCACAACGCAAATTTGTGCTAATGAATCCTGTGTGCCTTTAGCACAGTCAACACAGACTTCCTGAGAAAAACCTCAACAGGCAGTTTCTTTCCATTAGGCAACACCCCCCTCCCCCGCTCGCTTTTTTCTTTCTTTCTGCAGACCTGTTCTGGCTGTGCTGTGATTTACAGGGGCCATTGGAGCATATATTGCATTCCTCTGATGGATTTGCAGGACTGAGAAGGACATCCTCTGGGAGACACTAAGGAAGAGTAGTTTTGCAAAGGCAGGGCACGTAGAAGGTCAGGCACAGATTAGAATCCTCTTCCTGGCTGGACTTAACTAACTGGGATTTATACAAGGGAACATGCCTCAGCTGCAGCCTGCAACAGACGTGGGGAGGGGGTGAGTGTTAAATGCTCTACTCCCCACACTGCTTCTCTGCTGGGAATACCTCACTCCCCAGAGCTCTTTTTCCAAGGAAGTGTCCATAGGGATTTTAAACACATATTTACATGTTCAGTAATATCTTGCTTAATCGAGAAGAGCGGGCTGCTAACCTTCCTTCAGGTATCTGATCCAACCCCTTACCATTGTTACATAGTGCGGCCTTTGGAGGGTTGCCCATGAGGCTGACAGGGTAACACCTTTCTGTTAGAGGTGTACATAAAATCCTTTTGCCAGGCACACCGTTTCCTCGTATTTCTTGGATCCAGTGCTGATTCTACCAGAAACACACACAAACTCACACAGGCTTGGGTTTGCTGACACGATGGAAATGTGGAGGTGTACCATGAAATATCCAAACTAATATATGCTCTCTGCTCATTGCCTCAGCATTTGGGCGAGCTCAGCTCACAGGCCAACAAAATTGATAAAATATGGCATTAATAGCCACCCTTGACAAATGGCAAATGATTAAACTTTAACTCGGTGTGTGAATTGAGCTAAAGTTCAACCAGACACAATTTAATCAGTAAACCGCTAATTAACTAGCGGTTCACTTCAGCTAGTTAACATCTGTACACTTCTGGCAATGGACACCCTATTTGACTGATTCTGGGGCCATCTCTTAGATTAGGCACAATGAGGCAGCTGCCTTAGGTGATAGCTACTGAGAAGGAGGGAGGCAGGTCAGCAGCAGCAGCCCCCCATTCTTCTAAACCCTAAGCCAGTCGGTTCTGCACCCCCTAAGCTAGCCCATAACCCATAGCGGAGCAAGTCATTCAGGTGCCTGGGGAGGTGTGCATGCCCTGTGTCCAGGGGCGGGGCCACCTGCCTGCGGGAGCAGGGTGAGCCAGGGCAGGATGCTCTGTGGGCCTCTGAGGAGTCTGCCTGCCGCCTCCCACTCAGCCGCCCTATAGCTGAGGAGGAGGCGGTGGGCGGACCATTTGGGGCAGCACGGAGCCTGTGGGTGCCCAAGCCACTGTGTCACTCGCAGGAGAAACACGTGGCTCGGGCGTGCTGCAGGCCCCACGACAAGTGCCGCCCGGCATTTTGTCAGCCCCTCCCCCCAGTGGTGACACCCGGGAAGGCCCAGCCCCACTGCACCCCTTCCTCCGCCCCTGCCCATAGCAAGTGGGCAGCCCTAATGTGACTTACTTCAGTGTAAATCAGTACAGCAGAGGTGAGGAACTGCATCGGGCCAGTGTGTCCAAACCCTCCGTCCCCATCCTGGGCCAACTTTGACAGACACATTTAACTGTACAAGAACAACGTCATTCTTTCATCTTCAGACACAGTTGGCATATATCCCTATTCCTTGGCACTGTTTTTCTGTGAACTGGCACCCATCCCGAGGTGAGTGAGAAATCCATCCTCAGTTACTATGATATTGATCGTAAAAGAAGAGGACTCTTGTTTTTTATTCCATTTGGCAGCTATTAAAATAAATACATGATGGAATGGGAGGGACTTGTTTCCATCAAGCCATCATCAAAGGAACTAGAGAATGACTTGACACCCATTTCTTAAAGGATTAGGGATGTTTATGGTTTAAACACATTTTCCAGTGTCAATACATGAGGAAGTCCTTTATGTACAAAGGCTTGAGAAGAATATTGTTGTAAGTGTTGGAAAGCTTAGAGAAATTCAAAGAATTTCGTGCAGGATTTTTTAGGAGCAAGATTTATGGCTTTTGAACTTTTATAGATGGGGAAATCAATTAATCATGAAGACCAATGATAAGATTAAGCATTGGGCCAGTTAAAGAATGAGTGACCATTATAAAATGAAAGCTGGGGGTTTGACCCAGGTTATTCTCTTTTCCACTACACCTATTAACATATTGTAACCTGTGCAATGGTGTCTCTTCTTGAGAAGTAACTCTGTGGTTTGTGTAAATATTATACAACATTCTCTAAAACAGCTGGCTCGGAGGGGTTAGCATACCATATAACAGGATGAACAGGTCATGGAACCAGGCCAAAGGGTGATCTGGGGAGATTGAAGATATGAATCATTCAGGCAAGGAGAAAAGGCATCGCCAGGAGCACAAACAAGGAAGCAAACTCTCAAAAGCCCCTTTCAGAAGTTACCTCCACATACTCCAAGGTTCATGGATGATTAGTGTGTGTGTGTGCATACTTGGTTGGTTGCATGAAGGAGCCCATGAGCATCCAGGCTGGACGCTGGAGACACAGAAGCATGCTTGCTCTGTGCTGGATCCAAAGCCATGACTAATGGAGAAGCAAGATATGTTGGGGTGTTGATGCTGTGAGCCCCTCCATCTTATGCTCAGGTTGTATATATGTGCAAATAAAACCATATATCCTAAAGGCACCACAGTCTTCGTTGAACCTCATTCCAAGGAAACTGAACCTGAGTAAGCCCCTGGAACCCCTGAATTCTTTCACTGCTCAGAGATTGGGGTGGCATGTAGTAGTGCTTTAACAACCTGGTCTAAGTGGTTTAAAAAACAAATTGCCATCAACCTCCTCATATTTTCCCCTACCCTATCACCCAGCATGTAAATCAGAGGATAAGGTAGCTTTTAGTACAAGCCTTAATGAATCTGGTTTCTTTTGTCTGAGAGATTTTTATAATCAGACTGGTGCTCTTTCACATCATCAACTCTCCACGATTAGTAGATGCCAACCATTACCGGTTAAGCATTCAGCAGCTATTTCATTTCATTTCTTCCTTGATATATCTGAACCTTGTTAGTATTTGAGTGTATAGCAGTGCTGCCAACACCTTGTATTAAGGGACCGGTTTGTAAAATATACACAGCCCTATTTTGAATATGAGCCATTTGCACCAGTGTTAGGAACCATCTAAGAATAATTTTCACATTGTTTTCTCCAACAGAGGCCAAGAATGAAAAAAGAAAAAAAAAAAAGGTTTTGTGGACCAGAGTTTATTCCATATCAGTTTCTTCCCTCCAGGTCTTTTTCACAATTAGAAGATGGTATGTGAAAAAGACCTGGAAGGAGGAAACTGATATGGAATAAACTCTGGTCCACAAAACCATTTTCTTTCATTCTTAGCCTCTGTTGGAGAAAACAATGTGGAAATTATTCATTGATGGTTCCTAACACTGGTGCAAATGGCTCATATTCAAAACTCAGCCCTGTTGGTGACACAGTGGAGCCACAGAGACTTATAGGCATTTATGGTGGACCTGCTCTTTGGTCCGGACCTTCTGGGCTGCAGCTTTTGGGAAAATTAGCACCACTGTTGATCACTTAGTCCAGCCAGATCCAGCCCCGTGTCTCCTTTCCATATCTAAAGGCAAAAACTCTTCAGTTACATCAGAAACACTTCTCTTTTATATTTGGGTGGCTGCTTGCCTTGTTATAGCTCAGGGATGGTAAGTGGTTTAAATTTTACAGTCGATAATTGGCTCAAAAAGGCTGTGTCTAGCGCAGTCATTGAAAGACTTACTCATCCTACGGGGAACTTCAGAGCTTGAGGATTGTGCGGGTAATTGGTGGATCTTTATTATGTATCTTAATAATTGCACCGTCTCAATATAAGCCCCACAAAGTATGATATCATTTGGAAGTAGCTTTAACAAGCACTTGGCCAATGTGGGTTTCCCCCCATTTATGACTTACTTTGCCCACTTATTTTTTCCCCCTTTATAATGAGATGTTAGTGCTCTTTCACTGGTTTTTCTATTGTAAAAATCTATATTTATTCTACTTTTTTCTTGTATGTTTTCCATGTCCTCTATCTATCTATGGAAAGACAAGAAACTGAGATCCTGGGAACCTGACCAAGTCCCAGGGGCCAAATGGAGAAGTATGGAGAGCAGCATACTCCACACTGAACACAGAACACATATTCTCACAAATGTAGGAAGCTGCTTTATACTGAGTGTTGGCCCATTGGTCATGTAGCTCAATACTGCCTACACTGACTGGCAGCAGCTGTTCTAGGATTCGGACAGGGTTCTCTCCTGTTCCTACCTGGAGATGCCAGGGATCGAATCTGGGACCTTCTGCTTGCAAAGTAGAGAGACTGAGTGACAGTCTTTCCTACTGGCCAAGGAGCAACCATAGCATCACTGAGAATGGAAAGTCAAAGAGAATGTTCATGTTAACATACACCCAGGCATTATCTGTAGCAAGACTGGTGAAGGAAGTGTGTAAATAAGAAGCTGGAAATAGCAACAAGGATAGAATAGAAATGGAAGCACATCCTATAAGACCATAAGAAGAGACCCTCCTGGATCAGATCAAAGCCCCAGGTAAGGCTGGGAGAGAACATTCACAGCAACAATTACAAGGCTTGCTTACAAGATTTCTTGGTCCCCATTAAAGCATGTTTTCATTGTTGCTGTTGAACAATGTGAGTTCTCTGTTCTTTCTATGAAAATTGCCTGCCATTCCACCCACTGATTTTCTTCTCCAAGGGACACTGTGGGACACAATACAGCAAAGTCCGCTGCCTAATATTTATGGGCAGAGAATTCCAAATAGTAGGAACATAAGAATATAAGAGGCTGCTGTATTAGGCCATTGGTCTATCTAGTCTAGCATCCTATTCTCACAGTGACCAACCCTACCAAGATGACACTGGAAGTCCCTCCCTAATCAATGATTCTATGACCTGGTCCAATGTCACTCAGTGAATATGCCCCCCGTAACAGTTTTGGTGGTAGTGTACAAAACAAAAATGCTATTGAGCCATCATCCCTCTTGAATGTTTCAATCATAACATAGCTTGACATGCTGTTGATTTCTGCCTGCCAAGTGTGGGGCACTTTAATGTATATAAAAAAGGTGAGGTAGACTTGATAGAGGCATATGAAACAATGCACTAGAATACAGGGACCTTCAGCGAAGCTGGATGTTGGTCACTGTGAGAACAGAAGACCACAAGGGCCTTTGGACTAGAAGGGCCTTATGTTCTTAAGTAGTTATGAAAGGTAAAGATCTGCTTTGCAACAAAAAATGATTTGGCGTGAAATGTATGAAAAGTGTGTGGCCTTCAAGAAATCACCATGATTTGGCCCTCCTAGAAAGTAGGAGCAACATAATATTGCTTGAGATTAATTATGTTGGATTATGTATTGCTTTTATTGCAGTTTATTAGTTTCATGTTATCTTGCAAGCTGCTGCAGCCCCTTGTGAACTGCTCAGAATGTGGCCTGTAAATCTCAAGTGAGCCAATAAAAGAAAACTACAACTATAAAATTACTTTGCACAGAGAACAAAGAGCAATAGACACACACAGTCATTTGTCTTAAGGGTGGTTCCGGTGAGGTAACGTGACAAATCTTTCCAGCATGTTCATTGACAAGTAGGTTCTACAAAGACACACATTCTACCTTCTGCTCGTGCTGTTTACCTCAAAAAAAGGCTGACTAAAAGTTGTTCTACATGGACCTCACTTTTTTTTTTATTGTCTCCGGTCTATCATTCCTCTAACTTGGCCACATATTGTACCCAGATGAAACTATACTTCTTTGTCAGCTATGCTGGTTCTCTGCAATTCATTTATGAATTCACCAGAGTTAATGGTAAATCCAACTTTATTTTTAATGAGCCCTGGAAGCCTGCACAGAGTTCATAATTGACTCCTTCAGCCAGGACACTCCACTGAGTCACTCTCCAGGACCCGGCCTCCTGCGTCGTATGGCAGCTGTTTCTCCAAAAGGGATGTGTGCCAGATACTTACCTATTTATTTATTATATTTAAGCCCCACCAGCTCTCCAAGGTGGCATACATAGTTCTCCTGCCCACGCAATTTATCCCCACAGAAACCTTATGAGATAGGTTAGGCTGAGAGACAGTGACTGGCCCAAGGTCACCCTATGAGCTTCTTGTTGAGTTGATAATGCATACAATATGCCAGACAGAGCTTTATGGCATACCTGTCAACTGCCCTGGAAAAAGGGGACATGTTTTTTTCTTGCGAGAGGACAGTGGCCGAAATGGCTGCTGTGATCTCATGCAATTTCCCACTGGCTGATGCAAATATCTAACTATGTAGAATTCTAACATTTGATCCTGATGTTGAAAGGTTTCGTATGTATTTCCCTCCAGCACAAAAATCTAGCCTTTTAAGAAAATCAAGGGGATGGCCGCTTTCATGCTACCATTAAAAGGTATGCACCTGTGGAATAAAGTTCTGTTCAAGCAAAGTCTTCCATAACTGGAGCAGAAGGTCTGTTTCTGTTGGAGAACTGAAGGCAAGCAGCTTCCTAAGCAGCACACATGAAATGATGGTGACATCTGGTGGTCATTAATGTTTCACTTGCAGCATCCGAGAGAAATCTCAATGCTGTTGAGCTAGAGTCAAAACTGCAGAGTCTGAGGCAGGCTCGTGGAAAGCTAGTCTGAAGCATGGGGCGAAAGTCTTGTTAGACTTTGTTATAGACTCAATCAAAGAAGCAGCCTGTCCCTGGCTGGGACCCCAACCAGCTTAGCCCACCAAGGCCTGGGCAGGTATACCCAGGTGCTCCCACCCCTTGCACAGACCTGATCTGAGGTGCAAAACCATGACTTAATTTTAAAGCCTATGTCTTGGGAATCTTCCCCTGCCTGAATGGTGGAGAAAGTGTGTCGAGAAAAGATTTCCTCCTACCGTCATAACTCTAGAACTTGTGGACATCCAAAGAAGATGAATGTCAGAAATTCAGGGCAGATAAAAGAAAAGACTTCTTAATGCAGCTCATATTTAAACTGTGGAACTTGCTTCCACAGGAGGCGGTGATGGTCACTAACTTGAATGGCTTTAAAAGAGAACCAGACAAATTCACAGAGGAGAAGCCTATCAATGGCTATTAGTCAGGCTTCTTGGAAGATGAATACACAGCCCTGGTTTCCCAAAACATCTTGGAAGGGCAGAAGTTACTCAAAGGTGCCATCAAGTCCAATGCAGCCAACCCTGTCTGAATAAAGTATTGCCAAAATCTCCAGAGAAGGTCTTTCTTTGACCCACTACCAGAGATCCAGGAATAGGAGTGCCAGTGTTTTGTAGCTCCTCTACAAAATACATTCTATCACCACGGAGCTTGCTGGCCTTCCCCAAGTCCCTGTTTGTTTATGGGCCTTGTGTTCATCAGACTCAGTCAAAGGCTCCTTGGATCATGGATTCATCAAACTGAGAAGGGATCAAAGGCCATCTGTTCCAACCCTGCTGCCCCCTCTGTTGCAGTACAGAATCATTTGCACATTAACCATGTTATTTTCATCTATCCATCTATCTACACTTTTATCCTAGTGCAGGGTTTCCCAAACTTGGTTCTCCAGTTGTTTTGGGGGCTACAATTCACATCATCCCTGACCACTGGTCCTGCTAGCTAGGTAAGGCTCCCTCAGCCTGGAAAGCGAGTGCTGCATAGTCCCTTTGACTGGACTTGCCTGTCCAGGGGTCTTTTACCTTTATCTGCTAGCTAGGGATGATGGGAGTTGTAGTCCAACAATAGCTGGAGCCCCTGCCCTAGTGTATACATTTTTGTGTGCACATTCAATGGCTAGAGAATTCAGAGCTGCAAAATTCAGAGAAGTAATGCTGCCCCATGTGGTAAGCTGTTGAACCGCAAGCAGTATTTCCCTAGTAAAGCAGGTATACAAAATCTGTGGCCCTCTAGTTGTTGCTGAACTACAACTCCCATCAGCTCCAGCATAGAATCAGATCAGAGGATTGAAGTGATGGAAGGGACCCAAAGGGTCATCAAATCCAACCTGCTGCAGGCATGGCCAAAGGTGAGGGATAATAGAAGTCGTAAGATAACAGAGGAAGAGTTTGTGGTGATACACATCTTTTTCTAGAAAAATAGCACTGACCACAGGTGTGTGTGTGTGTGAACGTGGATGGCGCTGTGGGTTAAACCACAGAGCCTAGGGTTTGCCAATCAGAAGGTCAGCGGTTCGAATTCCCGCAATGGGGTGAGCTCCCGTTGCTCGATCCCAGCTCCTGTCAACCTAGCAGTTCAAAAGCACGTCAAAGTGCAAGTAGATAAATAGGTACCGCTCTGGTGGGAAGGTAAACGGTGTTTCCGTGCGCTGCTCTGGTTCTCCAGAAGCAGCTTGGTCATGCTGGCCACATGACCTGGAAGCTATACGCCACCTCCCTCGGCGAATAAAGCGAGATGAGCGCCGCAACCCCAGAGTTGGCCACGACTGGACCTAATGGTCAGGGGTCCCTTTACATATATATATATATATATATATATATATATATATATATATATATCCCATCACCCACAAACAGGCAATATCCCAATCCAACAGGTCTAGCCCCCCCCCCAAAAAAAATCACATTTCACAACATAGGAGTAGTGTGAGTGGGGGCTGGGAGAACCACATTGAAGAACTCAGGCATGGAGGAGGGGCGATCTCATCCTTTCTTTCCACAGTCCAAATCATCTGTCAGGAGAGTTGGCCAGGGCACAGGCCACCACCAGTGGGACCCTCACCACCACTGTGCCACATGCTGGTGGCACCGTAGCTGTACCAACAGCTGTGTCACCTCCGTCACTTGTGGAGAAGCACTCTGGAGGACCACCAAATCACCACACTCGTTTTCCGGGTTGTTTTCATTTTGTGTTCTGTATTCCACCCGCCCCACATACTGTCTAAACTAATGAAGAGCAGGTTAAAAGTATTTGAAATAAACGTATAAAATGCATTTATAAAAAGGTCTTTGCTGACCGCCCCACATATGACCACCTCATTTCTTCCATTGTTTGTATTGTTTCTCATTTGAGAGGATAACTTAAATGACCTTCTCACACCAATAGGTGGTGCTGGTGA
The DNA here is from genome assembly GCF_965153285.1 of Podarcis tiliguerta. NCBI lineage: Eukaryota > Metazoa > Chordata > Lepidosauria > Squamata > Lacertidae > Podarcis > Podarcis tiliguerta. The sequence continues at coordinate 34,987,835 of NC_139541.1, read as the reverse complement.
TCAGAAATCACTTTCAACACAGGAAATGAAAAGTTTGTATTAAACAGTGAGAAATCACTCCCAAATGGACACAATGGTATTGCGGAGAGGTGGAGGGGGGAATGGTAGAGTGTGGACCAAAAATGCACTTCAGTTGGAATTAGGAGTATAGCATCTAGATCAAGGGAAGTAATAGTGCCACTGTATTCTGCTCTGGTCAGACCTCACCTGGAGTACTGTGTCCAGTTCTGGGCACCACAGTTCAAGAAGGACACTGACAAACTGGAACGTGTCCAGAGGAGGGCAACCAAAATGGTCAAAGGCCTGGAAACGGCTAAGGGAGCTGGGCATGTTTAGCCTGGAGAAGAGGAGGTTAAGGAGTGATATGATAGCCATGTTCAAATATATGAAAGGATGTCATATAGAGGAGGGAGAAAGGTTGTTTTCTGCTGCTCCAGAGAAGCGGACATGGAGCAATGGATCCAAACTACAAGAAAGAAGATTCCACCTAAACATTAGGAAGAACTTCCTGACAGTAAGAGCTGTTTGACAGTGGAATTTGCTGCCAAGGAGTGTGGTGGAGTCTCCTTCTTTGGAGGTCTTTAAGCAGAGGCTTGACAACCATATGTCAGGAGTGTTCTGATGGTGTTTCCTGCTTGGCAGGGGGTTGGACTCGATGGCCCTTGTGGTCTCTTCCAACTCTATGATTCTATGATTCTAGTTCAAAAGAAGAAGAAAAGAAGGAACACGGGCTGCCCACCTGTGACTCCCGGCCCTCCCCTGATCTCCTTCCCCCTTCCCCCTTCATTTTGGGGAGGTTTGGGAGGCAGGTGGCTGTTGCCCAGGAGAGGTGCAAGGTGCGTGGTTACCCTGCTGGGCAAGGTGCAAACCCCTTCTTCCCACCCTTCACGTTTTTCTAGGGACTGGTGGCAACCCTGGGCACAATGCACTCTACTGAAACATAGGGTTCTCTGCCTCCTCCAATTTGTCAAAATGGCGGGGGAAGGGGGCAGGAGATTGGGGGAGGCTCATTAGTTGTGGGTAGGCGGCGCGGTTGCCCAGGAGGGGTGCAAGATGTGCGGTTTCTCTGTTGGGCAAGGCGCAGGGGGTGAGATGACTTCAATCCCCTCGGCCAACTGGAGTGGCGGCGGAGCTGGCGAAGAGCTGGGCAGCTGAGCGTGAGAGAGAGCGTGTCCCCAACGGCCAGGAACTGCAGAATTCAAATTGACTTTTTCTGCTCCACTCTCAAACATCCAGGGGAGCAAACTGCACACTGCCCCTTGGGCATGGCAGGCACTACGTTGCCTCTCCCCCAGTTGTAGGGCAACTGAGTGGGAGAGGGCAGGCAGATTCTGGAGGCCCCACGGTGTGCCCCGCCCCTCCCCTGCAAGGAGCTCAGTGATGGCACCCAGGGTGGGCTGAAAGAAGCATCCACCATTACACAGCTTGCCTCAGTGTTTGATGTTTAAAACATTTATTTCTTAATTTTGGGCTCAAAAAATAGGGGTCTTCTTATACATGGGCGCGTCTTATCGATGGGAAAATACGGTAATTCCTCCTTCAAGAGCCATGGCATACCCTCCAACATTTCTCTGATGAAAATAGGAACATTCTAAAGAAAAGGGGGACATTCTGGGATCAAATCAGAAACTGGGGCAGTCCCTGGAAAATAGGGGCACTTGGAGGGTCTGCCATGGGCAGATGATACCTCCTTCAATGAGAGCCATGAGTGAATGGTACTTCCCCCATCAGAAGCTATGGGAAGACAGCACTTCTTTCATCCGGAGCCATGGAGCATTCTGTGTGAAGGGTTTTACAATTTACTGCCGTTACTCATTACATTTTTTTACTCTACTCCTCAAAGAAGCTCAAGGTGGCACATGTGTTTCACCCCAGCCTGATTTTATTATCACCCCAATCCTGTTAGGTAGGCAAAGCTCAGAGGTAGGGACCTCCCCGCTGATAAGAGATTTTTACACAGAGCTTGAATGGTCAGCTGTCAGGTGTGCTGTAGTAATGAGTTTCCTGCATTGCCAGGAGGTTAGGCTAGATTAGAATTGCCATATGTCCGAAATTTGCTGGACATACCCGGAATACTGTAGTCGCAAGCAGTGTCTGGGTGGAAATTGGCAAAATGTATGAAAATCCAGATGTATGGCAACTTATGTTGGCAGTGTCGTTTATGCCCAACAACTTTTGTGTATGGATTTTCACTTTTTGAAATATGGCAACTCTAGATTACATGACATTGGAAGTCCCTCCCTACTCAATGATTCTGTGACCTGGTCCAATGTCATTCAGTGAACATGCCCCCCATAACAGTTTGGGTGGTGGTGTACAAAACAAAAATGACTGCAGCAGTCAGACTAACCCACTCCTGTGTATCAAAACAACTCCATCTGGTTTTACCAACCGGAAATCCAGGGTAGGACATGTTTTCTTGGCAGTGGAAAAGGGGAAGATAAGAAAACAGCTTACGCAGTTAGAAACTGCAAAGCTCCACTCTCTCCTCGGCTTTTGCCCTCTTCGACTCAGAAGAGAGAAATAAAGGGACGCTGGTATGGATTTCTACGACAGATTTGACTTCTGAAACTTTTGGCTTTGGTGAAACAGGAGCCAGAGGGGTTTGCGTGCGCCTCCCACTTTTTAGCAAATCATTCAAGGAGACGCGAGAAATTTGATCCTCCTGAAAGGCACTCTAGAAGGTAAGGCACTTTAGCAAACCCTGGAATCTCTTAGTGAATACAGTTTTGCTAGTGAGGGGTCTCTCTCTCTGTGTGTGTGTGTGTGCGTGTGTGTGTATGTATGTGCATTTTTTTTTTATTAGAGAGCATTTTTCATGTAAATGCATCACACAGGGCAGCTGACACCATTTTTTAAAAATTGCAATTCCATAAAAGCAATTACAAGAGACAGGATCAGCAGTTAAAAACCATTCTTAAAAACTCTTTCTAAACACACACATATACACTTGCACAGACACAGGAAAAACGGCTGCTTGTTGCATAAGGACGAGATGAAATGGTTCAAGGTTGATTTAGAATCGTGTCTCTTAAATATGGTAAGTCTAAACCAAAAAGGGGTTTGAAGGGATGACTTAGCTGTTTTGTTAAGACACCAACAGGATGGGAACAATATGAGTCAACAATTGTGCATGCCAAGTGAGTTATAATCAAGCTGCTAGGAACTGGATTTATTCAGACTCTTTTAAAAGAAGAGTGTATAATAATAACAATAACAATAACAATAATAACAATAACAATAATAATATATTTTATTTGTATCCCACCCTCCCTGGCCAAGACCGGGCTCAGGGTGGCTAACATCAAAGTATATAATACATTAGAACATAAAAACAGACAATCAATTAAAATACAGCTTAAAATCAGATTTAAACTCAGAATAAAATCAGATGGCAACACACGAATGATAACTATAGGGGTTGGGAACATTAAGTGCTCACCAGGCCCAGCTATTTGTGTTGGTCTCATATGAGCCGGTCAGAAGAGTTAGAGAGGCCACTTACATGCAGGGTCTTGTAAAAAGGGGGGGGGGTCAGACTGGGCCCTGACCAAAGGCCTGGCGGAACAGCTCCATCTTGCAGGCTCTGCAGAAAGATATCAAGTCCTGCAGGGCCCTGGTCTCTTGTGACAAAGCGTTTCACCAGGTTGGGGCCAGGGCCAAAAAGGCTCTGGCCCTAGTCAAGGCCAGCCTAACCTCCTTGAGGCCTGGGACCTACAAAGTGTCATTGTTTGCTGACCGTAAGCTCCTCTGCGGGGCATACCAGGAGAGGCGGTCCCGTAGGTACGAGGGTCCTAGGCTGTATAGGGCTTTAAAGGTCAAAGCCAGCACCTTAAACCTGATCCTGTACTCCACCGGGAGTCAGTGCAGCTGGTATAGCACTGGATGAATGTGATTCTGTGGCGAGGACCCCATAAGGAGCCTCACTGCAGCATTCTGCACCTACTGGAGTTTCTGGGTCAGCTTCACGGGCAGCCCCGCATAGAGCAAATTACAATAATAGAATCTGGAGGTGACCGTTGCATGGATCACAGTGGCAAGATCAGGGTGGGAAAGGTAAGGGACCAACTGCTTAGCACGGTGAAGGTGGAAAAATGCTGCCTTTGCTGTAGCTGCAACCTGCGCCTCCATAGAGAGGGAGGTGTCGAAGGTTACGCCCAGACTTCTGACGGAAGGCGCTGGTGCTAACTGCGCCCCCCCCAAGAGATGGGAGTTGGCCCCCCCAACCCCATGTCACCCCAACCCAGCCAGAGGACCTTTGTCTTCAAAGGATTTAACTTCAACCGAATCCCACGTAACCATCCAGCCACAGCTTCCAAACATCTGCTCAGTATAGTCTATTTAGAGAAACTTTCCTGGTTTCGGGGGCCTTTTAGATGGCAATGTGTATTCCATCACTTACTTCAAAATGGGTTCAGGCAAATTATTCAATTTTTTTCTGACATTCCCTTATTGGATAATTTCCACGTTTTATGTGATACTCCACATGACATAAAAGCCACTTCTGGAAAAGTACTGGAATCTAGTGCAAGTTGAGTGCTCATTTCCATGTTATTCACTTCGGGGGGGGGGGGGGATACTTGCAAGAGCTGGAAAATTGCAGGTGTTTTGTGCTGTAATTTCACATGATGAAATGTGGCCTAGTATCCCAGGATACAGTCATTCCTGTTATTGAAAATGCTAGTGCAACAGTTCAATCAGAAAGCTAAAGTTCCATAACACAACAGCTATCAAAGGGAACCTTAGTATATAGGATAGAATTGCTAGTGTTAAGTACGCAAGAAGAGCCTGCTGGATCAGGCCATTGGCCCATCTAGTCCACCATCCTGTTCTCCCAGTGGCCAGGAAGCTCGCAAGCAGGATCCAAGCACAAGAGCACCCTCCTCTCCTGTGGTTTCCAGCAACTGACATTCAGAAGGATTTCTGCCTCCAACTGTGAAGGCAGAGCATACCCATCATGGCTACTAGCCATTGACGGCGTTTCCCTCCATGATTTGTCTAATCATCTTTTAAAGCCATCAGGTTTGTTGGCCATCTCTGCTTCCTGTGGGAGTGAGTTCCACAGTTTAACAAAATGATCAGAGTTTAACTAGCATTATAATCAGGGAAACTAACACAATAATACCCACGTCTGAATGCAACCTTAGCAATGTGGGGATTGAGGGGTGAGCTCCTCCTGCTCATTCTGCTGAACCCTGGACTTCTTTTCCAAGTCCTGCCCCGATGGCACCACAGACAGGGACCAAGCTGTTTTCCATGACTTATTAGTAATGGCAGCTCTACAGACTCAAGAGTTACTAAGGCAGAAGATCAGAAACCTCAATGGGATTGCAGAAAAGGGAGTGTCACGGTGGTAAGAAATTTGACTGAGTTCTCAGCTGAAAGCAAACCTACCAAATTCACCCTCTCTGAAACAATACACAACCCAAAACGCGCTCTGAATTTTGCAATGCAGTTCGCTAACCAAATACTTTCTTCTTTATTTCATATCCTGCCTTTCCATTTTCATGCTCAAAGCACTTAAAATGAAGAAAACTATGATAATAATCAATCAGTACAAAAACACACATGATAATAACAGGAACAATCTACAAAATCAGAACGATTTGGGAGAAAACTGAGGACTGACCCCTCCATCTGCTGCTTTCTTTGGACACAATGGGATGCGGGTGGCGCTGTGGGTTAAACAACAGAGCCTAGGACTTGCCAGTCAGAAGGTTGGCACTTCGAATCCCCGCGATGGGGTGAGCTCCCGTTGTTCAGTCCCAGTTCTTGCCAACCTAGCAGTTCGAAAGCACAAAGTGCAAGTAGATAAATAGGTACCGCTCTGGTGGGAAGGTAAACGGCATTTCCGTGTGCTGCTCTGGTTCACCAGAAGCAGCTTAGTCATGCTGGCCACATGACCCGGAAGCTGTACACTGGCTCCCTCGGCCAATAAAGCGAGATGAGCGCCACAACCCCAGAGTCGGCCACAACTGGACCTAATGGTCAGGGGTCCCTTTACCTTTACCTTTAATGTGTTCAAATACACATATACTAGATCAGAAATGACTGATAAAAATGAATTAAATTAGGAGGGTTGGTTTGTAAAAATATGTCTGTTAGGAAAATGGCATACAGAAAAGTGTATATTGGGAAAGGTACCCACTGAAACGCTGACAAATTTTCATGGGCACTTTAAAACAAGAACAACCCAGAGACATGCAGGAATATGGAGCTGAATTTAAGATTGGGACAATGAGAAACTGGAAATCGAGAGATTCACTCTTTCCTGGTGATGATTACCAAGGAATAGGCTGCTTTCAGTTTGTAAATAACCTTGGATTTTTAAAAAAATTAAAAATCCTAAGCTTAAATAACAGAAAGCAAAACAGATTGACATTTCAACACTACTCTTTCCATACAAGTAATCACAGCTCAATATGCTTCTTTCAGGGGAGGTCGATTGGCAGAGAGTGTGTGTGTGTGACCCAAGAACCTTGCAGTGGATGGAGAAAAGAAACAACAATACTGTTGTGCCAAAGTTCTACGCGAGTTAAATTAGTTATGAACCAGTGCTTTTTATTTATGTCTGCATTCCGGAAGTAGACTCAAAGGAACGGGGAAAGTTGCCCTTAAAGCTTTCTGATATTTAACACTACAGCTTGACAATTGGCAGGGGGCTGTTTGTAAATAAGCCTGAACAGTCGTGTTCACCTGATTACAGGTAGCTGGGGACCACAATTGCTTTGTGAATCAACCCTTGTTCTCTTAATAACGGGTTTAGCAAAGTGGTTAGGAGACTGAGCTGCATATGAAGCAAAGGAGTCCCTGCTTTAAACATTATCTCTCCCATTTGGCAATATGAAGGCAAGCCCCCCTTTAGTCCTCCCTTCCATAATATGGGGAATAATAATACTGACCTTACAAGAGGGATGAGGAATCTGTGGTCCTCTAGAGGAATGGTGGGAGACCTTGAGCTGAGCCCAAGGGTCAACTTAGACCTGCCTGTCATGCACTGGACATCATGTGACATGAGATGAGGTGCAGATAGGCACACGACTGGGCATAAAAGCAGGATCCACAGGCACTACGGATTTCAAACCATGGGCAACAAAGGAAAATGGGTCCCCTGAAGTCATTGTGTCTTCATGTGGTTAACAGGTGGGAGGTCCTATTTTTCAAAGCTGGTCCACAGGACGTGGAGGAGGTTAAGGATCTAGCCCACTGGCTGAATCCTGTTTCCCACTACTAGTCTAAAGGAAAAAACTCAAAGTGTGAATGGGGATAAGCGGTTCACATTGTACCTCCCCTCCAACCCCCAAACATCCCTGTGTTCACTGAGGAAGATCTGCAGGGGACTTCCACTCACATTTGCTTGAACACAATTATGCAAACTCCTCCATGCAATTAAAGTTCTTGCTTTATCAGAGTCCTCAATTGCAGAGAGTTCTGCTTGTGTTCAAGTGGAATGTGGAAAGGCCATAGCTCAGTGGCAGAGCATCTGGTGCCAGGTAGAGATGAAATGTATAAGACTGGAGAGACACTGCCAGTCAGTGTGGACAATATATGGAGCTAGATGGACCAATGGTATATGGCAGTATATGGCAGCTACCTTTGTTTCTGATCCAACACAGGGAAGACCAGAGACTCAGTATGTGGGGTGATGTGCATGGGGATGTTGGGAACAGGACTTATGTGTGTCATTCTGTGCCTGATGCAGCTTTCATGTGTTTGGGCAAACACTTGAACACACTTTATATGTTGTTGGGACTCTACTCCCACCTGTGCCAGCCAGCATGGCCAATGACCAGAGGGGATGGGATCTGCAGTCCAACAATATCTGGAGGGCCGCAGGTTCCCCAACCCTGCCTTATAGAGTTAGAAGTAGAGCTATATAAAACATACAGACACTTTGTACACTTGAAAGTATCATCATTCCCAACAACTGTAAAATAGAACAGAGATCATGCAAGGAGGTAGAATAATCTAATTATTCACCTCTACCTCTCTCTCTCTCTCTCTCTCTCTCTGTATGTCTCTCCCCACCATCTCCAGGACAGTAGGAGGAAAAACTCATCAACATGAATATCGAGGAGTATTTTGCAAGAATTTCCTACAAAGGCCCCCAGGAATGCCTGGACTTAGAAACATTAACAGCAGTCTTTCAACGTCACATCCGATCGGTGCCATTTGAAAACCTCAGCATGCACTGCGGCGAAACCATTCAGATAGACTTAGAATCAATCTACGACAAAATTGTGAAGCGGAATCGTGGTGGCTGGTGCATGGAGAACAACCACCTCTTATTCTGGGTCTTTCAGACAATGGGCTATGATACCAGCCTTTTAGGAGGCTACGTTTACAGCCCTCCTCAAGACACCTATGAGAAAGACATGAATCACCTCCTGCTGAAAGTGGTGATTGACGGCAAGGCCTACATTGTGGATGGCGGCTTTGGGATAGCCTACCAAATGTGGCAGCCAATGGAACTGGTGTCTGGGAAAGATCAGCCTCAGACACCGGGCATCTTCCGCTTCACTGAAGACAATGGAGTGTGGTATTTTGACAAAATGAAGCGCAAGCAGTGCACAATATGTACCGACAACGTATTCCCCTCCTCTGTTACCCCAGAAAACACAACCTGCAAGAAAGTTTTCTCATTTACCCTTCAGCCACGGACGATAGAAGAGTTCCGGCCTATGAACCTGCATCTTCAAACTGCTCCAGATTCCCTGTTTGTGAAGAAGTCTATCTGTAGCCTGCAGACCACCAGCGGCTTTCAGGTTTTGATTGGGTGGACGTTGACGGAAACCACATATAATTACAAGGGCCACGTGGATCTGGTGAAAAGCACCACCCTTACTGACGAGGAAGTGGAGAAAATTCTGCAGGAGCGATTCAACATAAGATTAGATAAGAAGCTTGTCCCCATTAACACCAGCTTGATATCCATGTTTTGATTTGAAGAGCTACCAGAGCTACAAACATTCAAAGCAAATTGGGAGGATGATGCTTGGATCACAGAATCATAGAATTGTAGAGTTGGAAGGGACCCTGAGGGTCTTCTAGTGCAACCCCCTCCAATGCAGGAATCTCAACTAGACATGATGACGACGACGATGATGATGAATGTAATAAAGTTTCTCTTGATTAATATTTTGCCATTCATTGCTATGATGGAGTGTGAAATCTACAGTAAATTTTATTACCAACTCATGTGGAAAGTAAAGAAGATAACATCAACAAAATGTAAAGGTTGCTGTGTTGCCCCATGAGAAAAAAATCCTAAATCCTAAAATGGGGGTGGGGGGAGAAATAGCAGACATTTGATGTTAGGAATACAGATGTTAGGAAGCAGGAACATTCAATTACTGATTCATAGAATCATAGAATAGAATCATAGAATCATAGAGTTGGAAGAGACCCACAAGGGCCATCGAGTCCAACCCCCTGCCAAGCAGGAAACACCATCAGAGCACTCCTGACATATGGTTGTCAAGCCTCTGCTTAAAGACCTCCAAAGAAGGAGACTCCACCACACTCCTTGGCAGCAAATTCCACTGTCGAACAGCTCTTACTGTCAGGAAGTTCTTCCTAATGTTTAGGTGGAATCTTCTTTCTTGTAGTTTGCATCCATTGCTCCGTGTCCGCTTCTCTGGAGCAGCAGAAAACAACCTTTCTCCCTCCTCTATGTGACATCCTTTTATATATTTGAACATGGCTATCATATCCCCCCTTAACCTCCTCTTCTCCAGGCTAAACATGCCCAGCTCCCTTAGCCGTTCCTCTTAAGGCATCGTTTCCAGGCCTTTGACCATTTTGGTTGCCCTCCTCTGGACACGTTCCAGTTTGTCAGTGTCCTTCTTGAACTGTGGTGCCCAGAACTGGACACAGTACTCCAGGTGAGGTCTGACCAGAGCAGAATACAGTGGCACTATAACTTCCCTTGATCTAGATGCTATACTCCTATTGATGCAGCCCAGAATTGCATTGGCTTTTTTAGCTGCCGCGTCACACTGTTGGCTCATGTCAAGTTTGTGGTCAACCAAGACTCCTAGATCCTTTTCACATGTACTGCTCTCAAGCCAGGTGTCACCCATCTTGTATTTGTGCCTCTCATTTTTTTTGCCCAAGTGCAATACTTTACATTTCTCCCTGTTAAAATTCATCTTGTTTGTTTTGGCCCAGTTCTCTAATCTGTCAAGGTCGTTTTGAAGTGTGATCCTGTCCTCTGGGGTGTTAGCCACCCCTCCCAGTTTGGTGTCATCTGCAAATTTGATCAGGATGCCCTTGAGTCCATCATCCAAGTCGTTGATAAAGATGTTGAATCACCACATTTAACAATATAAAACTCAGCTGTTAATCAGGGCAGTCTCCATCTTAGGGTGAAAAAATAGGCAAGGGTATCTTGTTTATATCACATTTCTAAAACTTTTTATTCTGGTGGGTGGGCTTTGAGAGTCAAAAAGTCAAAAAGGGAGATGGGACCTACCATGGCTCAACTGGAACCACTCAGCTATATGGGTTGCAACCAACGTTAATTCTACTTGGAGTAGACCCAGTGACTGCCTTAGAGACATTAATTTTAATAGGTCTACTCTGAGAAGGATTTAGTCAGCAACAACCCATTGAAATTAATGGACATGACTAATTTAGGTCCATTAATTTCAATAAGGATACTCTCACTAGAACTTAAGAAGCATAAAGATCCCTGTGGTACATGGCCAAATCTAATCTAGCATCATTGTTCTCAGTGGCCAGCCAGATGCCCATAAGAAGCCTACAAGCAGAACAAAGGCACAATAGCAGCTCTACCCTCCTGCAGCGTCAGTAACTAATTCAGAAGTGTTACTGTCTCTGAGCATGGAGTCACAGCATAGCCATACCAGCTAGTAGCTATTGATAGCCTTACCCTCCATGAATTTGTCTCATCCTCTTTTCGAGACATCCAAGTTTTTCACCATCACTATATCACAATGCTGGATACAAGCTACTGATTTCAGTGGTGCAATGCCCCATATTACGTGTCCAGCTGTTTCTCATATCAAGCAAGCTGTTTTGTCAGGTTAGGACACCTCTTTAAAAAAGTTAAGAACCAAAGTTCAATCAGTTCATGGATCAGTGGAACTGGAATATGTGCAGACATTTCAGGTGGACTTTCTCCCCTCCAAGCTTTTTAATGACCAACCCCCAATAAGACGAGAGAGAGGGGGGAAGAATTAAGATCTTTGCAGATCTGAAGTTGAAAAATTCAGCTCAGCTCTTTATACACGCAGTACAGCAGACTGCAATCCGAAAAGCACAGGGAAATCGCAAAACAAAAACAGATAAATATCTTAACAGGTAAGATATTTTTTGTTTTGTTGTTTAAAAAAAAACTCTTAAGAGCAACTTTAACTGGTGTAGACCCTTGGATTTTGGATAGGCCCTCCTGGTTCTGCTATAGCCTGCAGATCTACATCTGGCCACAACCAAGAACCTGATCTTTTCTGTCATGGTGCTGGAATGGCCTCCTCCAGAAATAAGAAATGCACCAACTTTGAAATCATTTCATTGGATGCTGAACACTTACTTGCCTTCACTGGCTGTTGATGTTAGTCGCTGTAGAATTTTAAGCAATTCTAAGTACACTGATTGAGCTTGATTTAAAAACAGTTTGTATATTTTTGTGTTGTATTTGTTTATTTTTGAATTGCATTTTATGCAACTGTACACCATTTTGAAATGTTCCAATGGCAGTACAGTCGTACCTTGGAAGTCGAACAGCTTAGTTCCCAAACGTTTTGGCTCCCGAACGTCACAAACCCAGAAGGGACTGTTTGCGAACTATTTTTAGAAGCCGAACATCCAACGGGGCTTCTGCAGCTTCCAACTGGCTGCAGGAACTTCTTGCAGCCATCAGAAGTCGTGCTCTGGTTTTCGAACATTTTGGAAGTCATAGGGACTTCCAGAATGGATTCCATTCAACTTCCAAGGCACGACTGTATATGAATATCTTAAATCATATATAAATTTCTGCTGATTGTGTAAAACTGCTTAGACTGAGTCAGACCATTAATGTATTTGTCCACTTTAGGTGGTGGTGGCTCTACGGGGGCTCAGGCAGAGGAAGTAGTTTTATACGAAGTTTTATACCATTTGTCCATATAACATAATATTGCCTATACTGACTGGCAGTAATCTTTCGTGGCCCTACCTGGAGATGTTAAGAAACCTGGAACCTTCTGTATGCAAAGCACCTGCTCTGCTAGAGAGCTACAGCCCTTGTTACTGATGCAGAAAACACAACCTCCGCAAACAAACCAGTTCACCATACTCAACACATGCATACCAGGTTGCAAGAACAGAGCACTATCAAAGGAGAGTCTTTGTTAGGCACTTAGTAGATCTAAACAGGTATTTGTTCCCGCACTTCTCTGCTTCAGCTATGCAATTTCTTTGATGCTACTCTCCTTAAATATATTCAGAGAAACCACTGTGCAAGCTGGCAGGACAGGGAAAGAAGCCTTTCAGGCTGTCATAATTTTTAATTAGCTGCTTTAACATTTGCCTTCCAGGAAACATGAACATTGAAGAATATTTCACAAGGATTAGCTACAAAGGCTCTCTCGAAAAACTGGATTTTGGAACCTTAGCGGCGATCTTCCAGCACCACATACGAGCTGTGCCCTTTGAAAACCTTAGCATCCACTGCGGGGAGACGATTACTCTAGACTTAGATCATGTTTACAACAAGATTGTGAAGGAAAAACGAGGGGGTTGGTGCATGGAGAATAACCAGCTTTTGTCTTGGGTTCTGAAAAAGCTGGGATATAACACCACCATACTGGGAGCTTATGTTTACAACCCGCAGCAAAACACCTATGCCACTCAGATGACACATCTCATCATCAAGGTGGTCATTGACGAGAGGGCCTACATCGTTGATGCAGGCTTTGGTGTCTCCTACCAAATGTGGCAACCGTTGGAGCTGGTGTCCGGCAAAGACCAGCCACAAATGCCTGGGATCTTTCGTTTCACAGAAGACAACGGTATTTGGTACTATGAGAAAATAAGAAGGAAGCAATACATTCCCAGTCAAAATTTTGCCAACTCAGATCTCTTGGAAAAAAGGGAGCGCAGGAGTATCTACCTGTTCAGCCTTGAGCCAAGGACAGTAGAAGACTTTCGGTTCCAGTGCTCCTATCTCCAAACGTCCCCAGATTCCGTGTTTACCAAGAAATCGATCTGCAGCCTCCAGACAAATGATGGGTTTAGGGCTTTGATTGGATGGACACTTGTGGAGACAAAATTTAACCACACGGAAGGCACAGATCTGGTGAAGCACACAACGCTGAGTGATGACGAGGTGGAGAAAACACTGAGAGAGAAATTTGGTATAACTCTGGAGAACAAGCTTGTTCCTATTAACATCAAAGCGACGTATACCATCTAGTGTAGAAAACAAAACATGGCACAATGCTATGCAATTGCAACAAGCTTTACCATCTTCTTAAATCCATCGTTCTGTAAATTGCAGTTATGATTAAAACCTGTCCATAAGCTGTAAGCACCCCATGTTAGGCAGAAGAGGATAATTGTATATTGTGGGGTTTTTTTCACCAGCACTGACAACCCTGTAGATGCAAACCAGTGACTGCAAAGTACTTAACATGTCTTGGATAATGAATTTTGAAACGATTTAAGCACTCCAAAATGGAGGAATCTGCATTTCACGTTTTATTAAGTTACATGGATCTGAATTCAAAGCAGGACTTGCTCCGATATGTACCCAAAACTAATGTGTGAACGAGGGATACTCCAGTCATTTCAATACAGGAAGCTCGTCTAAAGGAATGTTTTTAAGCAAACTGCCATCCTTTATTAACATAAAATGGGGCAGCCCTACAAAGGATACACTGCACCCATGAAAAAATGGCTCATTTGGGCTTATTAACTCTAAGGAAATGGGAATTTTAGAATTCAAATATCTTAGCTGCCAACAAGCTAGTTCACATTAAAAGCTACATGACCTAAAATGTTAGCAACAGACTGAACTCACCCTCTCTTCTTATCCCTAGAGTCTAATGCTGATCATCTTTTACGGAGCTCTGCACAGGTATTGTGAAAGGGAAGCTTTAATTAAAATACTTCATATACTCATCTCGGATTTGTGAGGGCACATACTTTTGACGAACACAATGTTTAATATAGTGAGCAGGCGGTGAAAATCCTATGTGAAGCCTTAATCTGAAAAATATGGATATTGATATAATTTTAATTACACGAACTAATATTGACAGAGGCTTTTGCTCCAGTCTCCATTTATTTCTGTTCATATATACACTGGTAACACTTGTGAGAGTTATACTTAAGTCACCAGCGCTAATGAAGTCTTGGTCTGTGTAGTTCCCCCACCCGCTTTACGGATCTGCTATTACAGTACATTGCTTAAAATTCCTCCAAGCCAATCAAAAAACCCTTCAGCTTCATATCTCTGTAGACTATTTTGTGTGTGGCTTACTGCACAGCAAGTTCTTATTGGAGAAATGGCTTTCTGATCCTTATGAAGCTGTCCATGTTTTGGGGGAATCCACCCACCCATTTGGAATGTTGGACTTAAAAAAACAAACCAGCTTCTGCGACAAAAATAAAATTCCATAGAAGACAAAGAGAGAAATGTGCTTCAAATGTTTAATTCTGATTTTACAACTCCACGGGGTTGAGGAGAACTGCGAAATGCCTGGAGGATCAGGCCTGCTTCCACTGTTTATTCATTTCCACTATTTAACTAAATACAAGTGGGTGGAAGTCCCAGTAAAATTTTACTTAGCGAGACGAGGAGGACAGTAACAGAATTTGGAAAGGGATAATCGGTAACAATAATTAGCGTCGACACAGCCCTTAAATATCTAGCAATCGTGTATGATTCCAGCCTTGTGCTCCTATAGCTTAATTTGGCCATTTGCTCAAATCTCCTGGAGTCATTTGTTCTGTGGGTACCTTGGGAGGGAACATAGAAAAGTTGGAAGCCGCCTCATCAGACAGAGTGTTGGTCCATGTAGCTGTGCACTGTCTACACAGACGAGAAGTGGCTCCCTAGGGCTTCGGAGTGGCTCTCTCCTAGTCTCAGCCCTGGCTGGAGATGCCAGGGACTGCACCTGAGACCTTCTGCATACAAATATGCTTTGCCACTAAGCCATAGCCTTTCGCTGAGAAAATACAGGCTTTCTTCAATCTGAACTGTAGAAGAGTTAGAGGGCAGTACGCAGGTTTTTCATCGGTGCGATAGAAAGATGAAATGGTTGCTCCTGCACTTCAGCCCCAATCTAGGATTATGTTCATTTAAACAGATGGATTTATGACCCAGGTGTACTATGCTGCAGTGGGACAATATGGTTATGCCTCTTAAAAGGAAAGGGGATAGAGAGAGGTGAGGTAGGGAGAAAGCCAGTCTAGAGATTATTATAAGCTAGTGATGGGCAGAAGGCTATTGGGATCTATGACTGTGTTTCTAGGTGATTTGCATCAGATCAGCAAAGATTTCTGCCTTCTGTTCAACCATGACCCACCCTGGATTTTGCATTCATCATCATGAGTTCATTCTTCCTGTGTCCTCTTTGAAGGTGGAAACATGAGAACAGACCTTTTCAGTGGTGGCTCCTCACTTATGAAATGCTCTCCCCAAGGAGGCACGCCTGGTACCATCACGGGCAACTTTTAGGCACCAGGCAAACACATTTCTTTTCTGTTTGTTTGATTTATTTATTTCTTACATTTATATATCACCTTTATCTTCAAAGGAGTTCAAGGTGGTACACAAGGTTCTCCTCCTCCCCATTTGATCCTTACAACAACCCTATGAGGTAGGTTGGGCTGAGACATGGTGACTGGCCCAAGGTCACCCAGTGAGCTTCATGGCTGAGTGGGGATTCAAACCCTGCTCTCTAGTTCAATACACTAACCATGACACCATACTGGATCTGTTTTAGATACTCTGGGCCTATTTTAGGAGATGGGATGTGTTAGACTGCCCTTTTAAGCATATCAATATTTTCAGCTTTTGTTTTGGCTTTATATTGGATCAGCAGAATCGGGCATTTCTACAATTTGAAAAGCTTCAGTACAAAACGGAGGGGGGGGGGAGGTGGCAGGGAAGCTCTGTAGAAGAAGGGCTCTCGAAACATCAGCCAAAGGAATGGTGAAAGGTTCGACTGAATGGGTACAAAACCGTGATGAACTTTATCGCCAAATTCAGACCATAACACATAAAGTCCTTCAAAAATGCATCTCTCTGAGACACTGCATTATGCCTCCTGGGCTGCATTCACGCAGCAGTTTCTTCCATTTCCCCGTTTTCGCATTATATTTGAGCTGGCAGAAACGATTCCAGAAAACTAATGGAATACAGTCAGTGCTTTTTTTCCCTGGGGGACCGTAGGGGTATGCATACCCCTAAATATTTTGTGAATCTAAGTTTGACCTCATTGAGGGGCATTATTTCAGTATGAGTAGGAAAATGAGTTCCCCTAAACATTTTTTTTTAAAGCACTGAAAATAATGCAAGTTTAGGTCTCATTTCCCTGTGATTCAATTCCAGAAAAACATCTGTTTGCAGCCCCCTTAACCCGGAATATTACAGGAGTAAAGTGACACAATTTGGGGGTAGTATTCCAGAATGTGGCACTTTCCTATTTTATTTTTTTTAAGGGTAGGGGGCAGGATCATGGGGAACAGAAGCATGTGCGGAAAGTGTGGGGGAGTAGTGATGTCGTCCCATGACGCTCATTGTTGTGTCATACCATACAGACTGATGTGAATGAAATTTAGGGCAACATGCTGGTATATCCGTCAAAAAGCCACAGTTTCGTAGCACAACATCACTAGCATTATAACCAGAAAAATTAATATATTTCAGAAGGCACCCTATGGGTTTCACTTAGTTACTTTTGGCGGCCAGGATGTCAACGCAATTGCTGCTGCTGTCCTTTGAAGTGTCAGCAAAAATAAAAATGCAAGAAAAAGAAGAAGTTGTGACTCCACCACTGCTAAGCATCACACACACACACACACACACACACTTTTATCATCCCCCTGGGAAAAAATCAGTGAAATGGTCCCCTCAGTTTATGCTCACAAAGAGGGTGGAGGATTTTAAGAGGCTACTTGGACACAGTTGTAGCTTGGATCGTTGGTGACTAACAGGGAAACAAAAACCCTCTCTACTTTCCCCCCTAAACAGGACTTGAGTCATAAGGGAAATACCGTATTTTTTGCTCTATAAGACTCACTTTTTCCCTCCTAAAAAGTAAGGGGAAATGTGTGTGTGTGGAGTGAATGCAGGCTGCGCAGCTATCCCAGAAGCCAGAACAGCAAGAGGGATTGCTGCTTTCACTGCACAGCGATCCCTCTTGTTGTTCTGGCTTCTGAGATTGAGAATATTTTTTTTCTTGTTTTTCTCCTCCAAAAACTAGGTGTGTCTTGTGGTCTGGTTCGTTTTACAGAGCAAATTTATTCATTAATGAGTAAGAACGGCAAAGTGGGGCATGTTCAGAGTTCTTCTCCTCAAATGATAGTCAATAAATCATTTCCTAGCTGAAAACACATTTTTTTCAAAAATTGGGAAAGGGAAGGGAAACGCTGTAGAATCATTAACTTTTACTCCTGATCGGTGATGCTTTGTGGCCAGATTTTGAGTAATTGACCCAGCAGCATTTAATTAGCTCTGGAAAGTTAAAGAAGCTAACACATCAGATTTTTCTGACAGTAATAAGATCCCCTTCTCAAGTTAGAAAAGAGCCTTTATCTTTACACATGTGATCCGCCTTGAATAGCTAATAAGGTATTTTTGAGACCAAGGTTTTCATCCGTGTATCATAAGCACAAAATACTCCAGGCATTGAGCTACTTACTTTTTGTATAATTGAGTCTGGGGCCTTGTTTCAATTAACTGTCCAATTACATCCTGCGTTGGATCCAACCCTTTTCCATGAGCACAAGGCCACTGGAAGGAATTCAATCCGTAGTCTTCATGTACAAATTAAATTTAGTAATTGCCCAAAACTCCTTAACAGTCAATAGAAGACATACTTCTATTTGTTTTTTTGCTATTATTTTTTCTGGTGAAAATGTTGATAAAGGTAATTAAACAAAATCAAACATTAGCCCAAATAAATTTATTGAGATGCGAAGCTACAAGAACAAGTGACTCTGCCTTCCCTCCCATCTCTCTTTTACGGGTCACAGTTTTAAACAGGCAAAAGTATTGGGGCGAGCACCTTAAAACTGCCCTAGAAAATTAAAAATACACCAATAAAAATATTTTTCAAGGACATAAATCAATTACGTAAATTATTTTTTTAAAAAAAGAAATATACTTTCTCAGCAACTCTCTGTTACCCTAGTAATATGTATAAAGAATATATATATATATAATCACTGTCTTATAACAGGGTTGCAACTCACCTGGCTTTGACACACACTGCATGCAGTTAAGATTCATAATCTAAAGCTGTCCTCAGCCACGTGTGACAACCTGTCTCTTCATACAGTGCTGTCAGTGCTTGTGCTCTTAAATGCCTATGCTAAAAACTGTGCAGAGATCAAGAGCATGTAAAATGTTCATTTATGTAGCTGCCAACTCCAAAAAATAAAAATAAAAAAATGCATCAGTCCCAGAGACACAAAGAGATCCAGGGATTTATAAAAATAACTCGTATTACCATGGTCCAAAATAAGATTTCCCCAGTCTAAAGGGCACAGAAAGCATCCAAGTGATTTAATCTTGAGGTTTCAAAAACATTTTCTTTGCTTTGGTAGGCCTTGTGTTGCTGTTTTCATCCTCTTCTATGTCTTCCACCATGTGCCGGTTCCTCTTCTTTAAGAATTTCTTCCCAATAGTTCCCACTAAAGTTTCGTACCTAGAAAAAACACACAATAAGTTAAGGAAAATACTTTACCATTTGAGAACAAGACTGTGGCTCTTCCATCTCCCTCTCATCCCTCCTCATTGTCCATGCTTCGCTGGGGGGCTGATGGGAGCTGGAGTTCAACAACACCCGCAGGGCCACCAGTCCCCTCTCCTTGCCTTAAGGTCTTTGAAAGCAGTAGCAGCAAAAGTGGCACCTTGCGGATGTTGTTAGGCTCCAACTCCCATCAGCCAGTACAGCCAATGGTCAAGGGGATGAAAGCTGGAGTCCAAAGTACCTGGTTGGGACAGGATATTGTAGATGACGATCGCCATCTGAGGTCCTCCACAGGAGGTCTGGAGGGTGGCAACATGAGAACAGGCCATATCAGTGGTGGCTCCCCACTTATGGAATGCTCTCCATGAAAAGGCTTGTCCGGCACCATCATTACATATCTTTAGGCACCAGGCAAAAAACATTCATTTATATAGCCTTTGAATTTTAACTACTGATGGCCCAATTATTGCATGGGTGGGCTATTTTAATGTAGGCTTTGGAGTGGGGTTTTTTTTGGTGGTTTTAATGTATGTATTCTTTTTTTGCATAAAATATTGTAAGTCACTTTGATCTGCCAAAGAAAAAAGTGACTAATAAATTTAATACATAATAATAAAAGGCAGCAGTGAGTCAGACGGCCCAGTAGTTTGATTTGGGTGTAACAAAGCCTTCAATCAGCTATTATCAATGTTACCCGACTCACTGCACAGCCGGAATGGAATGAGCTTCCAACCAACCCTCACCTGAAGCATCTTCTACTGCAGGTGTACCACTTTAAAAAATAAATAAATTGGTGTTTACTATAGAAGCTGGGGTGTTGATTTATTGGTATTCCTCTGCAAGTTTTAAAAGCAAACATACAAATGGATTTCAACAAACATTTTTCTATGAATGGTTATATATTATTCCCTTGGAGCCAAGCCCCCGCCCCCTGAAATGGATTGCTATAACTTGCAATAAGTTACTATTGATGTAGCTGACTTCCAGCTAGAGTGCCTGGAGAAAGCAGGTTATTTTTAAAACAAGCAAACCAAAACCAACAACTCATCAAATCATCTCACTTCCACTATAAAATACTCTGTTTAAGAAACAACAGCACCACACACAAGAAGTGCTTTGTATGTCAAGCATGTGGTTGTTTGGGAGGTTTCCACTTTGTAAGGAGAAAAAGCAGCAACATATCTTCTTGGTAATGTCATCTGTGTCATAAATGGTAATGGTTACCTTCTGGCCATTTCTTCATCCGATACATCAGCCTCCATTGCATTATCTTCCTCTTCGATTTCTTCTGTCTTGTACTTTGAGTTCATCTGGATCATTAACTTCTGAAAACGAAAAACTGGGTTATCAGTTTCAAGCATTGCACTCCTTGAAGAATGTCAAGGGGACAGATTTGGCAATACAAGCAACGGTCATTCCCCCTCCTTTTTCTTTTTTAAAAAAGATGGGCACAGGCAGGATGTAGATTTGTGCATATAAGATTGTAACCCTTCCTTTGCCTTTATTTTATTACAACTATAGCCCACCTTCCTTCCATCACAGAGCCATGGTGGGTGGTCTCCAACGAAGTAGTTCTGCTGGGGCAAGGATCTCTGCTTCAGCAACAGAACTTGCCCTTGCTCTCATCTCCCTATGCACCTCCTCTCACTGAAATGCTCTGGAGCTTGAAAAGAACCCCCAGAACAGATTTAGGGGGCACATGGTGGGTGGAGGGGGCACTGCATTGTGGAACTGCTTCATTCCCAGGGTTTTCTAGGAAGTCTTCCAACCAGACGACACTGAGCACACTCAGCCCGGCTTAAATCCAGCAAAGTGGCCTACCTTCTATCCAGCTGTATAATGTGGACCTGAGTTAATACAATCTCAACCAAACAAGCGAGTCTCTCAGCACCCTAGACAGATTTATTTTAATTTCATGGACCAGAACCAACTAGTAGACTTCAGTCCATGAAAGTCTATGCCACAATAAATCTGCTAGATCCTTCTAGGTGCCACAGAACTATTTCTCGTGTGTGTTTGACGAAGCAGACTAAAATGGCTATCTCTTTGGAATGCATCTTAGTGTATCAGAGAGACTGCCTGAGCAGTAGCGTCCTCTGATCAGAAGTCTTTCTCCAGGTAATCCCACCTTCAGAGATGAGAGGCAGCTGGGGAGAGAGGGCTGTAGTGGTGGTCTCTTCTGCTACAATTTGTTATCACATCTGACCCAGAATGACAGGTACCTTTGCAGTGCATCAGAGTATACAAAGCGTTATATATATTTGTATTGGTGAATGGTATGGACTAGTTGCCTTTGGCTCATCCTCAGTTACCACTTAGCAGCAGCCAATCCATCAGGCTGCAGCCAAGGGAGAGATAGGAAGAACGATCCACTTCATTGACTCTACCAAGAGATCCGCTTCCTTTGGCCCCACCTCACTTTAAGCAGTTTTCATCCCATTATGTTGATGAGAGAATTCAGCAACTTTAAGAAATGTGCCTGAGCTTCCTTGCTTTCTTTTCCTCTTCCCGCCCCATGCCTTTTTCCTTTTGTGTCTTTGTAAGCCTGGGGACAGTTTTCTTCTCCTTCTTTCCTTTCTATCTATTTAACTGTAAACCACTCTAATAGCTTTTTGGGCCGGAGAGCAAAGCAAAAATCCCAGTCCTTTAAATAACTAAATAAACAAGCCCTGTAAGTATAATCACCCCCTGTATTTATGGTAGGGGTGGGGTTACAGATGAGAGGACCTGTAGCTAATCGTGGCAGAGGTGGAATCTGCAAGTTAAGCTTTCTGTGCTTTGGAAAAAAAGAAACATTAATGCTTCCTTGCTCACTCTTTCAACCATGATGTTACAGCAGACGCGGAAAGGATAAAGGAGTGCCCTTGACAATACCTCCACTTCAGGGTTGAAACCTTTAAATGACATTCTGCCATACAGGAGGTCTTCACACGGCACAAAGCTTCTTTCTTCTATAATAAAGCTCCTGTAAATAAATAATAATACAGTAGAAGTCTTAGAGAGAGTCAAACAAGCAAGGTTACGTTAGCATTGTCATAGGAGGACTGCCAGGAGATAAAGACTGACAAAGGAAAAGCCATAGCTCAGTGGCAGAGCCTTTGCTTTGCATCCAGAAGGTCTTGAGTTCAATCTCTGGAATTCCCAGGCACTCACTCATTTGGTTTATACACTGCCTTGTCAACATAAGAACTCCTGGGTGGCAAACACATAAATAATGGTATGTTTTAAGGCATTCTAAAAACAGCTACAAAACATTCTAAAAGCAATTAAAAACACTCTCTCAGCTAGATTCCAGGGTTTCAAGGAACTGTGCCTTTCAGCCATCAAATGCCTGGGTAAACAGGGATGTTTTTAAATGCCTCTCAAACATCAATAATGAGCAAGGGAGACACAAATGGGGCACTGCTACTGAAAAGGAAGGTCGTGGGTTAATGCCAACTTGGCATCCTCCAGCAGTGGCACCACCAAGGCCTCACCTGCCGATGTTAGGATTCGAGATGGGGAAGACTCACATCTGAAACCCTGGGCAGCAGCAGACAGTCTGTGTAGATGATACTGAGCTAGAGGGACCAACAGTCTGACTCAATATACTGCAGCTTCCTATGTCCCAAGATGCTATAGTGTTTTAGAAGGCATTTCTGGTTTTGCTCCTCATTCATGGAAGGTGGGGGGGGGGGGGACAAACTTACTCCTTTTCCTTTAGCTCTGGCAGATCCAGGAACCAATGTTCTTTGCTGATTATTTTCTTTTCCTCCTCTTCAAGCTGCTTTTTGGTTTCTGAATCCAAGCCCCTTTGCATGAACTGAAAGACAAGACGCGTTAAAAAAAAGTCTCCTCCATGGGCAGAGAGTGCCGATTGTTTGATACATGAAATA